>NW_024543086.1:31235000-31835000 GCF_018167655.1 Microtus oregoni
TACAAACACTACACTTTACGCGTATGTCCAAGGTGCATGTTTGTTTTCATATTACATAACCTGGTGATGTTACATATTCCTGAAACATGACTAGGAAAGAACAACTGTGACATGGGGCATTGGGATGAAGAGGGTAACTCCACTATCAGACTTCCTTACTATTCCGGCAGCCACTCAGCATCACTGATCATAATGTTATCGCTGGCCATCCCATCTTTGCTGGAATTTGGTCCTCTTCACCTTCCTGTCATCTCTTACATCTTGTATGACGTTTCAAACCTGAGTCATTTCATTCTCCCATCTCTTTATGGCTGTGGTGTCTTCTGAGAACTCAAGAGGACTGGCTGGAAGAAAATCCAAGGAGAGCTCCTAGTTATGAATCTTCCAGTCACTATGTTATGTAACTGCAAAGCTTAGAAACAAGGAAAGGATTTGAATGGCTTCTTTGAGCATTCGTGAGTGTTCTGTCGTCTCTTGATTACCATACGACGACTTGAAGCGAGATTTAACATGACATTAGATATTCACGAGTCAGTGTTGCCATGGAGCAAAGCCCTGTAATGAAAGAGATAAGGCTGAGAGTGAATAGTGGGGGATTCCTTGGCCATGCGCTATTCTTCACCCTGCTCCACCACTCTGAAGAGAGGTTTTGTTTTTGTTTTTAGAATAGGTCTCACTTTGTAGCCCAGGCCGGACTGAAACTCATTGCTATCCTCCTGTTTGAGTTTTCCAAGTGCTGGGATTACAGGAATGCACCACTATCCTTGACAAAAATGATAAGGATAAAGACTTTAAGATTATATTTCAATGATAGCACTATTTTAATTTTAATTTCCTTAAAAAAATTCAAACTCACCATTGGACATTACCCTATCTATTTAGTATTGGCCTTATGGTTTCATATTTCAGAGTAGTGTTTGTTGTGTTAAAAGGGAAGAAAATAAGGACCGAAAATTTGTTGTTGTAGAAACATGGTTCCCTTAGAAGAAAATTCAAAGTGTATCCTCCACTGGATTCTGTAAGTGTGTCCAGTGTGCAGGAAGCCATTGAGTTCACCTTTCTCCAGAGAGCAAAAAGCCAAGGCCTCTCCATCTCCATCAGAATCCCAGTAGCCTCTTCATGTTGTAGCTTTCAAAGGGTTTGCATCTGTAGAATATCCCGTTCTCTCTGGGTATAGTGTCATCCCAGCAGGAATCTTTTTATCAACAGTTCTGTGGGCCTCCATTGGTTCTGCCAGGTTTTGGTGTGGGTCCCTTGGGCCATGTTTGTTTGTATTTGATTCCTGAAGCCTTTCTTGAAATGCTGCTACTCTAAGCCACATAGTTTTTTCTCATGCTTATTAAATATCTGTACTTGGTGCTGGGGAAATTGACTTGATTTATGGCAGCCTCTTTTAGGACTAAAGTGCTCTTTTGAGCATACATACACACAAACACTGGTAAGACAAATTTTTCTTAAATAGAAGTAACTTTAATCACATAGCATATCATTTGAAGTTAAATGTTACTCGTGACAGTAGCACCAATTGACAATTGAAAGTGTATAGTGCATGAGGCAGGAAGAAGAGCAAATCCTTTTCAGAGCAGTTCCTGTGACAGTGTGGACTTCCCTGCTAAAATAAAGCAAGGCTCTTTCTCCTCTCTGTTCAATCCAAAGATTGGTGTGAGGTCCTAGCAAGGTAGCTGCCCTGAGACACTGGGTAGTGAATCAGGTTGAGATATCCCCTGTGCAGGGCAAAGCTACAGCACTGACTGTGGGTAGTGATGGGTTGTACCGCCTCTGGAGGACAGAGGGAAAAGAGGGTTGTAAATGTAGAAATGAGAAAACAAGCATGAACCTTAGGTGTTGGGCTGGACATTAGAAATGTTGGGGTGAATTTGTGTTCTTCACTGTTTATAAATAAATACATATATATATATATATGTAGATAGATATATATATATATCTGAATATAGATGTATTTGATATCTCTTAATATAGAGAGATGTGAATTGTGTGTGTTACATATAAACACATACAGCACATCCTAGCTCTGTGCACAGAGAAGTCCTGGAAGAGTGACCACACCAAACACTCAGACCCTAGTTCCTAAAGGGGACAGAAGGACAAGGTGGACCTGAAACTTGCCAGAGGACAATCCCAAACTAGAAGTCCTGGTCAAATAGAGACAGTCCTGTCACCAAACAGATGACAGTCACAGGTGCAGCCTCTGGAACAAAGCAGGAAGCCATGAGATGCTATAAATGGTAATATATGCTTGCTGTTCATTTTCTTACTGTTGGATATACCTCTAATATAGACGGTCACCAATTTATGATTCTACGTATGAGTTTCCAGATGTACACGGTGTAAGAGCCACACATAGAGAGTAGAAAGCATGCTTTGAATGTTTGTCTTTTCCTGAGATACATGGTCCAGTTCTCTTGTGCAGAGTTAGGCAGCGGCCGAGCACCGCCACTTGCAGTCAGCCCAGGATTACCAGGAGTGATGACACGCCATGGTGCTGTGCCACTGTGGTGCCCTGCAGACTGGGGCAGTGCTGAATACACTTAGGACTTAAGAGTATGTTTTGTTTAAAATCAGTTATCAGGACATACACTGTAAGTACAGAGAGAATGATCTTCCTTGCCACACTGCATCGCCCCAGTCTTATCTCAGTGACACAGCACCCAAACCCAAACCTCAGGCTCTTCTGTGCGTACCTGCGGCCCTTACAATTCAGCCAGAGAAAAGAGAGACCAAGGGACTGCTCCAGACTGAGGACACCTGAAGAGACTTAATAGCTGAGTCACGTGGGGCCCTGCTTTGGACCCTTTGCTATCTGGACAGTTTTGAACTTGGATGGGATTTGTGGATTGATCAGCCTTGATCTCTCAGTACTGGTCCTTATGCTGTGGTTCAGTCAGAAGGTGTACTGTGTCTAGGAACTGTAGTAATAAGGGCGGCGGGGCTGCATCCCCAGCACCCCGGCTGCCTGGCTAGCTTATGCCCGAAATAACAACACACAAACTGTATTCATTTAATCACTGCTTGGCCCATTTCTATCTAGCCTCTTCTAGGCTAATTCTCACATATTAATTTAGCCCATTTCTATTTATCTGTGTAGTGCCCCTAGGTGCGCTTACCGGGAAGATTCTAGCCTATGTCCATCCTGGGTCGGAGCTTCATCACGTGCATCTGCCTGGGAGCTGGGAGCATGGTGTCTCTCTGAGGCGTCTGCTCCCGAGAGGAGAGCTGTGGAGTCTGAGCTCACTTCCTCTTCCTCCCAGCGTTCTGTTCTGTTTACTCCTCCCACCTATCTTCTAACCAATGAGGGCCAAGCAGTTTCTTTTTATTTAACCAATGACCTTCCTCCATCATGGCGCCCGACGTGATGGACTAAACCCACTTAAAAAACCTGAGAAGGCTTAAAAATAAGGGAGAGAGAGTTTAACACAGATTTTTGCTGTTTGTTGGTGGCGTGCTGTAGAGAGATTTCCTGATTCAACAACAGCAGCAGAAAAAAACGCTTTGTCATTTTAAAGTGCAGCTTCTTGGGGCTGTGCTGCCAGCGTGAACTCTGGCTTTAAAGCATTTGTGGCACTCTGCTTGCTAGAGGCAAGCAAGCACTCTCATCTAAGAGAAGCTTCCTGACTCAGCTTTAGATGCAAAACCCTGCAGCTCATTAAGAGGTCCTGCCACGAAACACTTAAATGGTGTTGACGAAAAACTGAACGCATGCTTTTCGGTTTTCAGCCATAGCAGGAAAAAAACTGCGCTATTTAAAAATGCCAGCTTTCTGGGCTGTCCTGCCAGGGCAAACTCTGACTCTTTTACGCAGGCGGTTCGTGCGGTTTGCAAGCACAGGCTGCTGAAGCTCGCTTGCTGGCAGGGACCTTGAAATGCCATAGAGTTGTGGCAGTAAACATGGCTACAGCCAGTACCTCAGCCACGAGGTTGGAAAGCTAAGGAATGGACTGGATCTAGCTGGCAAAGCCACGGCTTTAGTCCTACTGATATTGCTTGGTAAATTAAAGACTCATGTGGTCAGAAAAAGAGAGATATACAGTAAAGAGAGATTCAAAGACAAAGAAAATTTTTAAATGGTTTACAGTGTATTAAAAATATATGCAGACTAAAAGTTGAAGTTCTTAAAGTAAAAAACAAAACAAAAAAAGGAAGAGAGTTGTTGTGTGTGGTAGTACACACCTTTAATCCCAACACTTGGGAGGCAGAGGGAGATTGACCTCTGTGACTTCAAGGTATGGTAGCACACACCTTTAATCCCAGTGCCTAGAAGGCAGAGACAAACAGATCTCTGTGAGTTCAAGGTGTAGTAGTGTACACCTTTAATCCCAATGCCTGGGAGGCAGAGACAGGCGGATCTCTGAGAGTTCGAGGACAGCCTGGTCCACAGAGTTATTCCAGGTCAAAGATATACAGAGAATATAAAATAGAAGTAAAAAGAAATGAAATAGAGGTTAAAACAAAGGTGTACAAAGATGGAAAATAAACAGAGAATTTTGATACTGTATGCTATTATGCTCTCTTTGAATTGTTTGAATGCTGAGGAAAGAGCAAAAGCTACTAAAAGATATTTGTTTATAAATGCTGCTGAACTAATCCAACATAGATATTTTGAATTTGGATCTAAGGATATAATACTTTGGAAAAGAGATTCTTCTTTTGTTTTCACAGAGGATCAGACCTTGTGGATTGCATTTATCCCGATATGGTATGATGGACCACGCCCTCCTGAGGGGTTGGTGTGAACCCCTTCAGAAAATTGCTTCGCTCAACTGCCAACTGAGATGAAACTAGCACACAGGTTATACCATGAAAGACCTAATTAACGACGCCCCCATTCAGCAGGAAGCAGTTTGGAGAGACATAACTGCGCCCATATTCCCAAAAAATGTTTATAAATGTTCTTTTACATTTAAAGGGGGATATGATATAGGTATGAATAATTTGCATTAGTATAGATTTTGCTTTATTGATAGAGATTTACGGTCAATTTTGTTATATGTATATGTATTTCTGATATTGATTAAGGTATTGTGATTGTGTAGTTCATTATTAAAATGTAATGTATAATTAGGAAATATAGGTTGTTGATGGATAATCACAAATAATAGTCAAGTTTGTAGTCATGTTAGTTAATATTTTCTAGATGTGTGTAGATATATTTTAGATAGGCATTCTTCATATTTTTCAAAGATTATAGAATATGGCATTTTAAATGTTTTAATAACTTAGGACTTTTCATGACAATGAGACACTCTGCTCCTGGCAGCACCAATCTACTTCAAGAGGAAGATGGGCATCGAAGAGGCACCTTATGGAGTTTGATAGCCATTTGGGCAAGAAACTGCTCTTGCCTGGACTATTGCATAAACTGGACACAGAGAACCCGCAGAGAGAGGACTACTGAACTTGCCTAAGGTGAGATGATCTTTCGGGGTTCCTGATTCATGAAAGAGTCTGCGAGACATTCTGCAGGACACAGCAGATAGTGACTGAACTGCCTTTGAATTTTCCTGCTTTATGGAAATGTCTGCTGGATACCATGGGCCTGAAGGCTGAAGATGGATGCCCCAACGGTACAGAGGAACTTTGGGTGACTGTCCAGGCAGCGAGATGTCTCTGTCATTTCTAGAGTTTTAAAAGTTGCTTTTTTCTTGTTTGCTTAGGTAGTATTGTATCTTTCTGGAGTCTTTGATGGAGTTAAGAATAGTTAGTTATAGTTATAGTTTTCCTTAGTTATGATAAAGATTATTGTAACTTTTACTTGATAACTGTTTCGTTATATGTAATTTTGCTATGTTAAAGTTAAAGCTCTTTTTTGTTGTTTAAACCGAAAAAGGGGAAATGATGGAGGAAGGTCATTGGTTAAATAAAAAGAAACTGCTTGGCCCTCATTGGTTAGAAGATAGGTGGGAGGAGTAAACAGAACAGAACGCTGGGAGGAAGAGGAAGTGAGCTCAGACTCCACAGCTCTCCTCTCGGGAGCAGACACCTCAGAGAGACACCATGCTCCCAGCTCCCAGGCAGATGCACGTGATGAAGCTCCGACCCAGGATGGACATAGGCTAGAATCTTCCCGGTAAGCGCACCTAGGGGCACTACACAGATAAATAGAAATGGGCTAAATTAATATGTGAGAATTAGCCTAGAAGAGGCTAGATAGAAATGGGCCAAGCAGTGATTAAATGAATACAGTTTGTGTGTTGTTATTTCGGGCATAAGCTAGCCGGGCAGGCGGCCGGGGTGCTGGGAATGCTTCCCTGCCGTTCATATTACAACAAGGAACATACACACCAGCATGCTTTTCTTTTCTTTATTTATTATGTGTACAATGTTCTGTCTGCGTGTGTCTGCATGCCAGAAGAGCACCAGATCTCATTATAGATGGTTGTGAGCCACCATGTGGGTGCTGGGAATTGAACTCAGGACCTCTGGAAGAGCAGCCAATGCTCTCAACTTCTGAGCCATCTCTGACCCCTAGGAACTTGCACACCAGCATTCTTAATGAGGTATTGTATCAGAAATGATCACAGAGAGTTTGGGGAAGTGCTCTGTGAATTTGAAACTATTTCAGATGTTTTGAGAAATAGCAAAACAAAATTTTTAGATTGCACCCATTACTAGAAAAATTGTTTTCTGAGACGTTAGCATAACCCTGCAGTGGACATTGTCGGGGTGTTGGAGTGTTGATACTTGCACAGAGACAGTGTGGCTGCAGAGGATCCTTCAAAGAGCCTTTTACAGTGTTTTACATTTTAAAGTGGTGAACACAGCTTGAAATATGCTCAGTTTTTGAACCTATAGACTGAAAACATTTGCGCAGCCCCCTAGGAAAGCACATGCCTGGCCATTGTCTTCAGTGTTCTTTGTGCAGAGTACTATAAAATGTAAGCCCTAGAGCCGAGCTTATTATATGGGAGTCTTGACTTCTGCTTGTGAGATAGGCTGTCTTTAACAAAGTATTTGGTTTTCCTAGGCCTCAGTTTTCTTCTCTGTAAATTGGGTTGGTAATATTGAATTCATAAGAATACCAATGGGCTAACTGATTGATAAATAAGCAAACAAATAAATCACTTAGACTTGGCACATAGTGGGCACTAAATAAAGTGGTGCTGCTTCATAAAAATTTAAAATGCTTTTATAAATCAGTGTATTGTGATCTCTCACCAAGAGCAGAGAGGGAGGATGAGTTCTGCTTTTAAAGCTGTCTCTAGCTAAAGCCTAGAACTAGGGACTATTCTAGAAGAAAACAGGCAGTGCAGTGTGGTAAAAAAAAGACTTTTGGCTTTGGATAACTGCAAGTTTGGTTCAATTCCAAGCCTGCTTATGAGCCTGGCCTTGATCCGTCAATTTCTGTGGCATTCCTGTCACCGTAGAGGTCAGCTGAACTCCTGGGGTAGCATGTAATCATATGTACAAAACACCAGTAAGCCCAACTAAACAGCAGTAACTCCTTGTTTCTCATTTGGAAGGACAGGAATATTTTATCTGGAAAATGGGTCCAGGGACGGGACAGTAGCAGAAGATTTGATTGAGGGCTGTGCGCAGTTTGATAGACGCCTCCGTGTGTGCTGAGGTTTTTAGACTGCCCCGGGCGGCTTCTGTTACTGCACAAGGAGTCTCAGTTGGCAAAAAGCATGTCGTGTTGTGTAATCCTGTCCTCCAGAAATGGGGAGATGGCGATCTCTGCATGACAGTATGCACGGAGTGCATGCTAGCCTTGGAACCAGGGGCAGAGGATAGGGTGCTTCCTCCAGACCCTTCTGTGTAAGCAGGAAGAGACGCTTCTGGGCACAAGATGTAAACCTTTCTTCAGTCCACAAAGGGCCATGCTGCGTGTGTAACTAAAATATATCTACATTTTCTCTTAGAAATGTGCTTCCTTTAGAGGCTTTTATATATATCTTCCATTAGTGTTGCCTCATCAGCTGGGACAGGGTTGCCAGCCATTTTCTCATGGTTTCTTCCAGCTTAGCCCTGCCCTTGACTGTGCACACGTTAAAAACTCAGGCAATAGATTCCTTATGGACTCAGCTCCATGGGCCACTGCCCGTCATTTGATGGCACATGGTTTGAACTCTTAAAATGAGAGTATCGGGTCTGCTGGTGTGTATTTGGTGTGTATGGATGCAGACGTTTCCACATTGCAGGAGTTTCCGTTGTAGACATTTCCTGCCAGAATGCCCCTTGCATGTATTGGCAACAGCCTGTGCCTTGCAGGGAAGGTGTTCCTGTTGTGAAATGAAACTCCAGCCCTTCACTGGTTGAATCTGTTAGGAAGTCTACGATATTGGTGGCATTGCTTTGTACTTGGGAGGACTATTCTCCTTTAAAAAGAAAAAAAAAAAAAAAAACCTGGTGATTTTAGCTCTCTATGCCGACTAGCGGCACAAAGACAAACTGCTGCTCTGCTGGGCTCTCAATGGCCAGGGAAGCAACTGTGTTTGCAGTGCCTTCCTGGCACAAAGCCTTGACTCTCTCTCCTCCAGGGAGCATGGGAGTGATGTGCTGGTAGCATGCTTATTCGGTGTGACGTCGGCTTTCTTTGGGTGCCCTTGCGGCTTGGTTGTGTAGCTAGAGAATTTCATGAGTAACACACGTGTTTGTCCGGCCGGTTTAAAGTGTTGCACTGCCCGAGGCTTTGCTTAGAGAGCCTGGAAGAGACTGTAGGCAGCATTCCATCTTCCTGCTAGCAGCAGAGGTTTCTCTATAACAGCTAGAGGTTTTATTTTTAACTGTTTGACTCAGTGCTCGTCAGATGATTGGAACCATCTAGCTACAGATCAAGCACGGAGTGGTGCGTGGGGGAAGCTGGAAAGGCAAAGGGAAAGAGGATGGCTGGGAAAGGGGGTGGGATCTTAAGAGTCGTGCCTCGCAGGCTCTGCCTCCTCCCAATGTGGAAGAGAGTTAAGGGCTCCCACTCGCTAGAGTGTGTCTGCAGGTCAAGCTGGGAACTCTAGGAGAATGGCTGCCTTCTGCCACTTAGAGACCTGATTGCCCCGTGGTTAGTGTACTGTGAGGAGGGAGCAGGACCGGAGGATTGTGTGCTTTCTGCTTCCTGAAAAGCAAGCTTCTCTCCCACTGGATGCTGCTTGTCTCCAGAAGCCTCTCACCATGATCGATAGCTCCAAGAAGCAGCAACAGGGCTTCCCAGAGATTCTAACTGCTGAGGATTTCGAGCCTTTCAAAGAAAAGGAATGCCTTGAGGGGACCAACCAGAAGAGTCTCAAGGAAGGTCAGTCTGTCTCTGGACACGGGCAGGATGGCCATGCTCATATTCCTGTCACCTTGGCAGCTGGCATGCCGGTCTGCCTACCACGTCTGTCTGCTTACCATCCGTGTGTCTGTTGTCTGTTCACTGTGACCCTTGCACTGTCCAGTTCTGTGTGGTGACAGCTGCCTTCAGAGAGCGGGCACTGACAGACAGCGACTGGAGTGGTTTGCAATGGGCATTAGGAATCTGTTTCAGTTAAGTTTGTCTTGATTTGTTTGTTCATTTTCCCCAGTTTGGAGGTTCTTCCCCCCCCCAAAAAAAATCCCTATGGTTTTGCGAGAGGCCATTTCCTTTTCATTATTAATCAGAACATTGCTTTGTGTTTACAATCACGTAATTCCAGGAAAATTAATTGTTACTGATTAGCATGTTGGCTTTTTGTTGTTTAGCAACAGAAAGGTAGCTGGCTCTTTCTTACTTGAGTCCTGAAATGATGAATCAACTGTGTGTGCATTATAAGCATTTTTGCCTTAAAAAGCACTTTGCCTAGTTTGATTTTTTTTTTTTAAGCAAACAAATAAGCTTGAGCATGCTACTGTTGGTTCTCATTGTCAGTGAGCGCTGCACTGATCAAGGAGATGGCTAGGGGTCTGGGAAGTGCTGCTCCTGTTTGAGGCACTCTCCTCTTAGAGCTGAGAGCACAGCAGGGCTATGGAGAGGAAGCCAGGGTCCGAAAAGAACAGCTTTTCCTCCATCCGAGACCTCAGTGCTGCTCATCCTAATGCCCACTCAGCTTTAAAACTGGTTTTCTGGTCCTCTCTGGGAGGCTTTCTGTTCTCCTTGCTCTCAGTTCTGTCTGCAGACCCCTCCTGTTCTCTCCAGTTTCTGTTCCTCCTACAGAGAGCCAGTCTGTGGGAGACCTCATTGCCCTGAGCAGCACTGGGTGCTGCTTCCACCTTTTCTCTCAGATGGTTAAGGGTGAAAATGTGGTGTCGGGACTTGGGAGTTGAACTGCCTGTGGCATTGGGTAGAACAAACATCTAGGTCACCACAGATAATATACAGTGAAATAAATATCAGTAACTGTTGCTAAGAACTGAACAATAGGTGTGTTCTGCTTACGTTCGACATGTGCTACTGCAGAATGTTAAGAAGCCAGTGCCAAGTGAGTTTTTAGGACACATGGAGACTCATGGAGGGGGAGGAAGGCTTAAAGTTTTAAAGCATGCATTGATAAACAGTTTAAGAATTCGCTTTGCATCATTTAAGACATTTAAGTGTCATTTCCTTTTAATGTCATCTATTTAAAAAACACTTTGTGTGCTTGTAAGATCAGGCAAATTGGAGAAATAAAAAGATATCAGAATTGTTGAATGTGGCTTAAGGAGCTTAGGATGCAAGGATCAAAAACATGAGGAAGGGGACTGCAGGTATGGGCATGTGCCTAGTATAGGAAAGTCGCAGGTTCAGTTCCCAGCACCATGCATACATAGATGCATGCATACGTGTGTACATGGTAGAAGGATCGTGACTGATTGATTACATAATTAAAATCTCCATGGCAATCCTGGGGGTTATGCAATGCAGTAAACAGTGCAGCATTGGAAGAGCAGAGATGGTCTGTGGGGTGACAGGTCTTTAGGTTCGCGCCCAGTGCAGCATCACTTTTGTGACCCTGGGTGTGTTCACTGCTCTGTACAACAAAGAGGAGCAGTCTCCACGTCCTTGCATGTACACAGGAGACTGAGGCAGTGTCGGTGCCATGCTCACGCTCATCCCCTGTAAACCCTTTGCTTCTATGCAAAACTTAAAGTTTAAGAGCCAACATATTTTTTTCTCATAAAGAAGTGGCCTGTGTTTTCAGAAATGTACCTCATAAAGAGGTAGAGGAGAGAACCTTGTGTTTCAAGAGAGTCCACAGAAATGACTGATAGTGAAATTCACATCTCACTGGAATTGCATGGAATAGGGTTTTGACATGCTTACTTATCGGATCATGTTTTCCCACTGATTTTCAATAGTAGGGGATGAGAGTCAAGTGATACAGCCAAATATCAAATCAAGGGTAATCTGCTTCCTCAGACCTGAATTTAGTCGGAACAGAAAAATGATTTTTTTTTGAAAACTCCTTTTTTTGGGTCATATGAAAATAACTTGTTCCTATGAAGAACTGAACCCTGAAAGTCAGTGAGCCCCAGTACCAGCTATGGGTTCATAATAAGGTGACGGCTGTGTATTCGCCATTCGTGACCTGGGAACCAGGTACTCTCCTCCTGTGCATCAGTTGCAGTACTTCTTGAGAGAGTTACTGGATGTCTAAGACTGACTTCTGAAAATGCTTCAAATCTAAGTGGATCCCTTGCTGTTTTGGCAAAAGAGGTGAATCTATAAATGATTATTAATAATGCCTAATAGTTTATCTTTGTGTGTTAAGAGGCACTTATTGAAGGTAGTTATGATTTTCACTTCAACACTGTTGGATTTTTCTACTCATTATTAAGAAGGCTGCATTTGTGTCTTTGAAGACCCAACCTATAAACTCTTTACACACCTCCATTATCAGATCATAAGTTTCTAGGCAATGAATGGCTCATCTGATTCTAGTGACAGGGCCACCAGCCTAGTCCCTCTGGTATTGTGGACTTGTGTCTGCTGTAAGGGCTAGAAGTCTTTTCCAAACTGTTGACAGTGCTAATTGGCTGAAATTAATATTGGGCTACTGGGGGTGGGGTTCAGATTTTGTAAGCAAATAATCAAGGATATAAGGATTTTTGTTTGTTTATATTGGGAAAGCAAGATGGTTCAGTGGGTAAAAGTGCTTGCCTCTGAGACTGACTACATGAGTTCAATCCCTGGGACCCATGTAGTGGAAGAGAACTGACTCCCACAGGCTGTCTTCTGACCTCTATACTCATGCCATCACACACATGTATGCACGCACACACGCACACACACACACACACACACGTACGCGCGCACATACAACTTTATAGAATTTTTGCAATACACCAACAAGTTTAGTATCATGTGGAACAGTTAAAGCTGTACCTCCATCTCATCCAGGGGATACATGGTTAGTAAGTGTTCTACCAGTGAATCACGCCCCCAGGCCAAGGGAAAAGTTCCCCATTGGTAGTTGCTGTAGATACGAGGGAATCAGTTGAACAGCAGAAGATAGCACCACACTTTGCTAATGCTTACTGTTGTGGGAACATTTTGGTAAGTCCCAGTCAGGGTGTGTAGCTGGAGAATTTTGCTCCTTTCTGCTCTGAGTGAGAAGCAGCAATCGTCATGAATTCCCTGAACAGAGTCAAAATAGAGCATTCCCTTATACCGGTTCCCTGTGTGAAAGCAGTGGAGAATCTTACCATCTACCTCACCTACAAGGGCTTTGAACGTTTTCTAATTATGCGCAGAACACATGAGCTTAAATTTACTTAGTTCTGCAGCATGACAACAAAAGAAGTGTTCATAGGAATTTCCAGGAATAGCCAATAAGCTGAGGTTCTTTATTTAATTCAGATAAGCCTCTTCCTGAGTTGCCATTGAAATGAATGATAGACTGTATTCATCAAAGGCAAAGTGGTAGTACTTGTAGTAAAAAGGGAAAAGTAGAATTTGAGATGAAGAACTCTTTGCTGTTGGAGATAAAATGCCCAAGAAAGAAAGCTGGATTGTGTATTTGGCTGAAAGTGCCTTCACGACCCCTCTGCATCTCACTCAGCAGACCCAGCCAGGAGCTGACGTATCCCAAGGCAGCTGTCCTTTGACAGCGTTCCAGTGTCTGGGCCCTTTCACTGGTCTCACCCTTTGGTACTGAGGTGAGGAGGGGTTTCCGAGCTGAGGGAACTGCTAGGTGAAGTGTGAGTTTGTGATGGTTTGCCGAGGGAACAGGCAGTGCCGTGCTGGAACATTAGATTTGCTTAAGGAAAGAAAGAATATTTGTCTGAGATATTCTAGGGAATCCAACCCAGAAAGAGAAAATAAGCAAGATAAATAACTTTGCAAAAGCACTTAGCTTTTTTTGTGGCAGAAATGAAGTCCTGACATCCTGCGGGTGTTTATCTGTCAGCCAGTGCAGCGGCTTACACTTGCAGTCCCAGCCGCCCCCAGGCTGAGGCAGAAGGACCGACCTGGACAGCATGGAAACCTTCTCAAAAATGGGGCAGAGGGTTAATTAAAAAAAAATTTTTAAAGCACTGCCTTAGGACACAGTCACAGCAAGTCTGCCCAGACAGCGCGACCTGGGCCTTCTGTTCTTCAGCTTTGCAGGCCAAAGCCTCTTAACATGTACTCCCTGATTCCTTCCCTAAAGAAAGTTAATCACACCAGTCCTAAAGTCCTAGCGCTTGGGGCGTTGAAGCAGGAGGATCCATGAGCCTGGACTCAGTGAGGCTCTGAAAATACTTGGTCCTCCTCTGCACACCCCCAGTAACTTCCTGGAGTCACTGACATTTCACCAGAGACCACTGTGTTGAACATCTGTCCTGACATCATGATCTTAATGGTTCTTGGGGACACAGTCATCTATCCTGTTTGTACTTAACCTCAAGTCCTGCACCCCACAGAAATGATATCACTCCACAGACGTTTCTTCCTCTTTCTGTGCAGTGTGGGACCTGAACGTAGGGCCTGTCCGTGCCAGACAAGCATTCTGGGACTGAGCTCTAGCCCCAGCCCCGCAACTGTATTTCAGGAGTATTGTACCCACCCACCCTACTTTAAACAAGCAGTGGATATAAATCAGTCATGCGGACTCAGTTAACCCAGTGTCGGAAAGGCACTGCAGGGGGTGTGAGGGCAAACACAGATCACCAAGGCGGAGCATGATCCCATGTTCATTCCTGTTCCAGACAGAAGTACTATCAGCACTTTCTCTCACTGGCCCTCCCTCTTCTGCTCTGCTTCAGCTGGTAGTCTTTCGCTTAAGCCGGGATACATAATGGATTGCTAAGGATCTTGAGCCCTAGTGAGAGACACACGCAAGTAAATGGCCAGTTTAGACAAGACGAATATGATAAGTCACTTGAATATGCTCCATGTGTAGCTCAAGGACATGAATTTTACAGTACCTGTTTTGATTTCTCTGGGAATTTTCACTTGTTTTCTGTCTTCATTCAACCAACTGAAAGTACCATACATGTGAGTTATTATTAAATTAATGTTTAATAAGTAAATTTGAAAAGATGCAGTTTCATATTCAAGTGACTTAGCATGTGAAAGAAGAAAAGTCCCTTTCTCAGGCATGATTCACTATTTTCAAATGGGTGTATGCTGCTTTTGAGATGAAGCTATATAGTCTGATTTTTATTGAAAATCATGGTTTTTGATTTTCGTTTTGGTTTTTTGAGACAGGGTTCCTCTGTGTAGCCGTAGCTGTCTTGGAACTCACTTTGTAGACCAGGCTGGCCTCGAACTCATAGAGATCTGTCTGCCTTTTCCTCTGCCTCCTAAGTGCTGGGATTAAAGGTGTGCATCACCACCACCCGGCTGAAAATTATGTCATTTAACAAAAAGGAAGTGCTTTCTACATAGGACTGTGGTAAATGTTGTAACCCTCCATAGCCATGGCATTCTAAAAGCTTATATAGGCTGAAAATTGGGAAGCTAAGATGACAATATAAAAGTCCAAACACATGTAAATACACACGCGCACACACACACACACACACACAAAGACACCAGAAGAAAACTACATGTGCTTTGGTCCAAGTGAGCCAGCCCCTTTTCAGATGCTTATGGTCACCTATCTCGATGTTCTTCCCAGGCATCTTATTTCTTATACCACACATATTCCTTCAGGCTTTCCCATCTCAATGCACATCACCTCTCTTCAACCAGTGCTCACACCAAGAGTAGCCATGAGAGTGAGTCACCAAGTCTGTTCCATCCTTTCTCAGAAATGCATTCTCTCGGGCACAGAATCGCAGCACTGTGGCCCAGCCTCCCAAGGGATCTGCTCATGTGGAAGAGTTGACCTCACTCCACTTCCAACAGTCCTGCACCCCTGCTAGCAAGAGCCATCATGGTGAAGTGCAGACCTGTTCAGCTGTGCACACTGCTCAGTGCCTCTGGTAGCAGTCTGCTATACATAGATTTATTCCCCTATAGGGGAGTAAACCCAATCCCACAGTGTCTAGGGCCTGCCCTGACTCCAGAACTTCTCCAGGAGGCCTGTGTTGGCCCTGGTCTAAGCCACCACAGCACAGTCTCCCTCCCCTCCTCCAGTTTCACTCCAGACAGCAGACACTGCTGCCAGGCCCTGTCTAGCCCACCCTCTCCACCCTTATTTGGACCACCATTGTCCAATATCCATCAGCATTATTCTTATAAATCCACTCCTTCTGGACTCGAGAGTCTCGGGGAAAGAGCTGAGTTTACCCTGATGCAGGGCAGGATGTCATCTCCTGAGGTGGGTCAGCAGAGATATTTGTGCACAGGCTTCTGGGGTTGCCTTGATCCCTTCACCTAAAAAAGGAGAATCCCATCAGACTCACCCCTCTGTGATTTGGTGAGTCCCAGGAAAGTACCCGTGTGGACCTGCAGATGTCACCTCACCATGGTAACGTGATGGTTACTGGAACACCAGTCTCATTGAAAAGTCTTAAGAATAGTGTTCACAGCTTTGGGTTTTCAGATATTTCCTAATGGTGGCTTTCGAAGGCTGTTGGTTTTGAGCAGGAGCTGAATGGTGAGGAGGGCTCAGCTTAGAGTTTGTGTCTTCCACAGTAGCCACTGTTTCCACACCCTGGAGGCTGGAAGCCTAGAGAGCTGGACTTCCGATTAGCAAGCCTTCCCTTGCATACAGTCAGTGTGGTCAGCAGCACTGCTGAGGGAAGTTGGTTCTACAAGAAAAGCTCAATGCCATGTAATTCGGTTAACATTTTTTAATGAGTTAATTTTTTTAAAACACAATTACTTGTGGAAATGCCTTAATTCTTCTTCTGTTTCTTACTAGTTTACATATGAGAATAGATATGTACTTAATTTCTCTGAAAAAAAATAAGTATCTGTGTCCACCTCGTGGCTCTCCTGGGAAGGTTGCTGGGTGATGACAGAGAAGCTCCCTGTAGGGCCTGCTGTGCAGGAAGTCCTCAGTGGTGGGACAGCACGGGGAACCAACCCTACTTTGCTTCTCTTTTAACTTGGGGGCACAACCAGACTGGTTTCTAGACTGCTGACACAGAAGAACAAAGAGGCAGGCAGTTTCCTAGCTGTCTACTATTTCCGAGTGATGAACCTTCCTTTTAGGTAATGTGAATTCACTTTGCATCTACATGGCAGATTTTAGCATCCTTGTTCATTGGTGCAAATTGCACTTTTTCTTATTTGTTTTAATGGAAGATCACTGCCAGTCGATAGTCCGTCTTACAATCTAAACACCAGTCAACAATCTTTCTCCTTGTGCACACCCTGCCATTGTAATGAACTGTTGTGTAAAGGACAGCTGGGTGACTCAAGTACAGCCACTACCTGGATCATTATGCATAGTTGCTGTGCTGTTAGAATAACACAGATCATAACAGTGTTCAATTGTCTTTATGCTCTGATGAACATTGCACACATATGGACATGGATAGATACATGAGTCTACATATATGTAAGTGCATGCATTTATATGGTTACATAATATGAGACAGGGCTTTCTGCTCTGTAGTATCTTTCTTTTAAGGACATTAATCCTGCTAGATTATTTCACCACATTCCTCACCCACCAAATGAGAGAAGCCCAGGTGAGGCTGCCTTTCCAGAGTGGGTTGCACTGGCTGTGCTAGGGAAGTAAATAGAAACGATGTTTCTGTTTTTCTGTTTAGTTTCTGGTTGTTGTTGTTGTTGTTGTTGTTGTTGTTGTTGTTGTTTAGAGCACCCACCTTAGATGTTTGTGCTATAAGTTTTTAGACAACTGCACACTTTTGCATTGCAGAAGGCTAAGAGGTAAAAGAAGGTTTACCTGGAGCCCACCGTAAGACACCTCCACTGTGCTTCTAGTATAGCACAGGAGTGTTGACTTTTCATTATCCCCAAAGCAAGAAAAATAAGCATCCTGTTCCTTGGAGCCATGTAGATAAGACGTCTTCACATGAAGAGCCTCATGATTGGGGGAAATCAAATGTTGTAACTTTCCGCTCTCTCGCTCCTCAGGCGAGTGCATTGTTATGTCTGCTCGTTTGGTGTCTATTAGAGTGCTGAGCCTGCATAGACGCTGCGGTCGGCTTTCCTACTGCCTTTTCACCAAGTGAGACAGTGTGCATGTCTTTCTGGAATTCTGCCATGGCTAGTGTGATCTCTGCCCTTCCACCACCAGCAGAGTATCAATCACATGGCCATAGCTGGACAAGCAGACATTCCTTCCAACTCTGCAAAAGGGGGTGAAGAATCTGAGTGAAGGTAGGCTCAGTTTAAAGGAACATGCCCCATTTTTAGCAGTCTGTTTCCATGACAACAGAAGTAGCAGCCAACCAGAGAGTTCTCAAAGCTCCCGTAAATTTCCAGGGCTGTGTAATGAAAACATTGTCTTCCTGCCCTGGTACCACAGAGGAGTGCAAGAAAGCAGCAGGACCTGGAGTAGCATTTCCGCTTGGCTGCAGTGGGCTCTTTAAGTGCTGTTAGAAGATGCTGCACCATGGGACTTCCCACCCTCCCTAGCAGTGCACTTGTAAGGATGCAGCAGAGGGTACTGCACTGCAGCACTGAAGAGCTTTCTTTGGATACTAATCTGTGCAGCATTTTAGTTAATGTCATATTGTTACTCCTGTTTTAATCAGAAAAGCGTCATAAAAATTCTGGTGCAAATGCTGTTTGTTCCTGCTTGTGGCTGAGCCCTGGGTCTGGGGCGCCCCCTGCAGTTGCCTTCCTTGTAGGTAGGAAGTGGAGATGCAAGTGTGCTCAATCAGTACAAGCAGCACGCCTTCCAGGGCATGCTGCCACTGGGTTCTGTTTTGGTGGTTTTTGTTTTGTTTTGTTTTGTTGGTTTCGTTTTGTTTTCATCCCTTTGCATTACATTTTAAAAATTACCTGAAGAACCTTATTTTATTTTGAGCAAATTAGACCTTAAAAATACAGTTGAGACCACGTGACCTTTGGTGGCTCCAAAGCATCTGAGGACTGGTAGGTTCCACAGTGGATTTCACACTCAGTGTGAGCAGCAAGGAGAACAATCTGGATCCACCATAACCTGTGTGGGCTTCACACCTCTGATCACAGCCTGTCCTTTTTAGTCTCCTTTACCCTTCACAACAACAACATTACATTTTCTTTTTTATTCCTACAACACCAATATCAATTCAAAAATAAGCACAAGGACTGCAGAAGGCTCCTTGGTAAAGGACACCTTGGTAGGAGGCAACTGACTTCCACTACCCTTCTGATCTCCACATTCACACCATGGCTCCCCACTGACACACACACACACCGTAAATTAATAAAATGCAAAAAATGGTTGTTTTTTTTGGGGGGGGGGACAGACTGTAAGATTCATAAAATGAGATGAAACCATTTACTCCAGGATAATCAGAGGATTCCATAGAAAATCCTCCGACAGTTCCTTCTGAAATGTGGCAGCACCTCCCTTTCCTTAGGAGCTGAAGCCAGTCACATGTTCTGTCTCGTGTGCCCTCGGGGAGGGGACAGAAGTCAGTGTCACAGTAAATAAGAAACACAACTATTTTAGTGATGGGGTTGTGTAGGTGGGGTGGGGACAAACCAGGAGGTCGGAAATTGGAGATGTGATCCTGAGGAATCAGTTCTTTTGTGTTCCTAACTGATCCTCTATTTACAAACAAACAAAAAAAAAAGTGTTGGCCAGTGTGGTGATGTGCACCTTTAATCCCAGCACTCAGGAGGAAGAGGCAGGTGGATCTCTGTGAGTTCAAGGCCAGCCTGGTATACAGAGCAAGTTCCAGGGCAGCCAGGACTCAGGATTACACAGAGAAACCCTGTTTAAAAAAAAAGAAACAAAAAAATGTAAAAAAAAAAAATGTGTTAAGGTGATATTCACTTAACATGAAATTAATCATTTTAAAGGAAACAATTCAGTAATGTTTTGTACAATCGTCATGTTATACAATGATTGCTACAGTGTGGGCTCAAAGAAATTTCGTCACCTCCAAAGAACACCCAGCACCATCTGCAGCTGCTCCCAGGTCTACATGCTGTCTCTAGAATCGCCTGTTCTGGATATCTCTTAGAAGTGAAATATTGTGCCATATAATGCGTCTGGCTTCTTTCACATAGCATGTTTTCTAGGTTCATCTGCACTCAGATTTATTTTTAAGAGTATGCGTCCACCCACACCCCATGCGTATGCACATGCACACACATATGTGAGTAAAATCCCAGAGGGATTGTCAGATCCCCAGGAGCTGGAGTAAAATCCCAGAGGGAATGTCAGATCCCCAGGAGCCACACAACATGGGTGCTGGGAACTAAACTGAGATCTGTGAGAGCAGCAAGTGCTCTTAACTACTGCGCCATCTCTGCCGCCCCTCACCCACATTTGGTCTGTATCCTTTCTGTACCTGCTTAGTACTCCATTTTCAGTGTAGACTAGTCCAGACTCTGTAGCACTTAAGCTGTTGAGGGTATAGCCACTGTGAACATGTGTGGACACGTTTGTGTCTGTATACCTGAGCTCTTTGCATTTCACTCAGGAATAGAATTGCAAGAGTGCACTTGTTTTTAACAAAGGTACAATATACAGAACTTTCAAAGGACTCTTAAGTGTTGTCCTGTGGCATTTTTTTGCTGGTAGAAACCAAGTAACTTATGGTTCATAATAAGACTTGCTAACTATAGTGACTGCCTTATTTTCTGGAGCACTTAAGTAATAAACAGCATGATTTCTCTTTCATATTTTTCAATTGTGTTATGAGTAAGCACTTATAACTGACCTCCCAACTGACCTTCTCATTGTCCTTCTCACTGATAAAACAATGATTAAATCCCATTTGGCGACTAAAGTACATGACAGAGATTAGACACAGGCCAACTTGACCCATCATGACCAAACCCAGAAGACAACACAAATGTGCAGTGCTTCCGTGGGCCTCTCTTCATCCTGCTCAAACCACACGTGCATTCCAGAGTCCTGCGACGTCAGTCTCTTAATCACTCCAGCATCTGCTTGGGAAAAGCTGAAACTGAGACATGTTGGTTGCCCCTCAGTTACTTCTGTAAATGGATCATCAGTTCCAGGGTATTATTTCAATCCTGGCTTTGCTGTTATTCCAGCTTACCACCCTTTCCTAGACTGCTCAGGTTTGGGTTTTGTTCTCAGAATCTTTCCTGAACCTGCAGTTTGCCTTACCCTTGTCCTATAGTTACGGAACATATACTGACCCCTCTCTCCGACTGCAGCTCACTCTTTCCCAGAAAGTGTCATTTCTGCCTGTTTTTGTGATATATAGCCCTCCCATGCCCCCCCCCCACTTCCAAAGCCGTGCTTTGCTTTGGCTCGCTCAGCTCATGCTATTCCTTGTTATACGTGAAAATCCCTTTAATCATATCAAATGTAGGAAACATTTCGACACTGGTCATTTTAATTTGAAAAGCCAAAAATTTTTTTTTATTTTTTATTGAAAAAAAATTCCACCTCCTCCCAGCTCCCATTTCCCTCCCCCTTTCACTCTCCCCCCCACTCCTCTCCCCCTCCCTCTCCAGTCCAAAGAGCCATCAGGGTTCCCTGCCCTGTGGGAAGTCCAAGGTCCTCCCCCCTCCATCCAGGTCTAGGAAGGTGAGCATCCAGACTGGTTAGTGAAAAGCCAAGATTTTGTAACAGTATTATGTAAGTTATATGTTGGTGTGTGTTTTGAAGTGCTTTCCCACCAGAATTCCACTTCTTGTATATTCTTTATCCTTCAGCCATTTGCAAGATGGGCCTAGAAGGTACTGAATGCCATGTTGGTCCGCTTGCTAACGGCATGCAGACTGATGTGATGAGCCCATGAGTGCAGTCAGGTGTCTCAGCTCTCAGGCACATGTGCAGACATGAAGCCCTTCCCAGGAAAATGGGTTTCTCGGACTCATGTGCCACCATAGGATGTTATGCTGGGCTGGTGTGCCGTCCAGGATGAGAGCTAGGAATGCAGCTCTGCAAGTGGCTGAGTAACAGCCAGTGTTACTGGATTTGTCTTTCACATGATGGACCAGCCCTTGTTAATGTAGAGACTCCAGAAGGGGAAGGGGACTGTTGCAGGAGGTCCTTCTCCTCCTCCAGCCTATAGCCGCTGAGATACCAGCCCATTGGGGCGTGGTCTCTCTCCCTTTAAAAAAGCAGCTACTTCCCTTTTCGCTCTCTTCGCTTCCTGCTCTGTTTCCAGCGACTAGACTCCTTCCTGATTGCGCAGAGGGCTGTTGTCTGAGACAGTGATCTGTAAGTTTTTTCTCCTTTAAATAAATACCACCTAATTAATCATAATTCCAAACTGGTGTGGCATTGTTTGTGACTAATGCCTTCACTTGCCCCCCCCCCCCCCCCCCCCCCCCCCCCCCCCCCCCCCCCCCCGCTCAGCTGCCAGCCGCCAGTTCAGCTTGGCTCGAGCCCCTCCCTTCCTCAGCCGCGGCCTGTGCCTTGTGCATGGAGCCAGCAGTTTTTCTTGTGCAGTTATTTATATTTTCCCTTTAGACACCTCAGATTGACTTCAAGTCCCTACGCACCCTATCATCTGCCTCCCCATGTGGATTTAAACTCCACAGGCCTGCGTAGTCTCTGCCCGCGTGGTTTGCTCTTTTCTGAGTCGTTTTTAAATCTCCCTTGCAAGTACAGCTCTTAAGTGGCGCGAACCAGAGCATGCGGTTGCCGGTTGCTGAAAGCTGCAACCCCTCAGGGTGACTCTGTCAAGTGGAGGCATAAGCGGCTTCCAGGTTACTCTTCTCTACCCCTGGATTCTGGGTTTATGGTTCTGTGTACGGAATTGATTTAATTACATTTACTTTGTTGAGCAACTTGCATTTCCCAGTTTTTAACAAATACTAGGCGGACACTGAAAGAGGACCCTGTTTTCGTCGCGACTTGGCAACAGCGCCACCTGCTGGATAATAGGTAATATGGCAGTTTTCGTTTCCAACGCGAATTTTACTGTTCTGGTTGCCAATACAATGGGTTATATATCATGCAAGGTTTATATGACTATGGGGATAACTTAATTTACTGGTTACTAGGTTTCAGTATTCTTTTGAATATTCTATCATTTAGGAAGAATATGGCACTCCTAAGAACCATACAATCTTTACTAGAAACTCATGCAGGTCAGGAGATTCAGGATTCAAAAGAGACAATAATAAAGACAATAATAAAAAGACTTGAAATGATTGAAGAAATTATTGGAGCTGGTGAACAGAGTAAGAAGGTACAAGGACAGGATACAATGCCAACACCAGCTATTAGAACTGGCTTACCCAGGGTTTTAGCGGCATACCCTATACTTAATTCTGACAAAGCATCAACTTCTAAAGGCTCAAAGGGAGTCAGAGAAGCTAGATGGACACCAATAGCAATGAATGATCTGAAAGAAATTAAGCAAGCTATTGTTAATTTTGGCTTGCACGCTACATATGTAAAGGAAATGATAAGGACTTGGGCTTCTAATGCTAGAGCTACCCCCCATGATTTCCATCAGTTAGTGTCTGCAGTTTTAGATAATGGACCTTCCTTGATGTTTGGAATTTATTTCAAAGAAGAATCCAAACATATGGAACAGCAAGAAAGAGCAAAGGGTGTCGAGGTTTCCCAAGATCAAATTCTTGGTGCAGGAGAATATGCTGATCCACAGGTCCAAGCTCTTTATGATGAATGAAGTACTGTGTCTATGTCACCAAGCAGCTTTAAATGCTTGGAATAGGATACAAGATCCAGCAAAAAGGGTTGAATCATATACCAGAATTAGGCAGGGACAGAGAGAACCCTTTATTGACTTTTTGCAAAGATTAATTAAGGCTCTGGACATAGGGGTAACAGACCCAGAAGCTAGACGAATACTTCTGGAATCTCTAGCTTTTGAGAATGCAAACATAGAATGCAAAAAGATAACTTAAAGTCTAGATCAGCACCTATGGATGAATGGATTCAGCATACGAGGAATGTTGAGACGTTTAGCTATAATGATGAATCTTGGGTAGGAGAAGCGATTTCCAAAGCAATGAGGAGACATCAAACTGCCAGGTGTTTTAATTGTGGTAAATTAGGACATCTGAAAAGGGATTGCAGGCACAAAATTTCTAGGAATATTATCTCCTCTGGGAATGACAAAAATAGGAGACCTCAGCCTTCAGGTATATGTAGGAGATGCGGTAAAGGTCGACATTGGTCCAATGAATGCAGGCCACCAACAGACAGACAAGGCAACCCGATACCATCGGGAAACTCCTTGAGGGGCCTCTCGCAGGCCCCCAAACCAACAGTGGCCCAGTCATTCCCAGTCACAGTGGAGAACGTGCCTCACCAAGAAAATTAAAAGCTCCAATTTCTGCTGTAAAAAGTAATACTGGTCTAAATGATGGATTGCGCATGGAGGATGAGTCAAAAAACCCAGTAGGACAGAGTAAATGTGTATTTTGGCAGACTTCTATTAATGATCAAAGACCAAAGCTAAGAGTCTGTATAAATGGCACTTTTATTGAAGGCTTATTAGACACAGGTGCGGATGTAAGTATCATTACTCCAGAATCTTGGCATCCGAATTGGCCTCTTCAAGAGGTAGATGTTCAGTTCCTGGGAATAGGAACCCTATCTCGTGTAAAACAAAGCACAAAATGGGTTGAATGCATAGGGCCCGAAGGGCAAATAGGAAGACTAAGGCCATATATAGCCAATATTGCCATAAATTTATGGGGCCGTGACCTGCTACAGCAATGGAATACCCAGATTAACTTTCCTGTAGTTCCAGGAACTCATAATTCTGGGAAGGATATGATGAGGTATTATGGGAAAAGGTCAGCAGCCATTCAGGCTGTACAAGAACATACAGCAAATACCAAACCTTTAGAGGTACCAACGGCCCTACCTTTAAAATGGCTAACTGAGAAGCCAATATGGATCAAACAGTGGCCTCTAGCTGAAGATAAACTACAGGCATTGGAACAGCTGGTGCAAGAGCAACTAGATGGTCACCGTATTGAAGAATCAACCAGCCCTTGGAATTCTCCTGTGTTTGTTGTAAAAAAGAAATCTGGTAAATGGAGAATGGTGACAGATTTAAGAGCTGTCAACAAGGTAATTCAACCTATGGGCCCACTACAATCTGGAATTCCTTTGCCTTCTCTGTTACCAAAAGGATGGCCTCTTATAGTTATTGATTTGAAAGATTGTTTTTTCATTATACCGTTACAAGAAAAGGATAGAGAAAAATTTGCCTTCACAGTGCCTACTTATAATAATTCTCAGCCTAATAGGAGATAGCAATGGACTGTCCTCCCACAGGGTATGCTCAATAGTCCTACATTGTGCCGATATTTTGTAAGTAAGCCATTGGAAATAATTCGTAAACAATTCCCCAAGTCCATAATTTATCATTACATGGATGACATCTTGTTATCTGATTCAAATAAAGATACTTTAGAAAGGATGTTTGAAGAAGTAAAGAAAGTCTTGCCTAGGTGGGGATTACAAATTGCCCCTGAAAAGATTCAAAGAGGAAATTCTATTAATTACCTAGGTTACAGAATAGGGTTAGAGAAAATTAAAACGCAAAAGGCACAAATTAGGAGAGACCGGTTAAAGACTCTTAATGACTTCCAAAGGTTGTTAGGAGACATTTCCAGTCTACGACCAGCTGTTGGGATAACACCTGATCTAATAGTTCATTTAAACAAAACCTTAGATGGTGATAAAGATTTGAATAGTCCAAGAAAACTGACAGCTGAAGCAGAAAAGGAACTGACAATGATTGAGGAAAAATTACAGGAGGCACATGTGGATAGGGTGAACCCAAATCTTAGCTGCTTCCTAGTCATATTGCCTTCCAGAATTTCTCCTACAGGGATTCTAATTCAGAGGGGAGATATTATTTTAGAGTGGATATTTATACCTAATAAACCAAGTAAAAAATTAAAAACTTATGTGGAAAAAGTCTCTGAATTAATTATAAAAGGTAAGCTGAGACTTCGTCAACTAGCAGGTATAGACCCAGCAGAAACTATAGTGCCTTTTACTACTGAAGAAATAAAAAAGTTATGGGAAGACAATGAACCGTGGCAAAGAGCTTGTGCTAATTTTTTTTGGGAGAAATTAATAGCAACTCTCCCAAAAGTGGTAGACTTAACCTCATAAAAAGAACTTCTTGGATTCTTCCTAGAATTGTACGTGATGCTCCAATAACTGGAGCCCCTACGTTCTATACCGATGCAAATAAATCAGGGAAAGCAGGTTACAAGTCAGATGAATTGAGTAAGGTGGAACAAAGCCCTTATAATTCTGTCCAGAAGGCAGAATTATATGCCATTCTTATGGTGCTAAGGGATTTTAAAGAACCTCTTAATATAGTTACAGATTCACAATATGCAGAAAGAGTTATCTTGCATATTGAAACCGCTGAATTTATACCAGATGACACAGAGTTGACTTCATTGTTTATCCAGGTACAAGACATAATCAGGAATAAGCTTTGTCCGATGTACATAACACACATCCAGTCCCATACAGGTCTGCCTGGTCCTCTAGCACAAGGTAACGCTGACATTGATCAATTATTGATTGGAAGTGTGTTGCAGGCCTCAGAATTTCATAAAAAGCATCATGTCAATAGTAAAGGCCTAAAGAAAGAATTTTCCATTACTTGGCAACAAGCCAAGGACATTATAAAGAGATGTCCCACTTGTTCTTTCTATAATCAAACACCGTTGCCTGCAGGGAGTAACCCAAAGGGTACTAAGAGAAATGAAATCTGGCAGATGGATGTGTTCCACTTTATGGAATTTGGTAAATTAAAATATGTACACCACACCATAGACACGTATTCAGGTTTTCAATGGGCTACTGCCCTGAGCTCAGAAAAGGCTGATTCAGTAATCACACATTTATTGGAAGTTATGGCCATCATGGGTACACCTGCACAAATAAAGACAGATAATGGTCCAGCATATGTATCTAAGAAAATGAAACGCTTTTTTGATTATTATAATATAAAACACATTACAGGTATACCAAATAATCCTACAGGTCAGGCAGTTATAGAAAGATCAAATCGTACTATAAAGGATATGCTGAACAAATAGAAAGGGACCAAAAATACCCCCAGAAATAGATTACATAATGCTTTTTTAACCTTGAATTTTCTTAACGCTAATGAGAAAGGAACGACAGCAGCAGAAAGACATTAGATAATGGAAAAGTCTGCTGAACTAAATCAACCGATTTATTTCAAAGATGTGCTGACCTCTCAGTGGAAGCCAGGAGATGTGCTACGTTGGAGAAGGGGTTTTGCTCTTGTTTCCACAGGAGAAGAAAAATTGTGGATACCATCAAAATTAATTAAGTTTCGATTTGAAGAGGAGAAACCTCTTGGAAAGGAGAAATGACAACTCATCCACAATGATGATATTCATGCAGGTGCTAAGAAAAACATACAGAATGGGGGCAGGGTTCTGTTCTTATCTCCACAGGAAAACACTCATCTTTGAAAAATTCAAGGAACCCTGGATGTTTGAATACTGACAGATGGAAAAATACCTGCCCAATAGGAAATATCAAGAAAACTGAATAGGTTGTGTAAGTAAAATATATTAAACCATATTTCTAAATTTATAGAGCTGGTTTTGAAGTTGGACTCTGGCTCAGTTCCTCTCCAACTCTAGGCCTGTTAGTAAGAGAAAAACCCAGAGTTTCTGGAGTTTCTGTCTCATGTCAAGAGCCATGATATGGGACAGAAAGAAATATGAGTTTAGAAAACATCTTTGATTTTCTTCATATCTATCATACTTTTCATTGACTATATCTATCATGCCTTTCATTGAATATATATATGTATGTGTATATATGTCTATATGATTAATGTTTTAGTTTTTCACAATGAACAATGAGTTTTTCCTGAAGTGACATTTGAAGTTTCCAGGAAGAAGATGGGGCCCCATAACAACAACTCCACCTGGTTGATATGACGTCATGATACTGATAGCGCTACTACAAGACCTGTTTTGGTTACCAGCTGCACAAGACTATCCCAACTTGGTTAGCTGAAATGGTGCACATCTTGTACAAGATTCTGGCCTGACCTCCACAAAATACTCAGAGACTATTTGCAATTTTAAAAGACATTGATCTTGAAATTCAACCATCATTTTACTTTCACAGAATCCCCCACAAAGAACGTCGCCCCCATGACATCTGGAAGTAATTCTAGAGGACGACGTCCCCTCTCCCAGTAAAGTTTGCCCCTGGGTTTAGGGACATCATTTAGGGGTTGGGAGGTTGGGGGAGGAATTTTATAAGCTCAGGTATCATTTTGAAAGAAAAAAAAGAGGGATGATGGGATAATTTATAATTGTGAGTTACTGTTTTTAGACAAATATATAGGTATTGATTCTTGTATATTGATACAAAGTTAAGTTATATTGATTATTGTATGCATGCATGTTTCTACCTCTGGTTAAAACATTTTTATGTATTGACATATATTGTATTGATATATATATATATATTGTATATATTTACCATATTGCAGTGTACATTTCTACCTCTGATTAAGATACTTATATAATGTTTGTGTATTGATATATATTTACCATATTGCAATGTATATTTGTACAGTGTTTATATTTGGAGGTCATTATCCTCATTTGTTACACAGTTGTTTATTGTCTTAGTCTTTAAGTTAGATAGATATTGAGAATTATATAGATTAGTAGTCATCTAAGTTTGTCATTTATAATTAGACTAATCAGGTTCTTTAGATATATAGATATTATACTCAGTATAGATAGATAATCTTCAACCTCTTCAAAGATCTGTAGAAAATGGCCTTTAATCTAACTCAGAATTTCATGATAGTGAGACACAATTGCTCCTGGCAACACCGCTCTATTCCCAAGAGAATGTTGAGCACCAAAGACACTCTACCTGGAGCCTTTCTTTTTGGCAGAACTGGCGTTTGGGCAAAGAAATGCCCATACCTCAACCACTGACAGAGATACTGAGCGTGCATCAATGGATAAAACAGGGCTGTCATATCCTGCCAAGACAGGGTAAGATAGTTTTGAAAAGTTGCTTGCCTTTGAAAATGGTATGTCAGTTATGTTAGGCCTTAGCCAATGTTGGTTGCTTCAACGCTGCAAACATGACTTTGGGTGATTGCCCAGGTAGCTAGTTGTCTCTGTGATTTGTTGCATGTTTTGGAAGTTGTCTTACTGAACTTCCTAATTACCCAGGTAACATCATTTCCCTTCTCAGATCTTCGATGGGGTTGAAGACTATATAAATGTAGTTACTTTTCTCTCATGACTTGGCCAAGTTATTTATTATACAAGACCTAAGCTAGTTAGAATAGGATATTTGTACTTATTGTATATCATTTCATAGTAGGTTTAGAACTCTCTTACTTAAACAAAAGGGGGAGGTGTTTCGGGAGGTCCTTCTGCTCCTCCAGCCTATAGCCGCTGAGATAACAGCCCATTGGGGCGTGGTCTCTCTCCCTTTAAAAAAGTGGCCACTTCCCTTCTCGCTCTCTTCGCTTCCTGCTTCGTTTCCGGGGACTAGACTCCTTCCTGATTGTGCAGAGGGCAGTTGTCTGGGACGGTGATCTGTAAGTTTTTTCTCCTTTAAATAAATACCACCCTATTAATCATAATTCCAAACTGGTTTGGCATTGTTTGTGACTTACGCCTGCAGGGGACCTTCCTGGTCAGGCATCTCGGCCACAGCCATTGACACCTCTGTGGTCAGAAAAGTCACATCTTCTGTTGTCAAGGTTTCATGCTCCATGATTCCTTTCACACTCCCTGAAAAGCACCAATAAATACACTCTGCCCAACCTCTGCCGCCCAGTGTGCTGCACCCGGCTGCCAGCCTGTGCTCTGTGCTGTGCGTCCTACTAAGTTGGCGAGTAGAGTACTAAAGGAAGTTGCTCTTTTCTAAAGTCACCAGTCTATGCTGTGCGGTTCTGTATAACCAGTGCCTTCTGACCTCACTGCTCCTCACCTGTCGTGTGTAATATGAACCAATTCGGTAGTAGTATTTTCAAATTCACCAAGATTTGCAGTGTACTGAGGTGTCTCTGTTCCCCACCCTCCTCAGCCAATGTCCACCAAGCACTACAACTGGCCTATGCCCCTGTCTACCTGCACCTGTGTACTAGATATTGTGTCCCTTACTGTCTCCCTTTGGGTATAGACAGGGTAAAGGAGCTAGGCGGCCAACAGACATAACTCACTGCTTCTAAGTCTGCCTCCTCCAGCAGTGCGTACAGCAGAGGTCTTAGAGCAGTGCTGTGCATGTTCACGTTAGGGGAACTTAGACAGGGAATTTTGAGAACATCAGTTAAGTCATCTGCTCCGTTTAGGCAGAATGGCCTAGGCTGTGTAGGGGTTGCTTATTTTGGCCATCTAGGAAACTGGGTGAAAAACACAGGACTTGTGTGTGGTGTTTGTTTTTAAAATTGGTGGTTGGTGCCTCTTCTCTGTGGTATGAGAAATGTATTATCTATTCTCTGCCTCTAGCTCCTGGCACACAGCTCCTAAACTGGTTTCCTAGGTGGCAGGAGGAGGGGGTGAGTAAGCATCTTCTATGAGCCTTGATCTTGTCCTCAGTTCCTCTGTCAGGCTACTCAGTGTTGTCAATGATGAGAACATCTGGAGTACATTAGATGATAGGTAGCAGGGCGCCCCTGATGACTTCTGGGTACCTTTAGTTCCAGGAAGGCACAAATGGAATAAGAGGAAGGTTGGAAGCCCAGCAGAGGACCCCTCCCTGTGCATCTCTTCCATTGATCTGTTTCTTAATTGTGTCCTTTATACGAAAGCAGTAATCATAAATAAAGTCACCTTCCTGCATTTTGTGGAAGAATCAGACAAATACTCAAGTCTGAGGAGGATGTTGTAGTATGAATAGCCTAGGCTAGGGACTAGTATTTGAAATTGGGAGAGTCCAGGGAGTCGTGCCTTCACTCAGAGTATATAGGGTCAGATTTGATTGGAATTGTAGACATCAGGTTGCTATCCTCAGATTGAAGGATGGAGCTACTCCTGTGCATTTGCAGTAAGGAGTGTTGGCCCGAGGAATGCATCAGAATGGCATGCATCCATTCTGTGTGCTGGCCACACGGCAGCAGATATGTTGTACCCAAGACTGTCCTGTGCTTGTGGGTCCCTGAAGTTACCAGTGTGAAGCACAAGCTTGCTGATGGGATAACTGCTGGTGCCTTGATGTCAATGTGCAGAAAGTGTAGTGTTCAGTGTCTCCTAACTACATGTTATGTTTGGGGTTTACTTTTTTAAGGGGCCATTATTGCTTCTGTGACCTTTCTTTGAGGATCCGTGGGAAGGAGGAACAGACACTGCTTGCTGCTGACAAGTGACACCCTGATTTGTTCCTTGGGATCCTCCCTGCTGTGACCACCTTAAGTACCACCCACCTTAGCCTCTCTATCCCTGAGAAATGCTAGTGTCAGGCGCATGCACGCTGTTTAATTGCTTTTACTGTCACAGTTTGTATCAACTTTTTACACTCTAAATGCAGTATCAGTAAAACTTGGTGGCTCAAAAACAAACCCGTCACATTTCTGTGTTCAGGTCTCATCTAGCATTGATAAGAAGATGTTTGTAAGAGCCATTGAGCAGTTCAGGCAGTTGTGCAACCTAAGGCAGGACTGTGCTCCCTGAGGCACGTAGGGTCTCCTGCCTTTTGTCCACCGTGTCTCTCCTCACCATTAGAGATACATGCATATTTTGTTTTAGCATGTTGGTAAGGTTTATGGACACCCCTAGTCATCCTAACCATAATTTGAAAATAAAAGCAAAACAACTTAAAATAACTAGGAAAAAAGTTTCTGTTTTACTTGCTGTGTTCTTTTTAAAATAGACTTGTTTTCTAAATTGAATAACTAGAGATGCTGTAAGAAGAATCTCCTTGAAAAATCGGGGGAGGGAATAAATTAATTTGACAAACTGGATGTTTGCATTTCCTGATGTGGGCCTTATTTCTACAATTCTACAATTACTATGTGGTGAACAGCGACACCAGTTGATTATAGCTCTCTCAGTACTTGTAGGGCAAGAGCCATTGTGTGTTTATGCAAAGACTATTAAAATTCATAACTTAGAAGTTTCTCTCTGGCCTAATTTATATTTATTCAGGTAACACTAAAACTATTTCTTTCCAATTCTTTCCTGGTGGAGAAGTCCTTCCAAACTAGCCAGTCTTTTCTTAAAGTAAATTGTTACTATTAACATAGAAAAATTCAAGGAATCTCATATGTTGCTCCGAATGAGATTTCCTTTGAACAAGTCATTATGTATAAGCTAACTACCAATTTGCTTGAGTACTGTTTGAAGTATTTAAATAGGAAATGCCTAGCATTCATCATAAATTCAAATTATTAACTAAACAAAAGAATTGCTAAGTAAATTCAGAATTCACCAGCAAGCAGAATCACAATTTTTTTTTTTTTTTTTTTTTTTTACAACTTAGTGCCAAGTAATGTCTTTTCTTATCTCCTTTCTTAGGACAAGACCTCACCCTACATGTAGTTCAGGATATCTGGAACTCAGTTTGCAACCTGGCTGGCTTCAGATCTGCAGTGGCCCTCTTGCCTCAGCACATTGAGAGCTGGGGTTACAGACATGGCTACCACACTCAGCTTCCCAATTGATTTCCTTCTGGTTAGATAATACAGTGGGTGTTTAGTAAAGGAACTGCAGGACTTGGGGCTACAGCTGCTAATACACTCTTTCCTTCCTACAGTGCTCCAGCTGAGGCTGCAACAAAGGAGGACAAGAGAACAGCTAGTGGACCAGGGCATCATGCCACGTAAGACCTAGTCACTGTTGTCTCTGGTGTGTGGGGACTGATCTCTTTGTAGTTTCCGCGAGGGCTCATCTGTGAGGAGAGCCAGGTGACAGCATGGCCCCGCTAGGAGGAGAACCCTTAGTACATCTTTTTAAAAGTGGGCTTGACTTTTACAGTAATGAAGAATGTCTTTAAGACACTGTAAAGTTCTTTTTCAAAAGATTTATTTATGTATTTTAGGTATATGAGTGAGTGTTCTACTTGCATGTATGCCTGCACGCCAGAAGAGGGCGACAGATCTCAATACAGATGGTTGTGAGCCACCATGTGGTTACTGGGAATTGAACTCAGAACCTCTGGAGGAGCAGCCAGCTCTTAACCTCTGAGCCATCTCTCCAGCCTCCCTATGGCATTCTTAACTGTGGGCTTTAATGTCTGTTCAAACTTTGAACTCTGCTGGTACATCTGAGGTTAGACCTGTAAGAGTAATGTGATACCATGACCTTCAGAATTCTACCTGAAGTAACTCAAGGTCATTCTCTGTGGTGCTGGGCTGTGATCTACCTGATTGCATGCATCTCGGATTTGCAACTGACAGAAAGCTATTTACAGCTAGTTAGTTTGGTCTTTCTGGCCTGAGTACACTTGTTTCCTTCAAGAGATTCATAATTCATAAGAGTTGATTTTAGAATATTTATCTAAACTGTTTTCTTTACCTTTAACCACCAGCTTTGGGAGTTTTAGAGGGAAGAATAGTTGTTTTCTATAGACCATGAAATTGTATAGCTGGACTTTGTTTAGAAGCTAACTTTTCTAGAAGTTAATTTATCCCACTTTAAACCACTAGAAATTACAGAGCAAACAAACAAACTCATTTCCAGCCCAGAAATAATTTATCAGTTAATGAAGATGAGGAATGTTTTGTTTGTTTAGCAGTTTTTGTCATCCATGAAGTTTTTATAGACTACTTACTGTTAGTCATCTAAGTATCTTAAGTCCAGCTGTGGTCGCCCAAAGCTGCTTTGAAAATCTGCTAGGCATCTCCACCACCACAGTCCTCCCCCAGCCGGTTAATCAGTAGCTTCAGATAATGATGCTTAAGGTATACTGCTGCTAGATCAGCCCAGGCTGGTGTAGAGAGCTGGTCCTCAGCCATGCTGGCAGGGATAGGTTCCTGGGAGCCTCTGTGGTGTCCAAAGGACCAAACTAAAAGATTATGCTCAAGGCAACCTTCACAGGGAAGCCTAGTCCTATCTCCCACTCACTGGCCTGTGCCCATGGTTTTCACGTGCTGCTCTTGCAAGACAGTGCTGGATGTACACAAATCAAGATTCTTCAAAGGTGATAGACTGAAATACAAATACCACATCCCCTCATGATACAAAGAACATAACCCTTTAAATTTAGGATACAAGATTTAAATCTCAGTTTGGCCAGCATTTAGCTATATGACCTCAGGGACTTGCACACATCTTATGCTGGGGCTCACACTCACCTTGCAAGTTTATTTGGGAGACCAACAGCAGTCATAACTGTGCTTCACCACAGGGTCCTGCGGTTGTGAGTTCTGAATAAATGAGTGCTGTGTGTCCCCATGGTCAAGTTCCAGGGCCACATGGGTTTTGTCTAGCAGCCTGTATGAGCACTATGAACAAAGACCATGGAAGTCCCCAGGCCTTGGATTGGTCCAGCCTGGCACTTACCAGTTATTATACAGCAGCTCTGTTTGGAATGTCCACTGTTTTCTTTGTGATCTACATCATTTCATTGGGTAACAGTGAGGTCTTCACATTTTGGAGGGGTTTCGTAAAGGAACTGTAAATAAATGTCAGCACAGATGTGCATTGCCGGGGTTAGAGTGGCAAGCTAAGATATGGTGCTGTTTATGCTGTGGAAACCATTTGTTTTCTTCCTAACAGCTTTGAAGAGTCCGGCAGCATTCCATGAGCAGATAAAAAGCCTGGAGCGAGCCAGAGTAAGTAATTTCACTTTTTAAAAAATCTTTATTTCTCAGTTGTATCCTAGGCGCCAATATTCCTAAATATATTGATTTAGAATACACACATTCTCTCCAAGAAGTGCAGTATAGATAGCACGCACTCTGGGGTAGATGGATTTTTAGGTGTATAGAAAGTGGGTGACAAGAAGTCTGTTTTGCCGGGGGAAGGGATCTGTTAATGCAGTAGGAAAATGGAGTGTTATAGGAGTTTCTTATCCCTGTCCAGAGAGCAGTAACAAGCTCCTAGACCTATTGTTTGGGTATTGAGTGCAGTTTTAGAGACTGTGCTAAGAACACAAATAAAATACATTATTATTTTTAAGAATTTTAGTATCTAAATAAATTTCTACTTTTCTAAGTATTGGTTTCATATAAAAGGATTAAATATTATGTTTATTTAAAGCTCATCTTAAAATTTTGAGCTTTTCTCAGTTTCACTGTAAAGCTCTGTAAAGTAGTTATTTTGTACCAATACATGTCAAACCCCTGGACCATACTGAAGGCTACATTGAAGTCTTATGCTAGTTCTCCTAAGCACTAATTTCTGGTTACTCTCTCAAAGATACAACAAAAAAGGGTTTTTAATTTATTTTTGAAGAAAATATAAAGCTACAATAAATCATGAGCAATATTTTTTTTAAAGACTGAAAACTTTCTGAAGCACAAGATCCGGAGCCGCCCCGACCGCTCTGAGCTGGTCAGGATGCACATCTTAGAAGGTAAGGTTTGTGTCTGCGTGAGGTCCACCATTTCCGTCTGTTCCCAGCTTAGTAACTTTTACCCCACGGGCAGACGTCCTTTAAATTGGATAGCACTGTGAAGACTCAAAACCTGACACCTGGGGAACCTTTGCACTCTAGGCAATCACTTGATGAGCTGGTTCCTAAGTTTGACTTGTACTGTCCTAGAAGGACTTTTTTGGTCCGTAGGACTTCTCTTATCATGAGAGAGAGGTGTCATTAAATCAGTGCACACAGTGCACATCTAGCCCTAGGTTTTTGACAGCTTGGGTCTCATTGATATTTACCCAAAATGATGCCCTCACATGTCCCTACTCCTTTGTATTGCTACTTCGTTCTGTAATGGTCTTGACCTGACTATTACTAATCGCCTTCAGAATACATGGCTCACATGGATGCCCTTCTGAAAGGCAGCATCTTCATCAGAAATTCCCAGAGTTGTGTTTCTCCTTCATTCTGCTTCTGTGACTGATTTACTAAGCAAGAGCAAGGGCTTGATCCTTTGAACAGTCTCGAGTGTGTTAGGCTTTAAGGAGAATCTAGAAACATTGCAGATATTTAGAGACAGTGTGGGGCAGAAAGAGCCTGTATTCTCCAGGCCTAGTGACAGATTAGGATGATTTTCACATGCAGGACAACAGCCTGGTAGCTCAGACACAGCCAAAGGTGCAGTTCTTCAGGAGGCTGTGCATCCACTGGTACAGTTCTAGGGACTGGGGCCCAGCAGTGAGCAGGTAAAATTGCCTGCCTTCGAGCACCACATGCTTCAGGGGAAGACAGAAAAGGGAACAGCCAGGCAGCTATGACTGAGAAAGGACACAGATTGATAACTGTATTAGAATGTGCTCTGAAGAAGTGCCAAGTACCATCTTGGGCTCCACAGACCTGAAGAGTGTGTTCTCCTATCTGTGACCTGCTTGGTCCTGAGCAGGAGGTGAGAGATGTTACCTTTCTCCACCATGGGTTGTGTTCTCAGAGGTTCCCTGAACTAAAGAACTTTTTAGATTCAGTATTAGGATAGAGTACTACAGATTTCAGGGATCATCGACTTGAGCAAGCCCTCCACTAAATAACACAACAAAGAACATGTAGTGTGCATGTGCGCGCGTGTGTGTGTATATACCGTGCTGTCTATATTTGCTTTCTGACTCTAGAAGATGTCGTTAATAGAATTAAAGTGAAAAGAAATACACCTACCCATGTTTTTCTTTTATAAAAAGAAAAGAAAAAAGGAAGAAAGGCCAGGGGGATGGAGAGATGGCTCAGCAATTAAGAGGATGTTGTATTGGTCTTGTAGAGAACACTTTTTGGTTGGAATGCACATGTCAAGCAGCTCACAACCTCCTGTAACTCCATTTCCAAGGGATCTGATGCCTTCTTCTAGCTGCCATGGACACCAAGCACATACATGGGACATGTCACCCATGCAAGCAAAACATCCATACACATATTCTTAATATAAGAGTCTATACTGAAACATGCATTCTCAAGTTGAGATCTGAAGAATGAGAAAAAATATATCATCTTTAATTTTTGAATCACTTTATTCATATATTTTGACATTAACCAAATTTAATTGAATTGCGTATTTGACAGGTTAGAGTCTACATTGTTTTCTGAAATTCAACAGCAAAAATTGAGCCTCAGCTTCATGGAGATAAGGCGGAAGTGAGACAGACAGAACCTGCCAGGCTACTTTGGGAAGACTTCCCTTGCAGGCTTATTGCTGCTCTCACTTAAGGTGTTAAGGGGAGAAGGGAGTGAGACTGAAGGCTCTCCTACTTTGAGCTTCCCAGTAGCATCAAAAAAAAACTAACTACAACAACAAAAACCCAGCAACATGATTGACTGTCTGATCCTGTTTTCCCTGCACATAGTGTTCTGTACAGTTCTGTGTGCTTCATCTCATAAGAGCTCAGAATCAACTCAGAATTTGGGGTCATAGCTCACCACATATTTTTAAACTAGCAAAAACATAGCTCAAGACAATGGGAGGTGATGCTAATGGCTTACTCCAGGCAACAACTGACAGGAAGCAGAAGCATTGGGAGAGCTACAGTGGCTTCATGTCCTTTGTAGCAACTCAGTCATTTTAAGTGTATGAGCTGGTGGTTCTGCATACCACAAACTCTGTGTAAAATGAGGGGTTTGTTCCAAAATAAACTCAAATTCTTAACAATGATAACTGACCCTGAGATACAGTCGACCCAAGAATATTAATTATAGCTCTTCCCACTGAAGAAAGTAAGGAAACGTCTATCCTAAGATTTAGTGCCTCTGTTTCTAGGAACTGTCTTTCTAGTGAAGCCAAATGAGAACCGTCCACTTGTAGAGCTCTGGGGCACATGTGTCTTCATGCTGTGTCTTCCTGGTATCTAGTCCATTGTTCTAGACAGACCTGCCCTCCTGGTGTAGGCAGATGGTGCTAGTTCCCATTTACAGCTTCAGTTCATGATCATTCAACCCTGGGGTCTCTGTGTCGCATAGACAGGTAGCTGCCCGCTCTGAGAGAAACAGAATCTACCACACACTCTGAGCAGTCACTCTCTCCTTGCAGAGTGTAACCCTGTTAAAGTAGTTCAATTCGGTTACTTGGCCTGATAGGTGCCATGGTTAAAGCTTACACTTGGTCTTGCAGAAACATTTGCAGAGCCGTCTCTGCAGGCCACGCAGATGAGGCTGAAGAGAGCTCGACTGGCAGACGGCCTGAACGAGAAGATCGCTCAAAGGCCTGGACCCATGGAGCTGGTGGAGAAGAACATTCTTCCTGTGGACTCGAGTGTCAAGGAAGCAATTATAGGCAAGAGTAACAGTTACAGATTTGATTAAAATGCAAGGACATTATTTTCTTGGTTAACTAGAAGCTGATAAACATCTATTTTGTTGCAACTGTTTTGTTATAGATTAGAAAATGGCCTCTGCTGCCAGTAGCATGGATTTCCATTTTATGTCAGAGTGACTTCTGATACCATTATCACACATCTAAGATAAATTACTGTATTGTACCATTTCATTTCTACTGTTTAATATTGTTAGGCTGTTCATTATGACTATCTAGGAAGGTAATAAGCTTTACAGGCAAGGAGAATGGCCTGTGGATTTCCTGCACTCTTGAAGAGAAGTAGCATCTGTCTGCCTCACCTGCTCTTACACTTGGCTTGTGCTGCTCATTCTGTTCTTGTTACTTGAACCCAGGCCCACTCTAACACACAGCGGATGGCCAGGATGATACTCATTCAGCACAGTTTTGTTGTTGTTTTCGGGGATTTTTGCTTTTGCTTGTTTTATACTAACTGAAAAACTAACTAGTACAGCTCTCGTACTCCTGAGGACTTCATACTGAGCTAGTGTGGGTCTAAAGTTTAGGAAGTTTGTAATTACAGAATTCTGAAACAGGAAGTCAACTCTGATTCCAAACATTAGGGAAGATAGCCTCCAAGGTAAGGAAAGTGTGAGTGTAGGTGTGCTGTCCCTTGAAATGAAAGCTAGCATGCAGACTGCCTTAACACTCTCCCTTTCCCTTCCGCTTCCTCCGTTTTTCACATTTGGGTTCCAGGTTGGAGGTTTAAAGGAATAAGGTCCAAGCATTTCTTAAATATGACTCTGTGAGCGGGCACACCGTGCTGCTTCTGTTTTAAAGAACAGGCTTGTGCCCTGCATCCTGGATCTTGCTGCGGTGTTCTTCAGTGTCATGGAGAAGCCTCCCCTCCCGGCCAGGCTGCAGAGCGGTGCTGGTGCTCTGACCTCATGGCCTGCTGGTGCCGAGCCCTGAGCTCCATCCCCAGCACCGCAGGAACAAAAGCAACAGCAGAGCACTCCTACCCTTCCCACAGCTGCTAGCTAGACCCGAAATCTTTGATCTGGCTAGAAAAACATCAAACCCCAAAGAGTACATGACAGACAAACTGTGGTTCCTGCTAGAACAGCCTCCAGTTCTGTAGCAGTGTGGCTTCCATCTGGGAAGAGCCAAGCTTTAAAGCAGCTTCTAAAACTCCCCTTTCTCAGTCAGCCTTGGGGTTCTCTCTGCAGGGGTGGTGAAGGAGGACTATCCCCACATGCACAGGGAGTTCTCATTTGATGAAGACAGCAGCGATGCCTTGTCTCCAGACCAGCCAGCAAGCCAGGAGTCTCAGGGCTCAGCAGCATCCCCCAGTGAGCCAAAAGTCAGTGCCTCACCACCTCCTGGGACTGCGAACACTCCGGCCCAGGTAAGACCTTCCTAACATTCTTGCAGACTGTGTCAAGACAATATTTTTACCAGAAGAAAAATCTGAAATTACTGATGCTTCCTGCCTGTGAGTCAGACACTGTAAAAGTGCACAACTGGCTCTCACTTAATAGTTCTAATGTACACACACTAGTCTAGCTTTTGGTGCTCAATAAAGTCTGATTTAATTAAGCTTTCCGAATGACTTGAAAATCTGTAGATGTTTGGTGTGTTAATTTGAATGTATCTGGGCCCCATAAGCTCATAAAGAGTAGCAGTGTGTGTCACTGTGGGAGTGGACCTTGAGGTCTCCTATGCTCCAGCTACACCTAGTGTCAGTTCACCTCATGTTGCCTGCAGATCAAGCTGTAGAACTCTCAGCTCCTTCTCCAGCACCGTCTGCCTGCACACTGCCATGTCCCACCATGACAGTAATCTGAAACTGTAATCTACCCAATTAAATGTTTCCATCATAAAAATTGCTGTGGTCATGGTGTCTCTTCACAGCGATAGAAGCCCAGGGCAGATGGCATGGGCAGTGATGGTCCAGATCTTCTGTCCAGGCTCAGCGTTGCTGAGACAGGACCTGAAAGGAAATTGAAGTTTCTTTGTTTTGTTTTTACTATTTGTTGTTGTTTTTTTTCAAGACCTGACTGTCTAGAAACTTATTCTGTAGACCAGGTGGGCCTTGAACTCAGAGATCTGCCTGCTTCTGCCTCCCGAGTGCTGGGATTTCAGGCATGTGCCACCACCGCCCGGCCAAAACTGAGGGTTAAGAAGTGTGACACACTGAGTTCTGAGCAGATGGAGAGAAGGGAGGCCTGCCCCAACTTGCTTCACCCTGGCTTAAGCTTTAAAAGTAGGCCTAGAAAGAATGCCAAGTGTGTAAGTAAATAAATTTTAGAAAAGAGTTTTTCTTAGCCATCTGAGTTACTTTTCTGCTTATGTCTGAGTAGGTCAAGCTGTAAGACAGGCATTCACGTGGCTGTAGCTTTGGTAACAGGATTGTCACCTCCACCCCCTGGTAATGGCTACTTGGGGCTGTGATGGTTGATCCTTATTGTCAGGTTGACTAGATTTGGAATCAGGTTGGAGATACAAGCAAGAAAGCATCTGCTGAGGGTGTTTCCCAGAGCTGTGTAGCTGAAGAGAGGACGCGCAGGGTGGTGCCGCCCCGTGGATGGGTCCCACTGGATAAATCAGAAAGAAGCCAGGTGTTTATTGGTTCTGCCACCAGATATACACAAGTAGCCTCCCACTGCTATGCCTTCTCCACCATGATGGGCTGTCTCTAAAGACTGTGAGCCAGAATACCCCTTCCTCCTCAGCTCCTAGGCAAGTATTTGGTCACAGCAACAAGGAAAGTAAGGACCATAGAGGCTCTCCCTGCTAGAGAGATTACCATTCTCTCAGTCACACCCAGGCCCTTTCTTTGCTCATGAAAGTTGGTCCCTCTCCAGGCTGATGTGAGAAACTTTAACCAGAGGCAGTCCTGCCAGGCTGGCACTGTGACGCCCGTGGAGGGAAATGGCAATGTCTGTCAGAGAATAAGGACAGATTGCTTATTGCCAGAGCAGTGCACACGAGCCTCAGCCTGCTTCCTGCACGGAGGCACTGAGCCTCGCCTGCCGTCAGGGTGACTGCAGCACTGGGCACCTGCTCCACAGTCAAGGATGGCTCCACAGTCGTGTCACCTTGCAGGCAGTGTCTAGCCTCTGTGTGGTTCTTACACGTGTGCTCGTGTGTCTGCACGAGCCTGGCAGCTGGGAACAGGAAGCCCTCAGTAGTGCTGTAGTAACCTTGTCAGGGTCTGTTCTGTTGTCAGCTTTTCAATGAAGTACAGAAGTAAGCCTTATGTCAGTAAAGTCTCAGATTTTCTCATCTTCTAGAATTGATAACTTTTATTTTGACAATTTTTGAACTTTATTGTATTTTCCCAGGTTTCTTTTTGTTGTTTTTTAAGACAGTGTTTCTCTGTGTGTAGCTGGAACTTGCTCTGTAGACCAGTCTGGCCTCAAACTCAACAGAGATCTGCCTGTATCTGCCTCCACACCCAGCTTTTCCAGGTTTCAGGTTTTTTTACTTCTCTTTCTTTTTTTCTTTTTTTTTTTTTTTTTTTTTTTTTTTTTGGTTCCCTTTCTCATGACTGTGAGCAAAGACCTGACAGGAGCAACTTAAGGAGAAAGGGTCTGTTTTGGCTTGTAGTGTGTCAGGAAGAGGCATGGCAACAGGAGAACTGTCTCTTCACATTGCATTGCAGTCTGGAAAAGAGTGACTAGGAAGCAGGCCAGCCTATAAAAGCTCAAGGATGACCCCCCAGTGACCCACTTCCTCCAGTAAGTCTCCACCTCTTAAAGGTTCCACAACCTTCCAGATACCTCCACCTACTCAGGACTAAGCATGGGGGCTCATGAAGAGTATTTCACATTTAAACGCATATGTAAAATCTATTAATATTTACCTACCTAAATATAATTACTCTTCCATTTCCTTCAAGGGAAAGGACCTTAACATATTGCTCCTCGCCAGATATCAAGTTCTGAGACTACAAGATAGGCATTTATTTTATAGAAACACAGAATAAACAAGCCCAACACACAACACATATTTACTGATTTCATGAATGAGACACTTTAGGAGATTGTTAAGGTCCCCCAAAGGCCTGTGTATGCAACGCTGCCAGCTGGTGGGCTTGAGAGCTGAGTGGATCATGAAGGCACAGAGTTCATCAGAAGTTCATAGCCAAATGGGCTGTTAGGAGGTGAGGCCTGGCAGGAGAAAGAGTCTGTCTGTCCCCAGCCTCTCCGCCCTCCTTTCCGCACCGTAGTTCTCCCCTGTCATGGGCCTGAAAGCAGCATAGTCACTGAAACCACAGATTAACAGTGAAAACTGAACACAGAGATCCCCGCTAGGTAATTTTCAGCTTTAGAACTCATTCCATCCTTAAAGAGGACGCACTGCAAATGGAGTGCAGCTTGTTTAATGCTTAAGCCGCTCATGAGCAGTGGTTTTACATGTGGTGCAAGGGTTGCTGCCCCTTTTGTCTGCAGACTCTTCTCTCGGGGTTTCTTAGTCCTCTATCTAGTTCATCACCATGCTGTCCAACGTATGAGCTTCTGTGAGCTCCCAAAGCCTAGTATTTCAAGAAGGAGCTGTTAACCAACAGCCCTGCTAAGCTGTTTGCCGTGTCCACTCTTGTACTCTCTCCCCTGCTTCCAAGTTACCACGAGGTAGCGGGCCATCTCCTCCATACACATCTACCAGGACGGTCTCATGCCACAGTAACAGGACCTGTGAAACCATCAACTGAGTAAACATTTTCCCTTAACTAAAGTGATTGTCTCAGGCAGTTTGTCATAGTAATAGTGTAAATGCTGCAACTCAGATGGAAAGGCACCTGGCAATTAGTAGCCAAGAAATACCACAAAGTCATGCCGGTGACACAACAAAACTCACACAAAAGGTTTATTGGGAGTGGGAAAGAAACTGGAAAGTGGCTGACTCTGTTTCGGTAAGAAACAGCAGAAAACTGAGCAAAAGGCAAGGTTTGTATAGTTTCTTGTGGGGAGGCTGGAACTTTTGTGAAGCTTTCCAGGGTGGGGATTGAATGGGTTTCAAGTCTATTTGTAGGGTGGGAGTTTCATCTGGCTGTTAGGGCAATTACAGAGTGTTCTCTGAGTGGAACCTGGCAGTTTAAGGTCCTCAGGGGAGGGGCATAGGCACTCATATGCCTTGAGGGGCTTAGAAATAGCAAACTAACTAGTTCAATAATAATATATAGGCAAATATTGCAACCTTGATTTATAACTTCTATTTTTATACAGAATTTTTAAAATTATAAATCTGTGGTAATAACTGGTTGTTATTTGTGCTCTCGCTAGTACAGAAGAGAGCTGGGGATGCTTACACACTCAAGAAACCAAAACTGAAGGACTGGAGCCTTCCGGTCCGGGAGGCCATAAAGCGACATCTCCAATGTGACTGGAGCTGGTCTTAATTACAGCTCTCAATGTTGTACACTTGTCACAGTAACCAAAGACAATGCATTAAAAACTATACAGAAAGAGAGAAGGAAGTCAGGACAGCACTACAAAAAAGTCAGCCAACAGACTTGTAAGCATTGCAGCTCTAATGGAAAGGGTCCTGGCTGTTAGGAGCCAAGGAACAACACAGAGTCACCCTAAAGCATGGCCACTTTACAGCTCTGCTCCAGGGAAGGGTTCCCCAGTGCAGTACCTGTGCTCCGGCAGGGGGAGTTTCCCCAGCAAAGTTCTTACCACTCTGCTCTTCTCCACTGTGGCTCCAAGAAATGGGGAAAGTTGTTACTTCCCTGCCCCGCTATATTCCTCCAAAAGAAGGTCTCACCCAAACCTCGTCCAAGAGATTTATAGGGAGGGAAGAATCCAGGAGGCCAGGGTGGAAAAAGGCAGCTCCCAACTGAGCAGGTACAGGGCTTATATAGGACTTCTCAGGGACAGAGTTTTTCCAGGGTGATTTTCAGAGTGGGAATTGGTCAGATTTCAATCCCTGAGTTTCAACAAGCTCAGAGATTGGCTCATTTCATGCTCAGAGATTGGCTGGTTTTGTACTCAGAGATTTGACTGGTATTTGTACTTTACGATTTGGTCAGGAACAGTGTGTGTTTCTTTGGCTCTGGTTCAAGTCCAGGGTGTGTTTCTTTGGCTGGCCCTTTTACCCTACAACATGGAGTTCATGGAAGACTTCTCTTAAGAAATCAGCATGATCTCAAACAGTTCACAGATTCAGTCCAAGCCCTAGCAAACAGTGATTACTACTGAAATAACCTGGTAAGTGGTCCTGAAAACCAAAACCATCTTAAATTTAAAAGAATATAATGTTGTCAGCCTCACCTTTTTTTAAGTTAATAATTAGATTGTTTTCTTTGACAGTTTCATACATGCACATGATATATTGATTTTAAAATTTACCATGAAGCCATCAAAATCAAAATAATTGGTGCTAGCATAAAAATAAACACACAGACAAGTGGAATCTACCAGAGCCACTGAAATAAAAGCCTAGAAAAAGTGTCCTCATGTATATGACAACGTGTTCCATGACAGAGACACCAAGATCACTTAGTGCAGGGAATACGGTGTTACTAAGGAAATCTATACATATTTGAGAAAATAAGACTGCGTTTATCCTACACAGAATGAACGCACAATGAGAAAGACCTACATGTGGACTGTAACACGGGGAGAGACTTAGGAGACAGCACGGAAGAAATCATCTTGACCTCACATTGTCCCTGTTTTCCTGAGTGCAAGACCCAGGCCACAAGAGATAATTAGTAACTCATCAAAATTAAAAAGTTTTTTTTTAACTTTTTTTTATTGAGAAAAGAAAAAAAAAATTTCCTCCTCCTCCCAGCCTCCCATTTCCCTCCCCCTCCTCCCACCTTTCTCCCCCTCCTCCCACCCTTCTCCCCCTCCCCCCACTCCTCTCCCTCTCCCTCTCCAGCCCAAAGAGCAGTCAGATTTCCCTGCCCTGTGGTAAGTCCTAGGTCCTCCCCCCTCCGTCCATTTCTAGGAAGGTGAACATCCAAACTGGCTAGGCTCCCACAAAGCCAGCACATTACGTAGGATCAAAACCCCGTGCCATTGTCCTTGGGCCATCAGCCCTCATTGTTCACCATGCTCAGAGAGTCCAGTTTTATCCCATGCTTTTTCAGTCACAGTTCAGCTGGCCTTGGTGAGCTCCCAATAGATCAGCTCCACTGTTTCAGTGGGTGGGTGCTCCCCTCGTGGTCCCGACTTCTTTGCTCATGTTCTCCCTCCTTCTGCTCCTCATTGGGACCTTGGGAGCTCAGTCCAGTGCTCCGGTGTGGGTCTCTGTCTCTGTCTCCATCCATCACCAGATGAAGGTTCTATGATGATATGCAAGATATTCGTCAGTATTGCTCTAGGATAGGGTCATTTCAGGTTCCCTATCCTCAGCTGCCCAAGGAACTAACTGGGGACCTCAGCTTGGGCATCTGGGAGCCACTCTAGGTTCAAGTCTCTTGCCAACCCTAAGGTGGCTCCCTTAACTAAGAATTGTGCTTCCGTGCTCCCCTATCCAACCTTCCTTTATCCCAAAAGTTTTGTACAATGAATCTTATCAGCAGAATAAAAAACCAACCCAAAGGATGAAAGTCTTTGAAGGATTGTCTCTGGACATTCATAAATAAACAACACTTTTTGAAAATAGGTACAAAACTTGATTATTTCTCCAAAGAATACATATGTGCTGGCTAGTTTCGTGTCAGCCTGACAGAAACTACAGTCATCCGAGAGGAGGAGCCTCAGTTGAGAAATGTCTCCGTAAGATTGGGCTGTAGTCAAACCTGTAGGGCATTTTCTTAATTAGTGACTTACCAGGGAGGGCCCAGCCATTGTGGGTGGTGCCATCCCTGGGCTGGTGGTCCTGGGTTCTATAAGAAAGCAGGCTGAGCGAGCCGTGATGAGCAGCCAGTAAACATGTCCTCCAAGGCCTCTGCATCAGCTCCCTGTTTGAGGTTCTGTCCTGACTTTCTTCAGTGGTAAATAGCATTATAGAAGTGTAAGCTAATTAAACCCTTTCCTCCCCAACTTGCTTTGATCATAATGTTTCATCCCAGCAGTAGTAACCCTAATACAATACACAAGTGGCCAATAAGATATGATGATCTCTGGTATTTCAAAACCGTGTTTATAGACAATGGAAATAAATGCATCACAACGTACCTAGCATAAGAAATCAATAAACATAAATCAAAACCAGAAGCTGCTCTTACATACTCAGAAAGCACCAGATTCTGGCAAGTATGTGGAGAAGCTGCAATTCTTGTCCATTGTTACTATAGTGACATAATGTAGTTACATAGTCACTGTAGAAAATGGTGTCGTGCAAATACAGTTTTACTAGGCCGGTGCCATGGCTGAAGTGAGAAAAGGCGTTTGCCATTGAGTCCCTGTAATTTGCTAGCTATTGGGAGATATCTCCCAATGTTCCTCCGTCCTTCACCAGCATGCACACGCAGAAACTAAGTAAATAATGTTTAAAACAGAGCTTAACCAGTGACCCAGCAGTTCTTTTTCTGGATGAATGAGTTGAAAGCAGGAAGTGGGCTGTCGTGGTACACACCCAGTATCCAGTACTTCACAAGCTGACACAGCAGGGTTGTTCTGGAGCCTAGGCTCTGTAGTAAGTCCCTATCTTTAAATCGGTCAAACAAACAAACAAAAGGTTGAAACAAAGAATTAGAACGCATATATTTTCTATAACACACATACCATCATTTACCCTGTTCATGCAAACAGCATCTCGTGGCTAACAGAAAAGCAGCCCTTGTGTGCACAGCATCTGAATGCAGAAACAAAAAGCTGCCCTTGGAAAGGAAGGGGTTCTGCACCAGCTAGATATGGATGGATCTAAGTATTATGTTAAATGAAAGAACCAATCACAGAGGGACACACACCGGCACATGAGAATTTTACATGCCTGTACTCAACATCCAGAATATGTTTGGGTTTGTATTCAGCACATTCACTGTTATTTTATCTGTGTGGAAACTGCGATAATTAAACAGTATTCAAAGAACAGTCACAGTTTGAACTTACTTGCATGTTGCCATCTTCAGCAAGAACTCTTCTGCATCCTGAATTAAAAGCATGCTTATTAGAGATTGAAAAACTACAGCATAAGAAAGTACGACCTTTCCAGAAGGCCGCTCTTGAGCCTTTGTGTGCAGACAGTAGTCTGCAAGGGAGGCAGCCAGATTCTGCATCATGAACTTTTCCTATAGCAACTTGTTGTAAAAGAAATGTTAGTTTTAAGGTTAAAAGCCTCTTTTTCTAACTTATTTTCAAAATACCCAGTATTTACATTTTCCTTTGAATGTATGTGAAAGCCAGAACTTGATGCCAAGTGTTGTGTATGTTCATGTGAGTGTGTGCACTCGTATGTATGCATGTGCCTGAGTGTATGTGTCTAGGGACTAACTTTAGGATTCTTCCTTAGTCACTGTCCTTATTTTAAGACAGGATCTCTTACTGAGCTGCAGCTCACCATTTGGCAAGGTGGTTAGCCAAGGAGCTCCAGGGGTCCTCCTGTCTCTGTCTCCCCAGTGCTGGGATTACAGGTGCCTTCTGTCACACTTTGCATCTCGTGCACGGGTGCTAGGGTTCCAAGCTTAGGTCCTCATGTTTTCTTTGATAGTGTTAGGCTGAAAGTGAAGGCACTAGCAGTTATGAGCCTGCGGCCTGTGCTGAGGACAGTTGGATGGGAAGTCAAGTCTGCAGCTTCTGTTTCTTCTTCTTTAGAGAAATAATTCTGCATCGTTGGATTCACAGAGGGAATGCAGGTCTTGGTGTCATGATGCTTCCCTCGTATTCTTTCTAAGGTGATGCCATATTAACTGTGGAGCAGAGGAAGTGCCCTTTGTGACTTGGATATTTTAAACCCTTTTAGAAGAACCCTGGCACCTGGCCTCTTTTGGAGAGTTTGCCCAGTTGGAGCCATTTGTTGAGGATATTTTGGTTTGGGCCCCTCAAGACACGTAAGAAACCTGTCAGCTCCTAGAGGACTCCAGATCTCTTCTTTCAGCTTGTTTATCTGCCCCTCAGGTACAGGGAAGAGTTGCTGTATTTCAATGGTCTTATGGTTCTTCTGGATAGCAGTCACGTTGAAGTAGGGATAATAAGAAGACAGCATCTGTATTAGAGGCTGGAGGAGGCACAGCCTAGGAGTGCAGGCAAAGAGATGTCCTCACAAGCGGCCCCCAGCTGCTACATCTGTACTTCTGGATAACAGCATGCTCGGGGCTATCATGACTGCCTGTGCTGGTCAGACAGCTCACCAGATGGAATGCTTTTGTGAGGAGATAATGTACAATTCAAAATTCAAGCACTACATTCTACTTCATATACCAGTTATACAAACGTCAAAGATTATACTCCCTGTGAGACCACCCAGAGGTATCTCCATCCCTGCAGTATGTCAGGTAGAGGACCACTGATCGCAGAAGGCCATGTCCCATAAGGAAGAGCCACTTTTCACTTGAAGCATGAACGTTGGCTGGCCACAAGTTTCTCAGAGAGCCAGACATCTCCAGAGTCTGAAACAGGCTGGATGAAATGAAGCTCCCAGCCGTCTTCACAGTCTTACATTGTCTTCGTGTAATACTCTGATGGTGAAATGAGTAGCAGGCGCCTGTCTCAAAGACAGGGACTGGACTTGTACGATTGCACACACACTCACACAGCCACAGCTGAGTTTGAGAATGTGACTTTGCTGGGGGAAGCCGCAAGAACACCATCAATTAAACAGACATTTATTGAGTTTATACACCAGGCTTCATATTTCTTTTTACTAATAACACTCCAGGTTTTTAGGTTTTTATCTTAGGAAGAGAAATGCAGTTTGTTACTTTAAAAACTTCCACAGGAGGACTGAGGGGGTGGGGTGTCTTTTCTGAAGAAAAACCATTTTCCCTGAAGAAAAGAAAACCAAAAAGCTGATAATAAGGAAGCAGAAGTGAGAACATAGCATTGCCTTAGGTGACGGACATGCCACATACTTAGAATGGGGTACTGGCGAGAAGCAATAAGATCTCGTAGCTGCTTCTACCCCCACCCCAGCTCCATGCTGGTGCTCACTGGCTCTGGAAAGGGCAAAGGCCCTCGAAGAGAAGCTCCTTATGCACAGGGATAGTTTCTGCCAACACATTCTTCAGCTTCTCTTTTAAAAGACACGGGGCTGTGGTCAATTAGCATTGGTTTGGAGACAGAAGTGTGAGGTGTGCAGTACATTGAAGGCCCTTGGGGATGACATGGTCTTCCTCTAAGAAGCTGCCAACAGCAGAAGGGGGTGGGTATGGTACAGGCCCATGCTCTGAAAGTCCAAACCCTACATGTGGATGAGCCAGGATTAGCACAACCTACCAAGAAATGTTTAGAAATGCTATGTATTGTTTTGATTGCTTTTGTAAGTTGGGTTTTTTTTGTTGTTATTATTGTTGTTTTACTTTATTTTTGCCAAGAATAAGGATAGTTCTGAGTTCACTTGTTAGAGGAGTGGGGGACAACACATGCAGCCACATCAGTCCACGCTTGCGTAGTCCCAGCTGCCCTGCTGTAGAGACGAAGCTGATAACCTACTGCATGGAGAATAAGCCTGTAATTCCTTCTGGACCTCAGGCACAATACTGTGTTTTTCTTTGTTTTGATTTTAGACTTATTTTTTATATTTATAAGTTTTTATACATTTTTAATGAAAATAGAATTGCATCACTAGCCCCTCCCTTTGCTCTCTCCAGCCCCTCCCATGACTCTCCCCCACTCTCAGGTTGATAGACTCTTTTTCTTTATCCTTACTGCATATATGTATATGCATATGTATGTGTGTGCAAATATAGAAATACAGCCTCTGAGTCTTTTGCATGAATGTGGTTGGGGCTGACCAGTAAGGATGCTGTTTGTACAATGAGGTCATTCCCTTGCAGTTCCAGTCCTCCAGTTACTGATCTCATGGCCATATCTCTCTCTGCCTTTCCCACCAGTTTACCTCCGTGTCCCCAGCAGTTCCTGAATTCTTGAAAACCCCTCTAACTGCGGACCAGCCTCCCACGAGGTCTACAGCTCCCATCCTCCCCACGAACACTGTGTCCTCAGCGAAGCCTGGCCCGGCACTGGTAAAGGTAGGTGCTCAGAGCACAGCACTGCAGGGCTCCACTCCACAGGGACTGTGCTCACAGACAGGCATGTCTTGAGCTCCCAGGGTCAGCACGTGACCTGTCTGAAGTAAGCGCTGGCTCTGCAGCATCACAAGAGCATCGTCATGGCAGCCAGCTCTGGACTGGATGCACAAGGGAAGCTGTGGCATGCGGAGGAGAGTGTGTGCAGGTCAGAGACTCCAGAGAGGCCTTGTGTTTGAGTCCTTTCAGCCAAGCAGCTCGGCATGATCTCAGCTATGTCTCTGGCTCCTGGCACTGTTCCCCAAAGTGTGCTTGGTTGAAATTATTCAGTTAGAATAAATCCCAAAGAAGAAGAAAAAACTTAAATATGCAGTATATTTTTAAAGTTCTTAAAATCCTATTTATAAATTCTAAATAAAATGATGGGAAAAAGCAATAAGGAATAGTCTAACCATCTCATTTGTGACTTTTCCTAAAACTGGAAACTAAACTGAACTAAATAGGGCATTTATGTTAACTAACCTCTTATCACCTTGCAGAGGAGACTGACCCTCAAATAAGTTAAGAAGTGGCGTGGTTACTTACAAATACTTTTAAAATCCCCAGTTTGGGGATTCCTTTGCTGATGCAATAAGCCAAATCAAGCCAAATTAATAAGACAGATTTAATAAACAGAGAAAAGCAACTCTCCGGGTAACTTTCAAAAAGGCAGGAGAGAAATCCCATGGCAGGTCTAGGACCAGGTCTTAAACACCCTGTAGGCATGGTCTTGAGCAGCTCCAGGGAAGGAACTGACCCTTCGTGGGCTTTCTGAGGGGTGGGGTCTGGGGTGGGAAGAGTGGGGCCAGGTTCCCAGTCAAACATCTGGGCAGGGTTTGGAATGGGGGAGTGAGACTGAAGTAGATACTACCAACATCCTAACCCTTTTGGATATATATGGATGCCAGTTCAAGTCTGGCTACTTCTGTTGATGTTGACAAGGGACAAGTGGGGAGGGTGGAGTTGATGGGTTCATGCTCAGTGGGGATGTGGGTAAAGAAGCATTTGGTTTGCTGCCATCCTGGAGACCTCAGGCATCTGTTCCTTGGGGAGGCAGAAAAGGCAGGTTGCTAGAAGAAAAACCAAATTATCACTGGCTTCATGAACGGGGCCATGGGAGAGCTGCCAGAAGGGTTGCAGTGGACATGTGCCCTGATAGCACAAAAGAGACCAGGGTGAGAGAGCAGACATGGGAGCAGGGGAGCCCTGCACTGGACATCTCGGAGAACCAGGTCCCAGTTGCTGGATAGGTGCCCACTTGAGCCGGGAGAGGTGGTACCAGCACTGTGTCTCAGGAGCTGGGGAAGGCATGGCTTGCCAAATCAAGGGATGGTATGTTCTGGGAATACCTGAGCCATCAGTTCTGCTGTTTCCCTGGAGCTGGGGATACCTCTCTCTATCCATCCTGTAAAGGTCAACAAGCAAGAATTAGGAGATAACGAAACTTTTTATGAGTGGGCATGTGGGTGAGGTCAAACTGCCAGTCCACACCCGGCTGGCGTCCTCAGAACTGGTGCAGGGACTGTCCTATCTGGAGGGCCCCCTGTGGGTTGGAGTTGGCATGAGTCAGGCAGGAGTGAAACTTGTCTTGACAAAGCAGGGAAATCAATTCCCCAGGAACCTGCAGGCATCTGTAAAACATCTGGAACAGAGTTACATCTTAGTGTCATAGCAAAAGGCTATGGCTGTGGATTAAAAAATATGAACATTTTTCCTAGGGTCTGGTTTTAGCCCCGTAAAACACACCTTTAAGTCTATCCCTTTAGAAGACAACAAGAGGAAACAGAAGAGGTTGAGTGAGTGAAGGAGGAGGAGGGGCAGCTGAGGAGCAAGGGAAGATAGAGGTGAACATGCCTGCAGGCTTCCATACCCTCTTTAATGCTAACTGGTCTCTAAAACCTGTGACCAGTAAAATCCACAGAAATTTAATGGCTCCTGAAAACTGTTTGTAGTCAGTGCTCTTTTAGCTCGTCAGAACTGCCTTTATCCATGCCAAGATTCTGAGCCTCCGAAGTTACATCTGAAACCTGTTTGTCCTCCACCGTGAAGCCTGTGAACAAGGTCCACCTATCAGTACCTTTAACAGGAGACTGAACTAATGAGCTACCAAAGTGGTTGTAGCCTTGGGGGTCAGGGGAAAGCTGTTAAACTGGTAAATCTGTTGGTACCCTAGTCATCAAACATCACTGGATCTAAAAAGGATAAATTTAAGCAGAAGGGAGACAGCTTTCCAGCTACCTCAAGTCCCTCCATGGCTATCAAGGTCTGACAGACTTTTCTATGAAGTAGGAATTTGAGGAGACTGGCCTACCTTGTCTTGGCAAAGCAGGACAATCAATTCCCCACTGTTCTGCCCATCCACAGTCTGGACAGGGTCTTAGCAGCAATTAAGGTGCAAGGCAGTTTGTTGCTCAATGACTGGCATTGCCATGTTTAAAGCAAGGTGCAGATGGAGGTTTTTCTGTGGCCATCCAGCTTCCTTGGAGGAGATAAAGGATGCTGCTAGGAACTGGTGTCTCTATCATGAGAAGGTTTTTGGGGTTTTTTTGTTTTTGTTTTTGTTTTTATTAAAATGCCGTATTCTCAGATCTCTGAAGCATTGGAGAATCAGAAACAAAATCTGGCTGCCAGAAAGGTAAACTAGCATTATTTTAAATCCTATCTTCTCATAAACCATGTTTTTAGGACAGGACAGGAATTATCATACGGAAATGTATCTTAACCTAAAATAACTTGAAGACCTAATGTCTCCTGGTGAACCCATTCCATGCAGTAAGATGGCAGAGAAGTCATATGACCTCCCTAATCTCTGTCCTTAGTCAAATGGTGACTGCCCACATGTTATTTTCCAGGGCAGTTCCAAACTGGAGTGACCATTTTTGTTTCATTTTGTTTGGGGGAGGGCTGTGATGTCCCAACCAATGGGACACAAATGGGGCATCCCTGATAAACCTGGAGGAGGAAGAGGAATGGAAGGGACAAGAGACATGAGATAACGGCAAAATCTGGCTTTCTGATCAAGCTACCAACTTTATTACTCCTCAGGAGCTGTTATATATAGCAAACAGGTAAGGGGAGGGGAGGGTGTCAGGTCTGAAGACTTCTCTGGCTGAGAGAAAGAGATAATAACTTACAAAGGAAATGCTAATTGCTCTTAACTTGTGAACTTAAGATGGCTATAAACAAAATACAGGTCTCAAAATACAGGTCTTTGCTTCCAGCATTGTGGGTTTTTTTTTTTTTTTTTTTTTTTTTTTGGTTTTTGTCGTTTTGAGAAAGGTTTCTCTATAGTTTTTGGAGCTTGTCCTGGGACTAGCTCTTGTAGACCAGACTGGCCTCTGTCTCCCGAGTGCTGGGATTAAAGGTGTTCACCACCACCACACCACCACCCGGCTGGAGTTACAATTTTTTTTTTTTTTTTTTTTTTTTTTTTGGTTTTTCGAGACAGGGTTTCTCTGTAGCTTTGGTGCCTGTCCTAGAACTAGCTCTTGTAGACCAGGCTGGCCTCGAACTCCCAGAGATCCGCCTGCTGCCTCCTGAGTGCTGGGATTAAAGGCGTGCGCCACCACCGCCCGGCTGGAGTTACAAATTTTAAGTTAACTTTTGTTACAGATTTTTTTTTAACCATACATATTTTTCTAAGTTGTTTTTTTTATATATAATAAGGTAGAACAGCATAAAATAACTTTCTCTGTCATCATATCAGATTCAGCAAAGCCCAGAGGCAAATTTTAAGCTCGGGCAGCTAGTTGTAATAAAGCTGAGCTATATAACTAAGACACACAGAAAACACAAACCCTGACATCCAGGACCAGTTAAAAACAAGCGTGTGGCCACACCATTCACACATTTCCACCCGTACATACAAAATAAACGGTACTCTTGAACAGAAAGACAAGACTTTTCCTTGGGAACCAACCTAAAAATCCTAAAGTAAGAGTTTATAGTATAAAGCAGCACAGGATGCTTCCTGGCCGAAAGGCGACAGCCATCAAGTAAGGGCAGAGGAGGAGGCACTGCAGAGAAAATCGAAAAATGTGTAGTGGTGGGAGCGGCGGGGCTGCGTCCCCATCACCCCGGCCACCTGCTAGCTTATGCCCCGAAATAACAACACACAAACTGTATTCTTTTAAACACTGCTTGGCCCATAATATCTAGCCTCTTCTCGGCTAACTCTCGTACCTAGACTAGCCCATTTCTAATAAAGTGTGTAGCACTGGGAAGATTCTAGCCTACATCCATCCAGGGCCGGAGCTTGATCGTGTCTGCCTCAGAGAGCAGAGCTATCGTGTCTGCCCAGGAGAGGGGAGCATGGCGTCTCTGAGCTCACTTCCTCTTCCTCCCAGCATTCTGTTCTGTTTACTGTTTACTCTACCCATCTATGTTCTAACCAATAAAATACAAGAAACCAAGGCAGTTTCTTTATTTTTTAACCAATGACCTTCCTCCATCATTTCCCCTTTTTCTGTTTAAACAAAAAAAAGGGAAGGCTTTAACTTTAACATAGCAAAATTACATATAACAAAACGGTTATTAAGTAAAAATTATAGTATTTACATCTATTTTATCTTTATCATAACTAAGGAAAACTATAACTATAACTAACTATTCTTCAACTCCATCAAAGACTCCAGAAAGATACAATATTACCTAAGCAAACAAGAAATAAGCAACTCTCAAACTCTAGAAATGACAGAGACATCTTGCTGCCTGGACAGTCACCCAAAGTTTCTCTGTACCGTTGGGGCATCCATCTTTGGCCTACAGGCCCATGGTATCCAGCAGACATTTCCATGAAGCAGGAAAATTCAAAGGCAGTTCAGTCACTATCTGCTGTGTCCGGCAGAATGTCTCGCAGACTCTTTCATGAATCAGGAACCCCGAAAGATCATCTCACCTTTAGGCAAGTTCAGTAGTCCTCTCTCTGCGGGTTCTCTGTGTCCAGTTTATGCAATAGTCCAGGCAAGAGCAGTTTCTTGCCCAAATGGCTATCAAACTCCATAAGGATCCTCTTCGATGCCCATCTTCTTGAAGTAGATTGGTGCTGCCAGAAGCAGACATGTCTCATTGTCATGAAAAGTCCTAAATTATTAAAACATTTAAAATGCCATATTCTATAATCTTTGAAAGATATAAAGAATGCCTATCTAAAATATATCTATGTACATCTAGAAAATCTTAACTAACATGACTACAAACTTGACTATTATGATTATCTATTAACAACCTATATACATTTACATTTTTACATAAACTACACAATCACAATACCTTAATCAAGAGCAGAAATACATATAACAAAATTGACCTTAAATTTATATCACTAAAGCAAAATCCATATCAATGCAAATTATTCATACCTATATCATATCCCCCTTTAAATGTAAAAGAACATTTATAAGCAATATTTGGGAACATGAGCGCAGTTTTTTCTCTCCAAACTGCTTCCTGCTGAATAGGGGCGCTGTTAATCAGGTCTTTTAGGGTATAACCTGTGTGCTAGATTCATCTCAGTCAGCAGTTGAGTGAAGTGATTTTTTGAAGGTGTTCATAGCAATCCTTCAGGAGGGCGTGGTCCATCATGCCATATTGGGATAGAAGCAATACACAGGGAATCATCCTCTGTTAAAACAAAATAAGAAACTCCTTTCCAAAGCATCATGTCCTTAGATCCAAATTTCAAAGTCAAGGCATTTTCAAAATATCTATGTTGGATTAGTTCAGCGGCATTTATAAACAAATATCTTTTAGCAGCTGTTGCTCCTTCCTCAGCATTCAAACAATTCAAAGAGAACATAGTAGCATACAGTATCAAGATTCTCTGTGTGTTTTCCATCTTTGTGCGCGTTATTTTAACCTCTATTTTGTTTGTTTTTACTTTCATTTTTTTGCTTTTTGAGACAGGTTCTCTGTATCTTTGACCTGGAATAACTCTGTAGACCAGGCTGTCCTTGAACTCTCAGAGATCTGCCTGTCTCTGCCTCCCAGGCATTGGGATTAAAGGTGTATGCTACTACACCTTGAACTCACAGAGATCTGTTTGTCTCTGCCTCCCAGGCATTGGGATTAAAGGTGTATGCTACTACACCTTGAACTCACAGAGATCTGTTTGTCTCTGCCTTCTAGGCACTGGGATTAAAGGCATGTGCTACCACACCTTGAAGTCACAGAGGTCAATCTCCCTCTGCCTCCCAAGTGTTGGGATTAAAGGTGTGTACTACCACACCCAACTACCCTCTTTCTTCCCTTTTTTACTTTTAAGAACTTTTAACTTTTAGCTTGCATATATTTTTAACACACTGTAAACCATTTAGAAATTTTCTTTGTCTTTGAATCTCTCTTTACTGTATATCTCTCTTTTTCTGACCACATGAGTCTTTAATTTACCAAGCAATATCAGTAGGACTAAAGCTGTGGCTTTGACGGCTGGATCCAGCCCATTCCTTAGCTTTCCAGCCTCATGGCGGAGGTACTGGCTGTAGCCGCCTTTACTGCCACAACTCTATGGCGTTTCAAGGTCCTTGCCAGCAAACAAGCTACAACACTCAAATGCTCTCTCTGTAGCTGACCTCCTGCCTCAAAGAGTCAGAGTTTGCCCTGTCAGGACGGCCCAGAAAGCCGGCATTTTAATACAGCACAACATTTTCCTGCTACGGCTGAAAACAGACAAGCATGCAGTCAGCTTTCCAATACCATTTAAGTGTTTCGTGGCAGGACCTCTTAATGAGCTGCAGGGTTTTGCAGCTAAAGCTGAGTCAGGAAGCCTCTCTTAGATGAGAGCACTTGCTTGCTTCTAGCAAGCAGAGTAGACCCGAGAAATTGTTGATACCAAGAAAACATGCTTCACTCTTTCCCAAGCTTTCTCAGGCTTTCAGTGGATTCAGTTGTCCACACGTCTGGGCGCCAAAAATGAGAGTAGCAGCGCAGGCTGCCCAAGAGCAAAGAAAGCCCAGATGAGCTGGAACAGCAGTTGAGGATTTGGAAAGAGACTGTTAGGAGAGGAAGGTGTACAAACAAACGGAACAGGGAAATGCGAGGGGCAGGAGCACAGCCTTTGTAAACCTGGATGAGACGCATGGTATGCGACAGCCCTGATTCAGACAGATTTCATAAGGAAAATAGCAAGTGTGTCTGGGATCGAACTTGGACCCAGAAGTATCCATTCACAAGCCTTTATCTGGAGACCAGAGGCAATGGCTAAATGTCCCTCAAGATAGCCTGGGACCAAACGGTGGGGGGTTGGGGTACCCCTGTGCAGCATGTCTCCCACACAGAGGAACTCCAAGGGACAGGGACTGTCCCCACTGAATGGGCCAGAGTTGTTTGGCAGGCAATCCAGAGGCCAGAAGAGGTCCTGGACCTCTTATAGGCATTTTGGTTTGGGAATGAGTAGCTTACCAAGCAGTCGTCAAGGTGAGGTAGGAGGGAGAGTAACTTTCCCATTTGTTCTCGGTAAAGACTCAACTCTACCTGGGTTCAAGACCAAGTTAAGCATTTTGAAAATCCCGTTTGGAGGTTCCCCTGCTGATGTAATAAGTCAAATCAAACTAAATTAATAAATTAATAAGACCAGATTTAATAAACAGAGCAGAGCAACTCCCAGGTGACTCTCGGAAAGGCAGGAGAGAAATCCCGTGGCAGGGTCGAGAGACTAGGTTTAAAATACCCTGTAGGTGTGGTCTCAAGCAGCTCCAGGGGAAGAGCTGGCCCTTGGTGGGCTTTCTGAGGGTTGGGGTCTGGAATGGGGGAGTGAGAGCAGAGCAGAGATTCCCAGCAGTCCTCCAGCCTGTTTCTGCTCTGAAGGTTGCACCAGCACTCAGCTATAAGGAAAAGGCGCTGTTCAGATGAGCATCGTCTTCTCAACCAAGACTGTCTGAGGCAGTGGAACTCTGACTTCAGAACATCTTTCCCAGAATAGCACCAGAAGCAGAAATGTCAACAAAGTCTCCTCCTCCACATCCATCCCACCAGTATCTACCCCACATCCCTCAATGGCCCAGAAGGCTGCTTCCTAGTATCTTTTAGGGATGGTTTTTGACTCTAGGGGAGGAAGTACCAGTGACGAATGTACAGTCCCAGGAAAGGAAGAGGGAGAGATGCACCAAAGGCTCCTGTGGAAGAGGCACAGGCTCCAGCACCCTTCACATTGTACAGATTCTTCCTTGGACATGCTGAAACTACCTAACCAAACTGGTTATTAACTGGACTGTTACTGCGGTGGTGTATAATAGCGCAGTAGGCTGAAAGGCAAGTTACAGCCTTGCTAGTTTTCCTGGGGTACAAGCTTCCACCACAGCCACCAGCTCCAAGTGTAAAGTTGGGAAAAGATGCACATGGAGCTCTTGTGAGTCAGTCAGAGCAGCTGTCCCCATGTGTTGCATGTGTCATTGGTATAAAAGTCTGCTGTGAAGGACATTGTCGCTAAGACACAAAGGCAACCCACTAACTGGGAGAAGATCTTCACCAACCCTGCAACTGACAAAGGTCTGATCTCCAAAATATATAAAGATCTCAAGAAACTAGACCGTAAAAGGCTAACCAACCCAATTATAAAATGGGGCATTGAGCTGAACAGAGAATTCTCAACAGAAGAACTTCAAATGGCCAAAAGACACTTAAGGTCATGTTCAACTTCCTTAGCGATCAGGGAAATGCAAATCAAGACAACTTTAAGATACCATCTTACACCTGTCAGAATGGCTAAAATTAAAAACACCAATGATAGCCTTTGTTGGAGAGGATGTGGAGAAAGGGGTACACTCATCCATTGCTGGTGGGAATGCAAACTGGTGCAACCACTTTGGAAAGCAGTGTGGTGGTTTCTCAGGAAATTCGGGATCAACCTACCCCTGGACCCAGCAATACCACTCTTGGGAATATACCCAAGAGAGGCCTTATCATACAACAAAAGTATATGCTCTACGATGTTCATAGCAGCATTGTTTGTGATAGCCAGAACCTGGAAACAACCTAGATGCCCTTCAATGGAAGAATGGATGAAGAAAGTATGGAAAGTACTACTCAGCAGTAAGAAACAAGGACTTCTTGAATTTTGCATACAAATGGATGGAAATAGAAAACACTATCCTGAGTGAGGTAAGCCAGACCCAAAAAGAGGAACATGGGATGTACTCACTCATATTTGGTTTCTAGCCATAAACCAAGGACATTGAGCCTATAATTAGTGATCCTAGAGAAGCTAAATAAGGAGAACCCAAAGAAAAACATATAGGCATCCTCCTGAATATTAACCTTCAGCAAGCGATGAAAGGAGACAGAGACAAAGACCCACATTGGAGCACAGGACTGAAATCTCAAGGTCCAAATCAGGAGCAGAAGGAGAGAGAGCACGAGCAAGGAACTCAGGACCGTGAGGGGTGCACCCACACACTGAGACAATGGGGATATTCTATCGGGAACTCACCAAAGCCAGCTGGCCTGGGTCTGGAAAAGCCTGGGATAAAACCGGACTCTCTGAACATAGCGGACAATGAGGACTACTGAGAACTCAAGAACAATGGCAATGGGTTTCTGATCCTACTGCACGCACTGGCTTTGTGGGAGCCTAGGCAGTTTGGATGCTCAACTTACTAGACCTGGATGGAGGTGGGGGTTCCTTGGACTTCCCACAGGACAGGGAACCCTGATTGCTTTTCGGGAGGGAAATGGGACGCGGTGGCGGGGAAGAGACAGAAATCTTTAATAAATAAATAAATTTAAAAAAAAAAGTCTGCTGTGGAACCACTCTTTGATGACAAAAAGCGTCCGTGCATTCCTAAGCACCGGCAGAGGAAGGCACCTTTTCTGTGAGCGTCCACGGGACCCTCCCTGTTGTACTTTACACTGACAGGCATTCACATAGGAAGGATGTGCCTAAGAGCATTAGCAGCCTCGGTGTCTGCTCTCCATTCTTTTGGTAGGGGGACAACTTATCATTTTCTTATTCTTTGGTCATGAGAAAGAAGTTATATATGTAGTTTATTCAAAGATCTGTTCAGTTATCTGTCACTAAAGCAGCCTAGGAATGATGTCTTGTTTTCTCTAGGTTTTTTATTATTATTCTTTATTTTTAGACATATTTTATTTTGTTTATTTGAGTATTTTGCCTACATGTGTGTATGTGCATCATGTGAGTGCCTTGTGCCGAAAGAGCTCCAAAGATGCCCTGGAAATTGGAATCCTGATGGTTTTAAGTCAGCACGTGGGCGCTGGAAACTAAACCCAGGTCTTCAACAACAGCAGCCAGTGCTCTGAGCAGCTGGGCCATCTCTCCAGTCCACTCTTTTGTTTCATTTTGCTTTTTTGTTTTGTTATGGATTTTATTCTTTTTTTGAACATAGATCTTTTTGTACAATATATTCTGATCACAGTTTCCCCTTCCCCAGCTCCTCCCAAGGGTTTCCTCATCTACCTTCCTTCTGGGTCTACACCAATTCTGTCTCTCATTACAAAACAAACAGCATCTAAAGATAATAATAAAATAAGATAAACAACCTGAAATAGAACAAAACAAACTTTGTTCTCCCCCTTGAGAATGTAAAGTTGTAGCATAAATACCAAAATAAAGAAAATGGTCTGCTTGTTTTGAAACCGAAAAGAACAACTAAAGAAAAAGTTGCCTGTCATTCATAAGGTAGGAGAGATGTATGGTCTCACCCCATCTTAAAAATAAAAATTAAACATTTTTGGGTTTTTTTTGAAATTTATATTACCTGGCATTTTGAATTCTATTATTTTCCTTAATGCTGCTTATATAATCTATCTATTTCTCATTAGAAGGAAGCATTTATTTAGTTTTACATAACCATACTCATACTGCTGTCTTCTCACTAGGAGATACTGTGTGTAAGTACTCAGTGTCTCTATGCAGGAGGCCCAGAGTAGATGTCGGTAACATTTGCATAGGCGGTGACAGACCAAGCATCTCGGCTGTGCCAAGGGAGTAATGTAGAATGAGAATTTTTAAATCAAATTAAGTCTGCAAGCGTCTTCATGGTTCTTTGATATGAGTCAGGGACTTATAGAGAATAGACTAGCCTCAGACTCTATAGGCAAGACTGACCTTGAACTCCTGATCCTCCTGTTCTTATCTCCTGAGTGCTGGGATTACAGGCCCAGGCCAGTGGCTCTCGTGTATTCCTTCCCAGAGCCACTGAAGACCATCTAAGGCACACAGCTCTTTTTAAATTCTAAACCACTGAGGCACATTATAGAAACACTTTCATGAACTTACGTTTTTTAAAATGTTTTCCTTTTTTTTTACTTCCTAAAAAATATAGCAAAGCCATCCTAAGAATCCAAATGACAAACACCGTAACAAAAAATGCAAAGATCCCAAACCCCGGGTGAAGAAGTTGAAGTACCACCAGTACATTCCACCAAACCAGAAGGGGGAGAAGAGTGAGCCGCAGATGGACTCCAACTACGCCCGCCTACTGCAACAGCAGCAGCTCTTCCTGCAGCTGCAGATCCTGAGCCAGCAACAGCAGCAGCAGCAGCAACAGCAGCAGCAGCAGCAGCACTACAACTACCAGACCATCCTGCCTGCACCCATCAAGTAAGCCTGTGCTCAGGATTTGTCCTGCCATGACTTGGACCCTGGCTTTGGGAGGACCCCAGGTTACAGAAGGCTGAGTGTGGCCAAGTACTCTGCTCAGGAACCGCCCTTGCTTGGCTGCTGTCCAAGCTCATCACAGTGTCTGTGCTCCCAAAGTGAATGTGGCCTGCCTTCTAGTCCAACATTTGTCCTCCAGTAGGCTCAGCTTTTCACGGCTGTTCAGGAAAGATGCAGCCATTGTCAGTGTCAAGTGAGAAAACAACAGGATGCACACCCACAGACGGTGAAGAGGCATGGGTATAAAGGCAGGAGTGGTCAGGGAAATTTTTATGGAAATTTCCGCATGGAGGGCTCTAAAAGGCTCTTCCAAACAGAAAGAGACAAGCTCTGGTAGAGAAAGGGCATGCAATAGTGGTGAGCAAAGCTGCCTGATGGGGACCATGTATGATTCCTGAGAAAGGTGAAAGGAAGGAAGTAGAATCCGTGCTGCAGGAGACTGTTCCTCTTGGCAGCTAGTGCCATTTCTTAGACAATGGTGACCTGGTCGGACCAAGTCACTAAAAACAACAGCTGATAATAAAGGAGACTCTGGAACTGTTCAGGGGCAAAGGGCAGTGATGAGGTAATAAGAGGGATAGCAGGTGACTCACAGAGAAGATTTTACATGCCCAGGAACAGAGAAGGGTGACATTCCATAGCTTGCAGCCTATTGTTCGGGTCCAGAGCAGGCAACTTTGTGCCCTCAACTCATTGATTGAAGAATATTTTAGATATCAATTCCAATATGGCTTTTCTGAAACTCAGCAAAAATCTCATTTCTCATTTCCCCCTTATCCAGCTCTGGAGAGCTGGGAAGGACAGAGGAGCTTGTCATTGGGAAGATGTTGAGAGCAAACTGTTCCATATCATAGGGAATGATTATCACTTTTCTCCTCTTACAATAAGGATTAGACCATCTCGGGAAAGACATGCCTAAAACAGCATGGAGGTGGGGAAGTAATTTTGTAACATGTTATTATTTAAGAGCAAGCAAGCCCAAGTAAGCTATTATGGTAGAACTAATCCAGGGAAGGCAACAGCTGGGTCCTGACCCAAGCAACTGTCTCAAAAAGCAAAAAGACAAAAACCCCGAAGCTCTGCAGTGGGGTTCTACCCATCCCTGAGCCTCCTTGTTATTTACAGAGTAAGCCTGGGCTTCAGATAAGCCCCATGTGGCCTCGCAGCAGTGAAAGTTATGGAAGTTGTCAGAAGCCTAGAACCTCAGGTCTCTCATCTGTGATTTAGGTGAAAAGAAAATTCAGCTTTTAAAATAATAGAAGTTAAACAGTGGCTCCTCAGCACGGATATGGAATCTCAGCCATAAAGGTAGCAGAAAGGATTGCATTTGTGTTTATGCACACACACGGGTGCAGGTCAGAAGTCAGCATCAGTCACTCTTCACCCTGTTTGCTGAGGTAGTGTCTCTCATCGAACCCAGCGCTCACTGAGTTGGCCTATTAGCTTGGCTAGCAAGCTTCAGGGACCCTTATGCCTCCCCAGTGCAGTGATTAGGCAGACACCTCTGTGCCTAGATTTTCATGAAGGTGCTGGGACTCTGAACACGGGTCCTCAAGCCTGCATGGCTCTTCCCTAGCTAAGCCTTCTCTCTAGACCCATTAGTGATGCTTCACCAAAGAAGAAATAAAGGGTGGTTTGGGGTGGGGCATCAGGTAATAAAGTGCAGTATAGCTGTTCTGGGGTTTTGTTGTTGTTGTTGTTGTTGTTTGGGTTTTGGGGGGTGGGGGGTTGGCAGAGGTCAGGTTTTTTGTTTGGTTTGGTTTTCGAGAAAGGGTTTCTGTATGTGACAACCCTGGCTGTCCTGGAACTCGCTTTGTAGGTCAGGCTGGCCTTGAACTCACAGAGATCTGCCTGCTAAAATTAAAGGAGTGTGCCACCACTGCCCAACTTCACAGTACAGCTGTTCATGGAGAGGTTGATTCAGAAAAATGTCCCAGAATGCTCCTTGTAGGGCCAATATTGAAAGACAATAAAATCAAAAGCACCAGTTGGGTTCTTACAACTCTGAGGTGAGACTTTAAGTTCTGTTTGAAAAAAGACTAATGATACATAAAACACCGAGCATTTTGCCTAGACCTCAAAAAACTTCATTTTCAAGACTAGGCATTTAACTGCAACCCACAGCGGGCTAGCTGTTGGAAGGCGTGGGTGTAGATGTGCTAACAGGTAATGTCCAGCACGTGCCTCTTACGCTTTCCTTCCGAGGGCTCCTCAGCCAACCCCAGTCCTTGCCCTTTTCTGTATCAAGCTTAGAGCCACCTTCTACTTTTCTCCACACCAACAGACAGTGGAACCTCTAGGAATTGACTGGGGTAGAATGCATTTGATATTCCCATGATCCTGAGTCTTCTTCCCATATGTCTCCGCAATGAATTCTCCTTGTAAGCCGCTAGATTGTTAGTAGAGCAGCACCTAGAAGCAGCTTGTTGTGAACGCTGTCATTTCGCTTTCTTTTGAAGAAATGACAAGAACAGCAGTAGTAGCACGACTGTACCTGCACGGAGACCAGGACCTCTGCCTTCCAGCTTGGATGACTTAAAGGTAACAATCCCCCCTGCGTACCTTGCACATGAGAGAAAGACCAGGTTTGCCTGTTATATGCGTAGTTTGCCAGAGATGGACAAGAGTAGGAGTGTTTTCTTTTTATTTCTGTTGAGTTTTATGGTTCAAATAACTGATAATTCTCATTTACTGCCACATGTCTTATCTGAGCACCGTGAAAAGAGACCACTTCTGTGTAGCAATTCCTACAGTCTTGACTGTTTTCAGCTACTGCTCATAGGCTTCTGTGCCTCCTCTGTAGACTTAAGTTTGTTATGCTGAGTACAGATGGAGAAAGTCTAAGTTTATATGTCAGGTTCAGACGTCTCCTGGGAGTAGCAGCCCATCCATCCTTCTGGGAACAAGGAAGGGAATTCTGCTGTTTATGCACAAGAGACTGGTGAAACCAGATATCTGATGTTGTTGGGGTTTTCTGTCCTGCCTGGTTCCCACAATCATTAAGTCCCAAAGAAATCACACAGAGGTGTGCATTTGTTATAAACTGATTGGCCCATTAGCTCAGGCTTCTTATTAACTCTTACATTAGCCCATTATTCTACTATATGTCAGCCACATGGCTCGGTACCTTTTTCAGTGAGATAGTCACATCTTGCTTCTTCTGTGTCTGGGCCGGGGACTGCAGAGGAATGGGCTTCCTTCTTCCCAGAATTCTCCTGTTCTCATTGACCTGCCTCTACTTCCTGTCTGGTTGTCCCGCCTATACTTCCTGCCTGGCTGCTGGCCAATCAGCGTTTATTTAAAATATAATTGACAGGATATAGACAGTTGTCCCACACCAATCTGATCTGCTTTTGCCTCCAGGTGTCAGAGCTGAAGACAGAACTCAAACTGAGGGGTCTGCCAGTGTCAGGAACCAAACCAGACCTCATTGAACGCCTGAAACCCTACCAGGAAGTGAGCAATAGTGGCCTTGCTGCTGGTGGTATTGTGACCGTGTCATCAGCAGCTATTGTCACCAGTAACCCAGAGGTGACAGTGGCACTGCCCGTCACAACACTGCATAATGCCGTGACTAGTTCTGTGTCCACTTTCAAGGCAGACTTGCCGCCTGCTGGATCCAGCAACGTGGCCCACGTCGAAAGTGCCCATTCCCCTCTACCCATCTCACCATCACCCTCGGAGCAGTCCAGTCTCAGTACCGAGGACACGAACATGACAGATACCTTCACTGAGATCATGAGCATGATGTCCCCTTCCCAGTTCCTGTGTGCCTCCCCCCTGAGGGGGACAGGCCACGAGGACAGCCTGAGCCCCACAAGTAGCACCCTGTCAGCCCTAGAACTGGACGCTGCTGAGAAGGATCGCAAGCTTCAAGAGAAGGAGAAGCAGATTGAAGAGCTGAAGAGGAAACTGGAACAAGAACAGAAGCTTGTAGAGGTCCTCAAGATGCAGCTTGAGGTGGAAAAGCGAGGGCAGCGACCACCAGACCCTCAGCCCAGTGGCCCCTCACAGCCCCTTAGTACATCAGATCAGATACATGGCAGTGTCGGGTCCTCCTCCATCAAGGATGAGGCCTCACTTCCTGACTGTTCCAGCCCCCAGCATCCCATCTCCACAGGTAGCCAGACCCTTGTTGCCAAAAAGGCTGTGGTCATCAAACAGGAGGTCCCCATAGCTCAAGCCGAGCAGCAGAGTGTTGTCTCGCAGTTCTACATGAGTTCCCAAGGACAGCCACCTGCCCTTATTGCTCAGCCTCCGGCCTTACTGACCACGCAGACCACTCAGCTGCTGTTGCCGGTGTCCATCCAGGGCTCAAATCTCACTTCAGTGCAGCTTCCAGTAGGCAGCCTCCAGCTCCAGGTATGAAGTGTGTCTCACAGTGTTGCTTTGCAGTGCGTGGGAATGGTGCAGCTAGCTTGAACCGTTGAGCAGCTACTGCACGCTGTGATTGTAGAAGGCATAGTGTGGGTGGGTCAGACAGGGCTAGCTAGCATGGCTAGCACTGTATACATAATAAAAAGAAGCAGGGTGGCCTCCTGTTCTAGCCCTGTTCCCTTGGATGCACATGTCTGGCTGGAGAGCTGCTCAGTAATTCAGAGCACATGCTGTTTTCCAATAGGACCCAGGTTGAGTGCCCAGCACCCACATCAGGCAGGTCACAACTGTCTGTAATTCCAGTTCCAGGGTATCCTATACCCTCTGATTTCCTTGGGCACCTGCACACATGTGCACATAAGCTCACAAAGGCGCACAAACATACACATAAAAAGTAAATTTTTAAAAATAAAGATTAATGGCATTGGCATAGGCTGTGTGTTTTGAGTACTTCACCTCCTGTCCTGGTTCTAAGTGACAGCCCATTTTTAAATAAAAAGCCTAAGGACAGATCTGACATGTAGACCCATGTCTTCTGGCTGAGATGGGGGTGTCATATTCTTGGGAGGTACCATTCACATGAGAAGGCTTCAGCTGAGGGAATCACGGAATGGGGCCGATCTGACCGCAGGGACCTGCTTGTTGGCTTATTGCTCTGTGTAGCACTTCTCATGGATGTTACCCAGATGTGGTCATAAGGAAAACAAAGAGCCATTTGAGCCAATGCTTCTTTAATTCGCCTAATACCTGTGACAATAAGTTCGCACCTGAGTTTAGGAGGCAGAGCTCAGACACCTTTGGCAAGTACAAAACAATCTAACTCTCCTGCTTTGTCTGTAGAATACTTGAGTCAGAAGTCGATTCTCTAATGTATCTTGGGGGGAAACTGATCTAAACATTTTGTTAAAGTTGATACAAGAGCAGAACCTGTTTTCTACTGGGCCTCTGTATGGCTATGTCCCCATCTCTGGCTGTTCACAGACTGTGCATGCTGCAAGCTTAAACAAGGATTGTGGGCAGTTGAGTATCACAGTGTTCCTTGGTGCTCTTAAATGGGCCACAGACTTGACTGTTATGTGTAGAGCTGCCTTGTTTCTGTTTTCTCCCCATCTCCAGAGAAAGAGGAAAGAGAAAATGTTTCAGGACAAAACATGTGTGCAGCACAGTGTCACATGGCACCCAATTCATGATAGTTTTTTATATATGTTTCTAGCAGTAAATAAACAAATTTGAAAATAATTAACTGGGCAGTGGTAGCTCACGCTTTTAATCCCAACACTCAGGAGGCAGAGGCAGATGGATCTCAGAGTTCAAAGCCAGCCTGATCTACACAGCTAGTTCCGGGACACCCAGGCTTCACAGAGAAGTCCTGTCTGTGGGGAAAAAAATGAGAAAATAATTGCCAAAGATGAGATGAGCCAGAGTGTGTGGCCGTAGTCATCTGTGCTGTCTCCTCTCGGCTTCCCAGGCATCAGCTGCTTTGCATCATAAACTCCATCCCAGATGTGCTTCTTGACACTAAGAGTAGTCTTTGTTTTCTTCCTAGACCCCAGCACAAGGAGAAGCCCAGACTCAGCCTCAGATAGCCACTGCCACACAGATTCCAGCGGCACCACTGGCCCCAGCGCTGCCTCAGAAGCAGGAGGCCTTCCCGCAGCATGTGCTGGGTCAGCCCCAACCAGTCAGAAAGGTACAGTGTTCTGTCACCTATCCCCTGTCAGTTCCTTGGGAGGCTGCTGTGATACTCAGCCATGGAACAAACCTTAGGTCCAAAGCTACTCTGTCTGGGATTGGGGAAATCTTTACCTAGCCCTTTTCCAAGTAAGTTTCCAGGATATGTTTTTATAAGTCTGCTAAACTACATTACTGAGTTTCTTTTCTTTTTTTTTTTTTTTTTTTTTGTGGTTTTTCGAGACAGGGTTTCTCTGTGGTTTTGGAGCCTGTCCTGGAACTAGCTCTTGTAGACCAGGCTGGTCTCGAACTCACAGAGATCCGCCTGCCTCTGCCTCCCGAGTGCTGGGATTAAAGGTGTGCGCCACCACCGCCCGGCCACATTACTGAGTTTCAAGATACATTTCTTTTCTAATTAAATGTGCTATTCCTTGAGGAAAGATAGTTAAAGATACTTCTGGTATTTTTCAAGTAAGAACTTAATATGTGTGTATCTGAGAATCTCTGACCTATCATGAAGGAAGAAGTGGAAGGATCACTTGTGGGGCACACACCAGTAACCCCATCACTGGAAAGACTGAGTCTATAGTGTGAGGCCAGCCTGGGCTCCAATGCCGGCCCTTCTCAGAAAACAAGGGAGCTGGGATCTAACCTTGGGACCTTAAAACAGATGTTTTTACCCTGAGTCTGAATTCAGAGCTTCAGTCTTGAACAGCTTATTGGGCATCCTGAACCGTGCGTGCCGAGACAGATTGAAGGTGAAACTGAGGGCCCAAGTTATCAACTGACATGTTATCACAGCTGACATGTTATCACAGCTGACATGTTATCAACTGACATGTTATCACAGCTGACATGTTATCAACTGACATGTTATCACAGCTGACATGTTATCACAGCTGACATGTTATCACAGCTGACATGTTATCACAGCTGACATGTTATCAACTGACATGTTATCACAGCTGACATGTTATCACAGCTGACATGTTATCACAGCTGACATGTTATCAACTGACATGTTATCACAGCTGACATGTTATCACAGCTGACATGTTATCAACTGACATGTTATCACAGCTGACATGTTATCACAGCTGACATGTTATCAACTGACATGTTATCACAGCTGACATGTTATCACAGCTGACATGTTATCACAGCTGACATTATCACAGCTGACATGTTATCACAGCTGACATGTTATCACAGCTGATATGTTATCACAGCTGACATGTTATCACAGCTGACATGTTATCACAGCTGACATGTTATCACAACTGACATGTTATCAACTGACATGTTATCACAGCTGACATGTTATCAACTGACATGTTATCACAGCTGACACGAGTGAGAAAGGGAATAGAATCATACATGACCAAGACGAGAGACCACAGAATACCCATTTAGTGGAGCTACGTCAGCTTCATTTGACCTAGGGAAAGTGGTACAGAGAGTATAAATAAGGGCTTCTCACTTCATCTCAGAATACTGGAATTAGGAGTTGTTACTTCCAGAAAGAGATGTTTTGCCACATGGGAGGAGACTTACAAACAGTAGGTGCATTTGGAAACAGATATGTACACTCATGTACCCTCATGGCAAGAAGTACAGTACATCTCTAGAGGGATGGCTCAGCACTGAACACTCTTCCAGATTCAATTCCCAGGGTTCACATGGCAAGTCACAGCTGACTATCCCTCTAGTCCAAGGTGACCTGACACCTGCTTCTCACCTTCCTGGCACCAGGCATGCACGTGGTACATGCAGGCAAAATACTCGTGCACATGAAATATAAATAAGTGTAACAAAAATAAAGGCATGTATCTACTCATAGTGACACAAGGAAGAAGCCACCTTCTATCATTTTGGCAGTTAAACCAAGCACTGTAAGACACAGGTACTGAATAAGCAATGTGACTATTAGTTTATAAAAGTCATCACACTAACGGCTCTTCATGGAGCCACAGCAAACACTTCGGAGTTTCAAGGAAACTAGTTTCCCCTTCAACCTTTTGACACAGAAAGCAGTTCTTTAGAAGGAGTGGCTGCCCATGTGATGGGCATGTCAGTGGGAGGGCTTCAGCAGCTCCAGGATTAGGACTAAAGAGCTAGGAAATGCAAAAGGAAAAGATCTGCAGGCGGCTTCAGAAACAGAACAGAAGACTATATTTAATGCCAGCACCCTCTGAGCTAGAGCAGTGTGAGGTGTCCAGAGAGATGGCATATTTGGGTGTGAAGGCAGAAGTAAAATGGCTGCTATTAACTTACCTGTGTCCTGGAAGGGGACCAGGTCACCCCAGGAAAACTGCCTGAATACCCTTCTGTAAAATGCTGGCTACGCAGCACAAGAGGAACCCCACTCCACCTGTGTCTGCAGATGCAGTCCTGTTGGCAGCTCCCAGCAGAGACCCCATCTGCTCTAAAACGGTTTTCCTTCCTTCACTGTCACAGGTTTTCACCAACTCTGCACCAAACACAGTTCTCCAGTATCAGAGGCCACCTGGCCCAGCGACCCAGCAGCCCTTTGTCATTAAAAGCTCCAACCCTGTTCTTCAGTCCAGAAGCACCCCACTTGCACCCCTGCAAAATGGCCCTAGCCCAGCCAGCAAGGTAAGCATCTACAGTACTTACTGGCCATACAGTCATCCTGGCATCTGGAGTGTGTGCTTACTTAGTGTTGGAGTTAAGGGAGTGAACTAGGACTGACAGTGACTTGAATCTCTGGTCAGTGAAGAGGAGTCCTTCCACAAGACAGCCACCAACTGTCACTGCCCAGGTGCCCATGAGGTGACAGAGCCACTGCAGGGCCGGCAGGTGCTCCAGAGCTAACAAGTGTTTCCCTTTGCTGATGCAGCCTAGCTCACCCGCGCCAGTCCAGCAGTTTGTCGTCCAGCACTCTTTGTTTGGGACCCCAGTCACCAAGACAAAAGACCCACCTCGCTACGAAGAGGCCATCAAGCAGACACGCAGTGCCCAGCCAGCCCTTCCAGAGGTGAGTGAGGGCACAGTCATATCCCAGTCTCATTTCAGGTCATCCATCCTCTCGGGAACGTCCCCAGATAGAACTCAGAGATTCCAGCTGTTTTGAATTGGCATACAGTGTGGCCTCAGGCAAGGTGTTTACGTCTCTCTCCTTGGAGCCCTCCTGGGTCCCCTCTAACATGGAAGTAGCAGTGATTGTGCCCCTTAGTGAGCAGAGTGAGAGTTCTCAGTGACCACAGCACTGACTGACAAACGTAAACACATTTGAGCCCCTGCCTTTCAGAACTGAGAAAGCCCAGCACCCCAGAAGACCTGACAGCAGGTCACAGTGGATCCTAGCAAGAGTTCACATGAGCACACATGCACAACCCATACTCTGTGGAGTACTTGTCAGGGACACATGGTGTGCTGCTATGCTTGCTGTCTAAGGCATAAGGAAGCAAAGCCGTACTTCTAGCGAGCATCAAACAAGTGAGCTCCCTTAACTAAGGTGCAGGCACTTGGTCACTGCCTGTGAGGAAATGCTCAGTGACCACAAGATGCAGAGCAAAGACAGCTTTCCTAGTTGTCAAACATCCCAGACTCAACAGAGACCTCAGCTATGAAGGAAAAGACAGATTAAAAAAAAAAAAAAGTTTAAACACTGCTCTAAGAGTCTAAACAAATGGAAATTGGCCTGCCCTTCCCCACACTACATTTGAAAACAGCATCTCCAGGGAACAGAAATGAACTGCCAAATGATTTTAATGGTGGTGAGAAGGCAGCCCTAGGCCACCAAACACGAGTCTCATGAGCAGGCCCCCTGGCAGTGCCCACCCGATGCATGCACAACAGAAGAAGCAGCAGGAATATTGGGGCTCACATGTCACTGGGTGCAGTTCTAGGCTGCAGGCACCAGTTGTGCATCAGCACCGCTAAGCCCCTCTAGAAATCTTAAGGCTCCAGCAGGTCCTGCATGGGTCCCTGCTGGCTCCATCTTCCCACAGTAGCAGCTAGCACAGAACTGAGGCAGAGACTCAGCTCACTCAGTTCTTTGGTGGAGAGCCCATACTCAGTTCTTAGTGAGGAGGGGTCAGAGAGACTGCCACCTGGGTTCTGTATCAAGTGAGAGTGTTCTTTAAGAATAAATGTAAGCCAAGTGTGGTTGTGCACACTTTAATCCCAGCACTCAGGAGAATCTCTGAGTTCAAGGCCAGCCTGGTCTACAAAGCAAGTTCCAGGTCAGCTAGGACTGTTATACAGAGAAGCTATGTTTGAATAAATGAATGCATGAAATGTAAACTCTGGATAATTTCAAATAAAGCATAATCCGTGGGTTTTAAAACACAAAGACATAGGTTTTAAGTTGGGGAGAAAAGTTTAAATAGGAAACTTACTAGATATGCTGGTGGCAAAAGATTTCAACATATATTTTATCAAGGATGATAAGTGGCTAGTGAACACGTATGTGCAAACATCCAACCATCACTAGTCACCAGGGTAATGTATTAGAACCACATCTGCATCCCACAACTCCCCTCAAAAAGTGAAAATGTGAATGAAGAACACCTGCTGATACGGGCTACAGTCATACTGGGAATGAAGAACACCTGCTGATGGGGGCTACAGTCATACTGGGAATGAAGAACACCTGCTGATGGGCTGCAGTCATACTGGGAATGAAGAACACCTGCTGATGGGGGCTACAGTCATACTGGTCATACTGGGAATGAAGAGCACCTGCTGATGGGCTACAGTCATACTGGGAATGAAGAGCACCTGTTGATGGGCTACAGTCATACTGGGAATGAAGAGCACCTGCTGATGGGCTACAGTCATACTGGGAATGAAGAACACCTGCTGATGGGGGCTACAGTCATACTGGTCATGCTGGGAATGAAGAACACCTGCTGATGGGCTACAATCATACTGGGAATGAAGAGCACCTGCTGATGGGGGCTACAGTCATACTGGTCATACTGGGAATGAAGAGCACCTGCTGATGGGGGCTACAGTCATACTGGTCATACTGGGAATGAAGAACACCTGCTGATGGGCTACAATCATACTGGGAATGAAGAGCACCTGCTGATGGGGGCTACAGTCATACTGGTCATACTGGGAATGAAGAGCACCTGCTGATGGGGGCTACAGCCATACTGGGAATGAAGAGCACCTGCTGATGGGGGCTACAGTCATACTGGTCATACTGGGAATGAAGAACACCTGCTGATGGGGGCTACAGCCATACTGGGAATGAAGAGCACCTGCTGATGGGCTACAGTCATACTGGGAATGAAGAACACCTGCTGATGGGCTACAGTCATACTGGGAATGAAGAACACCTGCTGATGGGCTACAGTCATACTGGGAATGAAGAACACCTGCTGATGGGCTACAGTCATACTGGGAATGAAGAACACCTGCTGATGGGCTACAGTCATACTGGGAATGAAGAACACCTGCTGATGGGCTACAGTCATACTGGGAATGAAGAGCACCTGCTGATGGGGGCTACAGTCATACTGGGAATGAAGAACACCTGCTGATGGGCTACAGTCATTCTGGGAATGAAGAACACCTGCTGATGGGCTACAGTCATACTGGGAATGAAGAACACCTGCTGATGGGGGCTACAGTCATACTGGGAATGAAGAACACCTGCTGATGGGGGCTACAGTCATACTGGGAATGAAGAACACCTGCTGATGGGCTACAGTCATACTGGGAATGAAGAACACCTGCTGATGGGCTACAGTCATACTGGGAATGAAGAACACCTGCTGATGGGCTACAGTCATACTGGGAATGAAGAGCACCTGCTGATGGGGGCTACAGTCATACTGGGAATGAAGAACACCTGCTGATGGGCTACAGTCATACTGGGAATGAAGAACACCTGCTGATGGGCTGCAGTCATTCTGGGAATGAAGAACACCTGCTGATGGGCTGCAGTCATACTGGGAATGAAGAACACCTGCTGATGGGCTACAGTCATACTGGGAATGAAGAGCACCTGCTGATGGGGGCTACAGTCATACTGGGAATGAAGAACACCTGCTGATGGGCTACAGTCATACTGGGAAACAGTTTGATCATTTTCTCAGACATTAAATGTGTATTCACTCATTCCTAGAGTGACTTAAGAGAAAACAGGACATGGCTGTGCAAAGACTTGTATGCAGATTTCTATAGTAACTTTGTTAACACTCCAAAAGTGGGAACTCAAATGCCTATCAAGAAGTGAATGAATAGGAAAACAGGCATTTCCATACATGGAGTCGCAGTCAACAATAAAAAAGGATGAACTATCTATAAAGGTATGTACTACAACATGGATAAACCTCAGAATAATAACTTGCATAAAAGAATCCACCTCCTCTGTAACCGCAAGAAGTACATGTCTTAATCACTGACAGGAAACTGATCTGTTCTGAAAGAAAAAGGACATTGGTGTCCTGGAGATGAAGGAGCTTCCCAGGTGACAGAAATGGTGGTGATCTTGTTGATAGTTTCATGGACATTAAACTCCATGGTCTGTGGTGTCTTAATTAGGGTTTATTACTTTAAAGAGACACCATGACCACAGCAACTCTTTCTCATCAAGGAAAGCATAATTGAAGCTGGCTTACAGTTCAGATGCTTAGTCCATCATGGCAGGAAGCAAACCAGCAGACATGGCGCTGGAGAAGGAGCTGAGAGCTCTACATCTGGATCCACAGGCAGCAGGAAGAGAGTGAGACACTGTGCCTGGCTTGGGCTTCTAAAACTTCAAAGCCTACTCCCACTAACACACTTCCTCCAACAAGACCACACCTACTTCAACACTCCAACAAGGCCACATGTCCTAATCCTTTCAAATAACACTACTTCCTATGAGCCTTTGGGGCCATTTTTATGCAAACCACCACATTCCACTTCCTAGCCCCATAGCCATATGATAATGCAAAATGCATTCAGTCCAGCTTCAAAAGTCCCCATAGTCTATCACAGTCTCAGCACTCTAGAGTTCAAAATCTGATACTCCTGACAATCTCTTAATTATAATCTCCTATAAAATGAAAATTAAAAAAAGCAGATCACAAATTTTCAACATATAATGGCACAAAATATACATTACCATTCCAAAAGAATGGGAGAGAGCATAATGAGGAAATACTGGACCAAAGCAAGACCCAGATCCAGCTGGGTAAACTCCAAACTCTACATCTCCATGTCTGTTGTCAGTGTGCTCCTCAGATCTACAACCTCTTTCAGCTTCATTGACTGCAACACACGTTACTGCATGGTACTGGAGAAGGAGCCAAGAGTTCTACATCTGGATCAGCAAGCAACAGGATGAGAGAGTGAGCCACTGGGCCTAGCTTCAGCTTCTGAAACCTCAAAGCCTGCCCCCAGTGACACACCTACCCCAAGAAGGCCACATGTCCTGATCCTTTCATATACTGCACTCCCTATAAACCTGTGAGGGCCATTTTCATTTAAACTACCACATATGATAAATGCAAGTTTTGTATCAAGTAAACCTCAAAGCTGAAAACACATGCATAGTGTACTCATCTTTAGACATACCAATTTTTGCTAAATGCAAATGAATTAAACACTTTTAAAATAAGGTATTAATTAGGAATCTCCCAAAGGGCCATTCAGTGACAGTAAGGGACATGTGGATGTCAAGTAACAGACTTCCTGCTTGACTCCTAGATGACGTATCATGCTGTGATATTTTGGGTAACATTTGGGTTACTGGGTTATCCCAAGTAACAGCTGTTTTCCAGATGATCAAGTGTTAGAGGACCCCCAGGGCATGGCTGCAGAGACTGTCCTGGTGAAAGCTGCTAACTCTGCTTTCCTTGACTGCAGGTTTCCAGTGTGCACAGTCAACAGATGGACGACCTCTTCGACATCCTCATAAAGAGCGGAGGTAGGTCAGAAGCTGAACACTGGCCCAGGACAGGAAAGATCATTCACAAACAGCAGAGCTGAGCCAGCTCTAAACTCTACGCAAATCTGCAAAGCATGCCTGTGCTCCAATCTTGCTGCGGGCTGAGAACACTCCGGCTGCCTGGCCTGGGCTCCCTCAGCTGTTCTGTTAGGACTCAGAACACTACACTACAGTCATAAGGGCTGGTACTGTCAAACTTAATGACCCGGGTTTGATACCCAGGATGCACATGGCGGAAGAAGAGTACTAACCACCACAAAATGTTCTCGGACTTCCCACACATGCTGTAGTGGCCTACACACATAAAGTAATAAAGTGGAGGGATAAATTAAAATAAGTTTACAGTCTGTAAATCACACATTAACCACAGGAAAAGTCCGCCTCAGCTCATATGTCTTTAAAAATAAGCATAGAATCGGTTTTCCAGAAGCTTTTGAGGGTGCTTGTAAGCCAGTGGCAGAGCACTGCAATACAAATGTGAGGTGTAATCTTTTATCCCTGGCTATACACATACACATATGTACACACACACACACACACACACACACACACGTGTGCACAGGCCAGAAGTTAAAATCCTATAAGGAAAGCAGTCTTCTATGAAGTTGTACATCTGATTGCTGTTTCTCTATCTATAATGGAACATCATCTGACCAGAGGCTGACGTTCTGGCCAAGACTAGGCTAGTGAAGGACTCTTGCATCTGCATATGGGTCGTATGCTTAAGTGGAAGTCTTTGCTAAGAACTATATTGGTCTTTCGAAAACACGTTAACCTTAAAACTTAGGGGTTTAACAGTGAAATAACTATTTAAAAATCAGGGCATTCAATTTTTGCTCAGTCTGGTAGAGATAATTTTTTTTTCAATGATTGATAATAATTTTTAGGGGGCCAAAGAGATGGTTCTGTGACTGCTCTTCCTGAGGATTCAGTGTCAGTTTCCAGACCCACGTGGTGGCTCACAAACATCAACTCCAGTCCCTGGTGATTCAGCGCCCTCTTCTGGCCTCCATGAGCTCTGCACATACAGCACACAGGCAAAACTCCCAGACACACTTGACCTAAGTTCATTAAACCTCTCCCCTTGTGTATTTTCAGAAAAGTGAGATAGAATCAAACATGGTGATGCTCACATTTAATCCCAGTACTCAACAGGCAGAGGCAGGCAGACCTCTCCATGTTCCAGGCCAGATCAGCCAGGGCTACACATAATGAGAACCTGTCTCAAAAGCAGTGAAAGATGTTATTAAACGTCATCTCAGTGAGCACTCGTGTATAACAGAGGAATCAACACGTGACCGAGTAGGGCGATGGCTCCATCAATGTACGCTATGCAAGTCTGAGTTTGGTTCCTTCAGAACCCACAAAGAAAAGAAAAAAATGAGCCGACATTTGGTGGTTCTCATGCCTTTAAGCCAGCACATGGAGGCAGAAGCAGGTGGATCTCTGATTTCAAGGCCAGCTTGGTCTATAAAGCAGTTTTGAGGATGTCCAGGGCTATGCAAAGAAACCCCATCTAAAAACAAAACATATGCCTCTAGTGCTGGTGTGGGGAGATGAAGGAAAAGTGGGTCCTTTGGGCTTGTTGCCCTGCCATCAGAGCTGAACAGGTGAGCTCTAGGTTCAGTGAAGACCCTGTCTCAAAAAGCAGGATAGAGTTAAATTTAAGAAAGACATTTGACATCAACTTCTGGCTTACACACATACACACACACACACACACACACACACACACACACACGGGGCCCACCAAAAAGTAAAAGAGTGGGGGCTAGAAAGATAGTCCAACACTTGAGAGCACTCGCTCCCTGCTCTCGAAGAAGGCTGGAATTTTGTTCTCAGCACCCATGTTGGGCGGCTTTCAAGTGCCTGTGACCCCAGCTCAGGGGATCAGACACCCTCTTCTGGCCTTCTTGGGTACTTGCACACAGGAACACATTAAATATATAAGAATAAATTAAATAAATTATTGATGCTTATTGAGCCATTTGCCTAATGCTCCAAAATTAATATAACTCAGAAAAGAACAAGAATCCAGAGTAGCAGCTGGCCTGCCTCACCTTAGGGAGGAGGACAAAAGAGCCACTCAGCCTTGCACCGTAAGGGTTACTGTATCCTTTGGGAACTTTCTAGACTCTGACACCAAACCTGAGGGAAGTTCAGCGGTAATGACTAAAAAGGGTTAGATAGAGCATGGTATTTGTGTTTCTAGGACGTGAGAAGGGGTGAGGAGGTGTCACTAATGTGAAGTATGATGGCAGCATGTCCGTACTAACACCATCAATTCTTGTGCACAGAGATTTCCTTCCCTGTAAAAGAAGAGCCTTCTCCAATCTCCAAGATGAGGCCAGTGACAGCCAGCATCACTACAATGCCAGTAAACACAGTGGTGTCTCGACCACCACCCCAGGTCCAGATAGCACCGCCTGTCTCCTTGGAGCCGATGAACAGTATATCCACCAGCTTAGAGAACCAGCTAGAAGCCTTCTTGGATGGGACTTTACCCTCGACCAATGACATTGCCCCACTGCAGAGCAGCAGCGAAGACAGAGAGCCATTCTCTCTGATAGAAGATCTCCAGAATGACTTGCTGAGTCACTCCAGCATGCTCTACCCCTCCCAGTCTCCCATGGAGACCTCTGAGGCCCAGCTTGTGGCAGGGACCCCCTGTCTGTCTCTCGACCTGTCAGACTCCAACCTGGACAACATGGAGTGGCTGGACATCACCATGCCCACTGCATCCTCCGGGCTCACGCCTCTGAGCGCCACTGCACCAAGCATGTTCTCTGCTGATTTTCTGGACCCACAGGACCTGCCACTCCCATGGGACTAAGATCACTTGTCTCATTCGTGAGGTTCCAAAACATGAAAACAATCTTGAAGGGTCAGTGCTTAGAGCTATAGCCCTAGCTGCACTGTCGCCATTAAAATACATTGTCATACAAAACAAAGGACAGTCATAGCCTGGAAGCCAAGTATGAGAGCACCCATTCGTCCAGCAGTGACTCCACAACTTAGAGAGGAGGCCTGTGAAAGGCCTTAGATAAAGCCAAAGGTCAGGAGCCGTCCATAGGGAGTGGCCCTAGCGCTCTGGTCATCAGCCACCTTTCAACCTCTGTAGTCACCTCACGACCCTAATAAGAGGCAAGCAGCTCCCCTTGAACCACAAGGAGGGGAGAAGCTACTGCACATGTGCTCTCTAGAGTGGCCTGAACTGGGTCCATAGCAAGGTCAGAGGTGTTTGAGGCTCCGAGTTCCACTCTGACATCTGTGTGACTGTATGATGTCATAGGTCATTTTTTGAGTTTGGGAATCTCAGTGAACAGCCTCTCACCATAAGCATGTGTCTGAAAAATACTGTCACACAAGAACCCGGTGTCCAGAGTCCAGATGTGTTAGTGCTGTGGTTTTCCCAGTAGCCTCAGGTGGGTGAGCTTTGGTTCTCATGTGATGGTAGACATTGGAATATGCCCTGACCTTGTGATCTCTACAGCCTGCAATAGAGTAAAAGGATGGCCGTCCACTGGTCCTGCTTGCTGTAATAACTCAGATATCTCTAGATTACCTGAGCCACAGTATCTCCATCTTTGAAGACTTGCCGACAGACTCTCAGGTGACCATACCCATCTCAAAGAACCAAAAAAGGCTTCAACATGAAATTCCTTATTGAGCTACTGAGTTAGAAGAAGGGAACACGTGGAGTGTGTCAGACTCCCAGACAGTCCACCTTGAGCACAGGTTAGGCCTCCCATCACTAGATTCCCTGGTTTCATGCATAGGCTTGTAACCGGATGTTCTGCCTGCCTTCGGTGTGTTCTCAAGCCTACACCTAAAAACTGGAGCTTTTATTTTTTCTCTTGATCTATAAAGGAAAAATTATGTTGTCAAGTAATTTAAGAATTTCTAGAATGCCAACTGCCACAGGATTTCCCCAGCTCTTGATCTAGTCATTTAGTTATTGGCTAATTGTAAATAACTGAGCAGAGGATGGGGTTTCTGTTACATAGCAGCTTTATTCCCACCCCTTTACCTGAGCCAGATGGGCCTCCTGCATCAGTGCACAGCTTCTTCCACAGGTACCTCCAGGAAGTGGCCTGGCCCATTGTCTAGACAGAACCAGAATCATCTCTGAGGAGGTTTTGCCCCAAAGTAATCTTAGTTCCAGTTTGTACTTGTTTAATCCCACTCTGTGTCAAAATGGTCTCTGTTCCCAGCTTTAGCGTCTGAGCAGCGCCCCCTCACCTAAAGTTTGGCTTGCTGGTGGCCAGGGACCACTGAGCTCAGAGAGTCCTCTTGTTTAGGAACCGTTCGGTCACTCTCATAGGACATGTGCAGCCAAGTTGGTTCTGCTAGACAGCTGCTTGTGCCCTGGCCCCAGCTGTGGACCTGGTCAGAAACTTTCCACATGAGAATTTCAGCTCTAGGTCTTGGAGAGTTTTAGTCTTTTTTCTCCAGCTTTGGGTGTCCAGTTAAAGTAGTACCAAGTATCAGTGAGCGTGTGGGAAGCAGCTAAATGCCAGTGCATTTCCTCCTATAGGAAAACTCTGTAATTCTGAGTTGTGAATAGAGACAGCATTCTAGCCCTCAAGTCCCTTGCGTTGTTCTTCTTAGTTGGTTTGAAGCCGGCCACAAGAAAGTCATTCTCCAAACACAGTTGAGTACAGAGGAAGCCATCTCGGTGTTCATGTGCCCACCCTGTCCACTAGGGTCCCATTTCTTAAAACACCAAGGGGCCTCCAGCTACCGACTTCACTTGCAGCCAACTCACCCACAACATTCCTTGCCCTACTCTCCTGGTTCGAGCATCAGTGACTTGAGAGTGCTTGCTAGGCCTTCCCAGCATGCTCTGGGCCAGAGTGGGCATCTTTCCCACGTGCTCACATAATGCGTCATGACCAAAGACCACTCTACAGAGAAGCCTCCTGACATAGCTCTAGCCCTCAGCGAGTGTGTGGGGAAAGGTATGTGTCTGAAGATGACTTTGTTGTTTAGAACTGATGCAAGAGGACAGCGTAGGTAGGGGTGGGGGCTGCCATCGGGCCTGAGGAGCCCCGGCATCCATCTGATGGAAGGACAGAACTGGCTCCCGCAAGTTGCCCTCTAAGCTCCACACGCAGACACACCTGCAAACAGGTCAGAGGTCCTGTTAGATTCCCACTGTGCATGTACGTGTGTGGGGCGGCTTCTGTTTGTACCACGTTACTAAGGAAATCCCTCCTAGGAGCCTGTAGTGTCCAACCCCAGCCTCACGTTTCCACACAGTCGCAAAGTGCAGTGGCATCAACTTGACTTTGTAAAGTATAGATTTCCCAGCCATTTTACTAGGATGGGATGAGTGCATTCTAGAAGGCTGATGTGGCTGGGAGCCTCTTGGAACCCTCCCAGGGCTGCACCAGTGTTCACCCAGGCATCCTACAGAAGAGAGCACACAGAGATGCCCTGAATTCATTGAACTTTTCGCTCAAATACCATATGTGTTTGTTACACACAAATATTTTCTGAGACTTTACTAAAACCTTTTCAAAAGCTCCACGGTTCTCTGACCACATGCTATGCCTTGCTGGTCTGAGTACTCCAAAAAGCCAGGACAGCTCTGCAGAGCCAAGGAAATGGGCTCTCAGCACACATGCACCGTCAGCTGACCCAGAGGAGCTGGTGAGATCAGTGTCCAATTCGTCACCAGAGTGAGCTCAAGCCACCTGAGCCCCGTTATCCCAGGCAGGGTTCCCAGCACTTACAGCTGAGGGGGCAGCTGTCCCTCAAGTCAGAGGGCATTCTTTTTACTGCCCTTGAGCAGACCTGGCCCAGATCAGTGGCCAACAAGAGCCCACATCACATCTATACCCTTGGTTGTTCTCACGTAGCCAGCCTCAGAAACTGCTGATGGTAGGAGGCCAGGAACATGGGTACCGGCAGGACTACAGAGAAAGCCAGGAGCATCAGAACAACCAGGTCAGGCCCAGCAAACTCAAACAGCCTTGCTTGCTTCTATCCAAAATACCATATAACACTGAGGATATCAGATACACAGGGACCCACTGCCCCAGTGGACAGTTAGCCCCAGGTTACCCTAGCACAGTAACTGGAAGGCTAGGTTTATTAAGAAACAGTGTTCATGCTTACAGAAGGTGCATTTGGATAGCATCCTAAAAGTTCCACTCATTGTAAAAGAGTCAAAACTGGAAAATAGCAACTCACGTAGTCATTTTTCTCCCTGGTTCAGACTTTCAATCATCTGTTCACTCAGCAGTTCCAGTTTATTTGTCCGGTGACTGACTGTATAGCAACGAGCAGGTCGATTTTTCATCCGCTAACCCTCCCTGTACCTGAGGAGATGTGTCCCTGTGTCTTTCGTGTAAGGCCTGTGATTCAAGAAGCTGCACGTCTCTGAGAAGCTTTGCCCTCCACTGAAGCCCACTGCTCTGGGGAGTGGGGTGTCACAGGCTGGTGACAGCAGCTTAGCATCTTCGGTGCTGTCTGGAAGCCCAGTGACGTGACGACAGCAGCAGCAGCCGTGAAACAAAGCTCTATGCCAACATCCAGGAGAAAGCCTGAGAGAGTAGACAGACTTGCTGGAAGATGGCCCAGTTATGTTACCTCACCATCCTACTGTGAGGACCTTGCCCACTAGCAGGAGATGAAGGGTTAAGAAAGGGTTAAGAAAGGGTATCTACCGAAAGTACTTGACCTCAAGAAACCAAAAGTAATGCAGAATGCTTAAAGGAACCAAAGGCATCACCAGGTATTTGCCAAAAGCAGCCACTTTTTGTTTTAAAATTGAGACTAATGCGATCTCAAGTCAGTCCCAAAAAGGTATCCATTTACGGTTATAATTTTCAGAGAGATGTAGATATTTCTTTGTTTCCTGTAAAATAATATGGAGCTGTCGTGTTGGTTAAGAATAACATGCTTATGTGGTAGTCATGCAAAGCTGTTTGTTCTGAATCGAGGTCCAGTTCTCTGTTGCTTTCAGTGGACATGCAGGTGTCTCTTTCATCCTCACATAATGTCTTAGCATCTCACTTCCTGAAGAAAATGGGGGAGCACAGTGGGCAGCGCCATTCTTACTGAAGCACTAGTTTCATGAACAGGAAATCATGGCAATCGGGGGTCCATTTGTGTGTTGCCTTTATGTTGTTTTTAAAAGAAAAACCATGATGCCTTTGTATGTGCTGTTTGCACCCCTGCCTCGATTCGTACTGTGTCTGATGCCATACGTTTGCACATGTACTGTACATAGGCAACGCAGACTGTATTTTTATATGTGTGTGCATTTATCATCAGATCTTTTGTACATAGTGGCAGTATTGTAGCTGATCGGGAAATGTTTGATATCTCAGCGATTTTGCATTTTTGTGTCTCAAATAAAAACCATTTTGATGTACCATGACTTTGTGTGTACAGAAGAACACACTGTGGGCTATGAGACGGGGTGGCCTCGGGAGGGACAGGACAGCTCCCAGCCGAACAGCAAGTGGGCCAGTGGTGTGGCGTGTAGACCCTATAGGAAGTAGGCCACCACCTCATGTCTGCACAGCGCACAACAGAAGCTCATAGGATCTCACTGACCAGTAAGACCTCTTCTGTCCTGCAGAGAAAATGGAAGGCACTAAAGTATGTGGTCCTTGCTGCGGTATGGACACAACACTCTACGGTGAGAGCTGGCTCTTCTCTCATGGTGCCAAGAACACCATCAACAAAACTTCTAGACACCTAGAACTGAGCCCTTCAGCCAAATCTCAAAAGCAGCTACCTATGTAGAAAGTACTTTCTGACCCATATAAAATGCCCTGCAGTAGGAAGTTGTGGGGAGAGGCATTTCAGCCATGGTTAAGTTGAAGTTAGTTTTATTTTCTTAGTTTAGAAGAAAGCAAAAGGTGATAAGAAAGCATAGCTGATAAAACACATGTGACAGTCAGAGGAGCCTGGTCCCCAGCTACAGGAGAAAGCTAGTTAAATTTCGAGTTTTCTGTGTACCTTGGGTGCAATGGAGCCACCGACAGACCAGTGATGGAGCTGTCTGTAGTATCCTCGTGTTACAGACAGCTGTGCCTGCCTGTGGGATGGCCCTGCACTGGAGCAGAGGTAAGGAGAAAGAGGCCTGAGTCTGCTCTTTCCTTCTCTGCCAGGCAGCAAGCTCAGTGCTCCAGTTGGACTGTGGGAAGGGATCCACCAAGGAAGTACCCAGAAATTTTAGCTGGGTGGGTAGGAGACCACAGGCTCTAGGACGACTAGCCTGAGGCATTAGAATCTCCCACAGATACCTTTGTTTTTTCCTTGGTAGTACTGAGCTTTGCAAAGCTTTTCAAATGTTGGACAAAGTCACTGAGTGTGTAAAGTCCTTGACACCAAAACTCAGTGTTGGCTGCTGATGCGTGATGGCTGTTGCATTCTGGGCACAGAATGGAGAGAAGACTCAGCACGATGCAGGTTCATCTAGTCCCATAATCCCACAGTTCACCATTCTCTCACCCCTCCTTCAGTAGCAGCTGTTGATGCTGCCTTCCATCCTACTCCCCACTTCTCTCTGCCTTTCTCTCTCTTCCTAGCTCTGTCTCTGTATGTGTGTCTCTGCCGCCTACCTCTGCTTTTCTCTCCCCCACACCTTTCTTCCTCCCATCCCCCCTCCCCAGTCACGCATGGTCATGTGTAATCTGATCCTCCTAGGTTTACCTCTCTGCACCAATGTATGGAATACTGGCGGTGCTAGGCAAGCACCCTACCAGTAGAGCTATATTCCAACCCTTCTTGGTATTTTCAGTCAGGGTGTCACTAAACTGAGCTAACTGCTCTGGAGCTGTATCCAAGGGTGGCCTTGAACTTGCAGTCTTATCTCAACCTCCTGAATATTTGGGGTTTCAGGCCCTGCTCATTCTGCTGGATGCCAATTTTACAATTCATATGACTCAGAAGCGAGTTGTCATGTCCTAGCTTTTCTGTCCATTTGTGTGACAAGAAAATAAGCAAACATGAGAAAATAAATGTCTTGCTGACTTCATCAACTGCTGAAGGCCCCGTTTTGGGTATGTATGTCACAGACCCTTCAATAAGAATCAGTGGACAGTATGATCAGACTGGTTTCATGGAGATCACCAGCCTCTCCCCCTGAGTGCTGAGATCAAAGGTGTGCACCACCACACCCAGCAGGGAGGAACTTTTAATCAAGGTTGATTACTGAGACTTTATAGGTTTTGTGATGGACCAGCTCTGTCAGGAGCATCGGGACATATGGGACAGGGTCTCAGGAATAGGTGGAAAGGAGTTGGCAAAGGACAAAAAGACGTAAGACTTAAAAGAATTGTATTTGAATGTATTTTTATTAGGCATGATGTTCATTCTTTGAGCAGAAAAGATTGTTTAATAGCATGTATTGTTTCTTTATGTAGTACAGATTATATTTAGAATTATTATATAAGATATATGCGAATAGATTTTGTTAGATGTTTTGGTGTGAGTCTGGTTAGTTATGTTAGACATGGCTTGGCATTAGTTTTGATATAAATTATTATTTAGGCTATGAGTTATGGCATTTTGAACTAAGGGCAAGTGGTTGTGGTTAACAGTTTAATGTTTTACATAGTTTGTAGGTTTTTATATTTTGTAATTTATGTAGAAGAACTTTTTTATATGTTTAAATTTTTAAATTTTTTTTAAATCAATCTTAAGAAGTTATAGGCTGCCTGTTCACCTGCAAGCTCAGCAGAATCCTGGAACTCAGCCTGCTCCAATATTGAGGGGAGCTAAGACGTGAGTCAGTGGCCACAGGGCCGGACAGCTGGACACCCCATTCTCTGGAACCTCCCCAGTGTGACAAAACCCAAGGGCCCCTCCCCAACTCCCTCGGCTTTTCTAGCCAGCCAGAAGAAAGTGTTCCTGCTTTTTCTGTGGCTGGGCTATCCCCCAGTGTCTTATCGGATCACCATGGAGTAAAGTTAGAATTTAACAACAATACCACCCCCAGAAAGACTACAAATTCATGGAAACTGAACAGTCAACTACTGAACCACCCCTGGGTAAAGGAAGAAATAAAGAAATTAAAGTCTTCCTTGAACTTAACGAAAATGAAGGTACAACCTATGGAACACTGTGAAAGCACTGTTAAGAAGAAATTTCATAACATTAAGTGCCCACATAAAGTAAACAGAGAAAGCTCACATTAGCAACTTAACAGCACACCTGAAAACTCTAGAAAAAAAGAACCGACTCACTCAGGAGGAGTAGAAGACTGGAAATAATCAAATTGAGGGCTGAAATCAACAAAATAGAAACACAGAAAACAATACAAAGAATCAATGAAACAAAGAGCTGGTTCTTTGAGAAAATCAATAAAATTGACAAACCCTTATCCAAACTAATCAAAAGGCAGAGAGAGAACATCCAAATTAACAAAATCAGAAATGAAAAGGGGGACATAACAACAGCCACTGAGGAAATTCGGAGAATCATTAGATCTTATTGCAAAAACCTGTACTACACAAATTTGGAAGATGTAAAAGAAATGGTTAATTTTTTGATAGATACCATATACCAAAATTAAATCAAGACCAGGTAAACAATTTAAATAGACCTATAAGCCACGAGGAAATAGAAGCTATCATCAAAAACCTCCAAACCAAAAAAAAAAAAAAAAGGCCCAGGGCCAGATGGTTTTAGTGCAGAATCATACCAGAACTTTCAAGAAGAGCTAATACCTATACTCCTCAAAGTGTTCCACGTAATAGAAACAGAAGGGTCATTGCCAAACTCTTTTTATGAGGCTACAGTTACCCTGATACTAAAACCACACAAAGACTCAACCAAGAAAGAGAATTACAGACCAATCTCACTCATGAACATGGATGCACAAATTCTCAATAAAATAGGGGCAAACCATATCCAAGAACACATCAAAACAATCATCCACCATAACCTCAGAGATGCAGGGCTGGTTCAACATATGAAAATCTATCAATGTAATCCATCATATAATAAACTGAAAGAAAAAAACATATGATCATTTCATTAGATGCTGAAAAAGCATTTGACAAAATCCAACACCCCTTCATGATAAAGATCTTGAGAGAGATTAGGGATACAAGGATTATATCTAAATATAATAAAAGCAATATACAGTAAGCCAACAGCTAACATCTAATTAAATGGAGAGAAACTCAAAGTGATTCCACTAAAATCAGGAACAAGACTAGGCTGTCCACTCTCTCCATATCTCTTCAACATAATTCTTGAAGTTTTAGCAATAGCAATAAACCAGTGGTGGTACACGCCTTTTATCCCAGCACTCGGGAGGCAGAGACAGGCAGATCTTTGTAAGTTCAAGGCCAGCCTGGTCTACAAGAGCTAGTTCCAGGACAGGCCCAAAGTTACAGAGAAACACTGTCTTGAAAAACCAGAGAGAGAGAGAGAGAGAGAGAGAGAGACAGTCAGACAGTCAGACAGACAGACAGACAGACAGACTATGACTCTTTAAATATAAACAAACATTTATAAACAATATTTTGGGGGATTTGGAAATGGTTTTTTATTCTAATTTCTGCTGATGGGGGCATTGCACTGGTAATCTTTTGGGAATCCTGAGAAAATTTAGAATTATGGTTAAATCTTTGCTGTAGTAGTCTGTGAGGTTGCATTGTCTCAGCCAGTTGTCTTAAAGCTGTTCTGGATGTTGGATCACCTAGGCAATCACTCATATCAGAGACCTCTCAGGGGATCTTACTTTATCAAACCATATTAGCCTGGAGGAATCCTCACTTTTCATCTTCTGTGGAAAAAAACTAGAACCTCTTTTCCAAAGCAACATATCCTTAGGCCCAAATTTTGAAGTTAAGATATCTTTATGTTAGCTTAGCAGGCCCCACAATCAAGTGACTCACTGCATTGAGGTCATTAACATTCAAAAAATCTTAAAAAATAGTATACATAATCCAGACTCTCTGTGTATTTTCTATTTTTATGTGACTTATTATTAAGAACCTCAGTGTATTATCTTCAAATTATTCTTTTAATGTATGACTTTCTATCCTTTTTCCTCTCTCTCCCAAGCCTATGACTGTTTATCAAACTTCCTGTGACCCGTTTAGAAGCCTTTTTGTCTGAATCTGTCTTTATAGTAGAACAAGCCCAAGAGAAAGAAGTGTGTTGTAGACAACAAAGCTGAAATCAGTTGGAGATCTGAAGAACGCTTCAACATCAGGCATTAAGATGCAGAGTTTAAAGTTTGCCCACCTGGTTTTTGTCTTCCTTTGGTCCAGTATTGCCTCACTATGCTCCCTTTCTATGTTTTGGAATGGTAATGTATATCCTGTGATGTTATATGTTGGAAGTATATTATCTGCTCTTTGATTTTGATTTTACAAGGGATTATAGTTAAGAGATTGCATGAATCTCAGAAGAGACTTTGAACTTTGGACTTTAAAACATTGAGACTATGGAAACTTTTCAAGTTGGACTGAATGCATTTTGTTGTGATTTTTTACAAGTTTATGGGGGCCATGGAGTAGGAAGATGGTAATTTGAATGTAACTGGCCCCCATAAGCTCATTGGAAGTGGCACTATCAGGAAGTGTGGCTTTGTTGGAGTAGATATGGCCTTGTTGCAGGAAGTGTGTCACTATGAACACAGGCTTTGAGGTCTCCTATGCTCAAGATATGCCCAATATCATTGTTTACTTTCTGTCACCTGTGGGTCAAGATGTAGGACTCTCAGCTCCTTCTCCAGAACTATGTCTGTCTGTATGCCACCATGTTACACTATGATGATAATGGACTAAGCTTCTGAAAATGTAAGCCACCCCAATTAAATGGTTTTCCTTTCTAAGAGTTTCTGTGGTTAGCTGAGCAGAGATGATACTTGCTTTTAATCACAGCACTCAGGGAGGCAGAGGCAGGTGGATCTCTGTGAGTTCGAGGCCAGCCTGGTCTACAAAGATACACAGAGAAACCCTGTCTCGAAAATTAAAAAGAAAAAAAAGTTGCTGTGGTTATGGTGTCTCTTCCCAGCAACAGAAACCCTAACTAAGACAGCAACACACCAAAGCACATTTTAAAATGTGAGTTGTTATGGTCATGGTGCCTCCTCATAGCAACAGAGCACTGAGGCCATAGGCATCTGCATGCAGATGTCAGGGTTCTCTAGAGTAGCAGAACTATTTAATGAACCTCTCTCTATATATATAGAAAAGGTATTTTTAGGAATGACTTATAGGTTTCAGTCCAACAACTAGCTGTGAACAGAAAGTCCAAGAATCTAGTAGTTGCTCAGTCCATGGGGCTGGATGTCTCAGTTGGTCTTCTGTATATGCTGGAACCCTAAAGAAGTAGGCTCCAATACCAGTGAAGGAACGGATTCATTAGAAAGACAATGGCAAGAAGGGGAAGAGCAACAGCTTTCTTCTTCCATGGTCTCATGGCAGTGGTTCTCAACCGTGTGAAATGACGGGTTTGGGGGTGGGTTGAATGACTCTGGGAATTTCTTAAGACCATCTGCCTGTCAGATATTTACATTAAAATTTATAACACTGATATGGGATGTCCTTCTGTATCCTATGAATGTGTTTTATTACCAGTGGTTAATAAGGAAACTGATTTGGCCAATAGCCAGGCAGACTAGGTCCAGGCAAGAAATCCAAGCAAAGATACAGGGGAAAAGAAGGCAGAGTTGAAGAGATGCCAGCAGCCACCAGTGAAGCAAGATGTGAGTTAACAACCCTTGTGGTAAAATGTAAAATAATAGAATGGGTTAATTTAAGTTGTAAGAACTAGTTAATAATAATCCTGAGCTAATGGGTCAAACAGTTTGTAATTAATAATAAGCCTCAGAGTGGTTATTTGGGAACTGTCAGGAGAGAAACCTCCAGTTACAAATGGTACCCACTATCTGGCATGGATCCATGAAAGACCTAGAAAAGCTTTTATAAAGAGGACTTCTAGGCCCTCAAAATGGGAATAAGACCCCAAGATGCGCTTCTGCTTCAGGTACTTGCCCTGTAGACTGGGCTTTGCCAGTCACCAGGTCTTTCTGGCCATGACAAACTGTGTCCCCTGAAGCCCTAAGCGAAAACAGATTTCTCTTCTTAACTTACTTCTCTCAGCCACTTTGTCTGTGATGGGAAAAGTATGTACTCCACAGAGCCAACCTGGCTGGACCTCCAGTGCTCTCTGCAACAAAAAGATGCAAAGTGTATACACCATGATGGCGTTTTTGAGAATAATTCCAGTTTGGGGACGAAATGGGGCAACACAAAAACAAAGACATGTAGTGAGCTAAAAAAAAATCAATGCCTCTCTCTCTCTCTCTCTCTCTCTCTCTCTCTCTCTCTCTCTCGACCTGGTAATCCTCAAGCAGTTATCTCCTAAGTCTCTAGAGCCCCGTTGGATAGGACCCTGCACTGTGATTCTTACCACTCCTTCAGCTGCCAAGCTCCTGGGACATTAATGCTGGTACCACCTCTCCAGGCTCAAGCAGGTTAACTACACAGGATGAATGGAATGTCCAGCACTGGGACCCTCCACCCTCTCTGGTTTTCCAGAATGGCCCAATGAGGGACCATGATGGTCAAGCCTATCTGCTCTTGTGTCTTGTTCATTCACCTTTGTCTGTTTTTTACAATAAGGGCACATCTCCATTCCATTCTTTCTGACAACCCTCACTATTCCTATGGCTAGCCCTGTTCATATAGTTGGTGGTAATTATTTTTTTCTGCTAGCAATTTGCCTTCTCTGCTTCCTCCAAGAATGGATTCCTGAAGTCTCCAGGGTGGCAGTTAACTAACTGAATGCTTCTTCATCCATGACTCCACTAAGCACAAACCCACCAAATCCTGACTCCTCCTCCCCATGTCATCCTATGTCAACAGGAAGTAGCCAGATTTGAACTAGCACTCATATACCCAAAAAGGTTGGGATGTTTGTCTGGAACCTCCAGCTCACTCCTACTTAATCTGGAAAGTCCCATTCCTCTCTCTCCAAGCGCCACCCTCTCAGAGAATCTCCAACAAGAAAAGGCACCAAAAAGCCCAGTTCCACATTCTTGGTGGCTACAGCAGCTCCCTTCCTGAACTTGGCAGTAGCCCAAGACTCCACCTAAAGTGCTATAGAGATTTGCATTGATATGGATATTGGTTTATTGATACAAATTTAAGGTCTATTTTGTTATACTGTGTATATGTATTTCTGATCTTGATTAAGGTATTGTGTTTGTGCAGCTCACTTAGAAATGTAAAGTATAACTAAGAAATAAAGGTTAATAGATAGTCATCTATAATAGTCAAGCTTGTAGTCATGTTAGTTAGATTTTCTAGATATATAGAGATATATTTCAGTTAGGTATTCTTCAAACCTTTCAGAGACCTTTAGAATATGGCATTTAAAATGTTTTAAGAACTTAGGACTTTTCATGACAGTGAGACACAGCTGCTTCTGGCAGTACCAATCTACTTCAAGAGGAAGATGGACACCGAAGAGGTTCCTCATGGAGTTTGATAGCCATTTGGGTAAGAAACTGCTCTTGCCTGGACCACTTCATAAATTGAAAATGCAGGACCCGCAGTGAAATGACTGCTGAACTTGCCTAAAGGTGAGATGATCATTTGGGGTTCCTGCAGGAAGCCGGGGCCTCACCAAGGCGGTCAGACCTTAGCACATTTTGCAGGAAAAAAACTGTGTGCCATCAAGTGAGGCTTAGCCCAGCTGCCGTGAAATAACACAGGTGAGTGCCCTCAGGGCCTTTGAAAGCCCTTGGTGCCCATCCTAGCTCAGTCCAGAGAGACCAGCTGGAGGAGCCATTACTGTCACACTGGACATAAACAACCCAGCCAGCAACCCCCCAGCAGACAGATAATTGCATCTCCATTCACCTGTACAACCCATGTTCACCAGTCATAGGCCACCAAGAGAAAAAGTGAAAACAGCTTGGACAGTTGTGACACAGGGTGTTTGCAGCCTGGTGGGGCTGGAGTCCCTCCGGCTAGCTTCTGTCTAGAGTAGCCACAGCCATGCTTCCTCTACTTCCAGCAGTGCTGGGGGAACTCCTCTCCCTCCTTTCGCCCCTTCAGCCAATAGCCTTTAAGATACAGCCCACTTGGTGCGGTCTCTCATGCTGTAAATACAGCTATAAAGCCAGTGCCTGCTCTCTTGCTTCAGGGTCTCACTTCAGGCATCTAGACTCTGCTCCTGTTCCCTGTTTGTGATCTAGGACTGTGATCTGTGAGTCTCCCCTAAATAAATAACCCTTTATTATACGTAATTCTGAACTAGTGTGGGATTATTCTGTATCTCCTGCCATCACAGCCCTGCAAAGTAAATGAACAAGTTTCAAGAATTGTGTTTGTGTATGCCGGTCTCACACCTAGCACGTCTGTGTGTAGGTAGCCGAGGTGCCACTGAGACCACTGAGCCATCCCTCCAGTCCCGTAAGTCACATGTCACATTGTTTTTTGTTTTGTTTTGTTTTGTTAAAAAAAAAATTACTTTGGAGATAGGCACTGGGACAGAGGTGCAGGAAGAAAACAAAAAAACATGGCTAGTTTCTCTGTGATCTGAGAAAGTGTCTTTTTCACACGAAGGAAATATAGACACTATAAATTGCTCAAACTTGAGCACCTCAGCCATACAGATGAAAGAAAACACGCCCCTGTGCGTGGGGCTCATCCTTTCGGGAACTTTCTCACATGACGCAGGCTTGCCAGCACCCCAAGTGGCAGCACAGGCCTGGCAGAAGGGGAAAGTTGGTTGCTATGAGTTCCAGGCCAGCCTAGGCTACAAAAAGAGACCTTACCTCAAAACAACAGGAAACAGAAGCCAGCAGCCTTACAAGGCTTCTAGCAACCTTCCCCAGAGCATCTGGGAAGCCTTCTTCCTTGAGTGTCTCCTAAGCCAGAAACCTGGAGCGACAGAGAAAACTTTCTATGAATTTGAGTTCTTTCATTAGAATGGAAAGCCAACACGGGCTCTGAGAAAGAGCATGCTCTGGGACTACCATAGTGTTTGCTGGCTTCTCGGCACTGACAACCTTGCCTGGAATTCTAGAACCACTTGGAAGAGAAGTCCGCTGTATTTACTGAGGCCTGTCTGCAAGTAACACTCTAAGATGTGTGGTAAGACAAACGGCCACTGTACCGGTATCCATTTCTCTAGCACTGGCCTTATGAACTTATGAGTACTTTAAAGCTTGGATTTTAGCTTTTAAATGTATGGTTGTTTTTCCCATGCCTTCCTGTGTCCTTGCCCGAGGGTTTTCCACAGAGCAATTGATAAACTTGGTCCTGGCATCCCTTTGTTTTCTACAAGGTCCCTCTCAGCGGCTGGGGTGGCAGACATAAACCATCCTGGCTTGTGCTAAGATCCTGTCTGCTTCTGCACCGCACCCTGGCTGTGGACATTCCTAACACGATGGCCCTACTATCTGACTGCAGCAAAGACACGTATGTGTAGCGACAGTAAAACAGGTACAACCCCCCAGTGGCTAGCTCCCGGTCACAGATTCCATTAAAGCATGAAACAGCAGTTCAAAAGGCAGCTTTTCGTTGTTTGTTTGTTTATCGAGACAGGGTTTCTCTGTGAAACAGCCCTGGCTGTCCTGGAACTCACTGCATAGGCCGGGCAAAAGGCAACTTTTAACAAGGCGCACGGGAAAGTCCATTCGTGTGCAATGTTATAGTACTTGTTTTAGCATACATAATCCACTCAGTAGTAGCGTGCTAATATGCAGTATGCTAATGAGCAGCAGATATTTGTATTTTCCAAACCACGGGATAGAAATAATTGTGATTATACTGTCTTATCTATTACAAGCCACCAAATTAAGGCAAAGTGCAGGGAATGGCATCATTAGTCCAGTTACAGAAAAATAAAAAGGCCTTTGAATCCATGAATAGAAACGTAAGAATCAGCAGCAGTCCAGACCTCTCCACCTGGCACCTAAGAGTCCTCCTGTGCAGGGGATGTAAACCCACACGGAGGGTTTTCAACCTCAATATAAATCGCATTTCTAGCAAAGATTCCAGACATTGATGCTGATATCAGAGACACTCCCTACGCCAGACAGCAGCGGCAGTCTGAGTAAGAGCCAGTTGGAGCTTTTTATTTTGCAAAGTCGAAGGACCGATTCACGACCCTGAGCAGAGCGGTTGAGGTCGCGCTAATGATGAAAACTGGTCACCACGCCTCTGTTTCCTGTGGGGAGGGAGAAAAACACTCCTCCAACGGGGAAACTGAGGCTGGGAGACACACGGCTCAAGTGAGGGAGTCCACTGTCGGAGCTGGGATTCGAACCAAGACACCAGGCAAGCGCTCGGGATCTGTGGACTTGCGCGGAGTCGCCGGATCCACCAGCGCGTGCCCGTGAGGCCGGCCGCGAGGGGCGGGGCGGCCGCTCTCTGCTCGTGCCCGCACTCGCGCTCGTCAGACGAGCTCACGGGAGTGCCGCCAGCATAGAGGCTTGTGCGGCAGGCGCCCCAACGCAGGCGCGGTGGCCAAGTGGTAAGGCGTCGGTCTCGTAAACCGAAGATCACGGGTTCGAACCCCGTCCGTGCCTGCCTCGCTCCATCCCTGGGCTGAGGAGGGACTTTTTGTAGTTGACCCCTTTTAAAAGTGACTGTGGCACGGCTCGTGGCCCGTTTGCCCGAACAGCCGGTGGCCCCACTGTTTCCTTTTCACCTCACTTCACGCTAACTCCTCCCTTTCCACTCTTCGAGCAAGGCGAAAGTGGGTGGTTCAACCTCGGCCCTTTTGGACCGCCGGCTTGGGGCTGCCTGGAAACAGCGCCCCCTGTCGGCCATGAGGTGCTTAAACCTCTGGGAGAAGTTTGGTGGGCGGAGGCTGCAACCTGGAGGGTCATCTGCACGGTTTGCAAAGATTGGCACCCTGCTGGCTTCAGGGCACTTCACGTTTTCCTGGTCACTGAAACCCACCGTCACCCGGCCTAAGGAAAGAACCGCTGTTGCCCCACACGGAGCCCACTCCCACTGTCCGCGCAGGTGGGCATTGCTTTCGGGAAAATCCCTGCCGGACTTGGACCGATTCTGACTTGAAAATGTAAACCTCTGGCCAAAGCCTCCTTTCACCCCTAGCTGAAATGGGTCACATGACCCAGAGGTGGCGTTGGCGAGGGAGCAGCGAGACACTGGCTGCAGAGGTGGCCTCTGCTCTCGGAGCGGCACGCCCGTCACTTTACATCACAGAGGTGTGGTTTGCTTTCTCGAAGGCTGTGTAGGGCGCTCAAAGTGCCTTTGAAGAGGTCATTGTCTGACTCCAACTCTAGACCTGAGTCTGTAGACTCTGGCGAACTCTCGACCTAGTTTGTGGAAACTAGATCGGACTTGTCTGAGACTAGCGTGCTTCTGAGAGAACTAACTCGGGGGAGGTGGGCTCTCCGAACCAGAAAGGGAGAGGGAACTGTGGACTGGGGGTGATGGCTCAGATTCCTGACTGGCAGTAGTGTCCCAAGTGTGACCATGCAGTGGTTAAAGCACAGCTACTGCATCTGCGGTCCCCTGGAATCTGCGGTCCCCTGGAATCTGTGGTCCCGTTTGTGTTTCTAGCGGGCTTCAGGATGGTGCTGGTGTTTCTAGCTCCCAGGCCACACGCTGAGAGCCCTGCGCTGCCCCCTGCCGAGAGTGGCACAAAGCCACATTGCCAACCCAGGAAAGAGAATGTTATACAACCTGGAAGGTAATGCATAGCAAAGTAGTGACCGGAGGTGCTAGGAAGATGGTTCAGGCCAGAACGTTATTGCTGGGCAAGCATGAGGACCCGAGTTCAGACTCCCAGCACCTGCATTTAAAGGGGGTGGGGGTGATAGTGCAGGTCTATAGTCCCAAAGATGGAAAGGGGAAAGGGGAGAGGTGAGTGGAGGAGCTTGTTTCAAAAACCAGCATGTAAGACGGGCAGTGCTGGCCCATACCTTTAAACCCAGCACTTGGGAGGCAGAGGCACGTGGATCTCTGAGTTCGAGGCCAGCCTGCTCCACAGAGTGAGTTCCAAGACAGTCGGAGATACACAAAGTAATCCTGTCTTGATAAATAAACAGGATGTAGAGTAATTATGGAGACACCCATTCTCAGCTCCGGCCTTCCTATGCATGTGAACAAATTGTGAATATCCACGCTTGTGGCACGCAGGCTTGTGTTATAGCACAGCTCTGACTCTGAGGCCTGGACAGAGCTGGAGACACTGAGATTCTCCGTCCTCGGGGGACACAGGTAGTGGGGTTTGAACAGAGATAGAATGGGGAAGCTTTTTGGACTGGTTCCACTCTTGCCCTGGACATGGTATTTTCTACAAGATGGTGGTGCTACACGTGGGATTTTTATCTTCACAGGTTCTCATCCACAAAAGAAAGAATCGGGGAGGGGAAGGGAGAGAAAAGGGCGGCAAAGATGGCCTTTTAGGACACAACCAATTGCAGCAGCAGAGTGGAGGGACTCTCCAGGGGTGGGCTGGGCCTTTGGTTGTATTTTATGCTGTTTTCTCTATTCTTCTCTTTTTGAAGAACTACAGAGAGCATGTAGATTCTTCCCCCATTAAAAATGGCTCCAAGTCCAGAAGGAGAGAGAGCACGAGCAAGGAACTCAGGACCACGAGGGGTGCACCCACACACTGAGACAATGGGGATGTTCTATCGGGAACCCACCAAAGCCAGCTGGCCTGGGTCTGAAAAAGCATGGGATAAAACCGGACTCGCTGAACATAGCGGACAATGAGGACTACTGAGAACCCAAGAACAATGGCAATGGGTTTTTGATCCTACTGCACATACTGGCTTTGTGGGAGCCTAGGCAGTTTGGATGCTCACCTTACTAGACCTGGATGGAGGTGGGTGGTCCTTGAACTTCCCACAGGTCAGGGAACCCTGATTGCTCTTCGAGCTGATGAGGGAGGGGGACTTGATCGGGGGAGGGGGAGGGAAATGGGAGGCGGCGGCAGGGAGGAGGCAGAAATCTTTAATAAATAAATAAATTAAAAAAATAAAAAAATCTAAAAAAAAAGAAGTTAAAAAAAATAAAAATAAAATAAAAATGGCTCCAAGTCAAGTGTGGTGGTACTCGTCTGTAATTCCAGCACTTTGGAGAGGCTGAGGCAGGAGGATGGGGAGTTCAAAGTCAGCCTGGGCTACATATAAGGCCCCATTTCAAGAAACAATGCTGCAGCCACAAAAATCTGGTTTGGGCAGAGCACTTGCATTCACGAAGCCCTGAGATTTCATTGCCCACAAACACTAGAGCAAATGCACACAGACACACACATACACGCACACACACATACAGAGAGAGAGAGAGAGAGAGAGAGAGAGAGAGAGAGAGAGAAGGAAAGGAGAGAAAGAATAAGGGTACAAATTTACTCATGAGGTGTTTTCTGTTTTAAAAAAATACTGTGTCTGTGCATGCACATATTCGTGTGTGTGCACATTGCACGTGGGTGGATAGTGTGTCTGTGGATGTACATATTTGTGTGTATGCACACTGCACGTGGGTGGATAGCATGTCTGTGCATGCACATATTTGTGTGTGTGCACATTGCACATGGGTGGAGAGTGTGTCTGTGCATGTACATATTCATGTGTGTGTGCACATTACACTGGGTGGAGGCTAGGGGTCACCTGAAGATGTTGTCCTCTGTTGTTCTCCGCATTATTTTTTGATACACATCTGTCTCTGGAGCCCGAGACGGCAGTCTGTAGGAACTCACCTCTCTGCACCGCACTCCCAAGCTAGAGTTGCAGCCATGCAGTGCCCCTCCCCATCCAGCCTGTTGCTTGGTGCTGGGGAACCTGAGTTCAGGCCCTTGTCATCGTTGAGCCGTCTCCCAGTCCGTCTGCTGTTTCCTTTGTCTTTGTTTTGAAGCTTGGAAGATTACACAGGAGTCCCAAGGTGTCAGCTCAGGTTAAGAGGTGGGAATGTGGGGTGCCATGGAGTTGTGAAGCTAACATGCTATGTGCTATGGAATTGGAAGCTAGTGACCCAAATCCTGAGCGCAAGTTTTTTACAAACTTGCAACTTGTGAGCAAAGTTGGTCATGTGGGTGAGGTTTTCTGTTGATTTAAACCACGTGTGTTTAAATATAAATATAGGAAAGCTATGTTTGGATTTCCAGAGCTTCTGCATGGATTTCACGTCCAGTCTTTGAGAAGAGTCTCACACAGGTCCTCTGAAGATTGGGAAGGAAAGAAGGTCACTAGTGCTGAGATGGAGGGGCCTCAACAGCAGTGTTCTCCTGAGACCCCCACTTGGGAAATGACAGCCAGGGAGAAGGCAGTTCGCATGACTAGTCCATACCTTCTGATAAGAAGAAATTTAATGCTTCTTATACACTTCTCTGTTTTAGAATACACAGTGGCAGCAAAGGTCTTAATGGCTTCTTCAAGCAAAAAGAGCCTAAGTTCCCAGCTAGACCAGCATCTCCTAGGCTCAAAGACTTGTCAACAGAGACTGCACAGGTGCAAACTGCAACGGTGCCACCTCATGGCAGCATGAAGCAAAAGCATTCATGCATCCCCCCTGCCTTCCGAAAGAGCCTAGGCTTGGCCATTGAGCTCAATGTGCCTCGGTCCCTTATTCCTTCTGATGTGGACTTTTCCCTTCCACAACTGGGGGCGGAGTGATTCCAGGGCCTTTGGTGTGCTAGGTAAACTCTACCACTGAATTACACCCTCCCTTTTATTTAATTTGGAGGTAGGGTCTCACTAAGTTACCTCTGGCCTGCCTCAGTGATTACAAGTTTGCTCCATCTGACGGCCAGTCAGACAGTTCTACAAAAGATACTTTACGACATCACAGCTGATCACTGGAAAAACTATTATTTGAAGAGTTGACAATAACCTCAGCTGAGTCAGGGGAGGTTTTGCTCTGGCTTGTTTTAAGATGGAGTCTGGAAGATGCAGTGAGCATCTTTCCACACAGGCGTGAGGACCTGTGTTTGGTTGATCCCCAGACCCATGTGAAAAGCTAGGCAAGACTGGGAAGGTGGAAGCAGGAGGAGCCCTCAGGGTCACTGGGCAGTCAGCTTAGCCAAACCAATGACTTTTGCTAAAATTCCTTCCTAGGTCCTCCTCCTACTCCTTCCTAACAGAGCACAGGTGAGGGGTGCTGTGCTCCCTAACAGGACACAAGTGAGGGGTGTTGTGCTCCCTAACAGGACACAAGTGAGGGTGTGGTGATCCTCCCTAACAGAGCACAGATGAGGGGTGCTGTGCTCCCTAACAGAACACTGGTGAGGGTTTGGTGCTTCCTAACAGGGCACAGGTGAGGAGTGTGGCTCCTCCCTAACAGGGCATGGGTGAGGGGTGTGGTGATTCTCCCTAACAGAGCACAGGTGAGGGGTGCTGTGCTCCCTAAGAGGGCATGGGTGAGGGGTGTTGTGCTCCCTAACAGATCACTGGTGAGGGGTGTGGTGCTCCCTAACAGAGCACTGGTGAGGGGTGTGGCTCCTCCCTAACAGGGCACAGGTGAGGGGTGTAGCTCCTCCCTCAAAAGGCTGCACTGAATAGTCTGCCCATCCTCTCTTCTCCAGCCCATGTACGGTGGTCCCTCCCACTTACGACATGTATACAACAGTATCAGGAAGTGGTTGGGTACTTTTTAGGATCCTGTGACTTCTGTGAGGATCTGCAAGCAGTCAAGCCCAGCTTAAATGTTAGTGGGTATACCTGATCACTCTGAGATGGTAGTTGCTTGGCTTGGAGAATAGTCCTGTATGGCACCTGTGCACACTCACACGAACAAATACGAATGCACGTGCACATACAGATGTTAATGGGCGGGGCTGTGGCAGGAAGGTAGTGCTGTTTAGGGTAAAACCATAGGCTCCCTCCCCAGTTCCATGCACACATACACAAAACAACTACACAAAGTTAACTTTATGTGATAATGTGGAGGTCAGTACGCCCTTGATACTAAGTAGTAAACATACCCATTGCCTCCAAAAGTTTCTTTGTGTCTCTTTGACATTTGCTTACTTGTTTGAGTGTGACGTGTACTTATCACATGAGCCTCTCTCCCTCAGGTCCCTAACACCAGGTTCCAACTGCTGGGCGTTAAGTCGAGTGGACCTCTGCTTTTAGCTGCTCCTGAATAACTGTAACTTTACTAGAACTTTAAAGTTCTGAGTCTGTGAAAACAGCTGTCAGTGTTACTTGTGCACATTGTTGTGTTTGGTTTTGTTTCTGAAACGAAGTGTCACTATGGAGTTGAAGCTAGAAACGTGTGAACCCTGCCTCAGCCCCCAAAGTGCTGGGGTTCCAAAGGTGGGCAAGGGCCAGGGCAGAAGAGAAACCGCAGTCCCAACATTGTTTCTGCCCAAAAACGTATGAAAGAGGCGGTGAGGAGCAAACGGGCAAGGATTTTGGAGGGCAGGCTTGGTCGCAATGAGCCTGCGCTTACAAGGACAAGGTGCCGATGAAAAAGCTGTGTCCCTGGCTCTGACCTGCTGTAGCGGGCAACCCTGGCAGGTCCACCTCCCACCCACCCCGTGCCTGCCACCTAGGCTATCAGAGGCTTAGAAAACCACATTTAAGAATTTTTTTCTTTTAAAGAATGGGCCCTTTCATAAGGGAGTGCAGTCTGTATACATTCGTGCTCTGAGAACCCCATTTCAAACCAGGGGTGTTTCAGTATTGGCGGAGCCTGGAGTGATGGCTATTCAGGGTACACCAGGGGTGGGGTGAGGGGTTCTGCTGAGTAGATCACAGGGTGGCTTTGTGTTTCCTTTGTCAGGGGCCCCCTCATTCAGGTGAGTGTAGATGGGTTAAATGGATAACTTACTGTGGGCAAAACTGAACCAATAAATTAGGAAGCTCACTATCTTGCAAGATCTGCAAACAACCCCCTCTTTTCTCTTCCCCACCTTTCTCCTCTTTCTCTCCCTTCCTCTTCTTCCTCCTCCTCCTCCTCCTCCTCCTCCTCCTCCTCCTCCTCCTTCTCCTCCTCCTTCTTCTTCTCTCTTCCTCCTTCCCTCCCTCCCCTTCTCTCTTTCTCTCCCCACCCCCAGTTCAAGACAAAGTCTCACGTAGCCCAGACTGGGTTAGAATTGTCTATGTAGCGAATAATGGCCATGAACTTCTGATCCTCTGGCCTCCATGCCTCAAGTGCTGATATGGCTATCGTCATACATCACCATACTTAGTTTATATGGTCCTGGGGATGGAACCCAATGCTTGTGCAAGCTAAGCAAGCCTGCCACCAACAACTTTAGCCCATGTCACCATTCTGCTCCAGCTGGCTGTTGCCCAGTGGGACTGTAGCCCTTGAGTTGCAAATCCTTTGGCCATCTATTTTTTTTAGGATATGATATTCCCAATTTTAAAATATTGGCCACTGAATAAAATGCATTTTTATTATTTTAGATGCTATGTGGGCCAAATGAAGCACGATCAGGTCGTCCAGGCCTGTGGGCTGCCAATGGCAGGCAGCCTCAGGCAAAAGAACAACAAAAACAAAACCTTCCAAACCCAGCAGGCTTATTTTTAAATTGCTGTTGGTGTAAGGCAGGGCCGTGGCCATACTAGCGTGGATTTTAAAGAAAAGTTCTGTGCCCTTGGAGCAGCAGAACAATCTGATCATTTCTGTTTAGGCCAGACCACCTTGTGTCTCTCTTTAATTGCTCGCTTTCTCTCCTCCCTCAACCTCCTCCTCTTCCTTTTTCTTCTTCTCTACCCCTTCCTCCTCCCCCCTCTTCCACTTCTTCCTCTTCCTTCTCTTCCTCCTCTTTTCCTTTCTTGCATTTTGGTTCCTTCTTTCCTTTCTCATTTTTTGTTGTTGTTTATGCTATATGTATTGAATATGTGTTTTTGTGGGTGTGTGGTGTCCATGTGTGTCTGTGTTCATGTGTGTGCACAAGTGTCCCTGTAGCGGCAGGAGGTGACTTTTGGTGTTCTTCAGTGGCTCTTCACCTTGTGTTTTTAGATGGCATCTCTCACTGAAACTGAAGCATGCCCATTCAGTTAGACTGACACTAGCAAGCCCCAAAGATTCCCCTCTCTGCTGCACCAGCGCTGTGATTCCAGGGATACACTGTCACGTCCTGCTTTTCATGCGGTGCTGAGCCAAACTCAGGGCTTCGTAGTTACCTAGCAAACACTTTGCCACCTCCTCAGCTCTCATGGTTTTACAAGATATGGCATCCTTTGTTGGGAGGAGGGGTAGATTCTTTGATGTAGTCACGGCTAGTCCTCAACTCTCAGTCCTCCTGCCTCCCAAGTGCTGGGATTCCAGGCATGCGCCAATAAACCTGGTTTCCTCTAGTGTACTGACACACTTAGGCTACATGTCTGAAACGCTAAGCATGCAATACTCTTTCAGCAGGTATCAGGGATAGTCAGTCAGGCCGTGCTTGCTCACCCATTCAGGGATAGGCAACCAGCCCTCACCACCAAAGGGAAACCCTCACAGGTGTAACTGCACAGCAGGGGCACACCTGGCCCTCGTCACATGTCTTTGCCCATGATAATTTCTATCATTTACGGAGCACACACCTTGTGCCTGGTCTCTGCAAGCCTTCGTAGGGACCATGCAACTTAATCTTTTCACAGCCCAACATTGCCACCATGGGAACTGAAACTCAAGATAGCTAAAGCTCCATACTCAGCTGTGGCTGGATCTCCAGTTTCTTTTTGTTGTGAAGCCACGCTCTCTGCCAGCCTGCGCCTTTAACAGGTGACGACAATATTTGTCTCAGCCCCAGAAACCACAGGCCAGAGGCTCAGCAAGTGGCTGTTTGTCTGTCTACATGTGGCCAGGAGCTCTTGACATTGCCACAAATGAGACGTTACCTCAGCCTCGCCCTCGGTCCCCTCTCTCCCAGTGCCTTCCGCCCTGTGTTTGTTCTCCTGAACAAATATCACTGGAGTTGAGTCAGTGGGGCCCGGCCCAGGGCCCCAGAGTTTGAGAGAAGGGTTGACTGCTCTGGGGCGGGGCTCACGGATGAATGGGGAGATGCTGATTCAAGGGGGCAGTGTAATGACAGAGGAACAGAAGCTCAAGGCAGAAGCAAAAGTGAACGCTGGGGCTTGGAAGAGAACAGGTACCTGGCCAGAAGCCAGGAAAGGAGACCCAGTGGACGGTGCATTCACAGTTTGGAGGAGTCTGAGCCCATGGGGACCCTTGGGCCAGTGGCTCCCCCTGTGCCTCTGTGGATAACCCTGCCCTTCTCTATCTCTGGAAATCTGTCACCTGCCAGTGAGCCCCCCCCCCCACAAATGAATGTAAGAAACCTTGAGAAATAGTGAACGGTGCTTCCCCTAAATGCCTTACTGGGCATCACACAGTCTCCCATCAACTTTCTAGACTCGTGTACCTTTGGCGTGAGTTGCCTCACTGCCATGACCTTACAGTCTCGTCGTCTGACAGAAGGGACAAAGGGCAGGTCCTGCTGTGTGGACCCACGATGACTCAGAGTTCATTACATGAAGGCGTAAGTCATAAACAATGCCACACCAGTTTGGAATTATGATTAATAGGGTGGTATTTATTTAAAGGGGAAAAAACTTACAGATCACCGTCAGCCCTCTGCGCAACCAGGAAGGGAGTCTAGTCGCTGGTGGAGCAGGAAGTGAAGAGAGAGAGGAGAGGGAAGTGGCTGCTTTTTTAAAGGGAGAGAGACCACGCCCCAATGGGCTGGTACCTCAGCGGCGATAGGCTGGAGGAGTGAAAGGACCTCCCGTAACACCTCCCCCTTTTGTTTAAATAAGAGAGTTCTAAACCTACTATGAAATTATATACAATAAGTACAAATATCCTATTCTAACTAGCTTAGGTCTTGTATAATAAATAACTTGGCCAAGTCATGAGAGAAAGTAACTACATTTATATAGTCTTCAACCCCATCGAAGATCTGAGAAGGGAAATAATGTTACCTGGGTAATTAGGAAGTTCAGTAAAACAACTTCCAAAACATGCAACAAATCACAGAGACAACTAGCTACCTAGGCAATCACCCAAAGTCACATTAGCAGCGTTGAAGCAACCAACTTTGGCTAAGGCCTAACATAACTGACATACCATTTACAAAGGCAAGCAACTTTTCAAAACTATCTTACCCTGTCTTGGCAGGATATGACAGCCCTGTTTTATCCATTGATGCACGCTCTGTATCTTTGTCAGTGGTTGAGGTATGGGCATTTCTTTGCCCCAAGGCCAGTTCTGCCAAAAAGAAAGGCTCCAGGTGGAGTGTCTTTGGTGCTCAACATTCTCTCGGGAATAGAGTGGTGTTGCCAAGAGCAATTGTGTCTCACTACCGCAAAACTCTGAGTTAGATTAAAGGCCATTTTCTACAGCTCTTTGAAGAAGTTAAAGATTATCTGTCTATACTGAGTATAATCGCTATATATCTAAAGAACCTGATTAGTCTAATTATAAATGACAAACTTAGATGACTATTAGTCTATATAATTCTCAATATCTATCTAACTTAAAGACTAAGACAATAAACGACTGTGAAACAAATGAGGACAATGACCTCCAAATATAAACAATGTACAAATATACATTGCAGTAGGTAAATATATATCAATACACAAACAATATATAAGTATCTTAATCAGAGGTAGAAATGTACACTGCAATATGGTAAATATATACAATATATATATATATATATATCAATACAATATATGTCAATACATAAAAATGTTTTAAACAGAGGTAGAAACATGCGTGCATACAATAGTCAATATAATTTAACTTTGTATCAATATACAAGAATCAATACCAATATATTTGTCTAAAAACAGTAACTCACAATTACAAATCTATTATCCCATCATCCCTCTTTTTTTTTTCAAAATGATCCCTGAGCTTATAAAATTCCTCCCCCAACCCTCAATCGTATACTAATTATAATCAACCCCTAAATGATGTCCCTAAACCCAAGGGCAAACTTTACTGGGAGAGGGGACGTCGTCCTCTAGAATTACTTCCAGCTGTCATGGGGGCGACGTTCTTTCTGGGGGATCCTGTGAAAGTAAAATGATGGTTAAATTTCAAGATAATGTCTTTTAAAATTGCCAATAGTCTCTGAGTATTTTGTGCAGGTCTGGCCAAAATGTTGTATAAGATGTGCACCATTTCAGCTAACCAAGTTGGAACTGTCTTGTGCAGCTGGTACCCAAAGCAGGTCTTGTAGTAGCGCTATCAGTATCATGACGTCATATCAACCAGGTGGAGTTGTTGTTATGGGGCCCCATCTTCTTCCTGGAAACTTCAAATGTCACTTCAGGAAAAACTCATTGTTCATTATGAAAAACTTAAACATTAATCATATAGACATATATATATTCAATGAAAGACATGATAGATATATTCAATGAGAAGTATGATAGATATGAAGAAAAGCAAAGATGTTTTCTAAACTCATATTTCTTTCTGTCCCACATCATGGCTCTTGACATGAGACAGAAACTCCAGAAACTCTGGGTTTTTCTCTTACTAACAGGCTTGGAATTGGAGAGGGACTGAGCCAGAGTCCAACTTCAAAACTAGCTTTATAAATTTAGAAATATGGTTTAATTTTACTTACACAACCCATTCAGTTTTCTTGATATTTCCTATTGGGCAGGTATTTTTCCATCTGTCAGTATCCAAACATCCAGGGTCCCTTGAATTTCTCAAAGATGAGTGTTTTCCTGTGGAGATAAGAACAGAACCCTGCCCCCATTCTATATGTTTTTCTTAGCACCTGTATGAATATCATCATTGTGGATGAGTTGTCATTTCTCCTTTCCAAGAGGTTTCTCCTCTTCAAATCGAAACTTTATTAATTTTGATGGTATCCACAATTTTTCTTCTCCTGTGGAAACAAGAGCAAAACCCCTTCCCCAACGTAGCACATCTCCTGGCTTCCACTGAGAGGTCAGCATATCTTTGAAATAAATCGGTTGATTTAGTTCAGCAGACTTTTCCATTATCCAATGTCTTTCTGCTGCTGTCGTTCCTTTCTCATTAGCGTAAAGAAAATTCAAGGTTAATAAAGCATTATGTAATCTATTTCTGGGGGGTATTTTCAGTCCCTTTCTGTTTGTTCAGCATATCCTTTATAGTACGATTTGATCTTTCTATAACTGCCTGACCTGTAGGATTATTTGGTATACCTGTAATGTGTTTTATATTATAATAATCAAAAAAGCGTTTCATTTTCTTAGATACATATGCTGGACCATTATCTGTCTTTATTTGCGCAGGTATACCCATGATGTCCATAACTTCCAATAAATGTGTGATTACTGAATCAGCCTTTTCTGAGCTCAGGGCAGTAGCCCATTGAAAACCTGAATACGTGTCTATGGTGTGGTGTACATATTTTAATTTACCAAATTCCATAAAGTGGAACACATCCATCTGCCAGATTTCATTTCTCTTAGTACCTTTTGGGTTACTCCCTACAGGCAACAGTGTTTGATTATAGAAAGAACAAGTAGGACATCTCTTTATAATGTCCTTGGCTTGTTGCCAAGTAATGGAAAATTCTTTCTTTAGGCCTTTACTATTGACATGATGCTTCTTATGAAATTCTGAGGCCTGCAACACACTTCCAATCAATAATTGATCAATCTCAGCGTTGCCTTGGGCTAGAGGACCAGACAGACCTGTATGGGACTGGATGTGTGTTATGTACATCGGACAAAGCCTGTTCCTGATTATGTCTTGTACCTGGATAAACAATGAAGTCAACTCTGTGTCATCTGGTATAAATTCAGCGGTTTCAATATGCAAGATAACTCTTTCTGCATATTGTGAATCTGTAACTATATTAAGAGGTTCTTTAAAATCCCTTAGCACCATAAGAATGGCATATAATTCTGCCTTCTGGACAGAATTATAAGGGCTTTGTTCCACCTTACTCAATTCATCTGACTTGTAACCTGCTTTCCCTGATTTATTTGCATCAGTATAGAACGTACGGGCTCCAGTTATTGGAGCATCACGTACAATTCTAGGAAGAATCCAAGAAGTTCTTTTTATGAGGTTAAGTCTACCACTTTTGGGAGAGTGGCTATTAATTTCTCCCAAAAAATTAGCACAAGCTCTTTGCCACGGTTCATTGTCTTCCCATTACTTTTTTATTTCTTCAGTAGTAAAAGGCACTATAATTTCTGCTGGGTCTATACCTGCTAGTTGACGAAGTCTCAGCTTACCTTTTATAATTAATTCAGAGACTTTTTCCACATAAGTTTTTAATTTTTTACTTGGTTTATTAGGTATAAATATCCACTCTAAAATAATATCTCCCCTCTGAATTAGAATCCCTGTAGGAGAAATTCTGGAAGGCAATATGACTAGGAAGCAGCTAAGATTTGGGTTCACCCTATCCACATGTGCCTCCTGTAATTTTTCCTCAATCATTGTCAGTTCCTTTTCTGCTTCAGCTGTCAGTTTTCTTGGACTATTCAAATCTTTATCACCATCTAAGGTTTTGTTTAAATGAACTATTAGATCAGGTGTTATCCCAACAGCTGATCGTAGACTGGAAATGTCTCCTAACAATCTTTGGAAGTCATTAAGAGTCTTTAACCGGTCTCTCCTAATTTGTGCCTTTTGCGTTTTAATTTTCTCTAACCCTATTCTGTAACCTAGGTAATTAATAGAATTTCCTCTTTGAATCTTTTCAGGGGCAATTTGTAATCCCCACCTAGGCAAGACTTTCTTTACTTCTTCAAACATCCTTTCTAAAGTATCTTTATTTGAATCAGATAACAAGATGTCATCCATGTAATGATAAATTATGGACTTGGGGAATTGTTTACGAATTATTTCCAATGGCTTACTTACAAAATATCGGCACAATGTAGGACTATTGAGCATACCCTGTGGGAGGACAGTCCATTGCTATCTCCTATTAGGCTGAGAATTATTATAAGTAGGCACTGTGAAGGCAAATTTTTCTCTATCCTTTTCTTGTAACAGTATAGTGAAAAAACAATCTTTCAAATCAATAACTATAAGAGGCCATCCTTTTGATAACAGAGAAGGCAAAGGAATTCCAGATTGTAGTGGGCCCATAGGTTGAATTACCTTGTTGACAGCTCTTAAATCTGTCACCATTCTCCATTTACCAGATTTCTTTTTTACAACAAACACAGGAGAATTCCAAGGGCTGGTTGATTCTTCAATATGGTGAGCATCTAGTTGCTCTTGCACCAGCTGTTCTAATGCCTGTAGTTTATCTTCAGCTAGAGGCCACTGTTTGATCCATATTGGCTTCTCGGTTAGCCATTTTAAAGGTAGGGCCGTTGGTACCTCTAAAGGTTTGGTATTTGCTGTATGTTCTTGTACAGCCTGAATGGCTGCTGACCTTTTTCCATAATACCTCATCATATCCTTCCCAGAATTATGAGTTCCTGGAACTACAGGAATGTTAATCTGGGTATTCCATTGCTGTAGCAGGTCACGGCCCCATAAATTTATGGCAATATTGGCTATATATGGCCTTAGTCTTCCTATTTGCCCTTCGGGCCCTATGCATTCAACCCATTTTGTGCTTTGTTTTACACGAGATAGGGTTCCAATTCCCAGGAACTGAACATCTACCTCTTGAAGAGGCCAATTCAGATGCCAAGATTCTGGGGTAATGATACTTACATCCGCACCTGTGTCTAATAAGCCTTCAATAAAAGTGCCATTTATACAGACTCTTAGCTTTGGTCTTTGATCATTAATAGAAGTCTGCCAAAAATAAACGTTTACTCTGTCCTACTGGGTTTTTTGACTCATCCTCCACACGTATTTCATCATTTAGACCAGTATTACTTTTTACAGCAGAAATTGGAGCTTTTAATTTTCTTGGTGAGGCACGTTCTCCACTGTGACTGGGAATGACTGGGCCACTGTTGGCTTGGGGGCCTGCGAGAGGCCCCTCAAGGAGTTTCCCGATGGTATCGGGTTGCCTTCTGTCTGTTGTTGGCCTGCATTCATTGGACCAATGTCGGCCTTTACCACATCTCCTACATATACCTGAAGGCCGAGGTCTCCTATTTTTGTCATTCCCAGAGGAGATAATATTCCTAGAAATTCTGTGCCTGCAATCCCATTTCAGATGTCCTAATTTACCACAATTAAAAACCTGGCAGTTTGATGTTTCCTCATTGCTGTGGAAATCGCTTCTCCTACCCAAGGTTCATTGTTATAGCTAAACGTCTCAACATTCATCGTATGCTGAATCCATTCATCCATAGGTGCTGATCTAGACTTTAAAGGCCCAATTATCTTTTTGCATTCTATGTTTGCATTCTCAAAAGCTAGAGATTCAAGAAGTATTCATCTAGCTTCTGGGTCTGTTACCCCTATGTCCAGAGCCTTAATTAATCTTTGCAAAAAGTCAATAAAGGGTTCTCTCTGTCCCTGCCTAATTCTGGTATATGATTCAACCCTTTTTGCTGGATCTTGTATCCTATTCCAAGCATTTAAAGCTGCTTGGTGACATAGACACAGTACTTCATCATCATAAAGAATTTGGTCCTGTGGATCAGCATATTCTCCTGCACCAAGAATTTGATCTTGGGAAACCTCGACACCCTTTGCTCTTCCTTGCTGTTCCATATGTTTGGATTCTTCTCTGAAATAAATTCCAAACATCAAGCAAGGTCCATTATCTAAAACTACAGACACTAACTGATGGAAATCATGGGGGGTAGCTCTAGCATTAGAAGCCCAAGTCCTTATCATTTCCTTTACATATGCAGAGTGCAAGCCAAAATTAACAATAGCTTGCTTAATTTCTTTTAGATCATTCATTGCTATTGGTGTCCATCTAGCTTCTCTGACTCCCTTTGAGCCTTTAGAAGTTGACGCTTTGTCAGAATTAAGTATAGGGTATGCCGCTAAAACCTTGGGTAAGCCAGTTCTAATAGCTGGTGTTGGCATTGTATCCTGTCCTTGTGCCTTATTACTCTGTTCACCAGCTCCAATCATTTCTTCAATCATTTCAAGTCTTTTTATTATTGTCTTTATTATTGTCTCTTTTGAATCCTGAATCTCCTGACCTGCATGAGTTTCTAGTAAAGATTGTATGGTTCTTGAGTGCCATATTCTTCCTAAATGATAGAATATTCAAAAGAATACTGAAACCTAGTAACCAGTAAATTAAGTTATCCCCATAGTCATATAAACCTTGCATGATATATAACCCATTGTATTGGCAACCAGAACAGTAAAATTCGCGTTGGAAACGAAAACTGCCATATTACCTATTATCCAGCAGGTGGCGCTGTTGCCAAGTCGCGACAAAAACAGAGTCCTGTTTCAGAGTCCGCCTAGTATTTGTTAAAAACTGGAAAATGTAAGTTGCTCAACAAAGTAAATGTAATTAAATCAATTCCGTACACAGAACCAGAAACCCAGAATCCAGGGGTAGAGAAGAGCAACCTGGAAGCCACTTATGCCTCCACGTGACAGAGTCACCCTGAGGGGTTGCAGCTTTCAGCAACCGGGTGCTCCGGTTCGTGCCACTTAAGAGCTGTGCTTGCAAGGGAGATTTAAAAACGACCCAGAAAAGAGCAAACCACGCGGCAGAGACTACGCGGGCCTGTGGAGTTTAAATCCACTTGGGGAGGCCAAGGTTGCCGGTGGAGGCTGAGAAAGGGAGGGCTCCCGCCAAGCCGAACTCGCAGCCAGCAGCCGAGCGGGGAAAGGAGAGGTTCTAAAACCAAACGTTGGGTGCCAACTGAAGGCGTAAGTCATAAACAATGCCACACCAGTTTGGAATTATGATTAATAGGGTGGTATTTATTTAAAGGGGAAAAAACTTACAGATCACCGTCAGCCCTCTGCGCAACCAGGAAGGGAGTCTAGTCGCTGGTGGAGCAGGAAGTGAAGAGAGAGAGGAGAGGGAAGTGGCTGCTTTTTTAAAGGGAGAGAGACCACGCCCCAATGGGCTGGTATCTCAGCGGCGATAGGCTGGAGGAGTGGGAGGACCTCCCGTAACAATTACAAACCCTGGTAACTTGGATTTCAACCCCAGAAGCCCACAAAGAAGGTAGAGGAAGAGAACAGACTCCGCAGGTCATTCTCGGACTGATACACCATGATGCGCGCACACATACACTCACACATACACGTTGTTATTTTGTATGTGTGTTGAGCGTGAGCACTCTAGTGCTACGAAGCATCTCCAGCCCTTTTAGATCATCTTTTGTTTTGAGACAGGAACTCCTGAAGTTGCCCAGTCAGGCCTTGAACTTGTGATCCCCCCCCTTCCTCAGCCTCCTGAGTGATTGGGATTACAGATCTGTTCCACCACAGCTGGTTCTCATGTTTTTATATTTCACAAAGAAATGTAGGAACGGAGGCACACAGGGCACCAGAAGAAAAGCTCTTGACATCCAAGACTCCAAGGGCCACAGTGAGGGAGGGCTGTTCCTGCCCTTGACCCAGGATCCTGCCATCTCTTTCCCGGGGTCCAGCACCACCCACAGACAGGTGCAAGGACTCTTCCAATCCCTAGAGGAAGTCCAGAGTTCAGACTCTTCAGGTTTTGGGGGGACTTCAGACCTAATCTGTGAGAGTAATGTGGTCCTAGATTTACAAAGAGGTTTTTGTTGTTGTTTGTTTGTTTTGGTCTTTTGGGGTGGGGGGTTTTGAGATGTCTGTGTAGCTTTGGTCCTTGTCCTGGAACTAGCTCTTGTAGACCAGGCTGGCCTCAAACTCACAGAGATCCGCCTGCCTCTGCCTCCTGAGAGTTGGGATTAAAGCCGTGCACCACCATTGCCAGGCTTTTCTTTTTTTAAGACAGGATCTGCTGTAGTCCAGGCCATCATTAAACTTGCTCTGTAGCAGAGGGTGACCCTGAACTCTTGATCCTCCTCCTTCCACCTTCTGAGTACTATGATTACAGGCATGTGCTACCTTACCCCATCTATGTGATAATGGGAATAAACCCAGGGCTTCATGCATGCCAGGCAAGCACCTTAAGCCTGAGCCACACTCCCAGCTACTGGATTGGATTCTTAACATTATCTCCCATGGTGTGATGATTTGAAAGAAAATAGTCCCCATAGAAAACAGCACTGTTAGGAGGTGTGGTTGAAGAAAGTGTGTCACTGTGAGGGTGGACTTTGAGGTCTTCTGCTTCCTGTGGATCGAGACGTAGAATTCTCGGGTCCTTCTCCAGCAGCATGTCTGCCTGCAGTCTCTTCTCTACCACTGTGCCCCCACCATAATGGACTAAACCTCTGAACTGTAAGCTGCCCAATTAAGTGTTTTCCTTTCTAAGAGTTGCTGTGGTCATGGTGTCTTCACAGCAATGATGTCCTAAGACACAAGGATTTCAAAGGGTGGGCACAGCCTTCTGATGGGGTAAAAAGAGCAGTTATCATGCCCCCTTCAAACTGCATCCCAAGATCCTATTGGAAGGACCAAGAATCCGTTTCTCTCTATCCTGACCTCCCACTCATGTCCAAGCAGCTTCACTGCAATATGTTTACATGTCGTTTCTTATTCACTTACATTTGTTCAATGTGAACTTTTCCGTGGACTGTACAGTAACTTAGTTCAGTGCTGAGGATGGCCTAGCTGTGCTGACACTAGGCCTAGCTGTGCTGACATGCTAGCAAGCTGTCTGTAGTTCCTGGCAGGACTTCACTGAGTTACCCAGGCTGTTTGAATTCAGATTATTCTTGCCTCAAGTTTATGTCATAGTTTTTGTGCTTGCTTTGGAAATGTGGGGATTTATTATTATTACATTTCTGTGTGTGCATGTATGTATATCTGTGTATATGTGTCTGTGTGTGTGAGTGTATGTGTGTGTATGTGTCTCTGTATATCTGGATGTGTGTCTATGTGTATGCTTGTGTGAGTGTGTGTGTCTGTGTGTATGTCTTGTATGTGTATGTATTGTGAGTGTATGTCTGTGTGTGTCTATGTGTGTGTGTGTTTGTGCATATATGCTCAGGACAACTTGTAGGAGCAGGCTTGGCAGTTAGGCCTGCCTGCTTTCCTCTCTCCCACTGGCCTGGCATCTTCCCCTTCCTCATTTCTGCTCAAGCCCCTCTGAGTAGTGCAACCAAGCTCCAGCAATGAGTAAGGTTTCTCTGAGCACTCCTAGTGGGAAGCCTCCTCTGAATCTCCACCACAGGCTTTTTTCTTCTGTTTGTGTGTCACCACTGCGAGCTTATGGCACAGATGGGGAAACTGAGGCCCAGAGAGGCCCCAGGGCTGCCTTTACCTGCTCAGTCATCTGGCCCCTAGAAGTTTGTATTTTTTTTATCCTGAGAGTCTTGGCACCTGATAGTAGCGAGTCACACTTTGTCGCCTTCCCTCGGGCCCCATGAAAACCCAGAGAAATGAGAGGCCTGTGCTCACCCTCTCTCCCCAGCCTAGGACTGTCCCAATGGCTCAGGTTGGCTGCGATTCTCTAGGGTTTCTAGGCCCTTTGCAGCTTTTCCATGGATGCGGCTGAGTTTTGGTGTCACCACAGGGCCAACAAGTGGAACTCCTTCCTGGAAGAAGACCTGCATGGGTTTCTAGGGCTTCAAGTCAAATAGCAAGTTGTTTCCCATGTATGTTGATGGCAACAGTGCTTAGCTGGACCTCAGATCTATCACTTGCCTGATTATGGGCAGCTGAGCTAGGCTGGAACGGGAGGAACTCTAACAGATCTGGGGGGCATCTTTTAAGGGGGTTTAAATTACAAGAGAAAAGCCTGGTGATCCCAGCCTATGGTGAAGTCTACATGGCACACCCCACATGGCCCCATCATATATGATCTACTATACATCACCCACCATAATGGCCCACCAGAGCCTGTTTTGCCCTCCTGTATCCAACCAGCTAACTCTTTGGGTTCAGGCAGGACCCAAATTGGAATGTCAGGGTAAATCATGCAGCTTCAAACACAGGGAGCATAGCTGTCCCAGCAGGACACTGGCACTTCTATAGCAGAAGAAAGTCATCTGAGCTTCAGAGCAGGGCTGGGGCTTCTCTGCCATGTACAGCTCTAGTTCCTCCTCCCTACTGGCCTGGCATTTCCCCTCTTCTCTCCCGCCCTCCAGGGATTGCAATGGAGCACGAGTAATGAGCAATGGTTTCTCTCAATACTCCTAACAGAGAGCCTCTTTTTAAATCCCCACCACAGGCGTAGGGCTTCTTTATAGATGCTCCACTTTACAGATGGGGAAACTGAGGCCCAGAGAGGCCCTAGGGGTGTCCAACCTGTGACTCACAGTCTGTATGTAGCCAAGGATAGCTATGAACACAGTCTGACACACACACAAGATTTGTGTATGTGATTGTTTTACTGGGTGGCACAGAGCATGAGCTCTGTAGATGACAGTGTTGGGTCCCAGTGTCAAAGGGTTTGCACAGCTGGACAGCACCCGGTGGAATAGAACACAGCCATTTCTCTATGAACTTCACAAAGGGGCCCACGACATCTGTGAGACAGGATACACCAGAGATGACCTCAGTCCCCTGACCCAAGGCAGCCTGGGTCTACAAGCCTAGACAACGGCCACTGGATAGCGGTCACCATCACACTGTACCTCCTGCCACATAAAAGTCAAGTACCGGTGACTTCGGGAAGCCACTGATCTGGAAGCATGAGTCTCCTGGTCTCTAAGGTGATACAATGCATGGCTCTCGGATTAAAGGGGCAGTTAGCAGTGATCAAGCCCTTCGCTGTAGGAGGAATCCAAACTGTCTCCCTTTGTCAAATGTGCTTTCCAATTTGCTACTGGAAAAGCCACTCTTTGAGGTCCGTGTATCCCCAACTTTCCTTGCCTTCTGGAGCACCCTCCTGGACAAGCGCCACAGAACCAGTGGCTCACAGTCCTGATGTTGTACCACTAAAGCGAAGGGAGGGCGCTGACTGGCTTGCTCTTTCTCTCTCTCTCTCTCTCTCTCTCTCTCTCTCTCTCTCTCTCTCGTGCTTTTCAGAGTGTGACAACCGTTGGCCAACAGAGGACAGCAAATACATTTTTTATGATCCCAGGAAACTCAGTCCAGTCACGTTTTCGCGCAGAGAAGCTGGGCTGTGGAAAGGGACAAGGCGTGTCTCAGTTATTCGGATCCTCTTTGACCAAGAGGGGTGGTGGCTTCTGCAACGGTTCTGGGGATCCTTGGGTAGGGGTGTGCGAGGGCGACTGCAGGAACCGGCTGAGCTAGGGCAAACTCCCTAATGTTGAAACCAAAAGCACCTTTTGGAAGTCAGGGGACAGCACCAGAGGTCAGTACTTCGCCAGGCAGAATGTGTGCCCTTTGTGCCCCACACCCATTTCCAGAGCCTGGAGCCGCAAGAGTGCCGGTGGATTCGGAAGGAGAAAGCTCAACTTTGCGATTGGGTCTGAAGATGGGTTAGTCTGGCGAGTAACTCTCGGGAACTGAGTGGAGCACACCCTTGAAATGTTAGACTGGGGATCTTCCAAGGCACTGCAGTCACCTCATACGGAGATTGGGATAGACGAGGAGTGGGCGGAAGATCTGGGGTCGCTTGCCTGCTTCCGTGTGTGTGTGTGTGTGTGTGTGTGTGTGTGTGTGGTGGTGGGGGGGGTTGCTGAAAGCTGGGGGAGGGGCGGAAGGCGCTCCCTGCGGCAGGCAGGCACCGGGAGTTCCCAAAAGAAGGGGGCAGAGCCGAGGGCGGGTCTGAATCTTAAGTGGATGCCTCCCCATTTCGGGCACCCCGGCAACTCCCACCTCCAGCTCAAGGATCCCTGGAATTCTGCCTGCTCCCTACTTCAACACCCCAATCTCCCCAAGGGAGGCACAGTGTCATCTTCCTCTCTGGGCACATTAGAAGTGGGAAGTCTTCTCCCTCCCCAAGTATGGATAGCCCTGGGATCTGTTGTGTCCCTCTCCGCATTCCCCGCAAGGGTCGCCACTGACATGGCCCGGGCCGCATTTCTAGGAATGCGGGTGTCCGCGGACTATATCTGAAGAGGGTTTCTAGGAAGGTAGCCCCCAGCCACCCCCACCCACCTAGCCTCTGTGGCGGACTAGCTCAGCTGGAAAGCTCTAGCCCTCTCCCGGGCCGGGCTGGAGAGTAGCCGCCTCCCTAGTACGGCCAACCCCCTGCCGGCCCTGCCCCCGCCCCAGGGCGGCTACGGGGGGGGGGGGAGCACCCGGGCGGGGGCGCGGCTTTGTGGCAAGCGCGGAGGCCGGGTGCAGCCCCGTGGGCTCGGTGCGCTACTCTGGGTCGCAGGAAAGCCAGTCTCTCCAAGCATGGTTGGGGAGGGGGCTGGGTTTTGCTTTTTGTTTCTGGAAGTCCCCCTTCACCCTCCTTAGTCCCTGCGTGCAGCCGAGAGGATCGTGCGGAAAGGCTACAGGGCCCCAGGGCGCACCCCGCCCCGCGCACTCCGGCCGGGGCGCCAGAAGGCGCCGCCTCGGGGGGGGCTCCCTATACCCAGGAGGAGGCGCGGTGAGTGCCCTGGCTCTTCCTGCACCGCTCCCTGCCCCGGACTGGGGTGGGGGAGCGCCGCAGGTGGGTGCTCAGGCCTGGGGCGTAGGGTGCGGGGCGGCTGTCTGCCGCTGAGTGGGTGGGGACCCGAACAGGGAGGTGGAGGAGGGGGCTCGCGCTCGACTCTTCCCAGGACCCAGCTCTCGATGCTTGTCTGACTGCCACCACCCTGGCGGCTGGAGACGCTAACCCCACCCGAACCCCTTCCCCAGAGGGGCGTGTGTGAGGCCAGGAGGTGGGACGGGAACGAAGCGGCTCCCACTTCCTTGAAGCTGGGGCTTGGAGTTGAACCTTGAGGTGGAAAACCAGCCACCCCGCCCCCACCCCGGAAAATCTATTCAAGAAACTGACTTGCTGCGTGACCCCGATATCAATGCCGCGCAGAGCAAGGCTGCTGGCTCCCCGCCGCTCCCGACACTCCACGTGCGTCCGGGGACACAGCTGGCAGGGCGCGCTGGAGGTCCCTGAGAATCTGGAACAGCTTACCACCTTCCCCTAGATAAAGTTAGGGGGCCCCTCCCTCTAGGAGCAGCTGGCCTTAGCGCTTTGGCTGTAGCCTAACTCGACTGGAGTAAAATAAATAGATCAAAACTAGGTTTCGGGGTGAGGATCCGGATGTCTGGGACTGAAACGACACCAACTTGGGAGGTGTTTAGAGAAAAAAAAAAGACTTAGCCATTTGGGTTGTGGGGAGTGGCGGCTCTGGTTTCTCGCGCTTCCAATCCCACCAAGGGGAGCAGAGGAATGTGCCACTCACCTCTTCTGAGAACACATCCATATTTATAATTTATTTTTAGAAGAAGTTGTGAGAAAGGGAGGGGGTTAAAATGGGGAGAAAAGGTGCGCTTGGAATGGTGTCCTCTTGGGAACCCGAAAGCTAATTGATCTATTAAAGACGGAAATAATTTCTCCCAATCTGGACTGAACAGCAAATTTGACTTTAATGAGCGACAATTAAGGGCATAAATGGAACTTTATTTAGCTGGAGGTAGGATGGGGTGGTGTATTCGAGGCCCCTCAAACACTGGATTTATGCTTGGTAAAGGACGTTGAGGGGAGGGGGCTGGCATTTGCTGGAATGTTTTCAGGCCTGATTGTGTGGGACAGTATCTCTCTCCACAGCGACCCCCTGGCTTTGGGGGAGATGAACTTCCTTCCAGCAGTAAGAGGCAGGCATTTTTAGTAACCCTGCCTTCTCCTGAACCCTGTCTCTAAGGCAAGCCTGCCAGGAGCTGGGTACTACACCCACAAAGGGGTTCACTTCAGAAAAGAGGCTCCCGAGGCTGTGGGCCCAGAATCGGGGTTTTGAGGGCGAGATGAGTTTGTGTTTTATCCAACTGGCCCACAAAGTCCCGCTTTTGGGGTCATCCTAACTGCAAAGCCCTCAGGCCCTGGCAGCCGCTGGAGGGGGAGGGCCAGCAGCCCAGGATCTGAAAGTAAAGCCCGCAGAGAAGGAAGGCTGGCGTCTTTGATCAAGGGGAAAGGCTGTCTTGGGGTGGGAGGGTGTTCTTATCTAACTCTTCTCAGTACAAATCTGCCATGACCCCTCTCCTTGAGAGGCCAAAAGATAGCATAATGGGGAAGTACAGGCTCTACACACACACACCCCTCGAGGCTTCATGGGGTCTTTTGGGGGACAAGACCAGTAGGAAACGTAGACTCGGGGTCTGTTTCTTAGCCTGAAACCCTTAAAATCCACTGAGATAAGCCACAATGCTATGAGACTTCGGTTTCCCTCTGTCAAAGGGGCAAGCAACCGGCTGTTTGCTTCCACCTGGATTCACGAATTTGTAATTCTTTGCTACTCCACACTGAACAAAGCATTTTGTAAGAAAGTCTGGACCATGAGTTCAGGAGACGTTTATAAGGCAGAGAGAGCAAATGTCCCTGTCAGGACGGTCACTTCAGTGTACACACACACACACACACCTCTGCCCTCTGTTGGCTAAGCACAGCACACCATATATGCATTTATACACCCTGAGCTATTTGCAAGCCTGAATTTAAGTGTTCACAGCTGGGAATAGACCACCTCAATAGCTTTTGAACTAAGTCCCTGATAGCAGATTGAGTGACTTGCTCACTCATTGTGACACATGGACCATAGATGACATTTGTGCTGCCTGGGCCCCTCCAGAGTTCCTTGTTTCCAGGAGTCCATGGTGGTGCTGTGGCTCACCCGTAGGTGACGGCCACATGTGAGCTGTTTGTGTTTTGCTGACTCAGCACTGACGGCCAGATCCTATTGACTCTGCTAAATAATTTCACCAAATTAGCCTTTAATGATACTCAAAGAGAGTGTATTCTGTGAATGCGTGAGCCTGGGCACCAGATGCTGAGCTCAGATCATGAGCTGGCATGGAGGTGAGGAAGCTGAAAATGGAAATTAGGGAATTGTTAAAAATGTAGAAAGTCAGGCGGAATTTAGTATTAAATGGGAATCAATTCCTGTTTTAAGGTGAGCATGCCCAAAGCATGAAGCAGTGTTTACATTCAGTTTTGTGAGTCCACACATGTAATTATGAATATATTTAGCAAATTGCTCCCTGCCCCTAACCAAAGTTTACAAACAAGTAAAGTAGTGTGGTGAGGAGATTATAAATCCGTGCTGTGCAGCGAGAGATCACAGAGATTATAAATCCGTGCTGTGCAGCGAGAGATCACAGAGATTATAAATCCGTGCTGTGCAGCGAGAGATCACAGAGATTATAAATCCGTGCTGTGCAGCGAGAGATCACAGAGATTATAAATCCGTGCTGTGCAGCGAGAAATCACAGAGATTATAAATCCGTGCTGTGCAGCGAGAGATCACAGAGATTATAAACCCATGCTGTGCAGCGAGAAATCACAGAGATTATAAACCCATACTGAGCTGTCACAGAGATTATAAACCCATGCTGTGCAGTGAGCTGTCACAGAGATTATAAATCCGTGCTGTGCAGCGAGAAATCACAGAGATTATAAACCCATGCTGAGCTGTCACAGAGATTATAAACCCATGCTGTGCAGTGAGCTGTCACAGAGATTATAAATCCGTGCTGTGCAGCGAGAAATCACAGAGATTATAAACCCATACTGAGCTGTCACAGAGATTATAAACCCATGCTGTGCAGTGAGCTGTCACAGAGATTATAAATCCGTGCTGTGCAGCAAGAAATCACAGAGATTATAAACCCATACTGAGCTGTCACAGAGATTATAAACCCATGCTGTGCAGTGAGCTGTCACAGAGATTATAAATCCGTGCTGTGCAGCGAGAAATCACAGAGATTATAAACCCGTGCTGTGCAGCGAGAAATCACAGAGATTATAAACCCATGCTGAGCTGTCACAGAGATTATAAACCCAAGCTGTGCAGTGAGCTGTCACAGAGATTATAAATCCGTGCTGTGCAGCAAGAAATCACAGAGATTATAAACCCATGCTGAGCTGTCACAGAGATTATAAACCCAAGCTGTGCAGTGAGCTGTCACAGAGATTATAAATCCGTGCTGTGCAGCGAGAAATCACAGAGATTATAAACCCAAGATGTGCAGTGAGCTGTCACAGAGATTATAAATCCGTGCTGTGCAGCGAGAAATCACAGAGATTATAAACCCAAGCTGTGCAGTGAGCTGTCACAGAGATTATAAATCCGTGCTGTGCAGCGAGAAATCACAGAGATTATAAACCCATGCTGAGCTGTCACAGAGATTATAAACCCAAGCTGTGCAGTGAGCTGTCACAGAGATTATAAATCCGTGCTGTGCAGCGAGAAATCACAGAGATTATAAACCCATGCTGTGCAGTGAGCTGTCACAGAGATTATAAATCCGTGCTGTGCAGCGAGAAATCACAGTCACGAATTCAGCAACACAATGCAGATTCTTTACATGTTCTAGCTACCACCCAGCTTCCCTCTCCTGCCAATAAGAAAAACAAATCCGGCAAGGAACTGTTGAATACTTGGAATACATTTATTTAGGTGTTTCTCCTTTGGCCTGCCCGTGTGAAACTCCATGAAGCAGTCACTACTTCCCACCACCTCAGCTCCTTGCTCATGCAAGGAGTGTGGATTTAGAGCAGGGTGGGGTGCAGAGGGGATGAGCAACTTTGAATTTAGTCCTTTGCAATATATCTGTTGTACAGGGGAAACTTTCAACAGAAAATAAGTCGACAGTGTATAACTAGAGTAAGCTAGAAGGGACGTGCCCTTCAAAACTAAGTGTGCACGCATGACTCAAGCCAATGGGAGCTGGGAAATCCCTCTTCTAGCTGAAAGAAGGTTTGGGGGATTCAGAGATAGAACTCTTCCCTGAGGTGCATAAGGACCTGGACTCAACCCTAGCACTGGAAATAAACCAACAAGCAACAGGAAGATCCGGGTCAGGTAAGCTTGGAGCTCTCTGGGATAGTAAATGACCATCTTAGGCATGAAGAAATGAATGGAAATGAGTCAGGCACACAAGTCCCCACTTCAGAACCACTTGTCAGATAACACACACAGAGAAAAAGATGTTGTCGGACTTAGGTGTTGGACTGTCTTCTTCACCCACCATTCTAACCTGAAGTCCTCTTGCTTCTCAGATTTGGAACAAGACGAAAATGAACCCCTTTCACCCATGCCCCACACAAAGCACGCTATAAACAGAGGAGACTTTTCAGGGAAAGATGTAGATGTGGAAAGGCTTGGGGGAAGGGGAACAACAGACTCTGAGGTTCTTCTGTTCACCCATGCCAGGCTAAACCCCCAGGCACCCCGTGGTTTCTTTCCAAAGCTGCCAGTGTTCTGCTGCAGCGCCACAGTCCATAGCTGCGGAGACATGGACAGATAATGACAAAGTTTCTGATCTTTCGTCGTTGCCCTCACAAAGGACACTCGAGTTGTGCAGACCCAAAAAGTTCACTTCCCCTCAGTGTTTCATGCACTGTGGCAGGAATGGTAGTGATGCCCAGGGAAAGCCCTGGAAGGCGAGGTGGAGGACACAGGCACAGGCAAGTTCCTGCGGAGGACCCACCCTAGGTGCAGGGCTGAACTGCTGAGTTTCAATGTGGTATCCAAGTTTTGAGACATCAGCAAACGGGCCTTCCCTGCTAGAACCATCCATGAGAGCCGTGCCTGGGGCCTGTTGGCATCAGTGCCCAAGACAGCCTGGACTGCTGCCAACTGGGGCCCAGACATGACCATATTGCCGTGACTAGAGCCCAAACAAGCTCCAGAGAGTGGCCTGGAGGGCTTTCGCCTGGGACCTGGGTAGAAGCAGCTTAGTGAGGAAGTAGATATTTGGGTCCCCAGAGTGGTCTTCTCAGAGACCCCGTGAGGCTCAAGCTTGGTAACCCTGTAGACTCCGGGGAAAGTTCCTCTCAGAAGGAAGCATGTGAAGCCGTTGCTCTTAGCTTCTAGAACACACTCGGAGTTCTAGAAAATTCCAGTACAGAGTTGTGCTTTTGTAGCCAAGTAAAGCCTTGCTGCTGCCCAGGGGTGGTGAGGGAGGTTGGGGTGCCCTGTGACCCATATCAGCTACTATGGAATCCTTTGCCAATCTCTCCCCCAGCCAGGCAGCCTGGTTACTCTTGGGAGTTGAATGTTCTCTGCCTAGGCCTGAAGAGGCAGAGCTGTGGACCTAGAAGTGGGGAGAAGGCTATGGGGTGTTTGAGGACATAGAGGGAGGGCCAGGTGAGCAAAGAAACGGGAACACCTGACCCACGTTGATACAGGCTGAGTGTGAGGCTTGGGTGGATCTGCTGGCCGAAACCCTGCAGGGAGGGTGTCTACGGCCTGCTCAGTTTTGGCAGATCCACATGCTCTGGGACGCTGGGTCCAGCCATGAGTCAGCTGAACCCCAGGGATTCTCATTTGGCCCTAGGAATTGAACTCCAGGCCTCAGGAGGGCCTCATGGGCTCCTCAATGTATCTCAGTGTGACAATCAAAAGACCCAAGCGGGGGTCGGTGGTCAGGCCACATTTAGCCTCAGGTTCACTGGAGAGTCTGGTAGGTGCTTGTCTGGAAGGAGACTCTGGGCTGAGCTACTGGCTGTCACATGCTTAGAGCTGGAATGGCACTTTCACGGCCTGGCCCACGTGCCTGGAGGCTGCACCAGGGCTTTGGGGCCATGCAGCCAGTCCTGGGAGTGTGTTGGGAAGGCTTCTCATCCCACTTCCATCAGCCCAACTGTTTTCAGTCGCCTCTTCTCTGAGGTGGCCCAGTGTGCTATGTCAGACTGCTGAGAGCAACCTTTGAGGATGGGTTAACCCTATAAAGCCCTTGGGTGCTAACTGGCCTGGTGGGACACCCCCAGTAGAAACCTCGAAGGTGAAATGTCTTGGGAATGATATTGCTGTGAATTTCTTCTTTCCCAGACTTTAGTGGCCAGACCCCAAGGGGTATGTGGGCATTCATGGTGACTTCGTCCCTTCAGCTGTAAATGTCCAGGGGTCCTTCCCTAAGCCCTCACCCTTCATGGGTCAGCCATGGAACCCACCTAGTTATTTCCTTTCCGGTCTCCATGGCAACTGATCTGCTCTCCCATAATGCAGGAAGAGGGGCCCTGATGGATCACTTGTTCTCTTTGCTCATCAGCGAGGGCCAGGAATGAATGTTTGATGTTTGGGGTAAACAGGGCAGGCCCCTGTGTGTACCCCCTTTAGGGCATCGTCTGCGTGGTCATTTCTGGAGCCTGCTTGGGTGGAGTGGGGGTCTCAGATGCCTGGCTCCCTGCACATGCACTGAAGCATGTCTGTATGGAAACTTCTGCCTAGAAACACATCTAGCCAGTTGCCCCACAGATGCCGAGGCTCCTGGGAGACTGCCTGGCACCACACCCCCTCAAAAGATTCACTTGTCTGAAGTTTGCTTTAACTTTCTGCATTTTTTTCCTTTTTAGTTTTGGCTCTTGGTGCCTCTGAGAGCCTCCACTTCCTGCCAGCTGGTTGGTTACCGCAGGGAAAATGAGGGACTTTTGGGGGCAGATGTGTTTCCATTCCACTATCATAATGCCCCTAAAAATCCTTATTGCTCTTGCAGTATGCCTCGGGGGTCCCTGGGCCAGGAAGACCGCAGCTCCAAGAGCTGCCAACAACTCCAAAGAAGAGGTGTTCCCTGAGCCTCTGCCCAAGCTCCCTGACTTCTGGGGTGGATCTCCCCTTGCCGCGCTCAGGCCTGGGAAAAGGCTGACTATGGTTGCCATCAGCCTTCGCCCCTGAGGATGAAGGGTTAAAACAAGAGTTTCCAGTTTGACAGGCCTGGTCCCTCCAGGGCTCTAGGATCTTCACTGCGGGTGGGGTGGGGATGGGAAGCCCTTGCCTGCCAGCTCCCAGAAACAGGGCACTTTCCCACTCTGCCTCAGTTTCTCATCTTGCTAGCAGAGGGCCTGTGCTCTCTGAACCTTCAGAGTTTCTTGAATACAGCCAAGGATGTAATGAGATCAAAGCCACAAACTCTGAAGATCTTTGAAGGAATGAGGAGGCCAGTGCCTACAGAACTAATTAGTATGGGCACTAATGTTTACGAATGCATGCAGATGACTCAGAGAAGCCGCAGTTGCTGCAGCCATGGTTTCTGGACACAACTTGCTTAACCCAAGCACTGGGATTCAGTCACAGCAGGGCCTAACTACCTCACACCTGAAACCCACAGCTTAGAGCAGAAGTTTCTCCAAGTCTCTTATACATTCCCATTAGGTGTTTTTAAGTGATTTGTGTCTAAAGGTACGGGTTATACAAATAGTTATGAATATGCAAATGTTTATGCTAATTCTCTGCACAGTAAATTTTTAGTTAAGGCAGCTGCTTGGTTGCCCCTTCGGGTGGGAATGTTTCACGTGAATTTTTTTTAAATGAGAACATTTCTTTTTCTCACACCCTCCCCCATTTTTGAGACAGGGTCTCACATATGTAGCTTTGGCTGGGCTCAAACTCACAGAGATCTGCCTACCCCTGCCTCCCCGACCGAGAGGCAGAACCAGCACCATGGTCTGTGAGGTGTCCTAGGTCAACCTTTCAAGCTCCTGTTTTCTAGGGTCCCCCACTTGGTTCGTGTGAGCATGGTGAGGCTGCAGAGATGGCTAGCATTCAAACTCAGCACAACTGACAATGTTGCGTGCTGGGTGTGACCCACACAACGAGGCAGAGCCACTTCCCAGGCTCACTGTCCCCGAGGCCCCTACGTGCAGTCCCACGCTGGTGACACTCCTCTGCCCCCCTCCTGGTTTGGTTCCTCTATAAACTTGTTTTCTCTGGGCCCTCTGTGACAGGCCTGGCTAAGGAGTCACCAGGAAGAGCATTCATACACAGGGCAACAGGATAGGCAGGGGCACCATACTGCTCTTGGCCTTCAAGGGTGCCACTTCAAAAGACCAGAGTATGCTGGACTGGGCTCAAATGCCAGCTTCCAGCCAACCCTGGGGTGGTAGGAAAGGAAACAGCAGGCCCCAGAAAGGGGCCAGCTCTCGTTACTCTTTATGCTGTGTCATAGGGTGGAGATGCCAGAGAGGACTGGCTGGCCAGCTGGGGAAGGTACAGAGGCCAACAGACAGCTGCCAGAGCACACTGTGCCCTGACCTTGCACACCTGCTAAGACAGGGCAGGACCCTAGGGGCACCTCTTACTTACACACCTTTCCACCCACACACTGGGAGAACTTTCTGGACTTTTTTTGAGACAGGGTTTCACACCATATCTTAGATTGGCCTTGAACTTGCAGAAATCCCCGTGCTTTGACCTCTGTTGGCCTACAGCATCATGCCTTGCTAATAAAACAAGTTTGTGTATGTCTCTCTGTCTTTGTCTCTCAGTGTGCGCCTGTCTCTCTCTGTGGCTCCCCCTCTCTTGGACACTCTCTACATTTTTCTTTAAGGCAGAGTTTGTCACTGAACCCGGAGATCACTGATTGAGTGAGGCTGTCTGGCTAGCAGGCTCTAGGGGTGGTTCTGTCTTCACCCCACCCCTGGTACACGGTTATAAAGATGTGCCCACACCAGGCCGCTTTTTATGGGTCCTTGTGCAAACACTTTACCAATTGAGCTTCCCCCAGCCCCAAGACACAATTGTAAGCCCCGTGGGCTTGGACTTTAGAGGCTGTGACTGTGGGTTCTGGATCAGCTGCATATCTCACCCTCACTTGCTCCCTCCCTCCCTCTCATGTGTCTGCTGAGGGCCCACTATGCCAGGCACAGAGTCAGGTTCTGGAGATCCAATACTGTGTAAGATGCAGTGCCTACACACACAGGTTTCTCCCTTGAAGGAGACAAGATGGAAGAAAAAACAAAGAATTAGACTCCCTGTGTAAGGACAAACACTCCCTGATGAATGGTCAGTGTTCTGCTGCCACAGAATGGTGGCATGTGTCCCCGCTTCCAAGAGCAACGTGAAAACACAAGACAGCACCAGGCATGGTCGGCACTCTTGCAATCCCAGTACTTAGAAGACAGAAGTTCAAGGCCAGTTTGCTCTAGGCCAACTGGGACATAGTGAGATTCTGTCTCAAATAAAACAAACCCAGTAACAACAAAAAATACAAATATCTAACTGTTCTGTATTTGAATTTGGACCCTTCTAGGGACTGCTTTTACAACCTCTAGCAAGTGACAATGCTCTTTGTTGCTTGTTAGCAAGACAGACGCGGGGCAGCAGTGGGAATGAGGTAAGCAGACATCAGTACAGACCTGAGAACAGCACTCAACAGTAAGCTGTGCTGTGTGAGCCTTGGGTATGACGTCATTAGAAGTCAGATCTAGCTACCCATCCGGCTGACAGATGGCACAGGGACACTGCAGGGTCTCTCCCCACGATGAATGTTACACAAGAGCCTCTCTACTCCTCAGGGGGACCTCATCAGCTGGAGGATGAGATGGGGGCTCAGAACCCTGCAGAGATGCGCTGATAGCTACTGCCCTGGCAGGCAAGCCAGTTGAGCCTAGATTTGGGCTGGTCCCCAAAGGCCTGGAGTCCACACTTGGGTCAGTCTTGTGGTGTTGCTGTCTTGAACTTAATGATTTTGGAACCAGGGCCCCACATTTTTATTTTGCAAGTTAGTCTGTCCTGCCTTGCTATGACAGGCTTCAAAATGGTCACTCTTCTGCTATGGGTAGTTTATACATCTGGGCCCAGGGTAATTTTTCTATTCATCAATCCAGCGTTTGGTGTGTTAGGTTGGTTTCCTTTTTGAAGCAGTCTTTAGTCCAGGCTGGCCTGGAACTCATTACGTAGCTAGGCTGGACTTGAACTTCTGATTATAGGTCACACTCAATGTTCTGCTGTGCTGGGCCTTGAACCAGGGCATCTACATGCATGCTAGGCAAGCATTCTTCTACCAACCACGCCAGATCCCCAGCTCTCAGTCTAGTGGTTTTTAATGAGGTTGAAACCTCCAGGAGAAAATGACATTCACTTTAGGATCGGTTGCCCATACATGTGCCTGCCCTCCGCCTCTCGTAGGTAGGGGGTGGCTGCTGAGGGCAGGGTAGGCCCCTTCTCCACTGAAGCTTCATACCCTAACACAGAATAGGAGCTCAGTGGATCATAGGTCACTTTTTCTCCTGACTGGAACCCACCTGAGCATCTGACCACTTGTGGGGAAGCAGTATCATTTCCCGCCACACTGCTTGCTCCTGGAAAGCTCTGTGAGAGTGGACACTGAGGTCTGCAGAGATCCTTCCCCCACCCCCAGCCCTTCCTCCACATCAACACTGTTCAATGGATTGGTGTTTAAAGGGCTGTGGTTCAAAGTCAACACAGGTTTAAAGGCCTATAGGGCTGGCTTTGTGAAGCCTGCCCCAAAGGAAGTGAAGTACAGCTTAAAGACACACAGACTTCCTTTTGGAGTGGGTCTGAGACCCAGCAGGAGGCTCCAGGTCAGGGTTTCTGGACTGTTTAAAGATAGAGTGGAGAATAAGGCCGTAGTATAACCCAGCTCTCCAGAGGCTGAGACAGGAAGATCCTGGCTAATCTTGGCCACACAGTGAGACCCTGTCTCACAAGACACCACACATGATGGTGTATGCCTGTAACCTCAGCACCCAGGAGAAGCACAGAATGGGACTCTAACAGCTTCATGAAGTGATCCACTTCGCACAAAAACAATCACATTGAAAATGCGACAGTCAGTCACCTTAGGTATATTCAATGTCAAAGATCTGTGGCCATCATCAAAATGAAATTCAGAGGCTTCCCATCACCTGTCTGTCATTCTGCCCCCATCCCAATCCTTATCAGTCACTCATCTGCTTTCTGGCCATTTCACGCATGGAATCATTCAGTCTATGGTTTTCTTTTGTGATACAATGTCATGTTGTGGTATCAGGATGAACTCTCTTCCTTCTTTCCTCCTCTCCCCTCCTCTCCCTCCTCCATCCTTTTCCTTATATTTTTTAATCTTTTGGTTTTTCAGGAACTGTCCCTCCTATCCCTGCTTTCTGAGTTGCAGGTGTTAGAAGCTTGTGCCACCACAGCCAGCGGAAAGACCACTCCCTGCTATGCCTGGGTCCTAGTCCTTCACAGGATGGCTACCTGTTGCTTGTCTGTTTGTCAGCTGACAGTCTTGGGTTGTTTCTATTTGTGGCTGTCATGAGCAGCATAGCTGTGAGTGCTCATGGACGCTTTTGTGTGGGTGGACCTCTGTTTCTTGTGCGTATATTTCTAGGGATGGAGTTGGTGGGTCCTGAGACAATGGCACAGCAGATACCCACTGTTTGGGTGCACCAGTGGCAGCCTTCAGCTTGTTTCCTCTGTCCCTCTGAGTGTGTTACCTCTTGCCCAGTGTTTTCTTATTCTCTTTCTGTGTGTGTGTGTGTGTGTGTGTGTGTGTGTGTGTGTGTGTGTATACATGTGCATGCAGGTGCCCAAGGAGACCGAAAGGGGGTACAGAGTCTCCCTGGGGCTGGAGTTACAGAGTTGGTAAGCTGCCCAGTGCAGGTACTGGGATCTGAACTCCAGTCCTCCAACAGAGAGCAGTAAGCAGTCTTAATCACTGAGTTTGGGTAGATGTGTGAACAGTATGCATGTGGCAGTCTAAGGCCAGCCTCACGTGTGGGTCTTCACATGACTTTTGCTCTCCTTTAAGAGACTCTCATTGACCTGGAACTTTATCAAGCTGAGTTGGGCTATCTGGTCTGAGGGCTTCCAGGGGTCGGCCTGCCTCTGCCTCCTACATCATCACTGTGGGACACAGGTGTCTCCTGCGTCATCACTGTGGGACACAGCTGTACACCACCATGCTCAGCTTTTTCTATGGGTCCCAAGGATCCGAACTCAGAACCCCATGTTTGCAAGGCATAATCTTTACTGCCAGCCATCTCTCTGGCCCTGACATTTTAACATTTCTCTTTGTCTCAAACTTTCACTGGGTGGGATCTGGAGAGGATAGGGGAACCAGAGAGAATCTGGAGTAGGACAGTGTAGTACAAGAACTGGGGCGCCCTGGGCGAGGCCAGAGCAGCAGTGTAACTCACAGATTCAGGGTCCCTTTTCAAAGCTTGTGGAGTCTGAAGTGCAATGGCAGAGCCAGCACAGGGTGTGAGCAGCAGATGCAAGAATCTGAACCTGGGGGGCTGGAGAGATGGCTCAGAGGTTAAGAGCACTGGCTGCTCTTCCAGAGGTCCTGAGTTCAATTCCCAGCAACCACATGGTGGCTCACAACCATCTGTACTGAAATCTCATGCCCTCCTCTGGCATGCAGGCATACATCGAGGGAGAATGTTGTATACATAATAAATAAATCTTAAAAAGAAAAAAAAAAGAATCTGAACCTGTGGGTGCCCAGGAGACACATAAACAAGCCACACTCCATCCCTGGAGTGGTTCCAATGGCAGGTGGTGGCCCCTGGTGTGTGTGTCAAGATTCAAACCCTTATCATTTGAATCTCCCAAAATAAGATGACCCCCTCCAACCTGTAGGCTCTAAGAGCTTAAAAAATAGTTATTTGTCTGAGGCCTTCCCCGAAGAGCAACATTTGGTTTATTTGGCCACAGTATTTAGTTCTAGCTTCTGAGGGGTGGGGGACAGGGCTGCACACAAGGCCACAAGGGAGCAGACAGCCAGAGCTACAGCAGAAGCAGGTGGCCATGGTGGACACTAGCAGCCAAGTGTTGTAGCAACACCTCCCAGCTCAGAACAGAATGCCATTATCTTTCTCAAGGGCTAGCCTCTACTGGCCCACAAGCCTCATTTCCCATGTTCCCCTAGACTCTTGGCCCCAGGACTCATTATCATCCCCACTCAATACTTTGTCATTGTCATGAAGATTGATGGCTGGCAGTCTTTGTAGGAGGCCGCTTGTTTGTTCCCGGCTACTCAGCCCCAAAATAACCACACAGAAACTGTATTAATTAAATCTCTGCTTGGCCTGTTAGCTTTAGATTCTTGTTGGCTAGCTCTTACATCTTAATCTAACTCATTTCTATTAATCTGTGTATCTCCACATGGCTGTGGCTTACCTGATAAAGTTCCTCTGGCATCTGTCTCTGGCGTGGCTACATGACATCTCACTGACTCAGCCTTCTTTCTCTCAGCATTCAGTTTAGTTTTCTCCACCTAGCTCTGTTCTGCCTTGCTATAGGCCAAAGCAGTTTCTTTATTCATTAACCAATAAAAGCAGCACATAGACAGAAGGACCTCTCACACCAGTGGGTAAAGGACTCAGCCAGGGACTCAGAGCAGACGTGTGGCTGGATTGTATTCATCTGTTAAATGTGATAGCTAAGGCCCCACAGATGGGCACACATTGCATTGTAGCCACAAGATGGCTGTAGTCCTTGCCTGATGCTACCCCTGCCTGACAGACATGCGGAAAAGAGAGTTGGTTTATTATACTGTTTCAACCAGGATGCAGAATGACTTTTTTGCGAACCCTCCTCTTCCCTCCCTCCAAGTCCTCCCTTCTTTCTCACCACCCCTCTCTGAGGCATGATCTTCCTGTTATAACCCAGGCTTCTCTCAGCCACCTAAGTGCTGGGATTATGGGCACATTTGTTACGATACCTTGGCTGGAAGTGACTTTTAATATACCATCTAATGCCTTTTAATTCTTCCAGATATTTAAAAATGTAATCTTTATGGTTAAAAAAGAGAATAAAAAAGATAGTACAAAAGAGAATAAAAGGGCTGGTGAAGGGGCTCAGTGGATAAAGGAGCTCGTCCACCAGTGCCCAGTGGATAAAGGCGCTTGTCTTCCAGTGCCCAGTGGATAAAGGAGCTCGTCCTCCAGTGCTCAGTGCATAAAGGAGCTCGTCCTCCAGTGCCCAGTGGATAAAGGCGCTTGTCCTCCAGTGCCCAGTGGATAAAGGCGCTCGTCCTCCAGTGCCCAGTGGATAAAGGAGCTCGTCCTCCAGTGCCCAGTGGATAAAGGAGCTCGTCCTCCAGTGCCCAGTGGATAAAGGAGCTCGTCCTCCAGTGCCCAGTGGATAAAGGAGCTCTTCCTCCAGTGCTCAGTGGATAAAGGCGCTCGTCCTCCAGTGCCCAGTGGATAAAGGCGCTTGTCCTCCAGTGCCCAGTGGATAAAGGAGCTCTTCCTCCAGTGCTCAGTGGATAAAGGCGCTCGTCCTCCAGTGCCCAGTGGATAAAGGAGCTCGTCCTCCAGTGCCCAGTGCATAAAGGAGCTTGTCCTCCAGTGCCCAGTGCATAAAGGAGCTTGTCCTCCAGTGCCCAGTGGATAAAGGAGCTTGTCCTCCAGTGCCCAGTGCATAAAGGAGCTTGTCCTCCAGTGCCCAGTGGATAAAGGCGCTCAACCTCCAGTGCCCAGTGGATAAAGGCGCTTGTCCTCCAGTGCTCAGTGCATAAAGGAGCTCGTCCTCCAGTGCCCAGTGGATAAAGGAGCTCGTCCTCCAGTGCTCAGTGCATAAAGGAGCTCGTCCTCCAGTGCCCAGTGGATAAAGGAGCTCTTCCTCCAGTGCTCAGTGCATAAAGGAGCTCGTCCTCCAGTGCCCAGTGGATAAAGAAGCTTGTCCTCCAGTGCCCAGTGGATAAAGGCGCTTGTCTTCCAGTGCCCAGTGGATAAAGGAGCTTGTCCTCCAGTGCTCAGTGCATAAAGGAGCTTGTCCTCCAGTGCCCAGTGGATAAAGGCGCTCGACCTCCAGTGCCCAGTGGATAAAGGCGCTTGTCCTCCAGTGCTCAGTGCATAAAGGAGCTCGACCTCCAGTGCCCAGTGGATAAAGAAGCTTGTCCTCCAGTGCCCAGTGGATAAAGAAGCTTGTCCTCCAGTGCCCAGTGGATAAAGGAGCTCTTCCTCCAGTGCTCAGTGCATAAAGGAGCTCTTCCTCCAGTGCTCAGTGCATAAAGGAGCTCGACCTCCAGTGCCCAGTGGATAAAGGCGCTCAACCTCCAGTGCCCAGTGGATAAAGGCGCTCTTCCTCCAGTGCTCAGTGCATAAAGGAGCTCGTCCTCCAGTGCCCAGTGCATAAAGGAGCTCGTCCTCCAGTGCCCAGTGGATAAAGGCGCTCTTCCTCCAGTCTGATGACTCAAGTTCATCCCTGAGACTCAGATGGTGGAAGGAGAATGCTGACTCCTGCAGGTTCTTTTTGACCTCCACATGTATGCTGTGGTGTGTGCCAATAGCACATGCATGTGCACATTCACAAATACACATGCAAAATAAATGAAAAACTTACTCTAAGTCCAACTTCACCTTCTAAGAAGTAACCACCAAGCTGGAGGAATGGCTCAGTTTGTAAAGTGGTTTCAAGTCTGAGGACCCAAGTTCAATTAGGGCCCAGGTAAACAGTTTTTTCTCTCTCTGTGTGTGTGTGTGTGTGTGTGTGTGTGTGTGTGTGTGTGTGTGTGTGTGTTGCGTATGCCTGTAAACCCAGCCTTGCAGAGGTAGAGGCTTGCTGGCCAGACAGTCTAGTCTAACTGGAGAGTCTAGATCAGTAAGAAGATCCTGTCTCAGAAGAACAAGATGCACAGGGCTTGAGGACTCAGAGTTGTTCTCTGGCTTCTATACATACATGTATCTGCACACACAAAGGAAGTGCCACCATTTGTGCTTTGTACAATTGATATAAATTTTATGGGCAAGATCAAGGGCCCTTTGTTTTGTTTTGTTTTCTCATGAAGAGAAGGCCAGGATGTGGCTGAGGACCCTGGTGATGCAGCTCTCAGGACGAGTCCATTCCAGTACCACCCAGCACCCCCTACTGGCCAACATTTCTGTCACCACTGGGACTTGACTGTGATAACACACACTTTTCTTGGTGCAAGTGCTGTTAGTGTAAACCCGAGAAGCGGAATGTCTCCGTCAGAGGATCTGTGCCATTTTAAGTTCTGAGTTGATTCCCTGGTGCCCTCCAGAAATGTTGTGTGACTCACTGCCCCTCAAGAATGGACACATAGGTCCCTGTTTCTGGTAGCTTTCCCCTCCAACAGAAGCGCTGTATTCTCAGGTAAGTGGACTTTAAGCGTAGGCCTGGGTGGCTGGGTGGCCAGGTGGCCGGGTGGCCATGGCTGCAAGGTGACCCATGTAGCTTTCTAAGGAGACCAGCCATTCAGCAACCTTGGGAGTCCAGGTTACGTAAGCAAAGGTAACATTTGAGGAGGCGAGCCAGAAAACTCGGAGTCAGTAGCATTGTGGCAGTCGGTATTTCTTTCTTGAGCATAGTTAGGACTTAAACATGCTCAAAACATATTCTTCTTTTTAATTCTACACAAATATGTTCCCAGGTTGACACCTCCGATGCCGAGATTCTAGGGGGAAGAACTTCTGCGGCAAAGACAGGAAGGCCGCAGAGAGCCTCTGAGGACGGCAGCGCCAGAGAGAGGGCTGCCCACTGGGCACCACGCTGCCCTATGTTGCTATGGTCTTGCTGCAGGTAAAGCCGCCGGAACCCCAGTGGGATATAGCAAAGCCAAGCTTGGAAAAGGGTTCCTCTGGGCTTGATAACCTGCCTGCTGCCAGGCAAGTGTGCTTCCAGAGAGGGACCGCTCGCCTTTCTGCTTCACGTTCGTGTAACAATCAGCCTGAAACCATTCCAAGCAGGGCAGAAAAGCAACACGTTCTTTGGAGTGATTGCTTAGTTTACTGAGCCATCGCCGGGCCTGTGATGAAGTCAAGTCCTCGTAGCCTGAAGCTTTCACTGCCTCCACTCCTCTGTAATGAAGGATATTTTCCATGGACTTCTCTGGAATTTTTGCCTCTGTTATTTTTAAAGTGTGTCAAGTTGATGTTGAGAATAGACATAAACATTTTATGGGGGCTTGTGTGCCCCAGCCTTTACATACATGATCTGATCCACCCAGTTTCCTACTGAAACAGCTCATTAGTCCCTATTTTACAGATGTGCAAGCATAGTAAGTGAGGGGTTTTCTAGAGAAGAGCTGTCCAAAATGGAAGCTGCCAGCCTCCTGTAATTGGTGTTAAATTAGATACCTTGAAATACATTTAGCTAAGGGTGTTGCTGCATGCCTGTATCAAAACACTCAGGAAACTGAAGCAAGAGGATTGTGATTTATTTTTATTTATTTATTTAGTTATTTATTTATTTATTATGTATACAATATTCTACCTGTATGTCTGCAGTCCAGAAGAGGGTACCAGATCTCATTACAGATGGTTGTGAGCCACCATGTGGTTGTTGGGAATTGAACTCAGGACCTTTGGAAAAGCAGGCAATGCTCTTTTTTTTTTTAAATTTACTTTTATTTGTATTGGTGTTTTGTCTGCATGTATGTGTGAGAGTGTCAGAGATCTTAGAGTTACAGACAGTTCTGAGCTGCCTGTGGATGCTGGGAATTGAACCCGGGTCCTCTGAAAGAGCAGTCAGTGCTCTCAACCACCGAGCCATATCTCCAGCCCCGAGAATTGTGAATTTGAAGACAGCTTGGGCTACATAATGAGTTCCAGGCCAATCTGGGCTACAGAGTGATACCCTGTCTTTAAAATACAATTTTTTATAATGGATTCCCTAGAGTGTTCTAGCGTCGGTTTAGATCTGTGAGTGGGCTTACAAATCTTGGTCACTGTGATGGGCAGAGAAAGTGTTGGAGCTTACTGCAGGCCCAGAGACTTCACAGCTGGAATGAACCAGCCAGGGCTGAGACTAAGCAAATGGCTCAGATGGCAGAGATGCCCTGGCCTTGCCCTTCTTTCTCTGCTGAGACATCACAGTACTGACCACAGGGTACATCAAATTTACTCTGTAGCCAAGAATGACTTTGAACTTCTGCGTGCATGTGTATACAGGTTCCCATGTGTATTGGTCCATATGTATACATGCATGTATACAGGTTCTCGTGTGTGTTGGTTCATGTGTATACGTGCATGTGTATACAGGTTCTCATGTGTATTGGTTCATATGTATACGTGCATGTGTATACAGGTTGTCGTGTGTGTTGGTTCATATGTATACATGCATGTATACAGGTTCTTGTGTGTATTGGTTTATGTGTATACGTGCATGTGTATACAGGTTCTCGTGTGTATTGGTTCATATGTATACGTGCATGTGTATACAGGTTGTCGTGTGTGTTGGTTCATATGTATACATGCATGTATACAGGTTCTCATGTGTGTTGGTTCATATGTATACGTGCATGTGTATACAGGTTGTCGTGTGTGTTGGTTCATATGTATACATGCATGTATACAGGTTGTCGTGTGTGTTGGTTCATATGTATACATGCATGTGTATACAGGTTCCCATGTGTGTTGGTTCATATGTATACATGCATGTGTATACAGGTTCTCATGTGTGTTGGTTCATATGTATACATGCATGTGTATACAGGTTCTCATGTGTGTTGGTTCATATGTATACATGCATGTGTATACAGGTTCTCGTGTGTGTTGGTTCATATGTACACATGCATGTATACAGGTTCCCATGTGTGTTGGTTCATATGTATACATGCATGTATACAGGTTCTCGTGTGTGTTGATTCATATGTATACAGGTGCTCGTGTGTGTTGGTTCATATGTATACAGGTTCCCATGTGTGTTGGTTCATGTGTATAATGGGATGCACATCAAAGGCCTGTGGTTGATGTCTGCTATTCACCTTATATACAGAGAAGGGTCTGTCTCTACTAGTCTGGCTGGTCAGCTTGCCCTGGGGGTTCCTTGACTGTGCCTCCCAAGTGCTGGGATTACAAGTGACCTGCCTGGTTTTGTATGGGTTCTGAAATCAAAACTGAGACCTCTGTGCTCTGCAGCAAACAGTTTAGCACCAAGTCGTTTCACCAGCCCCAACCTTGAGCTGGTGAGCCTCCACCTCCTAGTGGGATCCTAGGAATGATCACCACACTTTCGTTCCACAGCAGTGGGGCACAGCCAGGCCTCATGCACGCTAGGTCCCCCACTTACTGACACTGTTTATGGAAGTGTTCCCCTCAGCCTGCACAAGCTAAGTGTGAACTGTTTTACGATATCTAATAAAATGGTGGGTTGGCAATGACCAGCAGCTGCTGGGATCATGGAGATGGGAAGTCAGATGTCATCTTTGAATGGAATGCGGGGCTTCCGCATCTGAGTACCAGTGTGTAAGGAACACGGGAGTCGGACATGTGTCACTTTATGAGATCAAAAATAAGTGAAATCCACACTCCAGTTAGCCATAAGATGGTCTGAGTTCTTCAACAAACAAATGGGGAGTGGGCTGTGTGGAAATTAGGGGGGAAGTAACCAGCATGACCTGTTGTGACATCTGAGGCCTCTCTGGATTCTGAGTTCATGCAACTGTGAAAGAAGCACTCATGAGGCCCCAGGAACATTGAGGGGGACCAGGTTTTCACTCACATTAATGCACTACTGTTCATTTTCAAGGGAAATGGTGGCAAAGTATTTTTTCTGTTGGAGTCTGATATATGTTGATGTTTATAAATTGCTCTGGGTGGTTTATATGCATGAATTTACCCTATTACCCACTCCCGTGTGTGCTTGAAGCCTTAAACAACAGGAGTAAGTACAGCTCAGGTGGTGAGGCTGGCTGCAGGAATGTTAGGATCTGAGTTTGGATGCTCAGCACTGGAGTGTGTGCCTGTGACATCAGTGCGTGACCCAAGAGGCAGGAGGATCTATGGGCAGCCAGTTGAGCAGAGTCCCTGCTTCAAAAAATCAGGTGGTGATCAAGGAAGACACCCAGCACGTATCTCTGGTCCCCACAACAGAGGGGACCTCTGTGTGCTGTGATTACTATTAATGAATAAAGAAACTGCTTTGGATCTATAGCAGGGCAGAACTTAGGTAGGTGGGGAAGACAGAACTGAATGCTGGGAGGAAGAAGGCAGGGAGATGCTATGGAGCCACCATCAGAGTCAGACATGCTGAAACTTTTCTGGTAGGCCACGACCCCATGGTGATATAGAGATTAATAGAAATGAGTTAAATTAATATAAGAGGTAGCCAATAAGAAGCAGAGATTTTATCAATACAGTTTCTGTGTGATTGTTTCGGGGCTAAGCTAGCCGGGCAGCTGGGAAGAACAAGCGGCTCACTCCCCCCAACACATGAGCATTCACCCTGCGTATATGCACACAAGCATTCCCTCTGCACATACACACACAAGCATTCCTCTGCACAAATGCACACAAGCATTCCCTCTGCACATACGCACACAAGCATTCCTCTGCACATACGCACACAAGCATTCCCTCTGCACATACACACACAAGCATTCCTCTGCACAAATGCACACAAGCATTCCCTCTGCACATACACACACAAGCATTCCCTCTGCACATATGCACACAAGCATTCCCTCTGCACACATGCACACAAGCATTCCCTCTGCACATACACACACAAGCATTCCTCTGCACAAATGCACACAAGCATTCCTCTGCACAAATGCACACAAGCATTCCCTCTGCACAAATGCACACAAGCATTCCCTCTGCACAAATGACCACAAGCATTCCCTCTGCACAAATGCACACAAGCATTCCCTCTGAACATACACACACAAGCATTCCCTCTGCACATACACACACAAGCATTCCCTCTGCACAAATGCACACAAGCATTCCCTCTGCACATATGCACACAAGCATTCCTCTGCACAAATGCACACAAGCATTCCTCTGCACAAATGCACACAAGCATTCCCTCTGCACAAATGCACACAAGCATTCCCTATGCCCAAAGCACACAAGCATTCCCTCTGCCCAAAGCACACAAGCATTCCCTCTGCACATACACACACAAGCATTCCCTGTGCATATACACACACAAGCATTCCCTCTGCACATACACACACAAGCATTCCCTCTGCACAAACGCACACAAGCATTCCCTCTGCACATATGCACACAAGCATTCCCTCTGCACAAATGCACACAAGCATTCCCTCTGCACATATGCACACAAGCATTCCTCTGCACAAATGCACACAAGCATTCCTCTGCACAAATGCACACAAGCATTCCTCTGCACAAATGCACACAAGCATTCCCTCTGCACATATACACACAAGCATTCCTCTGCACATACGCACACAAGCATTCCCTCTGCACATACGCACACAAGCATTCCTCTGCACATACACACACAAGCATTCCCTCTGCACATACACACACAAGCATTCCTCTGCACAAATGCACACAAGCATTCCTCTGCACATACGCACACAAGCATTCCCTCTGCACATACACACACAAGCATTCCTCTGCACATACACACACAAGCATTCCCTCTGCACACATGCACACAAGCATTCCCTCTGCACATACACACACAAGCATTCCCTCTGCACATACACACACAAGCATTCCTTTGCACAAATGCACACAAGCATTCCCTCTGCACATACACACACAAGCATTCCTCTGCACAAATGCACACAAGCATTCCTCTGCACAAATGCACACAAGCATTCCCTCTGCACAAATGCACACTAGCATTCCCTCTGCACATACACACACAAGCATTCCCTCTGCACATACACACACAAGCATTCCCTCTGCACACATGCACACAAGCATTCCCTCTGCACATACACACACAAGCATTCCTCTGCACAAATGCACACAAGCATTCCTCTGCACAAATGCACACAAGCATTCCCTCTGCACAAATGCACACAAGCATTCCCTCTGCACAAATGCACACAAGCATTCCCTCTGCACAAATGCACACAAGCATTCCCTCTGCACATACACACACAAGCATTCCCTCTGCACATACACACACAAGCATTCCCTCTGCACATACACACACAAGCATTCCCTCTGCACACACACACACAAGCATTCCTCTGCACAAATGCACACAAGCATTCCTCTGCACATACGCACACAAGCATTCCCTCTGCACATACACACACAAGCATTCCTCTGCACAAATGCACACAAGCATTCCCTCTGCACAAATGCACACAAGCATTCCCTCTGCACATACGCACACAAGCATTCCCTCTGCACATACACACACAAGCATTCCTCTGCACAAATGCACACAAGCATTCCCTCTGCACAAATGCACACAAGCATTCCCTCTGCACATACACACACAAGCATTCCCTCTGCACATACACACACAAGCATTCCCTCTGCACAAATGCACACAAGCATTCCCTCTGCACATACACACACAAGCATTCCTCTGCACAAATGCACACAAGCATTCCTCTGCACAAATGCAAACAAGCATTCCCTCTGCACAAATGCACACTAGCATTCCCTCTGCACATACACACACAAGCATTCCCTCTGCACATACACACACAAGCATTCCCTCTGCACACATGCACACAAGCATTCCCTCTGCACATACACACACAAGCATTCCTCTGCACAAATGCACACAAGCATTCCTCTGCACAAATGCACACAAGCATTCCCTCTGCACAAATGCACACAAGCATTCCCTCTGCACAAATGCACACAAGCATTCCCTCTGCACAAATGCACACAAGCATTCCCTCTGCACATACACACACAAGCATTCCCTCTGCACATACACACACAAGCATTCCCTCTGCACAAATGCACACAAGCATTCCCTCTGCACATATGCACACAAGCATTCCTCTGCACAAATGCACACAAGCATTCCTCTGCACAAATGCACACAAGCATTCCCTCTGCACAAATGCACACAAGCATTCCCTCTGCCCAAAGCACACAAGCATTCCCTCTGCCCAAAGCACACAAGCATTCCCTCTGCACATACACACACAAGCATTCCCTCTGCACATACACACACAAGCATTCCTCTGCACAAATGCACACAAGCATTCCTCTGCACATACGCACACAAGCATTCCCTCTGCACATACACACACAAGCATTCCTCTGCACAAATGCACACAAGCATTCCCTCTGCACATATACACACAAGCATTCCTCTGCACATACGCACACAAGCATTCCCTCTGCACATACACACACAAGCATTCCCTCTGCACAAATGCACACAAGCATTCCCTCTGCACATATACACACAAGCATTCCCTCTGCACATACGCACACAAGCATTCCCTCTGCACATACACACACAAGCATTCCTCTGCACAAATGCACACAAGCATTCCCTCTGCACAAATGCACACAAGCATTCCCTCTGCACATACACACACAAGCATTCCCTCTGCACACATGCACACAAGCATTCCCTCTGCACATACACACACAAGCATTCCCTCTGCACATACACACACAAGCATTCCTCTGCACAAATGCACACAAGCATTCCCTCTGCACATACACACACAAGCATTCCTCTGCACAAATGCACACAAGCATTCCTCTGCACAAATGCACACAAGCATTCCCTCTGCACATACACACACAAGCATTCCTCTGCACAAATGCACACAAGCATTCCCTCTGCACATACACACACAAGCATTCCTCTGCACAAATGCACACAAGCATTCCCTCTGCACAAATGCACACAAGCATTCCCTCTGCACATACACACACAAGCATTCCCTCTGCACACATGCACACAAGCATTCCCTCTGCACATACGCACACAAGCATTCCCTCTGCACAAATGCACACAAGCATTCCTCTGCACATACGCACACAAGCATTCCCTCTGCACATACACACACAAGCATTCCCTCTGCACAAATGCACACAAGCATTCCCTCTGCACATACGCACACAAGCATTCCTCTGCACATACGCACACAAGCATTCCCTCTGCACATACACACACAAGCATTCCTCTGCACAAATGCACACAAGCATTCCCTCTGCACAAATGCACACAAGCATTCCCTCTGCACATACACACACAAGCATTCCCTCTGCACACATGCACACAAGCCTTCCCTCTGCACATACACACACAAGCATTCCCTCTGCACAAATGCACACAAGCATTCCTCTGCACAAATGCACGCAAGCATTCCCTCTGCACATATGCACACAAGCATTCCCTCTGCACATACACACACAAGCATTCCCTCTGCACACATGCACACAAGCATTCCCTCTGCACATACACACACAAGCATTCCCTCTGCACATACACAAGCATTCCTTTGCACAAATGCACACAAGCATTCCCTCTGCACATACACACACAAGCATTCCTCTGCACAAATGCACACAAGCATTCCTCTGCACAAATGCACACAAGCATTCCCTCTGCACAAATGCACACTAGCATTCCCTCTGCACATACACACACAAGCATTCCCTCTGCACATACACACACAAGCATTCCCTCTGCACACATGCACACAAGCATTCCCTCTGCACATACACACACAAGCATTCCTCTGCACAAATGCACACAAGCATTCCTCTGCACAAATGCACACAAGCATTCCCTCTGCACAAATGCACACAAGCATTCCCTCTGCACAAATGCACACAAGCATTCCCTCTGCACAAATGCACACAAGCATTCCCTCTGCACATACACACACAAGCATTCCCTCTGCACATACACACACAAGCATTCCCTCTGCACATACACACACAAGCATTCCCTCTGCACGCACACACACAAGCATTCCTCTGCACAAATGCACACAAGCATTCCTCTGCACATACGCACACAAGCATTCCCTCTGCACATACACACACAAGCATTCCTCTGCACAAATGCACACAAGCATTCCCTCTGCACAAATGCACACAAGCATTCCCTCTGCACATACGCACACAAGCATTCCCTCTGCACATACACACACAAGCATTCCTCTGCACAAATGCACACAAGCATTCCCTCTGCACAAATGCACACAAGCATTCCCTCTGCACATACACACACAAGCATTCCCTCTGCACATACACACACAAGCATTCCCTCTGCACAAATGCACACAAGCATTCCCTCTGCACATACACACACAAGCATTCCTCTGCACAAATGCACACAAGCATTCCTCTGCACAAATGCACACAAGCATTCCCTCTGCACAAATGCACACTAGCATTCCCTCTGCACATACACACACAAGCATTCCCTCTGCACATACACACACAAGCATTCCCTCTGCACACATGCACACAAGCATTCCCTCTGCACATACACACACAAGCATTCCTCTGCACAAATGCACACAAGCATTCCTCTGCACAAATGCACACAAGCATTCCCTCTGCACAAATGCACACAAGCATTCCCTCTGCACAAATGCACACAAGCATTCCCTCTGCACAAATGCACACAAGCATTCCCTCTGCACATACACACACAAGCATTCCCTCTGCACATACACACACAAGCATTCCCTCTGCACAAATGCACACAAGCATTCCCTCTGCACATATGCACACAAGCATTCCTCTGCACAAATGCACACAAGCATTCCTCTGCACAAATGCACACAAGCATTCCCTCTGCACAAATGCACACAAGCATTCCCTCTGCCCAAAGCACACAAGCATTCCCTCTGCCCAAAGCACACAAGCATTCCCTCTGCACATACACACACAAGCATTCCCTCTGCACATACACACACAAGCATTCCTCTGCACAAATGCACACAAGCATTCCTCTGCACACACGCACACAAGCATTCCCTCTGCACATACACACACAAGCATTCCTCTGCACAAATGCACACAAGCATTCCCTCTGCACATATACACACAAGCATTCCTCTGCACATACGCACACAAGCATTCCCTCTGCACATACACACACAAGCATTCCCTCTGCACAAATGCACACAAGCATTCCCTCTGCACATATACACACAAGCATTCCCTCTGCACATACGCACACAAGCATTCCCTCTGCACATACACACACAAGCATTCCTCTGCACAAATGCACACAAGCATTCCCTCTGCACAAATGCACACAAGCATTCCCTCTGCACATACACACACAAGCATTCCCTCTGCACACATGCACACAAGCATTCCCTCTGCACATACACACACAAGCATTCCCTCTGCACATACACACACAAGCATTCCTCTGCACAAATGCACACAAGCATTCCCTCTGCACATACACACACAAGCATTCCTCTGCACAAATGCACACAAGCATTCCTCTGCACAAATGCACACAAGCATTCCCTCTGCACATACACACACAAGCATTCCTCTGCACAAATGCACACAAGCATTCCCTCTGCACATACACACACAAGCATTCCTCTGCACAAATGCACACAAGCATTCCCTCTGCACAAATGCACACAAGCATTCCCTCTGCACATACACACACAAGCATTCCCTCTGCACACATGCACACAAGCATTCCCTCTGCACATACGCACACAAGCATTCCCTCTGCACAAATGCACACAAGCATTCCTCTGCACATACGCACACAAGCATTCCCTCTGCACATACACACACAAGCATTCCCTCTGCACAAATGCACACAAGCATTCCCTCTGCACATACGCACACAAGCATTCCTCTGCACATACGCACACAAGCATTCCCTCTGCACATACACACACAAGCATTCCTCTGCACAAATACACACAAGCATTCCCTCTGCACAAATGCACACAAGCATTCCCTCTGCACATACACACACAAGCATTCCCTCTGCACACATGCACACAAGCATTCCCTCTGCACATACACACACAAGCATTCCCTCTGCACAAATGCACACAAGCATTCCTCTGCACAAATGCACGCAAGCATTCCCTCTGCACAAATGCACACAAGCATTCCTCTGCACAAATGCACACAAGCATTCCCTCTGCACAAATGCACACTAGCATTCCCTCTGCACATACACACACAAGCATTCCCTCTGCACATACACACACAAGCATTCCCTCTGCACACATGCACACAAGCATTCCCTCTGCACATACACACACAAGCATTCCTCTGCACAAATGCACACAAGCATTCCTCTGCACAAATGCACACAAGCATTCCCTCTGCACAAATGCACACAAGCATTCCCTCTGCACAAATGCACACAAGCATTCCCTCTGCACAAATGCACACAAGCATTCCCTCTGCACATACACACACAAGCATTCCCTCTGCACATACACACACAAGCATTCCCTCTGCACAAATGCACACAAGCATTCCCTCTGCACATATGCACACAAGCATTCCTCTGCACAAATGCACACAAGCATTCCTCTGCACAAATGCACACAAGCATTCCCTCTGCACAAATGCACACAAGCATTCCCTCTGCCCAAAGCACACAAGCATTCCCTCTGCCCAAAGCACACAAGCATTCCCTCTGCACATACACACACAAGCATTCCCTCTGCACATACACACACAAGCATTCCTCTGCACAAATGCACACAAGCATTCCTCTGCACACACGCACACAAGCATTCCCTCTGCACATACACACACAAGCATTCCTCTGCACAAATGCACACAAGCATTCCCTCTGCACATATACACACAAGCATTCCTCTGCACATACGCACACAAGCATTCCCTCTGCACATACACACACAAGCATTCCCTCTGCACAAATGCACACAAGCATTCCCTCTGCACATATACACACAAGCATTCCCTCTGCACATACGCACACAAGCATTCCCTCTGCACATACACACACAAGCATTCCTCTGCACAAATGCACACAAGCATTCCCTCTGCACAAATGCACACAAGCATTCCCTCTGCACATACACACACAAGCATTCCCTCTGCACACATGCACACAAGCATTCCCTCTGCACATACACACACAAGCATTCCCTCTGCACATACACACACAAGCATTCCTCTGCACAAATGCACACAAGCATTCCCTCTGCACATACACACACAAGCATTCCTCTGCACAAATGCACACAAGCATTCCTCTGCACAAATGCACACAAGCATTCCCTCTGCACATACACACACAAGCATTCCTCTGCACAAATGCACACAAGCATTCCCTCTGCACATACACACACAAGCATTCCTCTGCACAAATGCACACAAGCATTCCCTCTGCACAAATGCACACAAGCATTCCCTCTGCACATACACACACAAGCATTCCCTCTGCACACATGCACACAAGCATTCCCTCTGCACATACGCACACAAGCATTCCCTCTGCACAAATGCACACAAGCATTCCTCTGCACATACGCACACAAGCATTCCCTCTGCACATACACACACAAGCATTCCCTCTGCACAAACGCACACAAGCATTCCCTCTGCACATACGCACACAAGCATTCCTCTGCACATACGCACACAAGCATTCCCTCTGCACATACACACACAAGCATTCCTCTGCACAAATACACACAAGCATTCCCTCTGCACAAATGCACACAAGCATTCCCTCTGCACATACACACACAAGCATTCCCTCTGCACACATGCACACAAGCATTCCCTCTGCACATACACACACAAGCATTCCCTCTGCACAAATGCACACAAGCATTCCTCTGCACAAATGCACGCAAGCATTCCCTCTGCACATATGCACACAAGCATTCCCTCTGCACATATGCACACAAGCATTCCTCTGCACAAATGCACACAAGCATTCTTCTGCACAAATGCACACAAGCATTCCTCTGCACAAATGCACACAAGCATTCCCTCTGCACATACACACACAAGCATTCCCTCTGCACATACACACACAAGCATTCCCTCTGCACAAATGCACACAAGCATTCCCTCTGCACATATGCACACAAGCAATCCCTCTGCACAAATGCACACAAGCATTCCCTCTGCACATACACACACAAGCATTCCCTCTGCACATACACACACAAGCATTCCTCTGCACAAATGCACACAAGCATTCCCTCTGCACAAATGCACACAAGCATTCGAACTGCATATACGCATACAATCATTCCCTCTGCACATACACACACAAGCATTCCTCTGCACAAATGCACACAAGCATTCGAACTGCATATACGCGCACAAAAAAAGAGGAAAAAGGGAAAATTATTTTTTTCCTGACCTCTCAAGGATATCAGATTATTATGAGTTAGAGTTTAGAGTTCTTTAGAGGATAGGAACAGAAATATATATATATTACATATTATGCATACACATATATACATACTCACGCACATATATATTTAATTATACGTATACATATATACATACACACATATAAAGGGATCTTATTAGAGTGGCTAACAGATTGTGGTCCAGCTAACCTGACAATGGTGTCTACCAGAAGGTCCAGCAGTTGTTCTATCCATGAAGCTGATATCTCAGCTGGTCTTTAGTAGACTGTGGAATCCAGAATTAGGCTCTAATGCCAGTGAAGGAGTGGACTGCTCGCGGGAGCGAGAGCAAGCAGGCAGGGAGTGAGCCAGCTCTCTGCTTCCAGTTCCTTTATATAGGCTGCTACAGAAAGTGTGATCTTCCCACCTCAAAAGATCTGGATTAAAGGTAAATCTTTTCACCACAAAGATCCAGATTAGAAGTGGTCCTTGCCACTTCAAGTGATTTAACTAAGAAAAAAAATCCCTCAGAGGTGTTTCCAACTATTTGGGTTTTAGTTAATGCCAGATGTAGTCAAGTTGACAACCAAGAACACCCATCACAGTTCCCCTCTCTACCACTGCATCTCCAGGATGAGCATGGGGAGCAGGCTTAGGATTCATCTCCATGACAACTAGTAAGGAACAGCATTCAGAAGCTACATTTCTACACTAGGTTATGCCAGGCTGCCAGGATCATGTCAGGACCTAAACGCTCCCTTTGGAGCCTCCCCACATGGATTTTTCACAGCAATGCCCTCCTTGCCACACTTTCTGGACCTTCCAGCATAGTCACCAAGGAGGAGTGACCAGTTGGGGTGGGGGCAGTCCCTGAACCATGTGTGTTCCAATTCTGACCCCGCCACTTAATGCCAAGACCTTTCACCTTTCTGGACCTCTTCTGTGAGGTCAATAGAACCCAAAGGGATCGGGCTGGGGGATGCTCAGTGGGGGGATGCTCAGTGGGGGGATGCTCAGTGGGGGGATGCTCAGTGGGGGGATGCTCAGTGGGGGGATGCTCAGTGGGGGGATGCTCAGTGGGGGGATGCTCAGTGGGGGGATGCTTAGTGGGTAAAGCACTGGCTGTACAAGTATGGGGACCTGAGTTTGGATCTCAGAAGTCACGAAAAGCTGAGTACAGTGGAGCTCACATCTCTAATCCCAACGCTTCTCCAGAGGAAAAGGGAGGCAGAGGGCTAGCTGGCCCGTTGTACCCAGAGGAAAACAAAAGAGCCCCTGTCTCAAACAAGGTGAAAGGCAAGGAGTGACACCCAAGGTTGTCTTATCTCCACTTATACAACATGGCATTCGTGCACCTGAATACACACACACACACACATGAAGCCCCAGCTAACTCAATAGCTCTGTATCAAGAGAGCAATGTCTATAAAGACCTCATCTCAGGGGTGAAGGGTGATCCTCACGAGCTTCGAAACACCCTTGAGAAATATAAGACCAGGCTGTCCTCTCACCTCAACTTAAACAACCTGACTCCTGTGGAGCCAGCACAACTCCCACCCTGCTCTTTGCTAACACCATTCCCCTGCCAGCAAAAGGCACCTTCCCCTGCTGTTCGCATCTGGGAAACAAGGCAGGGCTTGGGGAGAAGCATCTGCTCAGGACCACTCTGGCAGGCAGCCCATGGCTCCTCCCCGCTATGCCCGGCCACCTGTGTACTGATCAAGCAGGAAATTAGAGCTACCAAGAGGCCAAAGACCTTCCTAACTCCATTTGTGAAACGAAAAAGACAGGCCATAGAGTTCAAGTCCCCTCTCTCATACCAGAGTGGGCCAACAGCAGCAGCTGGTTCAATTTCCTCAGGAAGAGGAAATTTCCTTGTAACAAGGAAAGCTGACATTTTTTCTTTTAAGACATAGTCTCATGTACCCTAGGCTAGCCTCAGACTTGCTGTGTAACTAAGGATAACCTTGAGTTTTTGATCCTTCTGACTCTACTTTCAGAGTGCTGGGCTAGGGTTACAGATGTGCCACCACCCGCAGTTTGCGATGCTGGAGGTGGAACCCAGGCTTCATACGCGCTAAGCAAGCACGTACTAACTGCTACTCCAGCCATGAAGCGTTCTCATTTTTGTTGGTTTTGTTTTAGGTGTGTTTGTTGGTGGTGGTGCTTCTTGTTGTTGTTGTTGGTTGGTTGGTTTTGTTTTGTTTTTTGCTTTTAGCGTGTGTGTGTGTGTGTGTGTGTGTGTGTGTGTGTGTGTGTTGCTAAGGATTAATGTAGCCCAGCCTGGCCTTGACAATGCTTTGTAGCCAAGGCTGGCCTTGAACTCCAGGTCCTACTTCAGCCTCCTAAGTGCTGGGATCTTAAGCATTAGCCCCACGCCTGACTTAGCTTCATTGCATCCTGTCCTGGAGCATGATGGTGGGGTTGGGGGTCCTGAGAAATTCAGGTGGTAAAGCAGAAAAGCCCAGCTCACGTTCAATTCCACAGACAGGGCCGTGGCTAAAGGGGTTTTTCTAAGAAGCAAACTCAGGATGAAGCCAATTAACATCAATTTACAAGATCCCTTCGAATTTAGGGAATCCATGTGTGTGACACCCATGAACCACCCATGTATCACCTCTGGGGCCTCTCAAATTGGCCACTGGCTCTTACTTCTACCTCAGTCCGAAATGGTGATTCTGCCTCCAGGAATCTCATAATGGGACTGTGTATGGGAGCTGTCTCCTCCCATCTTATATTCCTCTCTAAGGCTGGGATTGAAGGCATGCACCACTACTGCCTGGTCTCTATGGCAAACTAGTGTGGCTACTGGGATTAAAGGTGTGTGCCACCACCACCTAGTCTGTAAGGCTGACCAGTGTGACTGTTTTACTCTCTGAACTTCAGGCAAGCTTTATTTGTTAAAATACAAATGAAATGTCCCCAGATTGTCAGTCACATCTCTGGCGTCATTTCTGCTTTACTGCTCCTGGATGGTGACATGTGGGTGACATTCTATACTCATCAAATGGTGCCACCAATACCACATCTCTGCTCCAGCTGATGTCAGAGAAACCCTCCACACACACCAGGACCTCCTGTCCCCATTTCTGTCTGGCAGGCCACCTGACATCAAGATGGAAGATGATAGCAGAGAAAAAACATGGTCTGACAGGACATATGGGGTCTGGTTCTTTTTCAGTGATTGTACCTGTTTTGTCTCCCCCTCTTAACTCCATTCAGATCCCTATCACAGCACTCAATTGGTGTTAGGGGGGACCATGAGCCTCAGAGTTGAAGTCCAGATTGCTCTCTGGCCCTTGCAGTAATCAACACTGAATGTGTTCGTTCCTTGCCTCGCCACCAAGGTAATAATAAAACCCACAGCCTCGTTACTAGCTAATCCCTTCTCCTTGTTTTTCCTCCCCTTTCCTCAGATGGATTCCTGAGTTCTTCCAGATCGCTCGTTGCTAAGCTAGAGAGTTCCAGGTTTTGCAGCCTTGCTGCTCATTGGTGGAGAGTTCCCCGGCTGCTCCAACCAGAGGAGGCTGAAGAGGAAAGCATTGCCCCAGGAGCTGGGAATTTTCTAGCAGTTGATGTCATGCAAAGGTCTTTGTCTAGCTCTGCGGAATTTGCTGTCCTCTTGAACTGACTGAGGAGAAACACACAGAGGTTCTAGAATGTTTCTCCTGGAGCAGAAAAAACAACTCAGGATTAACCATAAAACCTCCCAGCCTGATCAAGCGAGGACACTGGATAGCCTGAGCTCAGGGTGCTTGGAACGAGGGCTTCATCTGCAAAGGATAGTCCTCCCCAGTCCTTGAGCAGCTGGGACAATGTGTGCTGCCACTGTGACTGCAAAGGACAATAAAATACGAGGCTGGAAGAGCATTTAACAGCCTGACTCCCAGCTTCCCCGGAAGCTTCGTCTCTTCCCAGCAGAAGCTGCCCTGGACATCTGGAGTCCACGAGAGATGGCTGTGGGCTTTAGCTTCCTTCTTTCAGAAAGAAGGAAGTTCAGTGACCCAGACTCGGCTTTAAGATAGTCACATCATCCAGATGGGCCAACCAGAATTTTCTCTGGGACTTCCCTGCCAGAACTATAGGGAAAGGCCTCATGCACCGCCCTGGCTGTGAAATGTGTGGAAGGTGTCTGAGAAAACAGAAATCCCAAAAGATAGAGAGCCCCTGAGCTACTGCTGGGAGTCAGTAGAGATACATGCCTCACGTCTAGTGAAGGGAGAGAGAGAGAGAGAGAGAGAGAGAGAGAGAGAGAGAGAGAGAGGCCAAGAAACTGGACTATACAGATTCACAGCATTCGGCCAAATGGGAGGGGACTTGCATACAGTTCACACAACATCCTTGAGATCACCTAGTAGGTTACTACATTTTTCAGACTGAGAATCTAAGGATCTGAGGAGTACAGAGGCCTTGCCCAGGGGACTTTGCCACGGGGTGCTCAGGGATTCCAACATGTGCTATCTAAACCGTAGCAAATTCAACTTGTGCAAAACAGTCTCCCGCAAACCTGATACCCTTCCGAAGACTTCCATTTGCCTGTCTAGCAAACTCATCAGATCCCTTCCTGCCCCTCTGGAGCCTCCTGCTTCAGTCTCAGGAGCCCGCCCTTCCCCATCCCTCTGCCTACCCTTTCTCTGTAGTCCTGGAGCAGAGATGGTTTCTCCTAGCCCCCTCCATGCTGCCCTGGCTGCTTTCATTTCTCCCTTGGCCTTCTAGAACTGTCTCCCTCTTAATCCCCTCCCCTGCATCCACACCTGCACCAACGGCACCAACAGGGATACCTGTTTTGTGGGTGGTGGTTAGGTCTGATGATGTAATGCCAACCTCTGGGAACCTCTTGAGAACCTCTCCCCTCTCAGTTCCACTCAGCTCTCAGACTTTGAGCTGGAGAGCCGAGAGAACAGTTTCCTGCATCCATCATCCAGTTATGAGAGGTGTCAGTTGTAAAAGCTACTTCATTGTCATCTGGACACGGGGTGCCCTCCCCCAGTTACAATGCAGTGTGAGACCATAGGCAAACAGAACAGATCTGTGTGCATGAGCATCTCACCTGCCAGGACTAGGACCTAAGTAAAAGCTTCTTCTAAAATACCTGACTCTGAGTTTTTGTTATATCAAGAGAGAACAGACTGTGGCCGCCAGCTTCCTATGGGATGAGTGGTGTGTGCCGGTGAGCTGGGCACTGGGCACAAGCGGATGGAAGACATGGTCAAGGCCCAAAGATGCTCAGTGACCCTCGGCCAGAGCTCCAGGCTCCTGGAGAACCGCGTGTGCTGTAAACGCTCTGCAGGAGCCACATAGTTCAGACCTCCTCCAGTCACGTGGCCACCCGTCCAGAGCCACTCCCAGGCCTTGCATTTTACCCGTGGTTGTCTCAATCTTCATCTGCTTCTGTTTTGCCTTCCATGATGGGTTAAATCATAAGCTTTTGTCCAACTAAAACTTCAACATCTGACTTCACTAGAAATAGCAGTTCGCCAAGCAGTGGTGGTGCACACCTTTAATCCCAGCATTCGGATCAGAGACAGGTGGATCTCTGTGAATTCAAGGCCAAAACCTGGTCTACAAAGTAAGTTCCAGGACAGCCAGAGCTACTCAAAAATCAAAAAAAAATAAATAAATAAATAAAAAGAAAAAAAGGAAGGAAGGAAGGAAGGAAGGAAAAAGAAATGAAGAATGAAGAAAAAGAAAAAAGAAATAGCATCTTAATTTCTTTTTGAAAATTTACTATGTGTGAGTATTTTGCCAGGTGGATGGATGTGTCGCATGCCTGGTACTCTGAGGCCAGAAGAGGGCATCAGATACACTGGAAGGGTAGCAGCTGTGTGGTTGTTGTGAGCCGCCATGTGGGTGCTTGGAATTGAATCTGGATCCTCTGGAAGAGAAGTGCTCTTAACCAAGGAGCCATCTTTCCAGCCCCTAGAGATAGCATCTTTATAGATGTAGTCAAACAAGGCCACCCTGGACTATGGTGGGTCCTACCTCCAGTGAGTATAGATCTTAGATGAAGAGGGGTCAGGAGCAGTGGATGGTTCACACTTTAAAACAAGCACTTGGGGCATGGATGCAAGTGAATCTCTATGAGTTCAAGGCCAGCCTGGTATTCTTAGCAACTTCTGGGCCAGCCCAGGCTATTGAGATCCTGTTTGAAACCTTGGGAGGGAGGAAAAGGGGGAAGCAGGGGATGGAGGGGGCACAGAAACTCATAGGCCAAGCCTGGAGGGATACAGCTACAAGCTAAGGCAGGCCAAGATAAGGGAACTCCCAGAAGCTGGGAAGAACTGAAAGGCCTTTTCCTGAAGTCAGCAGAGGGAGTGGAGCCTGCTTCTCCCTGGGCTACGAGTCTTGGGAATGCTCTTGGGCTGGATTTTGTTTTGAAATCACAAGGTCTGTGTAGTTTGAACAGCAGCCATAGAAGCAAACACACCCCCTTCTCTCTCTCCAATTGTCCCTATCCCTGCCTCTCCCACATCTAGGGTCACTTGGTACAGAAAACCCCTGTCAATTATCAGGTGGTAACAGCCCCACCCACTACAGATCCAGACGGTCTCCACAGCTCAGGAAGACAGACTTTCTGTTCTCAACCACACCAGGCCCAGTGCCCCAAGTAAAGAATGCCCACAAACTAAACTCCCTCAGCTCCAAGCCAGGCTGTCACCATCACAACTAGTGGTTTCTGCTACTGTTGTTTAATGGGTGTTTGTTTGCTTGTTTGTTTGAGACAGAGTCTCATTATGTAGCCCTGGGTGGTCTAGAACTTGCTCTGTAGACCAGGCTGGCCTCAGACTCAGAGATCTGCCTGCCTCAGTCTCTTAAGTGCTGAGATTAAAGGTGTGCCCCCAGGTCTGGCTTTGGTTCTGCTTTAGCCTGACTGGAGAGGTATTGAAGGCTATGCTAGAGAGAGAGAGAGAGAGCACCAAGCCTAAGGAGCCATCTGGCCTGCCCTCTTCCTAGACCAAGACAGATGACTGAGCAGAAGCAACATATTAGGGCTCTTTACAAAGAAAGGTATTTGGGCTCAACATGAAGTGTGGTTTACTGTAAATCCCACTAAATAGCATTAACCTCGAAAGCCATTTGCCTCCACCCAGTCGTCAACTTCCCACTATAGCTGCCTTGGTTAAAACACACACACACACACAAGGACAATGGCACTGGGTTTTGATCCTACTGCATGTACAGGCTTTGTGGGAGCCTAGCCTGTTTGGATGCTCACCTTCCTAGACCTGGATGGAGAGGGGAGGACCTTGGACTTCCCACAGGGCAGGGAAGTCTGATTGCTCTTTGGACTGGAGAAGAAGGGGGAAGGGATGGGGATGGGGAGGGAAATGGGAGGAGGGGAGGAGGTGGAAATTTTTAATTAAAAAAAAAAAAACAAAAAAAAACCACTATGTAGAGGGCCAAGATGTGGGCCCCAGCCCTCATACCTGTGCAGTGGATTGAACAAGACCAGAAGTGCCCAGAACTGCTCACTGATATGGGATGTCACTCTGTATGCTGTGAATATGTTTTATTACCACTGGTTAATAAAGAAGTTGATTTGGCCTATAGTCAGGCAGAACAGAGCCAGGCAGAAAATCCAAACAGAGATAAAGAGAAAGAGAGTGGAATCAGAGAGACACCAGCAGCCACCAGAGAAGCAAAATGTGAGGTAACAAGTCAGGAGTCTCAAGGCAAAATATAAAATAATAGAAATGGGTTCATTTAAGTTGTAAGAGCTAGTTAATAATAAGCCTGAGCTTATTGTTATATTATACTATTGTTAATTACAAACTGACTGAAATATTAAGCCTCAGAGAGGTTACTTGGGAACTGGCAGGCAGGAGAGAAACCTCCAATTACAACTCACAGTTAGGTGACATCAGTTTCCGCACTCCTCTGCATCTCAGCTGTTCTTTCAACATTTCTACTGACAGAATGTTCTACAAGCTTCTGTTCTGCTGAGGTGGAATACTGGGTAAGGATGCTTGTTCTGCCTAAAAGATGCAAGGCCTTGTGAAAAACTGAGACAATTTAGTCAATACCTGGTGTCAACTGTTATTCCAAAATGGTAAAGGTCACGGTGGACGCTCCAGCCAACCACAGCCATGAGCAATACCGGATGTAGTCAACTGAGGAACCACCCATTTGGTGAAAAAGCCGTTCACGCCTGGCTATTTTAAACCATCCTAGTTCGGGAATTGTCTGTTATGAAGCAAAAGCCAATTAGTACATTACAAAAGGCCACTCCAGGTTTCCAACTCTGGTCTCCCACAGCTAAGATCCGAACCTCTCAAAAGTGGAGTCTGTGGCCCCGGAACTTGAAAAAGATGCTTGAGAAGGGAGTACCCAGGGCCAGGGGCCAGCAAATGCTAAGTAGCTGGCCAGGCCATCTGTGTTAAAGAACTGTCCCACCTTAGTCTCTAGGGCAGTGATTCACTTCAGAAGAACCAGTGGATGGATACTAGAGGTGGTGCATTCTCTCTGATCTCTAGAAGCCTGAAATTTGGGGAAGAAAGTAGACAAAAGTAAGCCAGTAACCCCCTGCGTGTGCTGTTCATTCCAGGCCCTCTGCTCCAGGGTCCCCACCATCATCTAGGCCCCACCCCTTCCTATCCAGACTAGCCAACTGTTGCTGTGTTCCCCAGCCACACTGCACCTTTGGTTCTGCTCTCAGATGGCTCATCTTGCCAAGATTCACACTGAAACCACTGCCAAGGATGTTGTAAAATGTGAGCTTTATGCAGTTGAAGAGTAAATGTCTTTCCCATGCTTGTGAGTTCTCTCTCTCTCTCTCTCTCTCTCTCTCTCTCTCTCTCTCCTGAGTTACCTTGAGAGCTGATTATACACCCCCTTTGCCCTTCTATTTTTCAGCTACGGGTTGAAGAACCAGCAGACTCTGTTCTGCACCATCTACTGGCCTTTTAAACTGTGAGTCAATTTAAACATCCCTCTCTTTCATGTTTCTTAGTCTCAGACTAAGACAGTATCCATCCAGAAACCAGAATGTTTTCCTATATGGAAAACCAGACTATATCACTCCTATTTTACCTACAACAACCTCCATTGGGAGTCTAGCAGAATCTAAACTCTCATCCAGGCCTGGGAGTCCATGGCCAACCCCAGCCCACATAGCCCACTCTGTCCCTGCACAGGTAATCTGCTCCTCTTACACATTAGCTCTTTCCTGACCCTGGGCCTTTGCACATGCTGTTCTTCTGGCTGGCTGCTCTTCCCCTGTGTTCTTGCAGGGTTCATACTTTCTGATCCTGTGTGTCTCAAACTCAAAGGCCAAAATTCCATTCCTGTGTCCTCACGATGGCTTTTGCCCTGCCCTGGAATTGGCACTCCATGAGGTGAAAACTTTTCCCTTTCTGAACCGTGCACAAGGCCCAGGGGGCATGTACTGCAGTGTGTTTGTAGACCAGCACTGTGGTGACAAGTCCCTTCCTGACACAGATGGTTCTGAGCCACACTGGGACATCTGCAACCGTTCTCCACTCCAGCTGGGCTCCCATTATCCCAGCCCCCTCAGCCAGAACCAGAGCTAGGTCACCTGCTGGGAATCACCCCCACTCTGAAGGGCTCTTTCTAGTCAAGCCTTAGGTGCGCTACCTTCCAGATCTGCGGCTCCTGTCTGCACAGAACGTGAGTGCCCAGATCCAGTGGACACTGATGCATGCTGGGAAATTCAAACCACAATCAAATGTGAACTTTTGCCTTTTCCCCTTTGTCTACAAATGTGAGGTGGCCCAGCAGGCACTCAACACATATGACAGATATAGATGGTGCATCCCTCTCCCCACTCCTGATCCAACCCCAAAGCAAGACAACCAAAGCTGCTGCTTCATCACACGGGGACTTCTGGCTCTGACACATTCCCACAGGCTGTGGTGCTTTGTGAGCTGTGATCCCTCGGGCAAACCACTCAACCCTCAGATTTCTCTCCCAGAAAATGGCATGGTGTTTTGTGCCTTTAATCCCAGCACTCAGGAGACAGAGGCAGGTAGATCTCTGTGAGTTCAAGGTCAGTCTGCTCCACAGAGTGAGTTCCAAAATAGTCAGGACTGTGTGGAGAAACCTTGTCTTAAAAAAAGGAAGGGAGGGCCGGGTGGTGGTGGCGGCACACGCATTTAATCCCAGCACTTGGGAGGCAGAGGCAGGAGGATCTCTGTGAGTTCGAGACCAGCCTGGTCTACAGAGCTAGTTCCAGGACAGGCTCCAAAACCACAGAGAAACCCTGTCTCAAAAAACCAAGAAAAAAAAGGAAGGGAGGGAGCAAGGGGGGAGGGAGGGAGGGGGGAGGGAGGGAGGGAGGGAGGGGGGGGGAGGGAGGGAGGGGGAAGGGAGGGAGGGAGGGAGGGAGGGAGAAAGGAAGGAAGGAAGGAAGGAAGGAAGGAAGGACAGACAGACCAGAAAGGTAGAAGCACCACCCCCAGGTACCCAAGAAGGTTTCTAAGAGCTGAGTTCAGCTCCAGGCAGAGAGTGCCCTCAACAAATGCAGCGGCTTCTGTGGTGTGCACAGAACCTAGCTGAGGAAATGTCTAAAAATATTTTTTACTGGATTTTCCTTTAAAGCTTCAGAAGAAATACGTGCCCCTGAAACAAGTCAGTCAGTGGAGGGGGATAAAAGACACTGCAGCTTCCCAGATCTCCTCTGGCACAGTGCTCCCAGGAAGAAGAACTTGGCCTCCTCCCTCCACCAGAGCCTCTCCTGAAGACCCTCGGGCCTCTCAGACATATGTTTTACGCTCACATCTCTCAGGTGTGTCTTCGTTCACCTTTACACACGTTTTCCCAGGTTAACACAACAGACCACCCTGGTGGCACACGTGTGGGCTGTCTCCAGCCCTTCCCTCCTCAGCAAAGCAACCTTGACCATTTTCTTTCCTGATGACAGAGCCCCTGGGTCAAAGGACGCAGCTTCAGTTTGGGTTTTTTAATGAAAATGGGTGACTAGGTAATTTTATGAATGATATGTGGATTGTGGATGGGCGGATGTGCCCACACACTCTCTCTCACACACAATAAATAAACGTATGTAATAAATAGAGATGACTTGCCCTGCCGTTCTCTCGGAACCTGACTCTCCAGAGTGTAACCTTGGCTTCTGCTCCTGGCCCACCTCACTACTGTGGCTTGCTCATTCTTTCCCCAACTCTGTCTGCCAGGCTCGGCTCATGGGGCGCAGGGAATTCTGGGTGGGCCTGTCTCCTGGAGACGCCCTCACCCATGAAGCATCTAAACTTAGCAGATACACTCCTGGAATCCCAGCACTCAGGAGGTGGAAGCAAGGGGTCAGACTCCAAAGTCAGCCTGAGCTACCTAGAGAGAATTAAAACAAAACAAAATACTGCAGGTTTTTCTCGCAACTCTTCACTGTCTCTAAAACGACCTTGAACTTGATGAGCCCTCTAATCCCCAGACTCTGAGTGGTGCAGACTTTAGGAGACCATGTCTCTTTTCATTTAAAACAATTATATTTTAATCATACTCTTTCCCTCCCCCCAGCTCCTCCCCACCTCTGGCCACGCCCACCTCCAGAGTAGACTAGGCTGGTCTCACACTTTCTAGGAAGCCAAGAAAGACGACAGTACATCTCCACCTGGCCTGTTTGGAACGGGGTTGGGGGGGCAGGCCTCCACGTGAGGCTTTGGAACGGGGTTGGGGGGGGGCAGGCCTCCACGTGAGGCAGACACAGGCCAGGCAGGGTGGTATGACCTCCAGGTTGCCACGCCTCCACAGTGTTGTCATAATTCCCCTTGTGACATCAGGGTTGCTTTACTAAGGACAGCCCTTCACTTCAGAGTCAGAGTGACCCTGGGGAAGAGAAAATGGCACGACTTTAGAGGAGAATGCACATGCCCAGGCCACCAAGGGCAGTCCAGACCACCCGGGTGGGCCTTGGACCGGCTGAGCCCACAAGGGAACTAGCCACCTTCTCTTGAGCCTGTCAAGTCTGATCAGCTTCCTGGCAGTCATTCTCCCCTCCTGTAAGCAAAGGGTCAGTGACCCAAAGTGACCTGCCCAATCCTGCCTGGGCCAGTTTCTAGAGTTCACACTGGGTACTCCAACTGTGTTGCGCATGGCATCTATCTGTCCATTTATTCAACAAGTATCTATTGAGTATATGCCGTATATGCCAGGCATAGACCTCAGTGTCGGAGGTCAGGAGGGCGCAGTGCTGACCTGAGAAAGGCCTTACTCCCAGTTCTCATGCACCCCACATACGTCCACAATATATTCCAGGAGCCCGTGTGTCAGCTGTATGGCAAAGGGACTTTGCAGTGGTGGTTAAGTTAGGAACTTTGAGATTGTGCTTAGTCATCTAAGTGGGCTAATGTAACCACAAGGGTTCATACAGGATAAAAGTTTCAGGAGATCCAACACCTTCTTCTGAACTCTCTGCATGTGGCACCCATATTATACACACCTGCAGGCAAAACATCCATACATATAAAATAAATGTCTAAAAATGTTTAGTGATGTATTTATTTTTTATCTTATATGCGTTGGTGTTTTGCCAGCATGTATGTCTGCATGAGGGTGTTGGATCCACTGGAAGTGTAGTTACAGACACGTAGGTACTAAAAATTGAATCCAACTGGGTCCTCTGGAAGAGCAGCCACGGCTCTTAACCGGTTGCTAAACCATCTCTCCAGCCCCTAAATCTAAAAAAAAAAAAAAAAATTAAATAATTTCAAAATATCCACAGCAGACATTTTGCAAGGGTGGGCCGTGATGGTTTGAAAGAAAGGAGTGGCACTATTAAGAGGTATGGCTTTGTTGGAGGAAATGTGTCACTGTGGGGGTGGGCTCTGAGGTCTCTTATGCTCAAGCTACTCCCAGTGTGAAGCAGAGTTACTTCTGCTGCCTAAAGATAAAGATGCAAAACTCTCAGCCAGTCAGTCAGGAATGGCACACACTTTTAATCCTAGCACTTTGGAGGCAGAGGCAGGTGGATCTCTGTGAGTTCAAGGCCAGCCTGTTCTTCAGAGAAAGTTCCAGGACTCCAGGGCTACACATGAAGAAACGCTGTCTTGAAAAACAAAACAAAATGGTGCAGAACTCACCTCTTTGTCCAGCACCATGTCTACCTGCATGCTGCCATGCTGCCTGACATGACGATAACGGACTAAACTTCAGGTCAGTCCCAATTAAATGTTTTTCTTTTTAAGAATTACCATGGCGGGGCTGGAGAGATGGCTCAGAGGTTAAGAGCACTGCCTGCTCTCCCAGAGGACCTGAGTTCAATTCCCAGCAACCATGTGGTAATTCATAAAAATCATCAATGAGATCTGATGCCCTCTTCTGGCCTATAGGCATACATAGAGGGAGAATGTTGTGTACATAATAAATAAATCTTTAAAAAAAAGAATTACCATGGCCTGTTTCTTCACAGCAATAGGACACTAAGACAGGGCGCTTCTGCGCACACAGCCAAGTGCAGGTTACATGGTTGCAAACCCATAGAGCTGGCCCTGAATCCCACCAAGATCAGCTGAATACAATGGTCTAATCAAAGCAAGAAGCAGAGCCTCAGGGGCCGCACAGAGTACATGATGATGACCTCACGCCACAATGATGACCTCATCCCATTAGGTGAGGAAAGCTCCTCAGGGTGGGCTGTGCTTGTGACATCACTGGGGCCAGGTGAGTGGGCACAGAAGAGAGGAAGACCTCTGGAAGGAGTGTCTTTTTCTCCTGGGAGCCTCTTTCTTCGTTCCTTTTAGGACTTTAAAAAGTTTCCTAATCTGGCTTTGCACACTCCTTCCCTGATAGTGACACTACCTCCTGGATGTTTCTCAGTGTTCTCCATTTTCCCATCAGTGCCCTTGCTCTGTTCCAAAAGCACCCATCCCCGACCCCTTCCTGAACACCTGGTTCCGCACTGACCCTCACTGTCAGTTCATGTCTTACAAGTTTGGAGACTGAGACTCAGAGATATTAAGTGACTACGATAATCAAGCACTGCTCCACGAATGTCTCGCTCTGATGCTGGCCCCAGACTCACTGCACCCACTGCTCCGGGACTCTGATCCCCACCACATCCCAGGGTCTCCTGACCGGAGTTAGTGTGGCTTTCTCTCTTGCGTGCTTTCTCTACTTTGGGTTTTCCCTCAGCAAACTGACTTAAACCAAAGGCACAGTAATAATCATTGTTGTTGCTACTGGTGCTGACTTGGACAGGCTAGCCCTGAACTCTCGGTCCTCCTGTCTTGGTCTTCTCAGTGTGGGAATGACAAGCACGTGACACTATGACTGACCCACAAAACCTTCTTATAGACACCTGCTCTGTAGCCATAGCAGAAAGTAACAGCAGGACCAGGAGGATGAAATGGTGTTAGCTATCCACAGTGTGCCTGCTGTCAATCCAGCATTTAGGAGACAGAGGCAGGAGAATTTCAAATTCAAGGCCAGCCTGGGTCATACAGTAGGTTTAAGGTTATCTAGCCTATGCTAAATACATCCATATATATATACAAACATACATTTTTGAAACCCTGTTAGTGTGGGACAACTCTGTATTCTGTCAATTAAGTTTTAAATAAATGCTGATTGGTCAGTAGCTAGGCAGGAAGTATAGGCAGGACAACCAGACAGGAAGTAGAGGCAGGGCAATGAGAACAGGAGTATTCTGGGAAGAAGGGAGCTCTTTCCGTAGTCCTGTCCAGACATGGAAGAAACAGGATATGACCTGCCCCACCTAAAAAGGTACTGAGCCATGTAGCTAATATAGGTAAGAATAATGGGTTAATGTAAGTTATAAGAGCTAATACGAAGCCTGAGCTAATGGGCCAATCAGTTTATAACTTATGTAGACCTCTGTGTGATTTTCTTTTGGACCTAATGACTGTGGGAACCAGGCAGGACAGAAATCCCAACAAAGCAGACCCCTCACGTTACACCCTGTCTCAAAAATGCCCCCCTAAAAAGCTGGGTGTGGTAGCATATACGCATAATCCTGGCATTGAGAGGTAGGGACGTGTATGAGGGGTTCAGGATCAGCCTGTAAGTTTGAGGCCAGCCTAGGCTATATTTGATTCTGTCTCAAAACAAAGAGAAATGGAAAGAGTGGGAAAGAACAGCACCAGAGGCAGCTGAGTGATGGTCGCATTTGGTGAACTCCTCAGCCCAGATGGTGCACTCTACCAAGTCACCCCCCTGAGGCTGCCTGCTTGCATAGAGATGTGGGGACTCTTGCCCAAGGTGATCCAAGGCCACCACTCCAGTCCAGTGCCTGAGCAGGAGACCTGAGCACTGTGGGGCAGAGGAGCACAGGCTGCTGAAGAACCTCTGATCCCAGGCACCCTAAGTAAGTGTTGTAGACAAATCAACATAGAAAACTGTGTCTTCCCTCCAGAGGAGAATTAGGAGGGACATTTGCCTCTCGAAAGTGTTTGTAGCCAGGCTGCTGAGTGAAGTGACTCTCTCTGCTGCTCTGGCTCTTCCCTCCTTTGTTAATTTATTTATTTTGGTTTGGGCTTGGGAGGGGTGTGAGGGGGATTCTTTGTGTCTTGACTGTACTGGAACTCCTTCTGTATACAGGCTGAGCAGAGCCTGCAGCAGGCAGCCACACATGGTAGCAGCACCGTGTTTCCAGCACTTCAGAAACTGAGGAGTATTATGAGTTCCAGGTCAACCTGGGCTACATGGTGAGGTCCTGTCTCAGAAACATAAAGTCAGGCATGGTGTGGACCATGCCTATAATCCCAGACCTGGGGAGGTAAAGGCAGGAGGATTGGGAGTTCAAGGTCATCCTCAGCTCACAACTCAGTGAGTTAGAGACCAGCCTGAGATGCGTGAAACCTGGTCTCACAAAGTAAAAGAAAAAAAGAGGTTTTGATGGACCATGGATGATTCTGGTTTCTTGTTGCCTCTATTAGGGCTGCGGTGCCAACTATCTTTATATTATAAATGTCTATATTTGCACAACGCATGTTCTTGTCAGTCCTTGGCTTGTTTTTTGTAAATGCCATTCTGACACATTTCAGGGAAGTCCTAGTGTTGTTTGATTTTGCATTTCCCTGATAAATGCCAGTGTTTCACGAACCTGGTCACTGGTGTCTGCTCAGATTCTTTGCTGCCACTGCTATAATTGCTTCTTGCTGTTTAGCTAGTGTGATGCAGGAGTTCCCGATGTGTTTCTTATATTGGCCTTTGTGGGAGTTATCTCTAACCATCAACTTGACACACCCTGGACTTATCTGATGGGGAAGTCTCAAAGGAGCGATTGCTCGGATTCAGTTGACCTATGGCTTGTCTGTGGGGGCCATCTTCACTGTCACTTGACAAAAGACAGTCCATCCACTATGGCCAGCACCATTTTCTAGGCAGATGGTCCTAGGCTGTATAAGAAAGCTAGCTAACCATGATCTATCAAACAAGGTAGCAAGCAGTGTTCCTCCATGCTTTCTGCTGGAGTCCCTGCTCTGACTGTCCTCAGTGGTGCATTGTGAACTGAAATGTAAGTCAAACAAACCCTTTCCTCCCTGAGTTGCTTCATCCCCGAGTTTGAGTGTTTTATCACTCAACAGAAAGAAACAGAAACAGCCATGACATGTGGTTCGTGGTCAGCTTCTCCCACTGTTGGAGTTGTGTTTTTAACTGTTCTGCTTTGACTGCTACAATAGCAGTTTTTGTAAATAAAGTTTTATTGGGACAGACCTGTTTACCTATGCATGTCCAAGGTTGCTTCTGACCTACATCAGTTACTTTACTAGCACAGACATGGCACAAACAGTCCGTCCCTGTGCTACACAGAATGCTTGTCAGCTCTTGCCATCGCCACAGGGGTAGCCGGGAATCAGGACAACAGGACCAGTGTCAGCACTGGGGTTCCTACACTACTGAACCTGGGGTTGTATTTACCTCTAGTCATGAGATTACTGTAAAAGCCAACACCACAGCATCTGAGGTAAAAACACACACACGACTGTCCCTCAGTCTGTCCCTCAGTTCCCGCTCCTCTCCCAGTGACTGTGAGCTGCCTTTTGCTCACAGAGAGAGAAGACAGCAGGATTACTACCCAATAGAAGGTACCTAGCAACTCCAAAGCCAAAATGTATGGCAGCTTCTAGAAAAGGCTTCCTCCTCAAACAGTAGGTCAGCCTCTGAGCCAAGATCTATGGTCTGGCACCTGTTCATTTGTTGCCATACTGCGGACATGGTGCTGTCTCAGCCGGAGTCCCGAAGGTTGAGTGGAGACATGTCAAGAGCCATCTCCCCCTAAAAATCATTACGGGAACCATCACCCTGAGGAGTTTGCAAAGAGTTCCACACCCTAACAATTGTTCTATTGACAGAGCCTACCCCACACCCAATTATCTGTTAATAGAGAGCTATCTGTTAGCGGAACCCGCCCCACACTCCAATAATCTAGAGAACTAGGTGTGTCAACCTGTGAACTCCTGGCCGAGGAATCATGACCTGACCGAACGTAACCTCCTGGCCTACGTGACCAACGTGGACCACGCGGCAAGAGACCATGCCCCTGCCCCCCGCCCCCCAAATTCCTCATCCTATATAAGCTGTAACCATACTCTAATAAATGGAGGTTTTTGACAAGAACCCCGCTTGGTCTCCTTCCTCTTTTCCTGCCCATATCTTCCAGATAGTGCCTCTCCGGGACCCTGGAATTACTGACCCTGCCAAGCGGGTTACACCCCTAGACTGAGTAACCTGCCAAGGTGGTTTACAGAGACAGGAGATAAGAGGTGGCTCAAAGAGGGACTTACCCATTGTGTGCCCTCAGATATCACTGCAGCACTGTGTTCAAGACTACCAAATATCAGGCCGGAGAGATGGCTCAGCAGTTAAGAGCACTGGCTGCTCTTCCAGAGGTCCCAAGTTCAATTCCAAGCAACCACATGGAGACTCACAACCATCTATAACTGTGGTCTCATGGGATCTGATGCCCTCTTCTGGTGTGCAGATATACATGCAGACAAACATTCATATACAATAAATAAATCTTTAAAAAGAAAGAAATTGCTGAGTCTCCTCTTATTGTCTACCCACCCCTGGCAGCCTCTTCTCCTTGCCCACCTCCTGCACACCAGGCTCTGGTTTAGTCGATCTCACTGGGGTAGATGTGCAGCCCAAGGCTGGACCTATTATTACCATCATCCCCTCTCTGGAGGAACTGAAACAGAGAAGTCAAAGATTTACTTGCAGTACACATGTAGCGGGGGCTGGAGTACCATCCTGTGTAATAGTCTACTGAAAGCAGGTTTTCCTTTAGACAAAGAGTACACTTTTAAAATAGACGCTTTTCCTACATAATATATCCTGACTTTGGTTTCCCTTCTTTCTACTCTTCCAGTTTCTTCCCTGTCTTCCCTCTCGTACAGATCTACTCTCTATCTCTCATTAGAAAAGAACAAGCTTCTAAGAGATAATAATAAAATATAACAAAATAAAATATAATAAGGTAAAACAAAGACTATCACATTGACATTGGACAAGACAAACCAAAAGAAGGCACAAAAACCAGAGACCTATGAGTTCACACACTCAGGAGTCCCACCAAAGTACTAAGCTGGAAGCCATAATTTATGTGCGGAGGATCTGGTACAGATGTATATCACCCCTGGGCGTGCTGCCTAGTTTGTGAGGTCACATGAGCTTTGTTCAGGCCAATTCAGAGGGCCGTGTTCTGGTGTCCTCCATCCCCTCTGGCTCTTACACTCTTCCTGCCTCCTCTTCCACAGGAGTCCCTGACCTCCAAGGGGTAGCATTTGATGGAAAAATCCCATACAGAGCTGTGTGTTCCAAGGTCTCTGTCTCTCTCCTCCCTCTCTCCTCCTTCTCCTCCCCCTCCTCCTTCTTCTTCCTCCCCCCCCCCCCCCGCCTCTCTCTCTCTGATGTCCAGCTCTGGGTCCTATCTCCTGAAGGAGGAAGCTTCTCTGATGATGGTTGAGCAAGGGATGATTTGTGAATGTAGCAGAATGTCATTAGGAGTCATTTTATCACTACTTTGCTTGTTTTAAGACCAGTAGTAATTGATTTTACCCTAGGTCCCTAAAGTATTTAGTCTCTGGTTCTTAGTGTCAGGTATGGGCTCCATTCGTGGAGTGAATCTTTAGTCAAATCAGGTATTGGTGGTTCTTCCCACAAGCTTTCTATCCATTGCACTAGCATATCCTGCAGGCAGGACAAGGGTTTGTGACTAGCTGGTGTTTATGCTTCTCCTTTTGTAGCATGTAGGGTGCCTGCCTGTACCAAGACACTAGAATGTAGGAGTGAAGGCCCTATGTGGGCACCAGCATGACTTCTCCATGTTCAGTGAGTGATGTTGTTGTTGTCTTCAGCGATGGAGGCTAACGGTCTATTATCTTGGGAACATCCTGGGTCGTTTAGGGGTTCCCATGAGACCGTCTGGCCAACAACTAGATTAGGTGTAACTCATTCTTTTTACTGGAAGTTTCCGTTAGTGATAAGAGACATCCAGTGGGGGCTCTGTCCCCCCCAAATTTGACAATTTCATTTGGATCACTGTCATATAACAACCTCATAAGATAGATAGATAGATAGATAGATAGATAGATGAAGTTTCTATCATATAGTTTTCATACTATCCCTCAAATTCCTCTTAATTTTAGATGTCTCTTCCCCATATTCCCTCCCTCAACCCCTTTCCACTTTACCCTGCTGTTCCAGGCACTTCCCTATCCATTCACAATTATCTATTCTATTTTCCTTTAAAAATGTATATTTTTTAAATTTGAAAGTTAAGAAAGTAGATGATTTGCACACCCTTCCAAAGGCTATGAACTAACTTATGTCCCTGTTCTATGCTTCACCTCTGTTTCCACACATGGAATTATTGTGACGATCACTGCTGTAAGCACATGCTGTGGAGTCAAGAACAGGAACCGCTCTTACTGAGGACCTAAGTTCAGTTTTTAGTACTCAGGTGGTTCTTAACCACTTGTAGCTCCAGCTCCAGGAGATGGAACACGTTCTTCTGGCTTTCATGTGGGGAGATAATATTACTTAAGCAGGCAGGAAGTACAATCAAGCAGCTTCCAAAGCAAGCAATATCTGATGGAGACAATTAGCTACATGAGCAATCACCCAAAGTCTCATTTTGCAACGTTGAAGCAACAAACTTTAGTTAAGGCCTAGCATAACTGACAGACCATTTCCAGAAGCAGGAATTTTTTCAGAACTGTCTTACCCTGTCTTGGCAAGATTTGACAGTTTTTTTCCTTGTGTCCTACTGATCCATTTCAAACACCATATCTTTGTCAGTGATTGAGGTATGGGTAGTTCCTTGCCCAAAGGTCAATTGTGCCAAGAAGAAAAAGAAACTCCAAGTAGAGTGTGTCTTCTGTGCTCAACATTCTCTTGGGAATAGACTGGTGCTGTCAGGAGCAATCATGTCCATGTCAACAGAACCCTAAGTTATTTAAATTCCATGTTCTACAGATCCTTGAAGTGGTTGAAGATTACCTATCTAGATAGAATACAATCTTTATATATCTAAAGAACCTAATTGATCTGACTGTATGTATAACAAACATGAGCAACTATTGACCTATAATATTTAATACCTGTATAACTTAAAGACTAAAACTTCATGCTAGAATATTAAATAATCTGTAAACAAATGTGCGACAAATGAGGATAGTGACCTCAAAATGTAAACAATCTATAAGTATCTTGATTAGAGGTAGGAGTAATATATAATGCAATGTGAAAATATATCCTAAAAGTTGTATCAATATACAAAATGTCCTAAGCCGAGGTAGTAACATGCATATATACAATCTGATGGAATAACTTTGCATAGGTGTACAAATAATGTAAACAAAAATAACAAATATAATTTGAACTTGTATTAATATACAAAAACTATACCAATGTAAATTATCCATAAATGATAGCTCACAAATATTCACTCTATTACCCACTATTATCATCCCTTTTTTTAAAAAAAATTAAAACACTGCTTGGCCCATTAGCTCTAACTTCTTATTGGCTAACTCTTACATATTAATTTAACCCATCTCCATTAATCTGTGTATCACCATGAGGTTGTGGCCTACCAGCAAAGTTTCAGCACATCTATCTTCAGAGGCAGATCCATGGTGTCTCCTGACTCCACTCTTCTTCCTCCCAGCATTCAGTCCAGTCCTCCCCACCTACCTAAGTTCTGCCCTATCAACAGGCCAAGGCACTTTATTTATTAATGGTAATCACAGCACACAGAGGAGATTCCCACATCATGTATATACCCATACATGGACACACACATATACATAAATAAAGATTTAGAACTTTAAGAAACACACACACTGTGAAATAATCTGTAGCCCAGACAGGCAAGAAAAGCCCTGATTTGTTAAGGTTGGAAAAGCATCCTGAGAAGGGAAGCCCTCAGCCCTGTCAGTCTCCAGGGGTGATGATCATATAGAGAGGAGACCATCCCCAGGACACACAACCCCTAAGCCATGCCAATGAAAGAAGATAAGAGTGGCCTGCCTCTTTCCAGGCTATTACCTCATGGAGAGGGTATCCGAGGCTATTATCTCTTGGATAGGGTATCCAAGGCTGCCTCATGGAGAAGGTATCTGAGGCTGTTACCTCAAAGAGAGGGTATCTGAGGCTACCTCATGAAGAGGGTATCTGAGGCTACCTCTTGGACAGGGTATCCGAGGCTACCTCATAGAGAAGGTATCTGAGGCTACCTCATGGAGAGGGTATCCGAGGCTACCCCATGGAGAGGGTATCCAAGGCATCCATTTCCTCCTAACTCAGAGCTTCACGTGCATAGTCCCAGAAACTTCCCCAGTTGCCTGTGACATCATTGTTATTCTTAACCATGCTGTCTGGGGGAGGACAAGGGCAGGCTAACAGCCCAACTATGCTGCCCACTGGGCTATGGGATGAGCAGAGCCACTGATCACCTGTGAAGTATTTAAAAGGGACATGTAATGGTACTAAAAATACTTGGAAAGAATTCCCAGGACAGCCAAGTTCTCATCAGATCTCCACCTCCTGTGGGAGACAGAGGAACCAGAAAGCCCCTCATCCATCGTATCTACAAGTCTGTTATTCCATTGATTCAATACCCACCAACTGCAGACAAGTTGAAACATTTGGGGGAGAAATTAATCCATAAACCGAGGACCCAGGAAGACTGTGAAGAGTGTGTCAGCCGCCAGACTGTTCCCAGCACAGATGCATCTACTCTCTAGTCTGCTTGCAGAGCTAGAATGAACACTTGAGTGCATTGCAAGCCCAGAGCTCGAAAGGTGCAGAGCCAGGCATGTGAGGCACCTGAATTGCAGATTCTGTCAGTCACATGTGTGCAGGTAACTGAAGAAGAGGGCATTGAATTCCCCGGAGCTGGAGTTACAGAGGCTATAAGCAGCCCAAAACAGGTGCTGGGAACAGAACCTGGGTCCTCCATAAAATAAAGGTGCCACCTCCCCAGACCTGGTATTCATGCATTTTAGGCCAGCTTAGCCCAGCCAGGCCTAGCAGCAGCACCCCTAAATACCTAAGTGAGGGAAAACTGGAAGAAAGAGGGATATTCCAGAAGGGGACTAGGGTGGTTCTAAACTAGGAGGGTCCTAGGGCAAGGGAAGGGGGCAGCTCTTCTGTGTTTGGTGGGGAGGGGCAGAGCTGGCTTAGACAGACTCTCATGTTGCCCAGGATTCCCCTGCCTCTGCTTCCTGAGTGCTGAGAAACAGGCACATGCACGGTGAGTGCATGGTGGAGTCAGTGCTGAGGACCAAGTCCAGGGCCATTTGTCATGTGACTGACAGAATCTGCAATTTGTCAAATACTTTACCAACTGAGCAACAAGGCAATCCTCCTGCCTTCGCTTATTGGGAGGATCACAGGCCTGTGTCACCATGCCCAACCATGTCAGGGTTTCATTTTGATCTCTTATTTTTCAAAATATGTGTATGCAAAGGGGGTGCACACCAGAAAGGATGCTGGATCCCCTGAAGCTGGAATTGTAAACTGTCCAATGTAGGTGCTGGAAGAGGAATATATGCTCTTAACTTCTGAGCCATCTCTCTAGCCCCATGTCAGACAAAGTGTCTCTATAGCTTTGGTCCCTGTCCTGGAATTAGCTCTTGTAGACCAGGCTGGCCTCGAACTCAGAGATCTACCTGCCTTTGTCTGAGTGCTGGGATTAAAGGCGTGCACCACCACCACCTGGCTTACGTCAGGACTTTTTGGTGAAGTAGAATTCACATGCTGCCTAACAAATGGGTCAGATGACAACACAATTGTCCCAAGGGTGCCACGAAGGACAGCTGGCTAAAGATTTGGCCACCCCAGGCTGCACAGTATGAAATCCTTCCACACGCTTTCTATTGAAACACCCTCATTTTCAAGGGTGGTGGGAGAAATCCCCCAGACTCAATAAGTCAGGCCAACAGATGCAATCAGCAAGAGGTGTCTTTATTGATTACACAGGTGCCTGTGGGTGCAACAGTAGCTTACGCCAACTGCACACCCCGGGTAAATTCAAACAGCCATATTTATAGGGAAAAATGATTACATAAGAGGGTAGTATAGCACAAGCATTTCATTGGCTCTCAAATTGGTGGGCTTAGCTCATCCTGGGAATGGCCCCATGTCTATTCTCGAATTTCCCCTACAGACCCCCTCTCAGAACCCGCAGTTAGCATGCTCCCGTGAAAACGTCCTGTTTGTTTGAAAGGTTATCAGGACCTGCAGTCGGCTGTTCCCATGAGAACATCCTGTTTGCTTGAGACCCTCAGGACCCCCTCAGGACCTGCAGCTAGCCTGCTCTCATGAGAACATCCTGTTTGCTTAGAAAAACTGGATACCTGTAGTTGGCATATGAGCCAAACTTAGAATGTTAGCAGTTCACAAAAGGAACAGTCGCCCCTATGAAAGACCCCAGCTTAGCTACTGTAACGTCATTTTGCAAGGCTTTGACAAAAACAAATGTAAGTGCAGGGTGAGGTCAGGGCTCCTATCTGCAAGACAGGATATCTGTAAAATAGGACATCTACAAAACAGGATATCTGTAAAATAAGAACAGGATATCTGTTGCCATACATCTGTGCTGGGAGAGGAAAAACCATTTATGCCCCTCGCCTCATTCCAACCGACCAATAACCACGCTTCTGCTTCTGTAAACCCGCTTTTGCTGCCCTCTTTCCTATAAAAAGACCTTCTCCCAGTCTGCAGGCGCGCAAGTCCTCCTAAAGACTTTGCCGCCCGCAGGTACCCGTGTTTACCTAATAAACCTCTTGCTGATTGCATCCAGTGGTCTCAGAGTGTCTGCCTGGGTCCCAGGGTCTTCACCGGAGGGAAGGTCCTCTCCTAGGGTCTTTCACCCCGAAAAAACATAAAGACAGATAAAACACCCTACAGCAAGTTGACAGTTGGGTGGAGTATTCCATCTCCTTAGCCTAGTCAGTGAGTCTGCAACCCATAGATGTCCAGTTTTAGCATCTGCTGAGCCCGGGGGCCCAGCTAACTTTTCAGCAGAGTTTAACATAGTGCGTGGGCACGGGGGTCCTTCACCATCACCAGTGCCATCAACTGGGTGATGAGACACGTGACCAAGGCAACTTTGGAGGACAGCATTACGGGGGGCAGGGGCTGGCTTTTGGTTTCAGGGGGTTAGAGTGGCTGCCCATCATGGCAGGGAACACTGAAGCAGTACCTGAGAACTCACACCAGGTTCACAAGCAAGAGGTAGGGAGCTAACTGGGAATGGCACCAAACCCAAAGCCCACTCCCAGTGACACACTGAAAGACCTGGATAAATCCAGATATCCCCAAAGAAAACCCTGGATAAATCCAGGTTCCCCCGCCCCCAGCAGGAAGAAAACAGCCAAAAATCTAAGCAGGAAGAGAAGAATCAGAAATCAGAAAACAGTGACTGTGTTTCAAGAACTAGCTGAAGATAAAGTTAGATTGTAATCTTGAGAATAATCTTGAGAAACAGGGAGTTTCCCCCTTGTGATTATCATTGGTATTTTTGGAATACAGTGTTTCAGGAATTAGCTGATTATGACCTGGAGTGATCTTGAGAGGCAGGGAGTTGCCCCCTTGTGATTTTCTGTGACATCCTCCCTGCCCCTTTTGGATTACTGGGCTATGGTTTCTTCCTATAAAAATCCCTTCTCAGGGCTGGAGAGATGGCTCAGCAGTTAAGAGAACTGACTGCTCTTCCTGAGGTCCTGAGTTCAATTCCCAGCAACCACATGGTGGCTCACAATCACCTATAATGAGATCTAGTGCCCTCTTCTGGCCTACAGGCAGGATACCGTATAAATAAATAAATTTAAGAAAAAACCCTTCTCCAGGTCACTCGGGATCGAACTCTTCCCCTGCTTGGGTTATGAGTCTCAGCCCCAGTGCACTGGTTCCCTCTCATCTCATCCATTAAACTTCGTGTGATTAGAGCAAGGACGGTCTCTCTTGAGTTACTGGGAAGCTCTTGTTATCCCGAGATTTGAGTGAGAGTCTCCCCGCACTGGGGGTCTTTCAACACCTCCTCCAACAAAGCCACACCTACTAATTTTTCCCAGACAGTTCCATTTACTAGAGAGACCATGTATCCAAATATATGAGCCTACAGTGGCCATTTTTCACATTTTTCATTCAAACAACCATTTGTTTCAGGTTGCAAAAAGCTCCCCCTAGGGCTGAGGTCAAGGCCTTTGCAAGTGGTATTGTCTTGTTCTGTTTGGAGACAGGGCTTTGCCATGTAGTCCTGGGCTATCCTGGAACTCACTGTGTAGACAGGCTAGCTTCAAACCTCCTGCATTTGCCTCTCAGTGCCGGGACTTCACCATGTCTGGGTGATTACTTTATTATTTTAAAATTTAAAGCAGGTTCATAATTTGAGCACTTGCTGGGTAGGAAATACAGAGTCAAAACATCCATTTGTTCATTGCTCCCAGTTTGGCCATGCCAGCTGCGTGAACCTCAGCCCACGGTAAGAGACATCCGCTTCACTAGAAAGGGACAATCAGACCCTCAGGGCAAGCCATAGCTGGGGGACAGGGATGGAATCACATCTGGGCCAAGCTCGGAGCTCCAGACAAGTGGCCCAAGAGTCGGACCTTCAACCATCAGGGTCTGCGGTAGTCCCAGTAGTCCCGTGTGAGAGATTTTCAGGACTTTCAGGCAGAAGGCAAACTTTGGCAGCCAAACTCAGCAGCGGAGCTCAGCAGCTCAGCAGCACATAGGCTTTAGTTTCTCCGCTGCACAATGGGGGGGGGGGGGTGTCTGGGAGGAACGGTTTGTTTTCCCTCTCCCCTAAAGCTCTTTTCTCAGGAAAAGGAAAAGGGGGCAGCTGCTAGAAGGAGAGGGAGGGGGCTGAGGGCGGGGGCCATCGAAAGTGGCCTCTCCTGCCAGTCTGCAGGGTCAGGGTCTGCGCTTGCAGTCCTCACCTTACTCAGCTCCTTCTCGTGTCTGATCTCCGGGGCTGGACACATTCTCTCTTGGCCTTACACTGTCCACATGAGGTACCAAGTCATTGAAAGCCTTAGTGCGGGTACAAGCAGACATGAGCAGGCAAGGAGGGTGATGCCCTGGAGTGGCACTCTCCCCTTCCCCACACATTCAAGATGGAAAGTGTCAGAACAGGGGTGCCCCAGGGTGGGGGTGGGAGGTCTTCAGTTACCACTGACAACAACAGTTCCAGGCTGGGTCCTGTGCAGTTTCCCTTAGGTGAAAGAAATTGTTCCTTCTTTGTCTCAAGACCACCCTTGGGTAGTCCTCCCTCTCCATTGCGGGAACCCAGCAAACAGTCTGAAGAAATTTAGCCTGTGTGGGTGCCACTCAGCAGTTAGCACATGGGGAGGGCTCCCCACGAAAAGCCCCAAGACTCTCTCCTCACCATTTATGCCTTACTTTATCTTCTTCTAGAACCCATGGTTCCTCCCAAGTCATCTCTTTTTCTTGTAAGAATTTAATTTCCTGCCATGCGATGGTGGCGCATGCCTTTAATCCCATCACTCGGGAGGCAGAGGCAGGCAGATCTCTGTGAGTTCCAGACCAGCCTGGTCTACAGAGCTAGTTCCAGGACAGGCTCCAAAGCCACAGAGAAACCCTGTCTCGAAAAACAAAACAAAAAAAAGAAGAAGAAGAATTTAATTTCCTTTGTTGGGGTATGATAGGAAGGGGAGGGTGGTGTTGAGGACCGGCCTCGACTTCTTACCAGGGTAGGGGTGTGGGAATTTTAGAAATATAGTAAAGAATATGAAGACATAAGAATAACAGGACAGAAACCACAGAAAGTACCGGGAGGGTGTTCCAGTGACTGAAACCCTAAAATCATCCACGGTTATTTTTTTCACAGCTTTTATACCCAAGTAAGGTAATAAAAGACTTTATCAACATGATACAAAGGGTAACTCACACAGTTAATCGCTTTATCACTCTGAGACGTCAAATCATTAGCATTCTGTTGTGCAGGTACAAAGCTGCTCTAGGTCACAAATCTTCCCCAGGTGATCTCATAGTTAACAAAAGAAGGAGCAGAAAGTACATTTGCATATCCTGACCACCTGTCAGGACGGCTTGTTGCTGTCTTAATTTCAAAAGAACGAAGCACTCACCTCCTGAATTGAGTTTGCATGTCAAATCTCTAAACTCTCTGACCTTCAGACAAGGTGGGAATGCGCTGTAGTTGTAGGCCTCCACAGGGTGGAGTGTGCATTTCACAACGCATTGTTATTATTATTAATTATTATTATTATTATTATTATTATTATATAGGTTTTTGTTAGCCCAGGCTGGAGAGATTGGTAACCCAGTTCCTCTTGCTTTCCCCTCCTGAGTGCTAGGTGCCCCTTCTTACTTCCTACCTGAATTCATCTTAAGCTTTCCGTCTATGAACTCATAGAGGCAGGGACTTCGTCCCTTCTTTCCCTGTCCTGTGTCACTGCTGTTAGGAGGAAGAGCTTAAGATTTTTCTTTTTTCAAATGCACACAAAAAGAACATTTTCTCAGAAACCTCCTGAAATACCTGGCGCCAGTGAGAAGGAACCACAAAACCCGCAACAAACCCACTTAGGAGTTTATTAGAGGGGGCGTGCACAGGCCTGGGAAGTCAGTGTGCAGAGAAGGAGTTGGCACATCTGGCTCAATCCCCAAATCCTACATGGTGGAAGGAAAGAATGGACCCCACAAGCTGTGTTCTCACCTCCATACTTGCACATACATGCACACAAAAATATAAAAAAATTTCAAGGAACTCTCAAAGGTCACTTTGCCCCTGACCCTGAGTGTGTCCCAAATCCCTGTGAAGAGACCTGGAAATCTAAGATCAGCTGGCAGTAGGGAATTGGGGGAACCTTGCTTGGATGAGAAAGAAGTCAGAAGTCCTAGACTGGACGGCAAAGTCTTATTGCTAAGTCGCCCAGTGGCTCTGAGCTGGTCATTTCCCAGTGTGTGTGAGGCCTGGTGTCAGTTCTCCCTGGGACAATAAAGGACAACAGTGAGTAGGATGGAAAGATGGTCAGCTTGGCAGGATCACTCTGCAGACAAACTCTGGGAGTGTCTAGACTGGATCAACTGTGGTGGGAAGACCCACCCATCACCCAGGCCGGGATTTCTGAGGGAAGGGGTTGAGCACCAGCGTTCATCTCATCCTGACTGTGCAGTGGGACCATGGCAGCCTTGTCCCTCAAACCAAGTCACAGCAAACCCTTCCTCGTCAAGTTGCTTCTGTTGGGTATTTGTTGCAGTGATGAGAAAGGTAACCCACCTTTTATAATTTTTTTTAAAATGCTGCAAGATTCCCAGCAGCAGTAGGCAGCAGAAATGCTGTAGGTCCCAAGTGGAGGTAGCGGGCCATGTGGCGGCAGGCAGTGGGCTCTGGGAGCAGCCAGAGATGGCTGCCGGTCCTCCAGCAGTGGCTGGTCCCAGGCAGGCAGGAGCCAGAGACATGGATAGACACGACTTGCAGAGTGAGGTTGAATATTTATTTAGGGGGTTATGAAGGGGGAAGGGAGAGGGGGCAGAGAGAGAGAGAGAAAAGGAGAAAGCAACAGCGAAGGGGGGAAGCGGAGAAGTGGGGAGAGAGGCAGAAGCGAAGCTGCCTCTCGGAGAGGAAGATGGGAAATAGAGTGAGCTCAGGCTGGAAGCTGAAGATCAGCCTGCCTCAGCGAATGGGAGGGCGTGGCTTGTCTCTTAAAGGGACCAGGGGCCAAAACCATAACACCACCCACCTAGCTAAGGCTTCCTCACTCCCAAACAAAGCGACAGGGCTTCCCTCAGAGCTACTGCCATTGCAGTTCTTGGGCTTTCTCAGGAGCGAGGGATATCTTCCTGCCACAGTCTCCCCTCTGAGACCTCACTCAGGTGAGGCTCCTATCTAAATAGAAGACAAGGGAACAGCAATTTAGGAGCTGGATCATAGCTTACTATTGTGAGGGGCCAGGGCAACAACAAGGGGCTGTTGGAATTCACAAGTATAGGATGTCCACTTAGCCCTGAATTTACTTCTTCCTCTACCCTACACCTCATGGTGGTGTGAACTGAACATCAGGCCTGACAATGTAGGGCAAGCTCTCTACCACAGCTCTGAATTTCAGATCAACAATATATTTATATATATATATATATATATATATATATATATATATATATATATGCAAATGTATGTGGATGTATGTATATTTAAAGGTTTACTTTGTGTGTGTGCCACTTACGCTGGTGCATGCTGAGGCCATCAGATCCTCCCTGGAGCTGAAGTAACAGGCAGTTGTGAGCTGCCCTTTTGTAGGTGTTGGAATCATACCTGGGTCCTCTGGAAGAGCAGCAGGGACTCTTAACCCCTGATCTGCTCTCTAGTCCCCAGAAATATGCTTTTTTACTGTGACTCAGAGAGGCACAGCCAGGGCTAGGACGCATACAACTGTTTCCTTTCTGAACTATAAGTGTCATATAAAGTCATTTAATGAACGTGTGGAACATCCTTTTTGAGCATCCCCCATGTTTCTTGTGTCCTCTGTGTCCCCTCCCTCTTCCCACTCCCACTTTGGTATCCACACTGCCCCTTTCCAAGGACAGAAGAGTTGCAACTTGGTGATACAATCCCACCGGCAAGGGGAAGCAAGGGCCACCAGTGCTGGAGTGGGTGAGAAACCTTTGCCTCGGGTATCAGTGACAAGGATGACAAGACAGGGAGAATATACAAAGGGCATTGGTCAACCTCACCGTGAGAAAGTCCAAGAAGCCCACGCACAGAGTTCCCAGCCAGGAACCAGGCATGAGGCCTCTCCTGCCTACTCATGCCGAGTGGCCCTTGCTGTCCCAGCCTGGTGTCATCTCCAGCCACCTAAGACAAAATGAAATCTACCTAAGAGCTCAGCCTTAAACCCTCCATCCCAGAAGTACTCCAGGAAGAGGAACGGTCTTAGCTCTTCAGCATGTGCCCAGCATCCGGCACTGGGGCCTGGCCAAGCACAGCTGCAAGATCAAGAGGCAAATGTTGTCACTCCATGTAGAGAGTGTCCCAGATCATGGCCTCGCTTATATAAAACCCATAAAAAAGGCATCCTGTGGAGACTAGCCGTGACCAGGGGAGTGAAGAGAGGGGTGGGGATGCTATACACACAGAGTTTCATTCAGAACAAGGCAAGTTATGACACCTGATGACCCCAAAGTTGACCTATGCTTATATCATGCATCCAAAACTATGAAATGGAAAACTCTAGAAGCAACATGTATGTTTTTAGCTTTATACTGCACTTTGTTCTGTGAGATCCTGAGCCTCACACCTGAGATTGGAATCTTCCTTGGTGTGGGATATTCACACTGTATATGCTGTCCTTCCATTGCACACATGAAGAAGGGCTGTCATGGAAAGCAAGTGCTATGGTCAGGAAACACCCTCTCAGGCAATGATGGTCCAAAGCTGTGGTCAGGTGACCCAATTTCTAAGCCAATAATGGTCCCAAAGTGCAAGAGTCATGATACTCGCCATTCAAAAATGACAGAGAAGCCAGAAGTCATGAAATGTTGAGACTGAATGAAGAGGTGAAAGTGTGGGTAAGGTAGCCTGAGAGACAGAGAGGGACCACATTCACATGTAAGAGAAGGCCAGAGGGCCATTCCTCTGCTGGAGGAGGGGCTGCTTGTTGGTTCCTGGCTGCTCAGTCCTGAAATAACCACTGCTTGGCCCATTAGCTCTAGCTTCTTATTGGCTAACTCTTACATCTTAGTTTAACCCATTTCTAGTAATCTTTGTATCACCACAAGACTGAGGCTTACTGGTTGAAGTTCCCAGTGTCTGTCTCCGGAGGCTCCATGGCTTCTCCCTAGCTCCATCTTCTTCCTCCCAGCATTCAGTTCAGTTTTCCCTGCCTACTTCTGCTCTGCCCCACCCTGCTCCACTATAGGCTCAAAGCAGTTCTTTATTCATTAGCGGTAGTCACAGCCTACAGAGGGAAATCCCATCATTCTTCAAGTGCCATCCAGCGCTTTTGATGCAGGGTCCCTCACTGGCCTGGAGCTGGCTAGCGAGCCCCAGGGATCCACTTATGTCCTTTCTGAAGTGCTGGGGTTATAAGTGAGCACCACACACTGGCTTCGGGTGCAGACTGACTCATGAGTGTATGGCAAGCACTTCACTATTTCCATAGTCCTCTAGAATATTTCCTGAGACAGGGTCTCACACCAAAGCCCAGACTGACCTGGAACTCACCATGTAGTTCTGGCTGTTCTCAAACTCATAGCAATCCTCCTACCTCAGCTTCCCAAATTTAGGGATTGCAGGAGGGAACCACTGTACCCGCTCTATTAAATATATCACTGTAGTAGCACTACTTTACCATTAGCTACCGCTGTGTCTCTTATTCTACCTAACTTGTGAGTGAAACTTCATCATAGGTTCAGACTACAGGAAAGCACAGCATTCACATGACTCAGAACTACCCACGGACTCAGGCTTACAATGGGGTCCTGGAACACATCCCCATGGAGAAGTTGGCACACTTGTAAAATGTGAGTACGGTGAAAGCCACACTCCTCTATATGTCTAATAAGATTCTCACAACCGCTTAGTAACTTCTCGGTATGGTCCGTGTATCTCACCAGAGCTGCTTGAAAGGCACCTTCTCTTGGTGCTCAGAGAAACAGTCAAAGAGACCTGGGTAGCCCAGCTGGAAATAATCTCCCTAGCCATGAACTCTCCTGGGCTTCTTAGTCTATAAGACAACTTGGGGGCAGGCCCAACTGTCCCCTACCCTTTGTAGAGATCCTCTAGCCTGAGGCCACATCCCCCGGGGAGGATGAGCAGATGGTGCCAAGGAGGGAAGGGAGCCGTGTTGGGTAACCCACTCATTTTGTGGCAGCCTCTTGGGACAACAGTTAATCAGTCAGATGACTTGGGCAGAGTGAACTGCTATCAGTGCCAGCTGGGGCAAGGGGCATGGGCTGAGAGCTGGGCTCCTGGGTCATGCCCTTCCTATCTCTCCCCTCCTCTGGGGTCAGGAGAAGGAAGAATCTTGTCATTGCTATTGCCCTTGGCTTGATATTGTCCAAGAAGAACAGAATTCCTCTATCCTTGAGGCACCAAAAGGCATCCTGAGCCACTCTCCCATTTGCTCAGAGACAAGAGGCATTGGCAGTATTTGCTGATGTTTGTGGGCATGAGACTGGACTCAGGATGCCTGGGTTCAAATCTTAGCCAGGTCAATTTTTATATTCAAAAAATGGCCACAATACTAATAATGTTGCTAGAAAGGACAGTCGATCCATGAAGCCATGAGCATGGGACTGAAGACCAGAGGGAGACTCCAGAACTGTGCAAGCTGACAGGAAACTTGGAGTGTCTACACAGGAAAGCTGCAGGCAATGAGTAGAGTCATCAGGACAGAGGGGCTGTACGGGCTGCAAACAGCAAAACCATAGGGACGGGGGTGCTAAGCCCTCTGGGGTCCACATTCTGCAATCACATGTCCCCGCTGATTTGCAGGCTGGGTGTAGTCTCTTTCTGCCCTTCTGAGCTTCCATAGCCTACCATGTGGAACAGGAATGTTTACTCATGGAAGAACATCACTTGCTTTTGGAATCTTACAGGAGTCTACAGAGAGGTCTGCATGAGTCTCAGAGACTGCAAACTTTGTAAACAGTGTTGGTGTATCTACTAAGCTGGGGACTCTGGAAAATGAACTGAATGCCCTTTGGTAGAATGTTTGAGTTCAGCTATGTGCCGTCCTCCAAAAGGACTCACTCAGGTGTTGAAGGCTTGGCCCTCAGCTAGGATCAGTATAGGAGATGACTGACCACGGAAGCTCAGACCTAGTCCATGGGCACTGATGGATTTGTGGTCAGCAGGAAAATTGGTAATAATTAAACACAGAGTGGAGCAGAAGTTCTTCTCTATAAAAGAGTACCTGTAATGTATGTGTGTGCGTACGTGCGTGTGTGTGTGTGTGTGTGTGTAAATACTTATATATCATAGGGGTGGAGCTAGAATGGGAGAGTTGGCACGTCCAACTGAAGCTGAGTCATGACCAGAGTCAAGCACTGGGTTAAAGGTCATGAGAAAAAAAAAGGAGAGAACCAGCTGCACACAGGTGCCCTCTGACCTCCATCATATGTGCTGTAGTAATAAGAGCGTCGGGGCTGCGTCCCCAGCACCCCGGCTGCCTGGCTAGCTTATGCCCCGAAATAATTACACAGACACCGTATTCTTTTAAACACTGCTTGGCCCATTTCTATCTAGCCTCTTCTAGGCTAATTCTCACATATTAATTTAGCCCATTTCTAATCATCTGTGTTGCACCCAGAGGTACGCTTACCGGGAAGATTCTAGCCTACGTCCATCCTGGGTCGGAGCTGAATCGCGTCTGTCTGCCAGGGAGCGGGGCATGGCGTCTCTGCTGAGGCGTCTGCCCTCACTTCCTCTTCCTCCCAGCATTCTGTTCTGTTTACTCCACCCACCTATGTTCTAAGCTATGAGCCCAAGCAGTTTATTACTTAACCAATGAAATCAAAAGATTGATATATGACACTCCCACATCACTTCCCCTTTTTCTGTTTAAACAAAAAAAAGGCTTTAACTTTAACATAGCAAAATTACATATAACAAAACAGTTATCAAGCAAGAATTACAGTTACAATATTTATATCTATTTTATCTTTATCATAACTAAGGAAAACAACTATATCTATCTATCTATTCTTCAATACCATCAGAGACTCCAGAAGAATATAATATTACCTAAGTAAATAAGAAGTAAGCAACTTATAAACTCTAGAAATGACAGAGACATCTCACTGCCTGGACAGTCACCCAAAGTTTCTCTGTACCATTGGGGCATCCATCTTCGGCCTCCAGGCCCATAGTTTCCAGCAGACATTTCCACAAAGCAGGAAATTTCAAAGGCAGTCACTATCTGCTTGTCCTGAAGAATGTCTTGCAGACTCTTTCATGAATTAGGAACCCCGACAGAGGCGCAGCAGCGGCGGCGCCAGACGCACAGAGGCGCAGCGGCGGCGGCACGGCAGCGGCGCCAGACGCGGCGGAGCGCGGCCAGACCCAAGCAGCTGGGACAGGCGTGCAATAAGGAGAGCAGATCGCCCTACTACAATTGAATCAAAGAGGTAGGCCTTTGGTTGGCCAGGTCACTGGCACAAGGGGAGCCTGGTCCTGTCCTGAAGATCCTTCGGAGGGGTGAGAGGGTTCTTGGCCTGCAGCAGGAACCACGAAAGAGAGTGAGGGCATTTTGTAAGCGGAGCCCTTGGCCAGCAGGGAAACCTGATCCGGTTTCTAAAGGATCCATTGGATAGGATCAATAGGAGGAGATGGGCAGGCGCCAAGGCAAGAACTCACCCAATAATCCGAAAAACAACATAAAAACATCAGAACCCAATGATCTTACAACAGAAGTATTTGAACAACCTAACACAGAAGAAGTGGAAAAAATCGACTTTATGAAGATAATAGAGTCCCTTAAACAACATGTAAAAAATGCCCTTATAGAAATGGATGAGAAGTATAACAAAAAGTTTGAAGAAATGAGTAAATACGTACATGATACCCTGGGAAACCAAGAAAAAACCATCAAACAGGTAATGGAAACAGTTCAAGAATTGAAAACTGAAATGAAGGCAAAGAAGAAAATACAAACTGAGGACCAGCTGGATATGGAAAACCTAGGCCAACGAGCAGAGTCTACAGAAACAAGCATAATCAATAGAATACAAGAGCTAGAAGAAAGACTCTCAGATGCTGAGGACACCATAGAGAAAATAAACGAACAGATCAAAGAAAACAGCAAAGCCAACAAATTCTCAACACAAAACATCCAGGAACTATGGGACACAATAAAAAAACCAAACCTAAGAATAATAGGAATAGAAGAAGGAGAAGAGTCACAGCTCAAAGGCCCAGAAAATATTTTCAACAAAATTATGGAAGAAAACTTTCCCAACTTAAAGAAAGATATTCATTTAAATATTCAAGAAGCATACAGAACACCAAACAGACTGGATCAAAGAAAAACATCTCCTCGCCATATAATAATCAAAACACAAAATATACAGGTTAAAGAAAGAATATTAAGAGCTGCAAAAGAAAAAGGACAAGTAACTTATAAAGGTAAACCGATCAGACTTACACCTGACTTCTCGATGGAAACTATGAAAGCCAGAAGGTCCTGGATAGAGGTTCTGCAGAAGCTAAGAGACCATGGATGCAAACCCAAACTACTATACCCAGCCAAGCTATCGTTCACTATCAACAGAGAAAACAAGACATTCCAGGATAAGAACAAATTTAAACAATACGTAGCCACAAATCCAGCCCTACAGAAAGTAATAGAAGGAAAATCGCAACCCAAGGAATCCAACACTGCCAACACTGCCTACAATAACCCAGGCATCTAATGACCCTTCACGAGCACATCTCAAAGAAAGGAGACACACAATCTCTGCTACCAAAAGCAATAAGAATAACCGGAGTAAACAACCACTGGTCATTAATATCACTTAATATTAATGGGCTCAATTCACCTATAAAAAGGCACAGGCTAAAAGATTGGATACGAAAACAGGATCCAACATTCTGCTGTTTGCAAGAAACACATCTCAACCACAAAGACAGGCACCTACTCAGAGTAAAGGGTTGGGAAAAGGTGTTTCAAGCAAATGGTCCTAAGAAAAAAGCAGGTGTGGCCATACTAATTTCTAACAAAACTGACTTCAAACTAAAATCAATCAGAAGAGACCGAGACGGTCACTTTATACTCATAACAGGAACAATTCATCAGGAGGACGTCTCAATCCTGAATATATACGCCCCCAATATAAAAGCACCTACTTATGTAAAAGAAATATTACTAGAACTCAAGGCAGACATCAAACCACACACACTAGTAGTAGGAGACTTCAACACACCTCTCTCTCCAAGGGACAGGTCAATCAGACAGAAACCTAATAGAGAATTAAGAGAATTATTGGAGGTAATGAAGCAAATGGACTTAACAGACATCTATAGAACATTCCACCCAAATAGGAAAGAATATACCTTCTTCTCTGCTGCTCATGGAACCTTCTCAAAAATTGACCACATACTCGGAAACAAAGGAAACCTCCACAGATACAAAAAAATATCAGTGTCCACCTGTGTCTTATCAGATCATCACGGATTAAAGTTAGAAGGCAACAACCACGCTGCCCTCAAAAAACCGACAAACTCATGGAAACTGAACAGTCAACTACTGAACCACACCTGGGTCAAGGAAGAAATCAAGAAAGAAATTAAAGTCTTCCTTGAATTTAATGAAAATAAAGGGACAACATACTCAAACCTATGGGACACAATGAAAGCAGTGCTAAGAGGAAAGTTCATAGCACTAAGTGCCCACTTAAAGAAAACGGAGAATGCATACATTGGGGACTTAAAAACACACCTGAAAGCTCTAGAAAAAGAAGAAGCAGACGCGCCCAGGAGAAGTAGAAGACTGGAAATAATAAAACTGAGGGCTGAAATCAACAAAATAGAAACACAGAAAACAGTCCAAAGAATCAATGAAACAAAAAGCTGGTTCTTGGAGAAAATCAACAAGATCGACAAACCCCTATCCAAACTAATTAAATGACAGAGAGAGAACACGCAAATAAATAAGATCAGAAATGAAAAGGGGGACATAACCACAGACACAGAGGAAATTCAGAGAATCATTAGATCTTACTACAAAAGCCTGTATGCCACAAAACTGGAAAATACAAAAGAAATGGACTTTTTTTAAATAAGTATCATATACCAAAGCTAAACCAAGACCAGGTGAATGATCTAAATAGACCGGTTTCTCGCGAAGAATTAGAAATGGTTATCAAAAATCTCCCTTCGAAAAAAAGCCCAGGACCAGATGGTTTCAATGCAGAATTCTACCAGAACTTCCAAGAAGAATTAATACCTATACTCCTTAAGGTATTTCACAATATAGAATCAGAAGAGTCATTGCCAAATTCCTTTTATGAAGCTACAGTTACCTTGATACCAAAACCACAAAAAGACCCAACTAAGAAAGAGAATTACAGACCGATCTCACTCATGAACATCGACGCAAAAATCTTCAATAAAATACTGTCAAACCGAATCCAAGAACACGTAAGAAAAATTATCCATTATGATCAAGTAGGCTTCATCCCAGAGATGCAGGGCTGGTTCAACATACACAAATCTATCAATGTAATCCACCATATAAATAAACTGAAAGAAAAAAAACCATATGATCATTTCACTAGATGCGGAAAAAGCATTCGACAAAATTCAACACCCCTTTATGATAAAGGTCTTGGAGAGAATAGGGATACAAGGGTCCCACCTAAATATAATAAAAGCTATTTACAGCAAGCCAACAGCTAACATTAAATTAAACGGAGAAAAACTCAAAGCCATCCCAGTAAAATCAGGAACACGACAAGGATGTCCACTCTCGCCATACCTCTTCAATATAGTGCTTGAAATTCTAGCAATAGCAATAAGACAACATAAGGAGATCAAGGGGATTCGTATTGGAAAGGAAGAAGTTAAGCTTTCGTTATTTGCAGATGATATGATAGTGTACATAAGCGACCCCAAAAATTCTACCAAAGAACTCCTACAGCTGATAAACAGCTTTAGTAACGTGGCAGGATACAAGATCAACTCCAAAAAATCAGTTGCCTTCCTATACACCAAGGATAAGGAAGCAGAGAGGGAAATCAGAGAAGCATCACCTTTCACGATAGCCACAAATAGCATAAAATACCTTGGGGTAACCCTGACCAAGGAAGTGAAAGATCTACTTGACAAGAACTATAAGTCTTTGAAGAAAGAAATTGAAGAAGACACCAGAAAATGGAAAGACCTCCCTTGCTCTTGGATTGGGAGGACCAACATAGTAAAAATGGCAATTCTACCAAAAGCAATCTATAGATTCAATGCAATCCCCATCAAAATCCCATCAAAATTCTTCACAGATCTGGAGAAGACAATAATCAACTTTATATGGAAAAACAAAAAACCCAGGATAGCCAAAACAATCTTATACAATAAAGGTTTGTCTGGAGGCATTACCATCCCTGACTTCAAACTCTATTACAGAGCTACAGTATTGAAAACAGCTTGGTATTGGCATAAAAACAGAGAAGTCGACCAATGGAATCGAATAGAAGACCCTGACATTAACCCACAAACCTATGAACACCTGATCTTCGATAAAGGAGCTAAAAATATACAATGGAAAAAAGAGAGCATCTTCAACAAATGGTGCTGGCAAAACTGGATGTCAATCTGTAGAAGAATGAAAATAGATCCATATCTATCACCATGCACAAAACTCAAATCCAAATGGATTAAAGACCTCAATATCAGTCCGAACACACTGAACCTGATAGAAGAGAAAGTGGGAAGTACTCTACAGCACATGGGCACAGGAGACCACTTCCTATGTATAACCCCAGCAGCACAGACACTAAGGGCATCATTGAATAAATGGGACTTCCTGAGGCTGAGAAGTTTCTGTAAAGCAAAGGACACTGTCACTAAGACAAAAAGACAACCCACTGACTGGGAGAAGATCTTCACCAACCCTGCAACTGACAAAGGTTTGATCTCCAAAATATATAAAGAACTCAAGAAACTAGACCGTAAAAGGCTAATCAACCCAATTATAAAATGGGGCACTGATCTGAACAGAGAATTCTCAACAGAAGAACTTCAAATGGCCAAAAGACACCTAAGGTCATGCTCAACTTCCTTAGCGATCAGGGAAATGCAAATCAAGACAACTTTAAGATACCACCTTACACCTGTCAGAATGGCTAAAATAAAAAACACCAATGATAGCCTTTGCTGGAGAGGTTGTGGAGAAAGGGGTACACTCACCCATTGCTGGTGGGAATGCAAACTTGTGCAACCACTCTGGAAAGCAGTGTTTCGGTTTCTCAGGAAATTCGGGATCAACCTACCCCTGGATCCAGCAATACCACTCTTGGGAATATACCCAAGAGAGGCCCTATCATACAACAAAAGTATATGCTCAACTATGTTCATGGCAGCATTGTTTGTAATAGCCAGAACCTGGAAACAACCTAGATGCCCTTCAACGGAAGAATGGATGAAGAAAATATGGAATATATACATATTAGAGTATTACTCAGCAGTAAAAAACAAGGACTTCTTGAATTTTGCATACAAATGGATGGAAATAGAAAACACTATCCTGAGTGAGGTAAGCCAGACCCAAAAAGAGGAACATGGGATGTACTCACTCATATTTGGTTTCTAGCCATAAATAAAGGACATTGAGCCTATAATTCATGTTCCTAGAGAAGCTAAATAAGGTGAATCCAAAGACAAACACATAGGCATCCTCAGGAATATTAACCTTCTTCAGGCGATGAAAGGAGACAGAGACAGAGACCCACACGGGAGCACCGGACAGAAATCTCAAGGTCCAAATCAGGAGCAGAAGGAGACGGAGCACTAGCAAGGAACTCAGGACCACGAGGGGTGCACCCACACACTAAGACAATGGGGATGTTCTATTGGGATCTCACCAAGGCCAGCTGGCCTAGGTCTGAAAAAGCATGGGATAAATCCGGACTAGCTGAACATAGCGGACAATGAGGAATACTGAGAATTCAAGAACAATTGCAGTGGGTTTTTGATCCTACTGCACGTACTGGCTTTGTGGGAGCCTAGGCAGTTTGAATGCTCACCTTACGAGACCTGGATAGAGGTGGGCAGTCCTTGGGCTTCCCACAGGTCAGGGAACCCTGATTGCTCTTCGAGCAGATGGGGGGGGGGACTTGATCGGGGGAGGGGGAGGGAAATGGGAAGCGGTTGTGGGGACGAGGCAGAAATCCTTAATAAATAAATAAATTAAAAAAAAAAAGGAACCCCGAAAGATCATCTCACCTTTAGGCAAGTTTAGCAGTCCTCTCTCTGCGGGTTCTCTGTGTCCAGTTTATGCAATACTCCAGGCAAGAACAGTTTCTTGCCCAAATGGCTATCAAACTCCATAAGGATCCTCTTCGATGCCCATCTTCTTCTTGAAGTAGATTGGTGCCGCCAGGAGCAGAGTGTCTCATTGTCATGAAAAAACCCTAAGTTATTAAAACATTTAAAATGCCATATTCTATAATCTTTGAAAAATATGAAGAATGACTATTTAACTGAAATGTATCTCTATATATCTAGAAAATCTAACTAACATGACTACAAGCTTGACTATTACTGATGATTATCCATTAACCTATATTTCTTAATTATACATTACATTTTTTAATGAACTACATAATCACAATATCTTAATCAATAGCAGAAATATGCATATACATATAACAAAATTGACCTTAAATCTCTATCAATAAAGCAAAATCTAAACTAATACAAATTATTCATATCTATATCATATCCCCCTTTAAATGTTAAAGAACGTTTATAAACCATATTTGGGAACATGGGCGCAGTTTTTTCTCTCCAAACTGCTTCCTGCTGAATGGGGGCGTCATTAATTAGGTCTTTCATGGTATAACCTGTGTGCTAGTTTCATCTCAGTTGGCAGTTGAGCAAAGCAATTTTCTGAAGATGTTCACAGCAACCCTTCAGGAGGACGTGGTCCATCATACCATATCGGAATAGAAGAAATGAACAGGGTCTCATCCTCTGTGAAAACAAAATAAGAAACTCCTTTCCAAAGCATCATGTCCTTAGATCCAAATTTCAAAGTCAAGGCATTTTCAAAGTATCTATGTTGGATTAGTTCAGCAGCATTTATAAATAAATATCTTTTAGCAGCTGTTGCTCTTTCCTCAGCATTCAAATAATTCAAAGAGAGCATAATAGCATACAGTATCAAAATTCTCTGTTTATTTTCCATCTTTGTACACCTTTGTTTTAACCTCTATTTCGTTTCTTTTTACTTCTATTTTATATTCTCTGTATATCTTTGATGTGGGATAACTCTGTGGACCAGGTTGTCCTTGAACTCTCAGAGATCTGCCTGTCTCTGCCTCCCAGGCATTGAGATTAAAGGTGTACACTACTACACCTTGAACTCACAGAGATCTGTTTGTCCCGGCCTTCTAGGCACTGGGATTAAAGGCTGTGCTACCACACCTTGAAGTCACAGAGGTCAATCTCCCTCTGCCTCCCAAGTGTTGGGATTAAAGGTGTGTACTACCACACACAACAACTCTCTTCCTTTTTTTGTTTTTTACTTTAAGAACTTCAACTTTTAGTCTGCATATATTTTAACACTGTAAATCATTTAAAATTTTTCTTTGTCTTTGACGCTCTCTTTACTGTATATCTGTTTTTCTGACCACATGAGTCTTTAATGTACCAAGCAATATCAGTAGGACTAAAGCCGTGGCTTTGCCGGCTAGATGTAGCCCATTCCTTAGCTTTCTGCCATTCCAACCTTGTTGTGGCTGAGGTACCAGCCAGAGCCGCATTCAGTGCCACAAGTCTACAGTGTTTCAAGGTCCTTGCCATCAAACAAGCTGCAACAGACAACACTCAAGTCCTCTCTCTGTAGCTGGCCCTCCTGCCTCAAACAGTCAGAGTTTGCCCTGGCAGGACGGCCCAGAAAGCCGGCATTTTTAAACGGTGCAGCTTTTTTCTTGCTACGGCTAAAAACCGAAAAGCATGCGTTCAGCTTTTTGTCAACACCGTTTAAGTGTTTCGTGGCAGGACCTCTTAATGAGCTGCAGGGTTTTGCAGCTAAAGCTGAGTCAGGAAGCCTCTCTTAGATGAGAGTGCTTGCTTGCCTCTAGCAAGCAGAATAGAACCGAGAAATGGCAGCTACCAAGAAAACATGCTTTACTCTTTCCCAAGCTTTCTCAGGCTTTCAGTGGATACAGTTGTCCACAAGTCTGGGCGCCATTCTGTTGAAATAAGAAGCGGCGGGCTGCGTCCCCGGCACCCGGCCGCCCCCACGGCTAGCTTTACCCAAAATAATTACACGGAAACTGTATTCTTTTAAACACCACTAGGCCCATTTCTATCTAGCCTCTTCTAGGCTAGCTCTCGCACCTGGACTAGCCCATTTCTAATAATCTGCTGTAGCCCACGAGCTGGCTTACCAGGAATGATCTTAACCTGCATCTGCCTGGAGTGGGAGAATCATGGCGACTCCTGACTCAGCTTCTTTCTCCCAGCATTCTGTTCTGTTTACTCCACCCACCTATATTCTAAGCTATGAGCCCAAGCAGTTTGTTTATTACTTAACCAATGAAATCAAAAGATTGATATATGACACTCCCACATCAATGTGCTATGGCATGCATGCCTCCTTACCCACAAACAGTATATGAAAATCCTTTGCCATGATTTGTGCTGGTCTCCCAAAGGCTCTGGTGTAATCAGCCAGGGGCACAGCCAGGCCTCTGCTTTTAAGCCCCAGTGCAGTCAGACTCTGAAAACAGTGTGTGGTACGCCTTTCCAAGCTGAAGCGATGGCTGCTTGGCTCTCTGGAATGGAAACATCTGCGTGGGACTGAGACTATTAGCTTCAAGCTTCTGATTTTACATGTGGCTTCTTCTGACTGGACCAACGGGGTTCCCAGAATAAGGTATCAGAGCTGAGGTGCTGAGGACACCACCCCAAAGTCTGTAAGATGTGTGTCTCTAATGTGGGAGACAACTTACTCTCTCCCAAACTGGGACCTCAAATTTGGACATTCTAATCCCTGTGTCTGTCTCCTTTCTGACTCATTTTTGTCACCCCAGAATCTAGTGTGCCACGTGATCAACAAACAGTTATTGGACAGACAAGTGAGCAGTTTACTGGCTGGGGGACACGATAATGCGCACATTCCCAGCCTTTGGGAGGTTGAAGTAAAGGGTCCATTTTCGACATAGACCTGGGCTACATAGGGAGAGCCTGTCTCAAGAAGGAAAACACACACATACACACACACAAGAGAGAGAGAGAGAGAGAGAGAGAGAGAGAGAGAGAGAGGAGGAGACACCAGGAAGGAGATGAGGACAGCAGGGATGGTTGGGAGGTCATCTCAGTGGGACATTACAGTGGGGGTTGCTACACTGAAAGAGGGACGGGGTGGGATTGGGAGCCCGACCAATGTCCCTGCCCTTACCTGTGCAAACCAGGGCTGTTCCCTCTAGACTCCTTGGCAGACACCTTTCATAAACTAATATTTAATGTTAGCAACTAAATGCAGCCTGGAATGGCAGTGAACACTTTTAATCCCAGCGCTGGAGAGGCAGAGGTAGGTGGAGCTCTGTGAGTTTCAGGTCAGGTCAGCCTGGTCTACAGAGCAAGTTCCAGGCCATCCAAGACACAGTAAGACCCTGTCTCAAACGGAACAAAACAAAATAACACATACACACACACACCAACTACATGCATCCTAGTGGACAGGAAGGAGAGGAGAAAGAAACACCCACTATTCCCTGGCACTGAGCTAAGCCCCTTACACACCTGCCGTCTTGACACAGCGTGTCAGGGACAGTCTCTCACTCATGCCTGCCAGGACAGGACAGACATAAGTCAGTGTCTCAGGCTGAGTCCATGTTCCCAGCCCCATCCTCACTCAGGAGGGACCCTTGCGGGCAAAGGGCAGCCTAGGTGGGTGGCAGACTGCTACCCACTGAAGACTGAAGGTCTTTAGCTAGACCATGCCTGTCCTTTTTTACACTTAGACAAGTAAATGTATACCATGTGCTTCATACACTCACAGACACACCATTAAATCAAATATAATCAGATAGTGCCTAGAAAAACTATCAAATGGTGACTGCACACGTCTACCAGAATATTTATTTACATGTATGCATTTGGTTTTGCTAATCTGAGACAGTCTCACTGTGTAGCTCGAGCTGGCTGGGGATGTGGCTCAGTTTGCAGATTGCTGGTCTAGCATGCACGAGGCAATGGTTTCTAGCCCCAGTACTAGAGAAAGCGGATGTGTGTGTGTGTGTGTGTGTGTGTGTGTAAATTTGTGATATAGCCTAGTTGGCCTCAAACTCACAATCCTCATGTCTCAGCTTCTCAAATGCTGGGATTGCTGGGACTGCTGACAAGCTTTGTGTGTGAGCTTGTCTGTTTCAGGCAGCAGGTTCCCGCTGAGCACTTACTGAACACCATCGCAGCAAACTGTCATCACAGTCCATGTTTCAGGAAAAGGAAACGAGACCAGTGGCACGGGTATCTCACTGATAGTGGGGATGTAAGCCTCTTGTAAAGGAGTTCGCTGTCAATGTCACTGATGGGCTAAAGATGCCAGAGCCACAATGCACACGAGAAGCCCCCAGTAAGGCCATTAATTCAGTGGTGGCAATGACCACGTGGTGACATGGGTATAGAAGCAGGGCCGAGGCTTTCGGAGCAAGAGCAAATTCTGGGTAGAGCTAAGTAGGAAGTCTGTCTGCTGGAGAAACCAGGGCTGCTCACCATGCCCAGGTCACAGATGGTGGTCAAAGGAAGCACAGAGAGACCAGGTCTCTATGCCCCACACCCCTGCTCCTGCTGGCTGTGACCTTGAGCAGGACGCTCATGGCTCCAGGCTGCTACTTGTAGAAGTAAGGCTAATCCAGCCCTCTGCAGGGCTGAGAGACACATCCATGGTTCATGAGTTCCACAGGCTCAGCTGGGTTGTTGCAGGTCCTTTCCCACTCTTCTCTTTCACAGACAGGGAGTGATGCTCAGTGCTAGGGCTCAGTCCTGCAGCCCTTCCCTCGCCCCTGGACTTCCACAGAAATGTGATTGGGGTAGAAAAGATCACAGGGAAGGGAATCCTAATACGTTAACACTTCTTTTTGCCAGTTTCTATCTAAAATGAAGGTAGCAAAGCCTAGGATATTCACCCTGCAGCCGCACGGCCAGCTACTGTGATGCCTAAACCCTGGACTAGGCACAAAAGAGACGGCTGGATCCTTTTATCCCAGAGCTGGCACAGCCTAGGAAGAGCTAGCTTACATACAGGCAAAGTAATATCCAAGTGTTGTTCGCCTCCAACACCAGTTTAGTGCCTGTTAACACAGGTTTCTGACATCCCACAGTAGAGGACAGATGTGGAAAATCCATGGGCCAAATCTAGTCAGGATCCTGTTGTTATAAATAAAGTTTTATTAGAATGCAGCCACTTCTGTTCATTTAAATGTTGCCTGTGGCTGCTTTCCTGTGAGGTGGTTGCCATGGAAACTTTATGGACCACAAAGCTTGAAGCATTTGCTTTCTTGTTCTTTATGGAGATGGCATGCAGCCACCTGTTCTAGAAGATTCATTGCACGAGGTTGGGCTTCAGTGGTTTCCTCGGAGCACCCGCTTCCCTGACACCTAACACAGCTCAGAGCAGATGTATCCCTTTCTGATCCTGGAGCTGTTTGCCAATGGTAGAGAGTGTGAGTCCCTGTTCCTACCCCTCACAGAACAGAGAAGAAGGTGGTAGCCTCTCTGTCTACTGGGGTCTTCTTGTCCTCTGTGTAATTGATCTCTTTCCCTACCCTTTGTGGCCTAGGGCTGCCCTATGAGCCTTGCCAGGCCTGTGAATCATCGGGCCTGACTCATTCCCTGTCTAAAAATATAGATTATCTCATACAGGCAGTGCAGCGTTGGCTGCCGTTTGCATTCAGGTTGGTCTCTTTCTGCAGGACTCTTTGTGGGCTAGGTCCAGGCTTTTGCCATTCTGAAGCCACAGGACCAAGTCACGCCTACAATTTTGAGCAGGAAAGAAATCTTGGAGGAGGAGGTTGGAAGTTGGGGCTGCAGACCTGGGTGCAAATTCTGAGCTGTAAGTTCGTTTGCTGTGTGACTCTGAGCCCCAGGCTCCTCAGCTTTATGCTATGGATTATGCAGGGTCCATGCACCCAGGTGGACGCCACAATGAAATCAAACAGGCAGCTGGAGTTGCTCAGCCCCAGCAGGCGGTTCCCAGTGTTTAAGGTCGCTGGAGGCTCTGCTGATCGTAGGTGTCTCTTCCATGCCTGGTTATAGGGAAGGGGAGTAATGTGCCTACTGCGGCTGGACTCTACCAATGAAATCATCCAAAACCATCCAAGGAAACCAGGATCCTTACCCAGCAGGATCTGGGTGCCAGGTCTTGGGGAGCTCAAATTACAGAAAGCAAGTGGAAACTGTAGGCCCAGGCTGAACTTGAAACTAACTTGGGAACAGCAGTGAGATGTTGTAATAAGAGCGGCGGGGCTACGTTCCTGCTGCCCCAGCTCACGGCCGCCTGGCTAGCTTATGCCCTGAAATAATTACATGGAAGCTGTATTCATTTAAACACTGCTTGGCCCATTAGTTCTAGCCTCTTATTGACTAGCTCTTACATATTGATCTAACCCATTTCTAATAATCTGTGTAGCCCATGAGGTGGCTTACCAGGGAAGATCTTAACCTGCGTCTGTCTGGAGTGGGAGAATCATGGCGACTCCCTGACTGGGCTTCTTTCTCCCAGCATTCTGTTCTGTCTACTCCGCCTACCTAATTTTCTGTCCTATCAGGCCAAGCAGTTTTCTTTATTAGTTAACCAATGAAAGCAACAGGTAAGATACAAGACCCACCTCCATCAGTGAGACACGCAGCAGGCACTGAGAAGGCCATCACCAGAGCCAGGAGCCACCCTTGCAGTCATCTGCGTCCTGCTAACAGCAGGGCAAGGCTTGGGATGGGCCCTCGCCTCAGGCCTTCAAGGAGCTGTGCAAAGGCCTGTGGGTGGGCTCAGGTCGGGCATCTTCACCGAGGTGATATGCGGCTTTCTGTCTCTGAGCTTCAGCTGCCATGCCTATAGCATGGGAACCCTCGACAACGCCTGGCCTCCACCTCAGGAACATTGAGATGTGCGGTGTGGATGAGGATTAGAGACTGGCTTGGGGCCAGCAATGTCCCACTCTGTCTCAGCTTGATTTCTACTGCTCTGATAAAACTCTGACCCAAACCAACATAGGAAAGAAAGGTCACAGCCAATCATAAAAGTAAGTCACGGCAGAAACTCAAGGCTGAAACTGAATCAGAGCCCTGAAGAACACTGCAGCTCAAACTGCCTGTTCCAGGGAGGGGCGCTGCCCACAGTAGGCTGAACACTCTACAGCAATTATTAATCCATTGTTAATTATTAATATCTCTGCAGGCTTGCCCATGGGGCAAAGACAGAGGCGATTTCTCCAGTGAGTTCCCTCTTCCTAGATGACGCTAGCTTGTATAAAGTTGACAGAAGAACTAACCAGCACCTTCAGTCAGGTTTTTATAAAGCAGGGTGTGAGAACAGAACATTGGGAGGATGCTGCCCCTGCCCCTGTACTACCAAGAACAGAATAAATAGCAAACAGCTAACTATCAGAGTCCCAGGACAGTGAGTGAAGACTGGGGAGGGGCTTCAGGGAGAGGAAAGCAAGGAGCTTAGGCACTGAGGCAGGGGGACAACTGTAAAGGACCAGATACGGGAGCTTCCATGACCAACCCCACCCTAGTCTGCTTTCTCTACCAGGGATGACATTCAGCCAGTGAGAAGTCCTCGCCACCCCAGCTCTAGACACTCTGATCTCAATGCACACACCATTGTCTTCTTTACAATACCATCTTGCACATAGAAGAGGTCTCAGACACAAGGGGAGGTGGGAAGGCAGCAGAGTGGTCAATGGCAGGTTGTCTTCTGTACTTCTGTAAGTGGGGTATGGGTGTCTCCCTGAACTCTCAGTTGCTGGCCCTGCAAGAGACTGGGGAGTAATGAAAGCCCTGGGCAGAAACAGCTCCTCTTAATGATGCCAGTATGTCCAGACACATCTGGGTCTACGTCCACCAGTATGGAGAGGATCCCTTCACCTACTGCTGCTTCACCCTACCGTCTGAGGTCATGGACAGCAGGGGGTCCCAGGAGTGAACTAACCAGCCTGTCTGCGTGGGACTGGGGATTTTTCTGGAGTGTTAGAATGTTTGTGCTAGAATAAGATAGTTCTGGAAAACCCGAGCCGACAGCAGGGGGTCCCAGGAGTGAACTAACCAGCCTGTCTGCGTGGGACTGGGGATTTTTCTGGAGTGTTAGAATGTTTGTGCTAGAATAAGATAGTTCTGGAAAACCCGAGCCTCTTGGCAGTCTAAAGCAGTTCAACCCAGTAAGATAGGAGGGTATCGGGAAGGCTCTTGGCTTCCTGATTACCAGCCTTCTCTCTTGTTGTCTGCCAGAGGTCTCCCCGACAGCCCTACTTCCTAGAGCAAAAACTCAAGGTCCTAAGGAAAATACATCAACATAGGAAGATGAAGGAAAGGCCAAGGGTCTCATCAACTACTGCTTTCCCGTAAGACTGGGTTCCTTATCCCTAACATGCGGCTCTGACCATGTTATGGTCCTGAGGCAATGGAGCGTTCATGCATGCTAGCCCAGTGAGATGACTGAGCTATACACCAGCCTGTGGCATCTGTTTAATGCCTTCTAGAACAGGCCTGGGTGCCACCGTATTTTTCACGAAGTAGGTGTTTGGAAAATCCTGCCACCTGTCTTGAGCACTCTAAGATCATGTATATGACGTCCAGGTCCTGGCCACCAGTACTTTCTGGGAACTGGGAGAGGCACCTCTAACCTAAATCCCCTGGGTGACAGCACTGGGGACCTTTAGTGCCCTTGGGCATCATTCATGGGTCCAACATGTGTATTCTGAGTTCCAGGCTCTGTGCTGTACACTAGAGGAGCTGAGGTGTTAAGTCTGCCTTTCAGAGGCACCCTGTGAAGCCAGAGAGTCCAGCCAGGACTCAGAGTAGCAAGGCTGGATCTGTATGGGAGGCAGTGTCTACAGTCAGGCTCAGAAAGCTGGGCACTCTCTCACAGTGGGCAGCAGCCAACACCTCAGCATAGTGAAAACCCTGCAATTCTGAGGTCTGGCCAAGCTCAGAAGCCCCTTCCCCTCCTGAGTCAGCATGAGCTCCTGGCCCTCTCAGTGCAGAAACCACTAGGGTTATACCACTGACATCCAAGACAAAGAGGGGTTTGAGCGTTCACATACTGGATGAACAGTTTTGTAAGGCTTAGGGAATATCTGAGCCCCTACAAGCTTGCCAGGGGTTGGGGTCTGATACAAACACCTCAGAACATCTGGGAAGGACACTGGGAGATCTCATTGGGATTTTCATGTGGTCATAAACACACCTGAATTTCTTAAACAGGCCAGGCCTACAGTTAAGCTGTGACCCCACTTGGGGTTCATGGCAGTCTTGGGAGGCACTCTTTGTATGATCCCTGCTTTACAAGTGGTAAAACTCAAGTTCCAAAGGTTTCGCCATTCATCCAAGGCCACACAGGTCCAGCCTTCAGTTGTCATCTCTGCCACCTCAACACGACCACCAACGGGGACCTGAAATCCGGGCTTTGCTCTGTAGCCCAGGCCAGACAGGAACTCACACTCTTCCTGCCTCAGCCTCCCCAACACTAGGATTATAGATGTGTGCACCGTACCCAACTCTCAGGGCAGCTGACACTATGTGAAGCCACTTCACACATCTCACAGAAAGAAGTTACTATCTCGTGTTACTGAGCAGGAAAATGAGGTAGACAGCCAGGAACCTGCCTGAAGCTACTTTTTGATAATGGCAGAGCCAACTCTGACCTTCCTGAGCAACCCCAGGCATTGCTTCAACAGGTTTCCAGGAACACGTGGCCCCACCTGCTTTTAAGCAACCAGAGCCCCCACTTAAGCAGTTGGATTCTCATTCCAAGTAGTTCAAGGCGTCCTGTAAGGAGGCTCAGCTTTCAAGGGGTCCCAAGGACCCTAAGCAACTAGCAGGCACTGCCCCACGCAGCCCAAGGCCCTGCATTGGGACCAAGCACTTCCCCAGCTCCTGCAGAGTTCCTGGGCTCAGGCCCACCTCCAGCCCAGCCTCCCAAGCAATCACAGAATAATGAAAGCAGCAGTAAATTCTGGGTTTTGTTTCCTGGGCACTACAGACACCTCAACCAGCCTGAGCAATGGGGCATGGGCTCTATGACATGGGTGGAGGTTAGAGGTAAGGCTGTAACAGCCTGGCAAGCAGAGTCTCTTGGAAGGTGTGTGTGTGTGTGTGTGTGTGCGTGTGTGTGTGCATGTGTGTGCGTGTGTGTGTGCATGTGTGTGTCTGTGTGCATGTGTGTGCGTGCGTGTGTGTGCGTGTGCATGAGTGTGTGTGTTAACATCATTTGAACTGGGTGGAGTTGAAAACACAGGCACCAAACTGCCTGCTCCTCCCGTTTCGTGGCTTTTAAATGGCCTGAGTGCCCAAGACTGATCTAAGAGACCCATGTGGTTTAAGACTTGACTTTCAGAGGGAGTTGCCCCAGGACCTTTGCCCATGAACACACATGGAATGAGGGTGGAGGGCTGTATAGGGGATTTGTCTATCAGATTAGTGATCCTCCTGTTTCGGTCATTTGAGTACAGGGATTACAGGTTGATCAGATCACACTGGACTTTGTAAACTAAGGATTGTAACATGAACGGGGGCCTACTTGTTTGTTGGGGTTTCTGTCTCGTCCGGTACCCCACAACTGTTTAGCCCCAAAGAAAATCACACATAGGTCTCTATAAGTTATAAAGCTGATTGGCCCATTAGCTCTAGCCTCTTACTGGCTAACTCTCACATCTTGATTAACCCATTTTTTTGATCTATGTTAGCCATGTGGCTCAGTACCTTTTTTTAGTGAGGCAGATCACATCCTGCTGCTTCAGTGATCTGGGTAGGAGAGGGAGGAATCAACTTCCTCCTTCCCAGAATTCTCCTGTTTTCATTACATCATTTCTACTTCCTGTCTGATTTTTCCACCTATACTTTTTGCCTGGCCAATCAGCGTTTATTTATAACATGATTGACAGAATACAGACAATTCTCCTGCACCAAAGAGTTCCTAGGGACAGCAGGCCATGATGATTTTGTGTGGCTTCTCAAGAGCCAGCCTGTCTTGCATTTTAAAATCATAATCCTAATAAGCCCCTTAAACTTTATGCTAACTACTAATATATTTTATTTTTATTCATTCATAGACAGGGTCTCATGAAGCTCAGGCCGACCTCAAACTATGTAGTTGATGAACTTTTGATCCTTCTGCCCCTACCTAAGTTCTGGGATTTCATCCATGTACCACCATGCTGTGTTTATGTGGAGCTCATCAAACCCAGGGCTTCATGCACACCAGACAAGCCCTCTACAGAGCCCCCAATGACCGCTTTTAAAGTATGATGAATACATTAACACAGCACTGAACGAGTAAATAAATCTGGGAGCCATTTCTCCTGATATTTGCTGATTCTGGTGAGAACTTAATGGTGCAGCTGAGATGTCTGCAAATTAAGTTCCCACGCAGCTTCATTCATTAATACAGAACACAGGGCATTTATCTTCCATATTTTAAAGATTGGTGGTTTAAAAACACTGTCTGTAGACAAGTGTTTTGCCTGTATGTATGCATGTGTGTGTACCACGCACATGCCTGGTACCCAGAGGTCAGAATGTCATCAGATCCCTTGGATTTGGAGTTACAGACAGTGGCGAGCCACCACGTGGGTGATGAAGACTGAATCATGATCCTCCTTGGCCCTTTATCATCTATATTTTGTATGCGAATGTGTGTCTGGAGATTGAACCCTCATTTGTGCTGAGTACATCACCTGCTTAGCATGCCACCAGCTCCAGCCCAGACCACCATCATTAAACCAACAGGGGGAAAAGACAGCCTTAGGACTCCAGTGTTCCCTCCCGAGAACACTGATTTGCTCGGAAACGCTTTGGTTTCCAGTTAAAAACAAAACCAAAACTGGGACTTCACTGTATATGAAGTGACTCTGGAGACCACACTCCTCCAGCGTGACATTAAACCCCGTTTCCTGGGGGAGATGAGAACCTGGACTCAATCCTGGCCTTATGTGCACCTGCTACCTCGAGGACATGGATGCATACTCTGAACTTTTCTCCTGGTGATTCCGTCAGAGACAGAGCCCTCGGAATGGCTGCCCACAGCCAGAGGTAAAGGCAGAGGAGCTTACTCATGCAGAAGTACCCACATCCCATACACGTGACGTGGGCTCCTAGCATGATACTCATTCATCCATTCGTTCATTCATTTATTCATTCAAAGCAAGGTCTCACTAAGACCCAAGCTGCTCTCAAACCTTTGGGTGTAATTGATCCTCCTGCCTCAGTCTCCTCAAACCTGGGAATATAGTCACATGTACACATACTGGGCTCTTCCTTGGCAATAGCAATGTGGGAAGAAGGCAGGCCAGAGAGCCACGGTATCTACAAGGCTTTGAAGCTGCCTGACCTGGAGCTGCCAACATGTCTCTCTGAGAATTTCCATTCTGTGAACCTAGCAGACAGACTTAGTGCATGAAACTTCCACCTGCACAGGGACAGAGGGTGTGCACTACAAAGGGGAAGGGAAGTCAGGAGACACAGCCCCATTTTGTCTGCTGGCCGAAGTGGGCAGGATGGGATCATTTCTCCCCAGGTACTTTCTGATACCAGATCCATTTTAGCTATGACCCGTTTTAGCTTCACCATAATTTTAGTGGTATATGCAGGTGAAGGCAGTTGTGGATCACCCTCAATCCCTATCCTTCCTTTCCTCTTGGTAAAGGAAATCTGGAGTGGGTTAACTAGAAAACTGTACTAGACAGCTAACGTCCTGTAATAAGTGAGCTCCAAACTTAACAGTTCAAATAAACGATATTTTTCTCTAAAAATGTTTATTTTTCTCAAAGTTTTGTAAGTTAGTTTCATGGGTCCTCCAGCTCAGGTGTCTCACTGGGCTGCAGTCAGGAGGTCTACCAGGACAGTCATCTCCTAGGGGAGAAACTTCCTATGAACTCACTCAGGATGCCTTCAGGCTGAGGTCTCTGGCTGTGGATAGCTGAAGTAATAAGGGCGGCGGCAGGGCTGCGTCCCCAACACCCCAGCCGCCTGCCCGGCTAGCCTATGCCCCGAAATAATTACACGAACACTGTATTCTTTTAATCACTGCTTGGCCCATTCTTTTCTAGGCTAATTCTCACATATTAATTTAGCCCATTTCTAATCATCTGTGTGTAGCACCCCAACGCTTACCGGGGAGATTCTAGCCTAGTCCATCCTGGGTCGGAGCTTCATCCTGGGAGTGGGGCATGGCGTCTCTCTCAGGCGTCTGCTCCAGAGAGAAGAGCTGTGGCGTCTCTGAGCTCACTTCCTCTTCCTCCCAGTATCCTGTTCTGTTTACTCCTCCCACCTATCCTCTAACCAATAAAATGGGCCAGGGCAGTTCCTTTATTAGCCAATGACCTTCCTCCATCAGATAGCTGTTCAGGCTTTGTTTCCTGCGTGAGTCTCTCTGGAGAGCAGCTCAAAATTCAGCATCTGGCTTTCCTCAGAACAAGAGGGCACTCATCCAAGACAAAGGCCACTATTTCTCTGTAACCTAGCCAGCATCCTCACTGGCTAGAAGGTGGCTCACTATACTCAAGGGAAATTACCAAAGCAGTGAAAAGCAGGAGACAGAGACTGTGGAGGCCATTTTGAGACTCCTAATTCTTTTTTTTTTTAAATTTATTTATTTATTTATTAAGCATACAATGCTGGCAAAGAAGGCACCAGGTCTCATTACAGATGGTTGTGAGCCACCATGTGGTTGCTGGGAATTGAACTCGGGGCCTCCGGAAGAGCAGCCAGTGCTCTTACCCTCTGAGCCATCTCTCCAGTCCGAGACTCCTAATTCTTGTTGCTGTTGTTGTTTGGTTTTCCAAGACAGTTTCTTTGTGTAGCTCTGGCTGTCCTAGAACTCACTCTGTAGACCAGGCTGGCCTCAAGCTCATAAAGATTCACCTGCCTCTGCCTCCTGAGTGCCGGGGTTAAAGGTGTACGCCACCACTGCCCAGAGACTTCTAATATTTTAACTTTCTCAATCTTTTGCAGCTCGGCGGCCATGTAACTAAGTTCTTGCCAATGAAATGCAAACAGAAACACTGTGGGGGTCTAAGAAGGATTCTTAAAAGACGGAGCAGAGGGACTGTGGGGATGGCTCACTGGGAAAGCAGGAAGACCTGAGTTTGGATCCCCAGCACCATGTAAATGCTGGGCATGGCAGCTTATGCCTGTAACCCCTGTAACTGGGGGAGCAGAGAGGCAGATTCTGGGGGTTCGCTGGCCAGCCAGCCTAACTGAAATAGCAAGATTCAGATCAGTGAGAGACCCTGTCTCAAACAATGAACTCTCCACAGTGCTGTCCTCTGGCCTCCAAATGTGTGCTCACAGGTGCACATGCCTGCACACATAACATACATTTAAAAATAAGATGGAACCAGTGTTCTCTGCTCCTTCCTCTCCTGCCCCATCACTGTCCCTCCCATTTCTCTCTAAAGCCTGGGTGCCCTTGAACTTAGGATCTTCCTGTCTTAACCTCCCGAGTGTCGGAGTTACAGGTTTGCAGCTTGCACAGACAGAGGAACAGAGGAAAGTCTTCTTCCTTGTGTTTTAGAGTGATGGCTGGTAGTCTAGCAGCCATCTTTGACAGGAGGTGACCTTTGTAATGGAAGCTAGTGCCAGTAGGTAGGCTGGATGTCATACTAGCTTTGGTCTATCTTCATCTTACATTAATGTCTTGTGGTGTGTGTGTGTGTGCAGATACATGTGTATGCATGTATACATGTTGTATGGGCTCTTATACATGTGTGTGTGTGTGTGTAAATGGTGGCCAGAGGTCACCTCAGGTATTGCTCTTTGGGAATCCACCTTTTCTTTGAGACAAGGTGTCTCACTAACCTAACTGCTTGGTCAGTGAACCCCAGGAGTCTGTCTGTCTCTACCTTCCCAGGGCAGGGATTATAACATGTGCGCCAAGTCCAGCTTTTTTGGCTTGCGTTCTGGACTTTGCACGGGTCTGTTTATTGATTGCGCTGTCTCCCCATCTTATGTATGCAGATCTGTTCCTTACAAAACCCAGCTGCATGCATGGTAGTACCATCATCCCTATTTATAGAGAAGAAAACCAGGGTCCATTGGCTTATAGGAGCTATCCAAAGTCAAGAGCAAGTTTGGGGCTCTCCTAACTTCTAATTTACTTCATTACCAACCATATCTTCCCTTTCCTCTGGGGGGATCTAGTGGGAGGTGTCTGGCACTTCTGGCCCATTTTTCCATTTCTGCCAGGTGACGTCAAATGAGAAACCTAAGTGTGTGGCAGTGGCAGACTGTTGGTTTGTTCATCACACACCCTGTCTGTCCTGTGGGCACACTCAGTGAGGAACACCATGGACCTGGAAATCGGTGGCTTGGGAAACATTCTCCATTTCAAAATAAGTCATAGGGAAGACTGGCATGTGGAGCAAAAAAAACCCTGGCTGCCTCTCAGATGCCTGGCCCAGGAAAGAGCTTGGCTGTACCAAGGGCAGGTAGGCTCTCATGGCCAAAGACAGCCAGCCCAGGCCAAGCCACCAGTGAGAATTTTCCAAAGGAGGGACAGCCTCTAGGAAGCGCCAAGGCATAGGGCTACCTCCTAGAGAGGCTCCTAGTCAGGTCCTTATCCAGAGGAGCAGACCCTCCTCAGGGATTTCCAGTTCAGACTCCAGGATGTATGAGGTAATCCAGCTCCCATTAGTAGTGAAGTAAGGTCCCCAGCTCAGCTTCTTAGCCTGATTCCCTCCAATCATGTCCCTCCATTCTCTTCCCTGACCTTCTGTTGCAGGCCATGAAAGTATACAGGAGGTGACAACTAGTGTTCAGATGTCAACTCAACAGAGGAATGATTTTCTGATGGAGGTGAATCCTGTCCAGGCAGGGTTTATGGAGCCACTGATCCTGAAAACTGCTGCTCCTGTCTGTAATTTCACATGTGCCAAAGGAGCTATGGTGTCTCCCCAATACCTGCATTGTAATGTGTAATCTCATGTGATACGCATATGTAATCTCATGATTGCATCTCAATCTTTTGGGCACATATATCCATGGGTGGTCAGGAAGATGACTTCTCATTAAGCTGTATAATTTTGATGCATAGAAAATATACTATGATATGCTTCATAACTAAGTCTATTGTCCCATGAGAACTGTAAAAGCCCGCTTTGTTTCTTTTACTCAAACTACACACAATTAGCTCATTTTACCTCCGAGCAAGTTCAAACTAGATTGTTTCTGTAAATGAGTCTTAAGTTAAAAACTTTACAAATATGCACAAGGTCAGAATCACAGGTATCTAACTAAGATTATTAACACAAAGCAACCTAAAAAATCATGCCAATCATGGCCAAGACCTATGTCTCAAAGCTTGTCTTACTGGATGCTGTGCCCTTGATTTCTAGAAACCTTGAAACCTTGTGTTGCCATGGCAAATGGCTCTGTCCTTATCATTTACACAAGGAATGTGCTCAAACCAATAAGATGTAATTCTTGTAACTTCTTCTTATAGCCTCAAGTCTTCTGTATTTAAGCTAGGTGAACAAAGAAGCAAGAGAGAATTGGAACAGAGAATTGAAACAAAAATGAACTAGAAAGAATGATAACTTAGAAGAAAATTAGAGGACAGGAAAATAGAAAAAAAAAAGAGCATGAACAGAACAGAACATGTGTGAATTTATTCCAAACTCCTCAGATAGAACCTTAAGTTCAGTTTTGCTACAGTGTAGAGTTTTTCTTCAAATCCTAGGAGTAGCCTTGAGAGCCAGACTTTCAGGGCTACTAATAACTGTCAGGGTCCATGACAACGGAATAAGACCTACTTGGTTAACAACACACCAGGTAACCTGGGGGGTTGTTATTCACCTCTTAGACCTACCTCTGCATCTCAAACACACCTCAAGAATTGTAACTTGCCTCTTTTCACCAACCTCCAGCTGGCAGGAGCACTGCACACCTGGTACTTGCACTGGCAAGTTTCTCCTGTGTGGAGATGACCCCAGTAACATGCAGTGTCAGAGCTGAACTAGGATAAGGAAAGGGGAAGTGCTGTGCTGACTTATGTACTGAAAAGCAGGGATGGATCCAGCACGTGAACACGGACATGGCTGCTATTTGTATGTTCTTTCAAAATGGGGTACCCTCCTCACCAACTACAAAGGAACCCCTGATGTGAACTAGAAATGCATCATCCTGCCAGATTTTCAGCACTTCCAGCATATTCTCAAACAAGGGAGTCCCTGTCCTGGGGTGAGGACACACTCTGATTGGCTGAGCCTGGATCATGCATCCATCTCCTGCAGAGAAGTTAGACAGAGTGGAACTTCAGGCCATAGCCGAATATTTTACTGAAGAAGTTCAGCTTGGTGAAATGAAGTGTCCCCTCTAGTACAGTGCCTGAGTCCCTTACCTCCTCAAGGTCCTTACCTCCTCAAGGTCTTTTCGATGACCTCCTTCACTTTCCTACCTCCAAACAAACAACAAAAACAAACAAGCAACAACAACAACCCCTAGATAGCGTCTGAGGAACTTTACACCCAAGGCTCGCTCTCTCTCTCTCTCTCTCTCTCTCTCTCTCTCCACACACACACACACACACACACACACACACACACACTGCATATATGCAAATGTTTAGCCATCTTTTTCCTTCTTCTTGGTGCTGACTTCCAGAAGGACATGGAGGGAGGAAGGAGTCTCCACTGCACAGGAACATTTGCTTTCAGAATTGAGCTGCTTCTCAGCACACTGGTCTATTTTTGCAGTAGAGCTGGCTGCCCCATGCCAAGGTTTCTTACCACAAATAGAAGTTCTGGAAGGGCCTTTTGGTTTCCTCCAGGCTTCAGACACCTCTTCACATTTCTTCTGGCTTACCCTCCCCCTTCCCAAAAGGAAATATTTGGAGTATTTTCTGTTTCTGCTAGGAGGCTCTCTCTCCCCAGGATATCCCTCTGGGCAGCAGTCTGGCCTCTGGTGCAGCTTCCACTACTCCAGGATGCTAAGCCTAGCCACAGAGTAAGCAGTGTGCCAGTCTGCATCCTAACCTGTAGGCCCAACCACGAGTAAAACAGAGTCCCAGGAGTCCCCAACTGTGCCCCTGCCCCCTCCCACTCCCTGGCCCTTCCAAATGCCTGATGCCCACCTGTCATTAAAGTTAGGACTTGGGAGTGCTTCACACAAGTGTCATGGATATGATTGCATTCAACTGAGATATTTTACAAGGTGATGCCTGGAATCTGAATGTTCTAGAAACTATTCCTTCAAATTGAATCAAAACATGTGGAGGAAAAATAAAGCCCTGGTTGACTAGTGATTGCCAGCCTCATAAGGACTTCATGTAACCAAGACTGGCTTTAGCTTGTTCAAGGTCTGGAGATCCAGAGAAAAAGCCAGTTCTGGAGAAACTCAGAGTGAGCTTTGGAACAGCAACAAATGCAACATTCTGCAAGACTTGTTTTAAATTAATTTTTATTGAGCACTACGTTTTTCTCTGCTCCCCTCTCTTCCTCTCCCCTCCCCTTGAGCCCTTTCCCAAGTTCCCCATGCTCCCAGTTTACTCAGGAGATCTTGTCTGTTTTTACTTCCCATGTAGATTAGATCTATGCATGTCTCTCTTAGGGTCCTCATTGTTGTCTAGGTTCTCTGGGATTGTGATTTCTGGGCTGGTTTTCTTTTCCTTATGTTTAAAAGCCACCTATGAATGAGTACATATGATAATTGTCTTTCTGGGTCTGGGATACCTCACTCAAAATGATGTTTTCTAGCTCCATCCATTTGCCTGCAAATTTCAAGGTGTCATTATTTTTTCTGCTGTGTAGTACTCCATTGTGTAAATGTACCACATTTTCCTTATCCATTTTTTTGTTTGAGGAGCATTTAGGTTGTTTCCAGGTTCTGGCTATGACAAACAATGCTACTATGAACATAGTTGAGCACATGTCCTTATGGCACGGTTGAGCATCCTTTAGATACATACCCAAAAGTGGTATTCTGCAAGACTCTTCTATTGAAAAGTCAGTATCTTCCCTCAGTCCACTGTAAGATGGTACCTCATGATGCTTTAGACTGCTCTCAGCTTCCACTTCTGGGGAACAGCAATGATGGTGATAATATGCCGGGCACAACAGACCTCTCAGTGTGAGTAACAGTGTTCCCAAGAGTCAAACTCTTCTACATGGAAGAAGCATTTTTCATGTGGCCCAACTTGTTCAAACCAAAGACACTATTCATTTCAGAATGCTGACTCCTAATGTAAAGAGATGGATGGAGCTGTGAACTTCCAGGGGCTCCAAGCTCTCGTGAGCACCAGAACCCCCAAGAGGCTATGTCTGCAGACTTCTGGGCTGTAGCTATGGAACTCTGACTCAGTTGCCCTTGATTGGAGCCCAATAACGTGCCTTCCTAAGTCTCAGATGACACTGATGTGTCCAGATCTGAGCCACACCGTAAGCACAAGGAGCTTGAAAGACAGCAAGCATCCTGCCCCGCCTCTCCCTCTTCCTTGCTAGTGGAGGTCTCAGTGGATTGTGTTATCATCCTGGTCTGCCCTGCCTTCTCCACAGCTGTTGGGCCATGGATGGGGGATAGGAGGTGAGGATGGAGTGTGTATGCTTGTGTGGACATATGCCTGCGGAGGCCAGAGATCACTGTCGGGTGTCTTCCTCAGTTGCTCTCCACTTGTCTTTTTGAGGCAGAGTGTCTTCTAGCTGAACCAGAGTTTGCTGATGGACTTAACTTCCTAGTTGGCCAGCTCTAGGATGCACTTCCTCAGCACTGGGGGCACCAGCTTCCGTGTGATGCTGGGGATGGAACTCAGGTCCTCTTGCATATGTGAAGAGTACTTTATTACTGAGTCAGCTCCCCAGACTCTTGTTTTTTGACACAGAATCCCACCATAGAGCCCAGGGTACTGCTGATCCTCCTGCCTCCACCCCTCCAATACTGAGAAATACATCTGGTTGACCTTAATTGTATATTCTTAGCAGTAGCATGTGATGATTTTCAATGCAATTCTACAGTGTCAATGATGAAAAAAGTTGGCTAAGATGCATAAGTGTTTATTGTTTCTTTGTTTTGGAAGTCTTTGAACTCATTTCTGGTCCAGGCTGCATAGTAAGACCTGTCTTAATATGTAAATTTGGGACCTATCAGTTTCCAAAGAAACTCAGAGTAAGAGGCTAACTCTGGTGCCTATTTAATATAGCAAAGCAAATGCTGGCCACCAGGCTCATCCAGTACCTATGGCTCCTCTCTGCTCTTCTCCCCTGCCTGCCCTCTTCTCTAAACCTCTCCATTCCAGGGGCTTCCCTTCCCTTCCCCCACTTCCTTTTCCTATATAACCTTGCCATTTCGGCCATATGCTCTTTTGTCTCTTGCTTCTCAGCTTTCTCTCGGTCCCCTCCCCAGTCATGGGCCTGTTCAGTCTACTGGTCATCTCTATTGTCTCTCCCTGCTCTGGACTCTCCCTCATATCTGTGATAAAACCTTCTCCTCAACCATACCTAGGAGTGGCCATGCCCTACCTTCATTCTCAAGCCCGAAATCCAGGAGAGGCAAACATGAGCTCCTTCCGATGGACTCGGCCTCGCAAAACCAAGCTGCTGGTTTGACTGTCCTAACATGTGTATAGATCATTTGTGTCTGATGGTTCTGCTACAACCAAATTTGACCCCAAATTCTAGAGTTCACCTCCTCAGCTGCTTTGTCCCTTCACCTGCTCTAACCACTCATCCCTCCTAGTCTACTTCATAAGTGTCTCTTTAACTCCTGAGGTGCCTGCCACCTGGCCGTCTTTCCTCTCCCTCCATTCAAGCCCTCCCTTCTCTCTGGGCCCCCTCCCTCTTCAGCAGTTCTCAGCTCTAACCACTCATCTCTCTTCCACTACTGGGCACGTGTCAACCGGAGATGCCTGCTTTGACTACTACAAAAGCCATATGCTTTTGCTCTCCTGGGCCCTATCATGTGGAAAGTGACCTCTCTCCTCTGTGATTTTGGGCATTTCTCTCTGACAAGTCTCTCAGTCCTTTGGGGAATAATTAAAAACCCGTAACAGAAACACTAGCTAAAAACTTGTAACAAAAGGTTAATAGTTAAAAATTATGCATAGGTAATCTTAATAACATGCTACAGTATGTTATATGTGATATATATTGTTTAGAAAAATAGACTTTTTTTATTTAAATCTTTTCTTTTTATTGAGAAAATGAGAAAAAAAAAACAAGGTTCCACCTCCTCCCAGCCTCCCATTTCCCTCCCCCTCCTCCCACTCTTCTCCCCCTCCTCCCACCCTTCTCCCCCTCCCCCCACTCCTTTCCCCCTCCCTCTCCAGTCCAAAGAGCAGTCAGGGTTCCCTGCCCTGTGGTAAGTCCTAGGTCCTCCCCCCTCCGTCCATATCTAGGAAGGTGAATATCCAAACTGGCTAGGCTCCCGCAAAGCCAGCACATTACGTAGGATCAAAACCCCTTGCCATTGTCCTTGGCGTCTCATCAGCTCTCATTGTTCGCCATGTTCAGAGAGTCCAGTTTTATCCCATGCTTTTTCAGTCACAGTCCAGCTGGCCTTGGTGAGCTCCCAATAGATCAGCTCCACTGTCTCAGTGGGTGGGTGCACCCCTCGTGGTCCCGACTTCTTTGCTCATGTTCTCCCTCCTTCTGCTCCTCATTAGGACCTTGGGAGCTTAGAAAAATAGACTTTTTAAATAGCAACCACATGGCTGGCAGTCATTGTTACTAAGGTAAAAGAGGTTAAGAAGACCACATGATATAAACCAATGATTAAGGCAGCACCCATAAAATTCTTAATCCTGCTAAGCTCTCTGCTTATCACTGTGTCTCTTTTTTAGATTAAAGAAACAATAACATATCTCCAAGATATTTTGTATGATAAATTCCTAAGGTTACAAAGGTCTGCTTGGGTTAAAAGAAACTAACTTAGGGATGTATGTCTAGCCACTTCTGTCTTTGCTGTGCTCAACACCAGGCTTTTAGAAAATGTAAATAAGGAACATATGTTTGATGAATAAGCTACCTTTAATAAATAAGGTCTATAAATTTCTAAGGTCTACTCAGGTTAACAGTAACCGACTTGAATATCTATGTCTACCCTCTTTGTCTTTGCCAACTTTATTAAGTAAGCTTTAGCTTTAGATAAGCCGAGTCTCACAAGGAACTGTGATATTCTGTAATTGTGTACTATGAAATGATCAAGAATATAAGAGTCCCAATCCCTCTGTGGATTGCATTTATGGCTTTATAAGCTTCCCAGTCTATCTGTGGACTGACTAAATTTATGGCTTATTTATGGTTTAAGGTTTTACTTGGATGCTAAAGGATCTTCAAGTAAATCGTCAATTTAAATCTTTAAAGCCCAAACTTAACAGGGATGAAACTGTAAAATCCTAATCTTATAAAAGCTCCTAACTTGTTATAAACTGTTAAAAGTAATAAAGACATGCAAGTTAGTGGTCAGTCACCTTTTAAATGGCCAAATTCTTTAATGTGCTCAGAACTGTGCTTATGCTAAGTACAAATATAATTCATTTACAGTGACAAGCTTTATTTAGCTTCCTGTATATATTTTCAAGATTAAGCCTAAAGCAAGCAACTAAAAACAAGTAAAAGTTTGTTTAACTCAAGTATATTTAATAGATAATAGTCTTCAAACTTTCCAGAGATCTGCTGAATATGGCATTTAATGTTTAATGGAAAAAGCTTCCCATGATAGACAGGAATGCCAGCTCCTATCAGCAACCCTACAGTCTCTAAAGAGGACATGGCCCAGATGACTCCACCTGGGCTGTGGCAATGCTAACCACTGGGCAAAGAGCAGTCACATGCCTCAACGTCTTCCTGGATCCTGAACAAACTATTGGCATTGTTGGATTGACTACCTTACTCTGCCAAGGAAGATTAATTTTTCCAAGTTTCTTGTCCACAGGAAATCTCTCAGACCTGCTGGTTTGGCTGCAGAAAGCTAATTGCTGCCCTGTGTGACACCTGAAGATTGTAGGCAGACTTTTCCTTTCCACCAGCCAGTTCCAAAATAACTACATAGAGGCTTATTACTAATTATAAATGCTTGGTCAATAGCTTAGTTTGTCACTAACTAGCTCTTAGAACTGAACCCATGTTTCTATCTGTGCTCTGCCTTTGTGTATCTGCACCTTCTCTCAGTACAGCAAGTTCATCTCCTGCTTCCTTTGCATCTCCTGACTCCTGAGACTCCTCTTCTTATTCATGTTTTTTTTTTTTTGCCAGTCCTGCCAGTCTAGCTATTGGCCAGTCAGCTTCTCTATTAAACTAATCATGGTGACATATATTTACGCAGTGTAAAGTAATATTCCTCTATCTATCTATCTGTCTGTCTGTCTGTCTGTCTGTCTACCTATCATCTATCACTCTATTCATTCTTCATAAATCTATTATCCATCCATCATCTATCGATCGATCGATCGATTGATCAATCTACCTACTTACCTATCATCTATCACTCTACCACTCATCTATCTATCATCAATCTATTTTCATCTATCATCTATCTATCTATCCATCATCTATCCTCTATTGATCTATCTATCCTCTCTCTCTTCAGCCCTATGGACAAAGGAAAGGAGTGTTCATGGTTTTGACCCAAAGCCACAGCTTTCACTATGACTCAAATGCCTAAGTCTGCTCTGGCTATTTTACAGACACCTGTTAGCTGCTTTTTCTTTTTTTTTTAAATATTTATTTATTTAATTATTTATTATGTATACAATATTTTGTCTGTCTGTATGTCTGCAGGCCAGAAGAGGGCACCAGACCTCATTACAGATGGTTGTGAGCCACCATGTGGTTGCTGGGAATTGAACTCAGAACCTTTGGAAGAACAGGCAATGCTCTTAACCACTGAGCCATCTCTCTAGCCCCCTAGCTGCTTTTTCTATAGTGACAATTTTCAGTACAGATTACAAATAGTGGTGATGTAATATATCTAAAACTCCTTTCTCTTTTCTAGGACTTGAGTTTCAGCCTCTCTGCACCCTGACAATGACAAACCAATGTCATAATTTCAACTAAGAAGCAGTTACAGAAGAAATTATGTCATCCCATCAACAAAAGGCTGGAATTTCAGGTTCAAAAGCAACTCGGGACAAATGGCTAACTGTGGTGCCTGTTAACATACCAAAGTGCACACTGGTCATCAGGCTCATTCAGTACCTGTGGCTCCTCTCTGCTCTTCTAACCTCACATCCTACCCTAAAGCTCTCCGGTCCAGGGGCTTCCCTTCCCTCCCCACAGCCTCTCTTTCCTATATAACCCTGCCATTGCTATCAGGGGCTCTTTTGGTTCTCTTGGTTTTTGGCTCTCTCTTGGTCCCTTCTATCTGCTCCCTTTCTCTTCTCTTCCTGGTTCAGTCTACTGGTCATGTCTACTCTACCACTTCCTCTCTCTGCTCTAGACCCTTCCAGATGCCTCTGTCTGTACTTTCCTTCATATCTACCATAAAACCTCCTCAATCATGCCTTGGAGCCATCATGTCCTCACTTTCCTTAATAAACTACTTTCAAAAAGCATATTTTATATCCCAGAAGGTAAGTATGTCTCAGAGCTCTAGAAAGCCAGGGCCATGTGTTTTCATATGAAATAAACCAAAGCAGGAACTGAGTGAAGGCATTGGGTAGCTTCCTGCTACCTTCTGGGTGAGGAGCTGTGATGGAGACTGAGGACAGTCTCAGGTCACACAGCTGAGCAGGTCCTGAGTTCAGTTCTGGGTAACCCAGGGTGCAGCTGGCCAGAGAGTCTAAGTGTGAGTGAGCAAATGGAAAGGAAGACAACGAGGGCTCTGGGGTTAGGCGGAGGGTACTCGAGAGCTCTGGGGTTAGGAGGGGGCACTCAAGAGCTTGCCGGCTGAGATCAAGTCATAGAACAGAGAAGGCTTGTAAAGACAGCTGATGTTTGCTATCCCCTCCATTTCCAAAGCAGGTGGCCACCCAGGTGTCACTGAGTAACAATCATGGATGAAGGGAATCTGTAGCAGAGATACTAAGCAATTTTCATAATCCACAAATGGGGGTAAACCTTCAGGTAGGAAGAGTCCTTATGCACATGCAAAACCAGCTCTTAAACTGAAATTCCGACTCTAGGTTATCAGGTATAAGATGCTGCATGGAAGGATGTGAAGAGGGGCATGCCAATCAGAGCATGGTTGGTGGGCTGCCTAGTATGCATTCCAGGTTCCCTGCGATCAAGGAGCCACTATCCAAGATTTGGACATCTGCAAGGACACTCTAGGGAGAGCCTTCGCTCCCATCCTGCCTCTGAGAGGTGCCAGACACAGTAGCTGTTTCTCTGGCTGCTACTGGAAGCAGGCAAAGCTGCAGTTCTGGACCTGACATCACACAGGCTTCCTGTATATGGGCACCAAGTATGTCTACACTTGCAAATAGGTTGGCTTCTTTGGCTGAGCTTCACTTAAGATTTCCCTGGTTCTTTCTCTCTCTCTCTCTCTCTCTCTCTCTCTCTCTCTCTCTCTCTCACACACACACACACACACACACACACAAAACAAAGCATGAAGACCCACTCTTCTTTGTGAGTGTGTGTGTGCACGTGCGTGTGTGTGTGTAGGTCAGATAACCTTGGATGACAATCATTGCTTTCCATCTTCTTGAGACAGGGTCTCTGAGGGTTCACCACCATGTGCACCAGGCTAGGTGGCCTGGGAGCATCCAGGGATTCTCCTGTTGCTACCTCTCAGGTCAAACACACACACACACACACACGCTCTCATATCCACCTTTGTGCGGACCCAGGGATTAAACCCCAGCTCTCATGCTTGCTCACCCCCAGCTCAGTATCACGTTCTTATAAAACACAGTTAAAAAGTCCCCGACCATTTAAAAATGGGTCCTATTTTGTTGCTCCCCTATTTCATTTTTATTCATTTCACCATCGATAAACCACTCTTATTTTTTAAGTATTAATAATAACTGTTATTATCATTATGTGTGCGTATCCATTTCATGGTGCACATGATAAAGGACTGAGGACAGCTTTTGTGATGCTAGGGTCTCTTTTCCACTTTTATAATAGTTTCAAGGTCCAAACTTAGGCGGTCAGGATTGCCCCTCATTAATTAATCGATTAGTTGGAGACAAGCATCTCACTTGTGCAGCCCTCAGCCTCTCAGGTGCTGAGTCACCACAGTGGGCAGACCGGTCCATTTCAAAAGATCCCCCAGCTAGCTGAATGCACAGCATTTAGAGCCCTAGCCAGCATCAAGTGCTTCTCAAGTCAAGTTTCAGCTTGATAGACGCAGACAAGTGGCAGGTGAAAAGCTGAGCTCCTGTTAGCAGACACCAGAAGACTTAGGGGGATGAGAGACTCCAACAGAAACAGGAAGCAGCTTTCTGATCTTCTACTTCTGACACTCAAACAATCATGACACACCAATGTACTCTGAGTCACTAGGGGAAAAGTGACAGTGAAGCCATGACAGCTTAAAAAAGATTTATCATTTATATTTTATATTTATTGGTGTTTGCTTGCATATATGTTTGAATGCCATGTACATACAGTGCCCATGGAGGCCAGAAGAGGGCATCAGATCCCCTGACACCAGTTACAGACAGTTGTGAGGTATCATTTGGATGCTGGGAATTGAACCTGGGTCCTCTGGAAAAATAGACAGCGTTCTTAACCTCTAAGTCACCTCTCCAGACTCATGACATTTGTCATGAGATTGAAAGCCCAAGCCATTCACAGACATTAAACTGTTTCAAAGTTTCAGTGGTTTTTAGAGCAGAACAGATAGCTTAGCTTGGCCTGAGTAACCCAGTGTTACAACCTAGTCCCCCTCAAGATCAAGATAAGTGAGGGTATGAAGGGCATGTAGGAGGGTGCAGAGGCACTGTGCAGGTGTGAAAGGAATCTAAAGAAGCGCAGAGGCACTGTGCAGTTCTGAACAATATGTAGGGGGGTGCAGAGGTACTGTGCATGTGTGAACGGTATGTAGGGGGTGCAGAGGGACTGTGAAGATGTGAACAGTATGTAGGGGGTGCAGAGGCACTGTGCATGTGTGAAGGTCATATAGGGGTGCAGAGGCACTGTGCAAGTGTGAAGGTCATATAGGGGTGCAGAGGCACTGTGCATGTGTGAAGGGCTTTAGGGGTACAGAGGCACTGTGCAAGTGTGAAGGGCTTTAGGGGTACAGAGGCACTGTGCAAGTGTGAAGGGCTTTAGGGGTACAGAGGCACTGTGCATGTGTGAAGGACGTGTAGGGGTGCAGAGGCACTGTGCATGTGTGTAGGTCATATAGAGGGTGCAGAGGCACTGTGCAAGTGTGAAGGTCATATAGGGGTGCAGAGGAACTGTGCATGTGTGAAGGGCGTGTAGGGGTGCAGAGGCACTGTGCATGTGTGAAGGGCGTGTAGGGGTGCAGAGGCACTGTGCATGTGTGTAGGTCATATAGGGGTGCAGAGGCACTGTGCAAGTGTGAAGGTCATATAGGGGTGCAGAGGAACTGTGCATGTGTGAAGGGTGTGTAGAGGGTGCAGAGGAACTGTGCATGTGTGAAAGGCGTGTAGGGGTGCAGAGGAACTGTGCATGTGTGAAGGGCGTGTAGAGGATGCAGAGGAACTGTGCATGTGTGAAAGGCGTGTAGGGGTGCAGAGGAACTGTGCAATTGTGAAGGGCGTGTAGGGGTGCAGAGGAACTGTGCAATTGTGAAGGGCTTTAGGGGGTGCTGAGGAACTGTGCAATTGTGAAGGGCTTTAGGGGGTGCTGAGGCACTGTGCAGATGTGAAGGGCATGTAGAGGGTGCAGAGGCAGACCTATCAGAATTACACCTGACTTCTCAATGGAAATAATGAAAGCCAGAACTTCCTACTCAGGCAGTATGCAGGCACTAAGAGACCATGGATGACAGCCCAGCCCAGACAACTATACCCAGCAAAACTTTCAAACACCATAGATAGAGAAAGAACCAGGACAGAACCAGATTTTATCAATACCTATCCACAAATCCAGTCCTACAGAAATTACTAGAAGAGAAGCTCCAACCCAAGGAAGTTAGTTACACCCACAAAAACACAGGCAATAGATAATCATACATCGGCAAATCCCAAAGAAGAGAAACACACATACAATCCCACTAACAATAACAAAAGCAACAGGAACTAGCAATCACTGGTCTTTCATATCCCTTAATATCAATGGGCTCAATTCCCATATAAAAAGACACAGGATAATAGATTGGATAGAAAAACAAGATTGATCCTTCTGCTGCATACAAGAAATACATCTTAACTTCAAAGACAGACCAAAAGTTTGAGAAAAGATTTTCCAATCAAATAGGCCTACCAAACAAGCAGGTGTAGCTAACTTAATATTTAACAAAATAGTCTTCAAACTCAAATTAGTCAGAAGAAATGAATAAGATCATTTCATATTCATCACAGGAAAAATCCATCAAGATGAAATCTCAATTCTGAACATTTATTCCCCAAATACAAAGGTACCCTCATTTGAAAAAGAAACATTACTAAAGCTTAAACCAATCAAGCTTAAACCATCAAGCCCCACACACTAACAGTGGGAAACTTCAACACTCTACTCTCAGCACTTGGACAGGTCTGCCAGACAGAAACTTAACAGAGAAATAAAGGAGATAACAGATATTATGATTCAAATGGGCTTAACAGACACCTATAGAACATTCCACCCAAACACAAAAGAATATTCCTTTTTTAGATCCTTTTCTAAAATAGGCCATATACACAGTAACAAAGCAAATCTCAACAGACAAAAAATTAGAATAACCCTATGTATTATCGAATCTTCATTGCTTAAAGATAGAATTCAACAACACTAATTGCAGAAAGCCCACAAACTCATGGAAACTGAACAGTGTTCAACTGAATCAACACTGGGTAAATGAAGGAATAAAGAAAGAAATTAAAGACTTCCTAAAATTCAACGAAAATGACCACACAACATACCCAAACTTATGGGACACAATAAAATCAGTGCTAAGAAGAGAAAGCTCATAGCACTAAATGACAACATAAAGAAGCTGGAAAAATCCCACAAATAGCAAATGAACAGAACACCTGAAAACTCTAGAACAAAAAGAAGCAAACTCACTCAGGAGGACTAGATGGCAGGAAATAAACTGAGAGCAGAAATCAGCAAAATAGAAACAAAGAAACCAACACAAAGAATTAATGAGACAATGGGAGGAGGGGAGGAGGTGGGAATTTTTAACAAAAAATAAATAAACAAAAAAAGAAGAAAAGAATCAATGAGACAATGAATTGGTTCTTCAAGAAAATTAACAAAATAGACAAACCTTTATTCAAATTAATCAAAAGGCAAAGAGAAAATATTCAAATTAACAAATCAGAAATGAAGGGGGACATAACAACAGACATGGAGGAAATTCAGAGAATCATCAGGTCATACTTCGAAAACCTGTACTCCACAAAATTGGAAAACTTAAAGGAAATTTTCTGGATAAGTACTACATACCAAAATCAAATCAAGACCAGATAAGCAAATTAAATAGACCAATAACTAAGGAAATAGAAACAGTCATCAAAAATTTCCCAATCAAAAAAAGCCCAGGTCTGGATGGTTTTAGTGCAGAATTCTACCAGAACTTCAAAGAACTAATACCTATACTCCTCAAATTGTTCCACATAACAGAAACAGAAGGGACATTGCCAAACTCTTTTTATGAGGTTATAGTTACCTGATACCCAAAGCACACAAAGATACAACTAAGAGAGATAATTACAGACCAATCTCACTCATGAACATTGATGTAAAAATATTCAATAAAATGATGGCAAACAGAATCCTAGAACACATCAGAAAAATCATCCATCATGACCAAATAGACTTCATCCCAGAGATGCAGGGTTATTCAGCATATGCAATCCATCAATGTAATCCACCATATAAATAAACTGAAAGAAAAAAACCCCACATAATCATCTCATTAGACGCTGAAAAAGCCTTCAATAAAATTCAACACCCTTCATGATAAAGGTCTTAGAGAGGGCAGGAATACAACGAACATACCTTAACATAATAAAGGCAATATACAAGTAAGCCAATGGCAAACATTCAAGCTAAACGAAGAGAAACTCAAAGAAATACTGAAATGAGGAACCAGACAACGTTGTCCACTCTCTCCATATCTATTAAATATAATTCTTGAGGTCCTAGCTAGAGTTATAAGACAACAAAAGGAGAACAAGGAGATACGAATTGGAAAAGAAGTCACACTTTCACTATTTGCTGATGATATGATAGTATATATATACTGGCCCCCAAAATTCTACCAGGGAACTCTTACAACTGATAAACACCTTCATAAATATAGCAAGATACAAGACTAATTTTAAAAAATCAGTCCTCCTTTATACAAATGATAAATAGGCTGAGAAAGAAAGCAGAGAAACATCACCCTTAACAATAGCCACAAATAAGATAAAATGTCTTGGGTAAGTCTAATCAAACAAGTGAAAGACCTGTATATCAAGAAGTTTAAAACTTTGAAGAAAGAAATCAAAGAAGACATCAGAAAATCTCCCATGCTTTTGGATATGTAGGATTAATATAGTAAAAATGGCAATCCTACAAAAGGCAATCTATAGATTCAATGCAATGCCCATCAAAATCCCAGCAAAAATTTTCACAGACCTCGAAAGAACAACACTCAACTTCATATGAAAACACAAAAACCCAGGATTGAACTCAGGACTTTGGAAGAGCAGTTAGTGATCTTAACCTCTGAGTCATCTCTCTAGCCCATGCATACACATTTTTTTTAAAGGGAGCTGTAAGCCACACATTAGGATGACACATTTGCAGAATATTTGACAAAGGATGGATATTGAGAATATGTAAACTCCTACAAGTTAACAAGAGATACAAATCACCAGGTAAAATACAGACCTCACTCAGCATCAGAGAAAAGAATGACACAGTCATTTGTTGCCTACCTGGCTGGGGGGGGGGGGGGGTGGTTCCAGCAAATGTTGGCAAGGGAACTCCTGGGACTTTTCAGGGGTTTGTGACAGCATGGGTGTGCTGGGGCGATGGCTCAGGGCACTTGCCATGTAAGCAATGAGAATGTGTGTGCAGATCTCTAGCATTCACATAAATACAGGGGATGGAGATGGAACATCTGGGGCATGCTAGCTATTTCTTAGAAGACATGCAGATCTAACATAAGCTCCTTCTTGGTACATCCCAACTGCTGTAAGACAATGGTTTTATCCTGTCACTTGTATTATTTTTAATAAAATGTTGATTGGTCAGTAGCCCAAGCAGAAAGTAGAGGCGGTACAACCAGGCAGGAAATAGAGGCAGGACAAGAATGCTGAAAAGAGGGAAGCTCATTCTGCATTCATGACCCAGCCACAGAGGAAGCAAGATGTGACTGCCTTGCTGAAAAAGGTACCAAGCCACGTGGCTAACATAGACAACAAATATGGGCTAATATAAATTATAAGAATTATTTAATAAGAAAAATCAGGTTTGATCAAGGAAGACCACCCGAAATCTCCAGTAGGAATGAATGGCCCAGATGTTTGAGTTCTACAACCAGAACAGATTCAAGACTGCTGCCTGAGATGATCAAGCCTCACAGAATACTCCAGTCATGACTTGACCATATAATTCTAAATTTTCTTTAGGTCTCCATAAGATTATCAGCATCCCCAATCAGCAGGAAGTAGCCTGGAAAACTATGTTCACATTCCCACAAAATGGACTATGGATATTTTCCTTTGTTTAGAATGTTGGTTACAAGTTGTTATGGGTAATGGTCAGGAAGAAAGCTAAACAAGGGTGATTCAGTTCAGAGCTGTTTTGAAAAAAAGGGAGGGGGAAGTGCTGTGGGACAATGGTCTTTTATCCTGACACTTGTATTATTTTTAATAAAATGCTGATTGGCCAGTAGCCAGGTAGGAAGTAGAGGCAGGGCAATGAGAATGCTGGGAAGAGGGAAGTGCAGTCTGCCATTGTGACCCAGCCACAGAGGAAGCAAGATGTGATTGCCTCACCAAAAAAGGTACCAAGCCACGTGTCCAACATAGACAACAAACATGGGCTAATATAATTATAAGAATTAGTTAATAAGAAGAGCCAGAGATACTGAGTTTATAATTAATGTAGATCTGTATGTGATTTCTTTGGAACTTAACGACTGTGGGAATTGGGCAGGACTTATCTCCCTTCCCCCAGTTAAAGATTCTGCTTTTTGAAGAAAAAAAATCAAGGACTTGTACAGAATATTTACAAGAATTTTATTTACAAAAGTCTGCAACAGGAAATAATGTAGGTATTTGTGGAGAACAGATAAACTATTGGTACAGATAATTCAAAATTAGAAAGAGGGGTGGTGTGGGAGAATTGTCTATATTCTCTCAATTGTGTTTTAAATAAATGTTGGTTGGCCAGTAGCCAGGCAGGAAATATAGGCAGGACAACCAGACAGAAAGTAGAGGCAGGTTAAGAGAACAGGAGAATTCTGGGATGGAGAAAGCCCATTCCTCCCCAGTCCTGCCCAGACCATGGAAGAAGCAAGATATGACCTATCCTGCTGAAAAAGGTACTGAGCCATGTGGCTAACATATACCAGAATAATGGGCTGGTATATAAGAGCTAATACAAAGCCTGAGCCAATGGGCCAATCAGTTTATCATTAATATAGACTCTGTGTGAATTTCTTTGGGGCTTACCGGCTGTGGGGTACTGGGCAGGATAGAAACCCCAACAAGCAGGCCCTCATGTTACAGAGGGGTGGGGTAACTCAGAGGTAAGATACCTAATATCACAAGGTCCTGGGCTACATGCTCATAACCTGAATGAATGAATGAATGAATGAGAAGTTGTTGTATGCACACCATAGATAAATCCCAAAAATGTTATGCTGAAAGAAAACTCATCTTCCTTGCTGTTTTCTAAACTCTCAGATGAAATTCTGTTAATCAAGCAATGGGCCTACACTCCTACCCTGAGCTTATATGACCTTGAGTATAGACTTTCTCATTCAGTTCTCATAAAATCTGAGATGAATCTGTACTGAAAAGATCAATCCTGATTGCCTCTGAGGTTGGGAGTGGAATGGGGTTGGTGGAGAAGAGGCCCAAGGGACAATTCTGTGGCAGCAGTATTGGAAAACTATTCAATGGTATCTGTAAGAGTTGAGTATTTCAATCAAGGTATGATTGCCCCAGGGCCCCGAATACAAAGAGCTACTAACTGGCCAACGGCACACACAAGTGCTGATGAAGTGACAGGTGAGTGGCATCTCTGCCTGGGGAAGTCTAACAATCCCATTGGGCCAGGTCAGTCATTAGCCATGCAAATAAGAAGCAGAGTAAGTTTTCTTTTAATGAGATATTTTCCCTCCCAGAATCCCCACCCAACTGGAAGGTCTCCCTGTGTATGCAAAGCTGGCCAGAACTGAAGCACGCTACATGCTCTTGCAGGCACTCTGGACTTCTTCACTCTCTCCCTTGCTGTCCCACCAAGTCTGCTTGTCAGCTACATGTACACCCTCCAAGAGACTTGATTCTCTTTATTCTCCTCCTGGACAGCTGTTGCAACAGCTGGCCGGCCCTGGGATTTGTTTTTTAGTCTAATAAAACTCTCCTTGAGCTCCTATTTAAAGAGTTCATTCTTAAATTCTTTTATGAGACTAAGAACATCAAAGGATACCCCAATTTCCCATTATTTGGCGACCCTCAAATTCCTGTACATGAACATCTGCATGAGAAATTCATCAAAAACTAAGGAGACTGGTGGATGGATGGGTGGTGGGTGATAGAGGATGGATGTGTAGGCAGATGGATAGACAAATGGAATATCAAGATGGCAACCATATACAGTTCAAGTGAATAAACAGATTCCTGTCCATTTCCCCAAGACGATAGTGGGGGACAATGAATACACAAAAAGCTACAAACAGGCAAGGGCTTGATTTCCACTACAGCTTGTCAGTCCAAGGACTCTAAAACATGCAGAGAACCACAGAATCCTCTATTCCCACACCTGAGGGCTCTTGGTGAAAGCATTTAGGAAGCACCCAATCACAGCCCACAGCCTCTATGCTTCTGGGTGGTGCCATGAGGGTGCCAAAAGCCTGCCCTAGGTTTTATGGAGGTGTCACTCGGCCTAGAGAGTAGTTCAGGGGGGTGTAGGGAGAGGGTAAATTCTCAGCAACTGTATCTCTGTCAGCTTCAGTGAGAGGCATGTAGGGGACTCAAACCAACAGCCCAACCTACCACCACCACAGTCTTCCTGTATGCCTGTGAGTGTTTGGTGTTTTACTTGCATTTATGCTCACAACTACTCTGTGAGAGTTTCATTACCCTGACTTTATGGAGAGAAGGCTGAGGCTCAGAGGGCAAAGAAATGTGTCCAGGAAGACAGGGCTGGAAATGGGGCACAAACATAGCCACAAGAGGCCCTGAAGCACATGTCTAGAAAACACATCTCACCCCCATGAACTGCTCTCTAGAACAGTGGCAGGGTCTGTGTGTATGGGCAGAGCTTTTCCAGTAATGAGTACTGTGAATATTCTTGAGTGGGTTTTCAGGCACAGTGTAGACATTCTTCACCTCTGGATAAGGAAGCTGTCTCCCTCTCATGTAAGATCTCCATTTCCACAGGACCAGGGAGCTCTCACAACCACACAAGCCCCCACATTAGACCTGTGCATGTACACAGACGTGCCAGCTCATGGTGTTTTGTGCTTCCCCTTTTCAGTTTTTATACTTTTTCAAGATGTATTAATACATATATGTATGTGTAATGTGTCAGTGCCCATTGGACAGAGGGAGACGTTCGATAACCTGCAGTCACAGGTGTCTGAGAGCTGCCTGGTCGTGGGTGCTGGGGTCTGAACTCTGATCCTCTGATAAAGCGGTAAGAGCAGTGTTGGCACTGAACTGTCTATTCAGCCCCATAAATAATGTATCTCCCTCAGCTGTGCCAGGCTAGCACTGAGCTACATCTCCAGTCTCTCTTTTCCTTTTTAAAATTAGTGTCAGGCTGGGATGTAGCTCAGGGATAACGTGCTGGACTAGTGCAAAAGAAGCCGAGTCCCCTTTTCTATACTCCAAACCAAACCAAACCAAACCAAACCAAACCAAACCAAAAGGCTATCCTTAGTCTCTAACCTTTAAGTCTGATGACTTAGCAGAGCCAACAGCCCTGGCTTACTCCCTCCGTTTCCTCTTTGCACTCAGTGGAGCCCACAAACTGAGCTGGGCAACTGAAGCCTTAGAAAGGCTGGCACTCCTTCCTACCAGGTCTGTGGCAGCAGAGCCCTGGGGGAAAGGGAAGGGTGAGGAGCTTCAGGCTGGGGAACACAGAGTTGTGCGACTCCATGACGGGAGCTGGAGGGCAAATGCATCAACCACTTCAAAGAAAAAGTTAAAGGCAGGTTTTTATGACATTTTCTTTAATTCCATCTTTTTGAAATTCATTTTTATTTTCATGATACAAAAGCATTCCATGTCCAGAAGTGTTGGCCATGGAGTCCCGCAGGAGTGCATGGTGCTCTGCCACTGTGGAACTTGTCCCATGAGGGCTGGATGCATGCTGCAGTTCTGCCACTGTCTCTCACACGCATGCGCGCGCGCGCACACACACACACACACACACACACACACACACACACACACACGTAACCAGATACACAAAAATGCACGGTAAAGACAAGCAGGTGAATCCACTTCACCATGAATCTGGCACTGTGCACAGGAACAGAAAAGCCAGCTTCTCACTCACACACCACACACCCCACACATGAGAGACTTGCATCAGAGGGAAAGTAACCTGAAAGGACGCTCTCAAAGCCCAGGTATCTGCTGGGATGACCCTGGGTCAGCACGGGAAGACGGCATGGAAAGGACGAGCCTGTGTGCTGTTCCTAAGCAGTGATGGTGGGAAGTAGGGTACAACCACTAACTCGTCGGGAGTCAGTGACCATGACCTGTGACGGCACCACAGGCTGAACGGAGAGTATGATCATAACACCCTGGAGGCTGGCTCTCCTGGCGTGGTTCACAGCTGATTTCCTTCCCGGGCAGGCTTGCCAACACTCATGGGGCCAGACAGGTTTCCCAGGAGCAGGAAGTAATTAGTTAATAACACACACACCTGCAACAGTCCTCAATCATGACGTGTGCCAATGGTCAGTTTAGATGGAACGGGAAGATAGAGATAGCCAAAAAAGGAAATAAACTTGGTTCTAAGCCCTCCCATGCCTCATCTGATTAAGTGAATACAGTATGGCTTCCAAATAGCTCTCTCTCAGCAGCAGCACGCTCAGTGTGCTCCACTCTGGTCTCTATTACCACGTGTCAGGGACTTCGAAGAGCATGGCAGGGCTATCTGCAACAGTTCCTGGGGGGGAAGAGAAGCAGATTAAGGACATGGGCAATCACTAGGGGAACACTGTTGGCTGGCACTGAGAGCACCCTGTGTACAGCTCCAGACAAGCAGGCAAGGACTGGTGCACGGGAAGGTACTAGACCCGCACATGAAGGTGGCGAACCTCCTGGCCTGCTTAGGCTGCCTCTGTTTGCTCACAGGCGGGAGCTTCATCACCTCTCACTGTGTAAGCAGCAGTCTCTGCTGCAAACCAAGCTGGGCATTTAGTTTACATTCTTCATAAAAGCCCACCAGGTAGCCATTGATGTCCCCAGGATAGTGGTGAAAGAACAGACATAGAAAGGTGGCCAACCACCTGAGGTGAGTTTAGAGCAAGCACTAAGCTCCTCACTAAAGCTGCAACAACCTGAGTTCCCATGAGGAGAAGCGCAGCTGGTACCCGCAGGAGAAATGCCAGGCAGCAGGCCAGTGAGGACCATGGGTCCCAGGACAGCAAGAACAGTTGTGGTTTTTGCAGAGGCAGTGATGCAGGCTGAGTCCTCCTCTGGGCCAGTTACAGACAGGCTTCCTGTAGGTCAGAAACTCTTCCACTTCAGCCAGTGTGATAGTTGGCAGGGGTGGCAGAGCCAACACAGCGGATCGGTATGTGAGCCACAGCGTCTAGTGTGGCTCCTGTGGACTACGTTGAGGAAGAAAGTGTCCTTAATGGAAAGCATCCAAGCCTGTCACAGGCAGAGCCAAGACTCTGGGCGTGGACTGCTCGAGTGAACTCCACAAACCTGTCTCCTCCATGCCTTAATGTGGTTACAGAAACCGACAGATAACAAAAGAAGTTCTGAGGGCAGACACATCCTGATGCCCTGTGGCACAACAGGAACCCAGCAAACAGCTGTTTAGTGCTCTTGTCACACAGGAAGGCATCTGGTCGCTAACTGCTAGTGTTTCTACAGCGGCACTGACACCATTCTGGGTGGCCTCTGTGCAGTATCACACCCAGTGGTTCTGCTTCTGCTATACACTCTTTGAAAAGCAGAAAGCCCCGGGGCTGGCCCACCTGTTAAGTATCAGATCTGTGCAGCACAGTGGCTGAGGCCCACAAAGCTGAGTGCTAAAGCTCTCGGGGAGACCCTGGGCCACATGGTCCCCAGCATTCCCTACAGCCCCACCACTGGCAGAAGCTCCACTCTTGGCATTTTCAGAGCCTCTGAGGCTTCAACATACGCGTGAGCTTGCACTCACTCATGACAGTCTCACTCAGAGAAGTGAGCAACAAGACTAGTTGACTCAACGGGTTCAGCCCCTGACTACTTTGGCCTAGCTTGCACACACACAGGACTGAGTGCTTAAACCAGAGGGTGGAGGGTCCAGCAAGTTCCACCTTGCAGTCAGAGGCTGTACTCAGGAGGCTTCAGAAAAAAGCCTACTTCCCCACGTCCTCCAATTCAACATCAAGCGTCTTCTACAGTACTGAGGAAGAAGTACAAAATCTACTTTTGTTCTGGTTCACATTGTTCAGCACTGACAACACTGCTTCAATGGGAGGAAAGAAAAACCTATTTTATTAGAATATCCTAAGTTTAAAACCCTAAATAACCATTACAAAGTTTTCGCTTAAATGAAAACTACAAAAGAAATCAATCTATTAATGTATTCTATAATTATGTGTTTTACTTATTTGGAAATTGGCCTCAGTCTGTAGCCCAGAGTGGCCCCAGACTCCCTGGATAGGCCAGACTGGCCTTAAAGTAATGGGGATCCCTCAGCCTTAGTCTTCCAAATGCTGTGATTCCAAGTAGGCACTGCCCAGCCTGGTCTTTTAAGGCAACTATTCTAGAGAGCAGAGTGATGAGGGTGGAGGAGGGATGAAGGATGGCGAGCAGGAGGGTGATGAGGGTGGAGGAGGGATGAAGGATGGCGAGCAGGAGGGTGAGGAGGGTGGAGTGGGATGGGGGACAGCGAGCCGGAGGGTGACGAGAGTAGAGGAGGGATGAGGGACGGCGAGCCAGAGGGTGAGGGTAGAGGAGGGATGAGGGACGACGAGCAGGACTTCAGTCGCTGCTAAAATGAAGCTGCACCACATGCAGACAAGGGTCAGGCAGACATTTGACTCTGTGTGACTTTTGCTAACTTTGATGAAATTCAGCAAACTACAGATCAGGATACACATAGGGTGGAAAGCATAGTCAAGCCTGCTGCCCAGCACTGCTCTGATTCCACTCTTGATTGTCAAACAGGGCCACGGTCCCCAAGTAACACAAAGAAAAACAACTGTTTCTAGGCCAGTATCTCCTCATCCTGAACACATAAACAGGTCCTGGGTGAGAGTAGCAGCCAGCTTCCTTACAGGGCAGACTTAAGGAGTCTGGGACCTTGGGCAAACTCTTAGATGCTCCATGTTCCTAGCCATGAAGCAGACAGTGAAGGCTTTAAGCACAGAAGTGCCCAACAGTTAGGCCTGTCCCACATGCACACGGGGAGCAGAGCCACAGGTGCTGTAGTGTCACCTGCTTCCTCGCCCCGCACAGCAGGGATGAGAAGACACCCAGGCCCTTGCTCTAGAGTGTGTGCACTGGCTGCTTGAGGCTGTGTGAGGTGGAGAAGGCACAGCTGGCTCAGGCAGGCCTTGGTCCCCCAGTTCCACGTTTCACACTTTCCTAACTTCTCAGAGTTTGGAGTCTGGATCACTCCAAGGGTGATGTTTTCCCCTTTCAAGGCTTTTGTGAAAACTTAAAAATCAAGTGTAAGAAGGCTCCCACACTGGGCAGTGGTGGCGCACGCCTTTAATCCCAGCACTCGGGAAGCAGAGGCAGGCGGATCTCTGTGAGTTCGAGGCCAGGCAGCCTGGTCTACAGAGCTAGTTCCAGGAACAGGCTCCAAAGCTACAGAGAAACCCTGTCTTGAAAAACCAAAAACAAAACAAAACAAAACAACAAAACATAACAAAAAAACCTCCCACTAGGGAGTCAGGCAAACACTAGGCTCTGAACACTTGCTAAGTTCCCATTTCCGTGGCTCCTTATAGAATTCTGTTTGTGAAGAAAGTCAGGAGGCCAGATTGTCCCTGGGAAGTGTCAGGTTTGTTCCTGACACTCAACACAAGCGGTTGCTGCTGCTGTGTAAATCTAAAAGTACATCCTAAGCACAGGGGCTACCAGAGATATACATGCAGCACCTTGAATAATACGGTAGAGATGGGAATCATGAAAGCAGCCTGGCCACCTCTCATGAGAGACCTCATCAGGCTTTGTGTGCAGCTCCAGGGCTTGTTACAACCTCTTAAATTAAAATACATCATTGCTTGTCTCTTAACGGCTCATGTCTGAAAACTCAGCCCCAGCGTGTGGTACTACTTCTGAAGGCTGTGGAGCCTTTAAGAGGTGGGGTCTGGCTGGTGGAATCCCTCCTCTTCCTGTATGCCACCACCGAAACAAGCACAGCCTGCTGTACAACCACCTCCTGCTCTACCCACACACAGAAGCATCACTGCCATCGTGCTGAACCGAAACCCCTCAGAAGCCATGAGCCTGAACAAGCCCTTCCTCCCATAAGTTGTGCCCAGTAATCCAGCACAGCAATTAGAGCTGCTTTTCATGCTCCAGGAGACAGCACACCACATGGGGTCTGCCTTCAATGCCTGCTATAATTTTGCTCCCAAAATAAGAGCCTCCTGAAGCCTGAAGCAGCTCCTGGTCAGACTCAGCCAGACAAATACTGACCTTTCTTTAATCTCTTTAGCTTCTTGGCCTTTTTCCTTCCCTCTGGGAGGGGGTCTGCACAGGAATCCATCTGGTCAAGTTCAGAGTCAGTTATCTCCTCCAATTCTCTGTCCTCCGAGCCAGCTTCCTGTGGGTCAGGACTCAGATTTCTCTTTCCAATCACGCCAGTTGCTGTGAAGCTGCAATGTACCAGGTGAACAACATGAGTGGCGCTAGGAGCAGGAAGAAGGGCCAACAAAATGTCTCAATGATAGAAGTCTACGACACAGGCGCTACAGGGTGCTGTGTACACAGTGCAAAGCTGGGCTGTTTTAGCATTAGCAATCCTTTATAGAAAAACCCTGGCTGCATCGTGATAAAGCTACGGCACCAGAGGAAAAAGGAGCAGAGCTTCTACAAAGCTCCTTCAGAACCTGCAGATGAAGCAAAGGAGAACGAAACAACTGCTGCTCCAGCTGCTCTTGCATGGTTTGAAACCTGGATAGCTGCAGAACACATCCTGCCTTCATGTAATTCTCTGCTCTTCTAAAATAGGCTTACACTGAAACTTGTGTTTGTTTTTAAATATAGTGATGTTTTATTTATGTTTTAATAAATAAAACTTACTTAAAGATCAAAAGGGCAAAGCTAAAGTCACTAGAGGTCAGGCAGTGGTGGCACACACCTTTAATGCCAGGATTTGGGAGACAGAGGCAGAAGGTTCTCTGTGAGTTCAAGGCCACCCTGGTCTGTACAATACAAGATCAATGCAGAAACAAATCCAGGTGGCGGGCAGCTCACATCTTTAATCCCAGTACTAGGGAGTCACATGCCTTTAATCCCAGCAGTAGAGGAATATAAAATGGGAGGAGAGAGGCTTAGTCTGAAGTTGCCCAGTCTTGGTAGAGGTAAGACTTCTCTAATGGTTTGGCTGCTTTGCTTTTCTGGTTTTTGGGTTAAACCCCAATATCTGACTCTGAGTTTTTATTTTTTGTGCTACGTCTAAGACTTCATAGGATTTGACATATTGAATCAAACTAGATTATAGGTCTGATTTTTCTTTTAAAAAATATATTCCCTGATATGGACTTAATGAAAGCTAAACCATATGACCAACAAGTCTTGTCTTCTTGAAATGTATCTTATAAATAGATTTTTTTTAAGTGATGAAAAATATTAAAAAACAAAAACAAAGGATTCCATTTAAGGGACACCTTCAAGTAGAGAGAGCTGGGTGAGAGGACTCGAGAGCTAACCTCATTCCTATTAGACTCCTAGAGGTGACACCGACAGATACTCAAGTCAACCATGTGGCGGCTAACTGCTCCTCCTCCATGTTCCTCCTATCTCCTCGGCACTTGACAGTCACTCTAGACTGTCCCCCCCACCCCCACCCTGTGAGCAGGGTCACAGCAGCCCTCTAGACTGTTGTCCCATCCCCCCCCCCCGTGTGAGCAGGGTCACAGCCATATAGACCATTCCTGTGTGAGCAGGGTCACAGGAGCCCTCTAGACCATGCCCCCGTGTGAGGCTCATGCCAGCCCTGGCCTCATAAGGCTGGTCTCTTGCTTCTCCTCTACTACATGGACAGTGCTTTTGTTTTTAATTGTGGCAGGGAGAGGGATCAGCAGGTAATGGCACCTACCACAAGGCCCAATAGCTGGAGCTCCTTCTGACAGAAAGAAAAAGCTGACAGCCCTTACCTTCATGTTGTTGATACTGCTTCTATCACATACTAGATGTCTGTGAATATTTGGGTCTGTTTCTGAGCATTGTGCTTTATGATTTTGTTTTGTTTTATTGGAACAGGGTTTCTCTGTGTAGCTCTGGTTATCTTGGAACTAGCTCTTTAGACCACACTGGCCTTGAACTCAGAGATCCACCTGCCTCTGCCTCCTGTGTACTGAGATTAAAGGTGAATGACTTTAAAAGATCCAGCTAAATTTTTGTTAAACATTATGTCCCAGAGAACACCAGCCCTCACAACTCAGAGCCCAGAGAGAATGTCCATGCCTTCTCCCTCTGCAGCATGGGATGGTCCTAATGATTTAGTTTCTGAACAGCCTAAATTTTCTGAAATTATCTAACATTTAAAACAACAAAAATACTCAAAGGTATTATATCCTTGCTTTCTGAGACAGTCTCTTAATGTGTAAGCCAAGATGGCCTTGCACTCTGCCTCCCTCTGCCTCGCCTTACTGAGTGCTGGAATCATTTATACGTACCACTATGCAAAACCTACCACAGCTTTATCTGTGTTATTTTTTGTGTGTGAACGGACACAAATTGTTTCAGCAAAGATGGACTTTCTTACATTGCTGTGAAGATGAGTAGAAAAAGACAAATGGAAGGCTTTCTTCACACTGAGAAATGTAAGGACGGAAGTACTAAAAGAAAACCTGGGGAATTTCAGCAGCCTAGGTATGGAACATGTTTTCCTTGTATGAGTTGCCACCCAGATCAGTCAAGATTGATAAGTCTGAATATAAAAATCTTATATATGGCAGTCTGTGAGCAAAGCAAAAAAGAAAAACAATAAAGCAGGATAAAATACTGATCACACACACCACAAAGGCATGTGAAGTACTCAAATGGAAGAAACTAAATGTAAAAGAAGAAACACACATATGCCCATACTCCTTAAACATGTCCATAATGCAAAAGTGCAATGCTGAGATGTAGTTTCTCACTACTAGATTAGCAAAAATACCCACACACATGTGCTCTGCCCTGTGAGACCATGGGGATGGGCACGCATGTGCATGCAGATAACAGTGCAGCATCCCTGCCAGGGAGGGGGGGCACCTAACAAAACAACACATGGATACCGTTCAAGTCAAAGAGCCTGCTTCTAACAGTTCAGAAGATAAACCTCCAACAATCAAAAATAGAAAACGCAAGACATGTATGTGTGTCATTCATCACCATGTCAGTTTTATTTGTTTGTTTTTTGTTTTTTCAAGACAGGGTTTCTCTGTAGCTTTGGAGCTTGCCCTGGAACTAGCTCTTGTAGACCAGGCTGGCCTCGAACTCAGAGATCCACTTGCCTCTGCCTCCCAAGTGCTGGGATTAAAGGCATGCGCCACCACTGCCTGGCCTTAAATTATTAATGTATTAAAAATACAAAACACAAAAAATAAAATATATAGATGGCCACTATAAAAATTGAAATTATCAGTATAAATTTGTTTAAAGGAATAAACAAAGGCCAAAGGTAAAGCCTGGGTGTTAGCTGAAGTTAAGCCTTGTTAGGAAGTCACAGAAATGAGGCAGCTTAGGATCTGCAGAAGAAAAGAGAGAATGGAGCAGAAAAGAGATATTTTCCATAAAGGTGGTGAGTCAATCTACTGAGTCAGGAAGAGTTTAGTGGCTTTTCTGTTTTGTCTGGGGTTCTATTTTAATTGTTATTTATGTATACATGTTTCTGTCTGCTTGTCTGTATGTGCATATAATGCCCACTGAGGCCAGCAAATAGCATTAGAGCCCTGGAACTGGAGTTAGAGGTGTCTGTGAGCCACCATATGGGTGCTGGGAACTGAACGTGGGTCCTCTGCACACGCAGCAAGTACTCTGAACCACGGAGTCTCTCTCCAGACTCCCCACTTTGTTTTGTATTCTTTAGAACAAATACTAGAATAACAACCAGGAAGTCATATGGGAAACACTAACCCTTAACTAACCTCCATACATTAGTCAGCTTCTCAGTGAGACAGAACCCCTGAGATGAACAAGTCTAGGACGAAAGGAGACAGTATCAGGAGTCTCAGCGCTGGCCGCCTGGCCCATGGCTTAGACTCGTGGTGGTACAGGACCAACAGCAGGAGCACTTGATGCAGTAAAGCTGCTCACGTCATAGTGACTGACCCAGAAGCAGAAGGAAGGGACAGCAGCTCCTAGAATCCCTTTGAAGGGCATTTCCCCAATGACTTACACCCTCTAAACAGGCCCCACTCCTAAAGTGCCAACCTTCTCCCTACAGCATCACCAGGTGAGAGCAAACCTTCAAAACACAAGCTCTTGGAAGGCATGTAAGAACCCCATCATTTCATGACATAATCAAAATTTATTTGAAATGGACCACAACCCAAGTAGAAAAGCAAAAACAACAAACCCTCCAAAAGAAAGCATGAATAAAATCATGACTACCTTAGGGTAAACAAACATTTTCAAGGAAAAAAAAAATCTAACTATAAAAGAAAAACAAAAGCCATAAGCAGACCATCACATTACCAGTCTTTTCTGTTGTGATTTAAACACCAGGCCCAGGACACTGACAGAAAAAGTGTTTGTTTATTTATGGACCTAGAGGAACCAGAGTCCACACCATTTTAGGAAACGGAGGTTCAGATGACCAGCAACACAGTGAGAGGCCAGGATTACAGCTGCTCCTGTTGGTATCTAGCCTCTTCCTTTCCCAAGTGTCAAGTACCTTTTGCCTCTCTCTAGATCGCAGGTAGATTACTCACATTGCTGGGTGCTCACACATGGGGAAGTGTGGCGACAGGTAGCCACGATGGCTGGAGCAATAAGCTAAGAGCTCACACCTTAAGACTCAAGCAAGAATCAGAGAGCAAACTGGGAATGGTACAATTCTTTGCTACCTCAAAGCCTCCAAAAGTGTCACACTTCCTCCAGCAAGGTCATACCTCAGACGAAATCACCAACTGAGGACCAAGCACTCAAATGGCAGAGCTTATGGGAAGCACTATCATTCAAATTATCACAATCACCAAAATTAAGAGGTATCATTAAAGAGTCATGTGGTGGTGGCACACACTTTTAATCTCAGCACTCAGGAGATCAGGAGATAGAGGCAGACAGATCTCTAAGTTCAGGGCCACGTGGTCTACAGAGTGAGTTCCAAGAGAGCCAGGGCTACACTGTTGGTGCATATTATTTTAAGGTGTGTTACTTTTGTGTTTATACTGTGGAACACTTGTTTAACGATGTAAAGATGTATAATTTTTGTTTATGCTGTACTTGTTTAACTCTGTGAAGCTGTGATTCTTTGCTTGTCTAAAACACCTCATGGTCCTAATAAAGTCAAACAGCCAATAGCAAGGCAGGAGAAAGGACAGGCAGGGCTGGCAGGCAGAGTCTCAACAGGAAGAGAAATGTGGAGAGAGGAGGAGCAACAAGAGAACAAGGGGAGGAGGACATCAGAGGCCAGCCAGCCACAGAGTAAGAGTGATGTACAGAAGTAGGAAAAGGAAAAAGCCCAGAGGCAAAAGTAGTCGGAATAATTTAAGTTAGAAAAGCTGGAAAGAAAAAAAAATAAAAAAAGAAAAGCTGGAAAGAAACAAGCCAAGCTAAGGTCGGGCATTCATAACTAAGAATAAGCCTCCTGTGTGTGATTTATGTGGTAGCTGGGTGGTGGGCCCCACAAAAGTCAAAAGAGCAAAACATCATACAACACTACAGAGAAACCCCCAAAAGAGAGAGATCACTACAAAAAAGTGAATAAGCAAATCAATCCTCAAATATAACTGTTCAGCATACATTTCTGATCCAGAATACTTCGAATCAACAGCCAACATTTTCCAAGGGGTATGACAATAAGCCTCTAAAAAGGAATACCTGAATGGCCAATAAGCACATTAAAAAGGTAGCCAGGGCTAGAGGTGCAGCTAAACAGAGCTGACTACATTCTTAGCACTGCAAAAACAAAAGATGGGTCACCCCATTAGTCACGAGAGAGAAGCAGAGTAGCTAAAACTAGCAGACAGCAGTACATGTTGGCAAGTGTATGAAGCACTGAAGTCACACATTACTGGTGGGCTGTAAAATGGCACAGCCACTTCAGAGATTGTTTTTGTTTCTCCAAAGCTTAAAGCTTAACAAACACATAAATGTCATACACCCATTCCATAATCCTCCTTCTACTCACTCACTCAAGAGGAAGGAAAACATGTTGACACATACGTATTCACAGCAAACAGCCCCCCCCACCAAATCAACACGCATAAGAGCAAATCCCAGAAACAAGGTTTATCTTTATCTTTTTCTTTCTTTCTTTCTTTCTTTCTTTCTTTCTTTTAAAGAAAAGGCAAGGACAATACTACATAATTCCAGACCCAAAGCTAAACCAAAAAGGGTAAGGTAAACTAATCTTTTTCTATGAATCTCTCTGCCTACTTATTTTTGGGGCTGGGGAATGAACTCAGGGTCTTAGGCTTGCTAGGTCAAGGTTCTCTAGTCTTGGTGCCTCGGCAAAGGTAGAGGCAAATACCAGCAGGAGCAGCTCTACCCTGGCCTCTCGCATTGCCGACCAGGCCCTGAACCTCCATTTCCTTACTCATAAGATTGGAATAGAATACCTCCTGTATGTCTTAATGGTGTTGTTGGAGAGTTAGTGAAAAAGTCTAGGGTCTATATAACCTCTCAAATGTAACAAACTGGAATACTCGTAAGACAATGCAAAAAAAAACTAGCACCAAAGAGGTCTGCGAATTCAAGAGCAACCAAGATTATCTCAAAATGAAGATGCACCTAATAAAAAATTAAACAATAATCAGTTTTTTACAACATTAATATAAAAGGTATTTTCCTCCTATTCATCAAGGAGGCACCAAGAGGGCCACCGCGGGGACAGTGCAAGTCCCAGCACAGCCAGGGGCTCACCTGTTGGTGTGGGAACAGGGGCCTGGCTGCTTCCTGTCCACCTCCTTCCAGCTGTCTTCTGTCCACTTCCTCTTGACCTGCTTGTCTTCCCGCTTCTTCCCCACATACTCAGCATAGGTCTGGATCCGGTAACTTTCAGCGTATTTGCTGGTATTAACAGCTACAAAGAAGAGAAAGAAATCCTTAGATCAGATAAAGACAGTACTTAGGAGAGGTGGCCTATGCTGACTAAGAAGTCCTAGTCCAGAAGCTGCTGGGTCTTCTCACATGGTGACAAGTCTCCCTCAGTGTGAGGGACTTTGTAAACAGGAAAGTTCTGCAAAGGCATGACCAGAACACTGACTTCCCAGGTGTGTTTACAGCTAGCAAGATAGATTGAAAACTTCGTTTTCAGAGCAAGAAAGAGTAAACGAGCAGTCATTAGGCAATACCTGCAAATTCTCACTATTACAAATAAAGTAGTGACAAAGGCCGCAGCACACTGGTGTGGCTACTATGTCAATGCTTCAGAGATACTGTTTGAGTTCCACAGTTCATGCCTTGAACAATGAGAAGCAAGGGCTGGGAAGACAGCTCATTTAGTAAAGTGATTGCTTTACAAGCATGAGAACTTAAGTTCAGATACCCAGATCTGATACTTAAAAAAAAAAAAAAAAAGTCTGACATGATGGGCAGATAGACCCCAGAGGGCCAGTCGGCCTGGTCTCCTACAGGTCCCTCTACAGAGACAACACCAGGTTCTCCAAATGCCAGGGCTCTTTGTGCTGCCCTGCACTTAAATTCTACAACCTCTGACATTTGCCTAGTTACCCCACACACACACACATTTTTTGGTTTTTGGTGACAGAATATCTCTGTGTAGTCCTGGCTGTCCTGGAACTCACTCTGTAGATCAGGTTGGCCAGACAGAACTCGCAGAGATCTGTCTGCCTCTGTCTCCCAAGTGCTGGGATTAAAGGTGTGCCCTTTTTGGGCGAACCCATTTCTCAGGAATTCATGTTACCTCACTCACCTTTCACTTTTAAAGACCCCCCGCCACACACACACACACACACACACACACACAGTTCCCTACATATCACCCTGCTGGTGCAAATGGGTGGGTCAGGGATTTTGTTTGTTTCTGGGTTTGCACTACAGAGCACAGAACCCAGGGCCTGGCTCACACACAGCAAGTGCTCTTCCCCAGAGCGCTGCTCTGGTTACCTGTGTTCCAAACCCATGTGCTCCTTCTTTGAGGAAGAGGACGGAACAAGTGGCAGTGAGATAATGAGGAGATGGGAGGCCTGTCCTGGGTGAATGGCTCCATCACAATGGGTGGTGGCTCACCTGCTTTTCTTGCTCACTATCAGCACCTCTAATACTTGTAGGGAGATAAGAGCCTGGCCATGCATCTAGGAGCACATTCTCTTTGGAGGGATACCTTGCTCAACCTAGATATAGAGGGGAAGGGCCTTGGTCCTGCCTCAAAGTGAAGTGTGAGACTTTGCTGACTCCCCATGGGAAGCCTTACCCTTTCTGAGGAGTAAATGGGGAGGTGGGGTAGGGGAAGGTGGAGGAAGCAGGAGGAAGGAGGGAAGGGAGTGGGAATGAAGAAATAAGAAAAGATTGTATTTAAATATTCTTAATAATAATAAGAAGAGGGGGGAGGAGGAGAAGGAGGAGGAGGAGGGAGGAGCCTGGCCATGCTGTTGGGGTAGTCTTGGTACCTAAGGAGCTGCACCAGCACATGGCAGTCACGGTTTGTTCAGCTGTACCTGGCAGAGTTCATAGTAGATGCATAAATGGATGCATGAAGGCAGAAGGCAGATGGGACAGATGAACATATAGTCCCAGGGTATGCGAGAACTGGACAATGGACCAGGCTTGGTGGCACAAACATGTAACCCCACGTTCAGGAGGCCAAGACAGAGGAGTGGCAGCCTAAGGCCAGCTATGCTACATGGTGAGTTCAGGACAATCTGGTCGACAGGACAAGATCCTGCCTGGGAAAAAAGAAGTAAAAGAGACTCTGGCATACCAGGAACCTTAACCTCAAGAAAAGGAAAAGGAAGTGCAAGCGGCAGATGCTACACACGGCCAAGGGTCGATATTTTGAAATCTTAAAATGATCAGATTTGACCAAACTCCTCAGTACAATTGTTTGTTTCAAGTCATACTTGAAATATCTGGACATCCAAATATTAAGATAAGAAAGAGGGATGAGGAGGCGCTTCTGTCAGTGTGGTGAATGGAAAGAAAATGGCCTCCAAAAGGAGTGGCACCATTAGGAGGCGCAGGCTTCCTGGAGGACATGTGTCACTGTAGGAGGGGTCTTTGGGGTCTTGTGTGACAGTCAGTAGACTTCCTGCTGCCTTCTGGTCAAGAGGCGGCCAGCACCACATCTGCCTGCACACCACCATGCTCCTTGTCATGATGATAATGGACTGAATCTATGAAACTATAAGCTCCTACCTCAATAATTTTTCTTTTGTAAGAGTTGCCATGGTCATGGCCAACTTAGGCAAATCATTGAGTTTCAGGTTCACAAGGGGATCCTTTCTCAAAAGCACAAAGGTGGAAGAAACATCTCTGTTGACACCCAGCTTCCACATATGTGAGTACCCATGTGCACATGGACACATACTAACAAGTACTTCATTCACACCCTATAGCCACCACCCACAAAGAAAGATTTAATATACTTTAAAAAAATATCAACTTCTTTAAGACATACAGAAGTTTACTTAAAGGCTTATTGTACTTTTCTATAGTAAAAGAGGAAAAATACCTCAAAGTATCAGGAAATTTTCATATTATGCAACATCTCCTCCCCAAGAAGTGGCAGGGATTGTGAACAATCCATGAGCTCATAACCACAACTCTACGTCACAGCAGCGCAGTCTGCAGAGCTGTGTGGCGTGATGACCAGCACCGTCTCCCTGAAATTCCTCTTTGGTTGGAAAGTCTACACTACAGCACCCAAAATAATCCTTTCTGAGTGGGATGTGCATTCCCAAGGATATACTCAGGTCAGTATCCCCACGGCAGCTGAGGCCGTGGCAGGGCTAGAGGGCAGCGAGAGGATGTGCCCAGTGGTAGTACTCCCTCTGCTCCCAGTCCCCTGCCACACTCCACAGAGCAATGCGTCCAACAGCTCCCTGAGCACAGCGGAATCAGGGTCACTTGAAAGGGAAGAGAAATAACAGGCTTCTCACCACAGGTCTTACATGGCAATGATACCAGCACCCCTTCAAGTCCCCGCAGTTCTGCAGCTCTGGCCTTTAACCTAGAAGCCAATGTCTGGCTCAGAGCCACGCTTCTGATGGGTGAGTCAGCAAAATAAATCAGCTGTCCATCCAGTCCTTCAGCGTCCACTTGCCTGTTAGAAACAGCATGCAGCAGGCTACCTGGTGACACAAGCCTTCTCCAGGCTAGCCAGGGAAAGGGCTTAGAGCCCTCTTTTGCTCCAGCCACTTTTTCAAAGCTGACAGAAGCCAAACACACCAGGAGTCTACCCTGTTTCCCTATGGACAGTGAGGTGATTCTCACATAATAATCTCATGTCTCCTGCCCAGTCTGTCGCCTCTTCACAACATTTAATCTCCACGATTCCCAGAGGAACGAATTCTCCAATGACCACAGATAAAGCTCTCCCACTGCCTAAGGCCTTGCAGAAATCAGCAGAGCTAGTCTGAAACCAATACATAAGAAATATATAGACATATTTAAAAGAGGCATTCTGTCTCCTGTTTATTTACAGGAATTTAGTTTGTTGAAGTTGATAACCATCTTATAAAATCCTGCATTAGGAATTTTAATGAATTATATGAGAAGCTGAATTTTCGACCTAGGACAGAGGGGGCCTGAGGAAACAAGCTCCACCAGGAGCAGAAGCCAGGAGCAAATCCAGTCCTGGGAGCCAACCCAGTCCAGGAACACTGGTAGACCAGGAATGGGCCAACGACCTGACTCAGAGTCTGTGAGCTCCATGGGAACCGGAGTGGGACTGAACCAGTTACCTAAGACACAGAGAGAACAAGCTCCACCAGGAGCAGACCCAGTCCTGGGAGATGGGCAGATCAGGACTGAGCCAGTGACCTGGAAGCAAACCCAGTCCTGGAACACTAGCAGACCAGAATTGAGCAAACGACCAGATCCAGAGTCAGCGATCTCCACCACAACAGGTCCAACTCCAAGCCAGGGACTTCTGCAGGAAGAGATCCAGACCAGGATTTACAGAAACAGATCAAAGCCAGCAGCCTAGGCTAAAGTAGGCCTGAGACAGCAAACTCCAATGGAGCAGACCAAAGAACAGGAATGCTGAGCTACCTCCAGAAACAGGAATAACCAATGGGGTAACTAGAACTGTGACACTGACTGTACCAGGAGGAAAAACCATCTGAGCTTTCGATTCACTGGCACGTAGAAGATTATTCAACAGAATCTCAGACAGCCCCAACCACACCTATAAGAGAAAAAGATGAGTAGAAAAGGTAAGATCACACGCTACACCACAAAGAGCAACACAATACCAGTAAAACCTAAAGACCCTACAAAAGTAAGACCTGAACAACCAAATATGGATGAACCAGAAGAAAATGATCTAAAAATTAACCTCAAGAGAATGTTTAAAATTCTTAAAGATAAAATGAGAGATTTACTTAAAGAAATGAAGGAAAAAAGACAAAAAATTGGAAGATATCAGCAAATCACTTAAAGAAAACTAAGAAAAAGAACTCAAACATATGAAAGAAACTATTCAGGACTTGAATACTGATATAGAAACAATAAAGGAAAACACAAGCCGAAGGAATTATAGAAACAGAAATCATGAGAAAAGGATCAGGAACCACAAATGCAAGCATGAACAGCAGAATACAAGAAATGGGAGAGAAATCTCAAATGCTGAAGATAAAACAGAGGAAATAGACTCATCAGCTAAAGAAAACATTAAATCTAACAAAAGCTTAACCCAAAATATACAGGAAACATGGGACACCATGAAAAGGCCAAATCTTAGAATAATAGGTAGAGAAGAAAGAGAGGAAGTTCAACTCAAAGGCAAAGAAAATTTATTTACAAAATCATAGAAGAAAACTTTTCCAACCTAAAGAAAGATATGCCTATGAAGATACAAGAAGCTTAGAGAACACCAAATAGACTGGATCCAAAAAAAAAAAAAGTCCTCTCGCCACATAATAACCACAACACTAAACATGCTGAGTAAAGAAAGAATATTAAGAGATGCAAAGGAAAAAGGCCAAGTAACATATAAAGGTAGACCTATCAGAATTACATACCTGACTTCTCAGTGGAGACAATGAAAGCCAGAAGGTCATGGTCAAGCGTTATGAAGACATTAAGAGACTACAGGTGCCAGCCCAGCAAAACTGTCGATCACCATAAGAGGATAAAACAAGATATTCCATGAAAAATCTAGATTTTGCCAATACCTACACACAAACCCAGCCCTACACAAAATACTAGAAGGAAAACTCCAACCCAAGGAAGATGGCTACACCAACAAAAACACAGACAATTGATGATCTCATTACAGAAAATCCCGAAGAAGAAAAATGCACAAATTAACATCACCAACTAAATGAACAGGAGACAGCAACCACTGGTCATCAATATCCCTTACTGTAAATGGATTCAACTCACCCATAAAAAGGCACAGGCTAACAGATTGGATACGAAAACAAAATCCATCCTTCTTCTGCATACAAGAAACACATCTCAACCTCAAAGACAGACATTGCCTCAGAGAAAAGGGTTGGGAAAAAAATATACCAATCAAATGGACCTAAGAAACAAGTGGGTGTAGCTATCCTAATATCTAACAAAATAGACTTCAAGCTAAAATCAGTCAAAAGAGACAAAGAAGGTTATTTCATAATAGTCACAGGAAAAATCCATCAAGAGGAAATTTCAATACTGAACATCTATGCCCCAAATACAAGGGCACCCTCATATGTCAAAGAAACATTTCTAAAGCTTAATCATATATTAAACCCCACACACTAATAGTGGGAGACGTCAACACTCCCCTCTCACCACTGGACAGGTCAATCAGACAAAAAAAAAGAACATAGAAATAAGAGAACTAACAGATGTTATTATGACTCAAATGGACTTAACAGACATCTATAGAATATTCCATTCAAACAGAAAAGAATATACCTTCTTCTCGACACCTCATGGAACCTTCTCAAAAATTGACCACATACTCGGTAACAAAACAAACCTCAACAAATACAAAAAAATTGAAATAACCTAATGTACCTTATCAGATCACCAAGGTCTAAAACTAGAAGTCAACAGCAATACTAATTCCAGAAAACTCACAAACACATAGAAATTAAACAATGCTCTCCTGAATCATCAATGAAGAAATAAAGGGAGAAATTAAAGACTTCCTAAAATTCAATGAAAATAACCACACAACATACCCAAATTTATGGAACACAATGAAAACAGTGTTAAGAGGCAAGTTCTTAGCACCAAATGCCTACATAAAATCCCACACTGGTGAATTAACAGAACATTTGAAAACTTTAGAACAAAAAGAAGCAAACTTACCTAAGAGAACTAGATGACAGGAAATAATCAAATTGAGAGCTGAAAATCAACAAAATAGAAACAAAGAAAACAATACAAAGAATCAATGGGACAAAGAGTTGGTTCTTTGAGAAAAATCAACAAAATAGACCAAGCTTTATCCAAACTAACCAATAGGCAGAGAAAGAATATCCAAATTAACAAAATCAGAAATGAAAAGGGGGACATAACAACAGACATGGAGGAAATACAGAGGATCATCAGGTCATATTTTGAAAACCTGTAGTCCACAAAATTGGAAAACTTACAGGAAATGGACAACTTTCTGGATAAATATCACTTATCAAAATTAAATCAAGACCAGATAAGCAAATTAAACAGACCTATAACTGCTGAAGAAATAGAAACAGTCATCAAAAGTCTCCCAACCAAAAAAAGCCCAGGACCAGATGATTTCAGCTCAGAATTTTATAAGACTTTCAAAGAGGAACTAATACCAATACTCATCAAATTATTCCACACAATAGAAACAGGGGGAGCACTGCAAAACTCTTTTTATGAGGCTACAATTACCTTGATACCCAAACCACAGAAAGGCAATACTAAGTAAGAAAGAAAATTACAGACCAATCTCACTCATGAACATTGATACAAAAATGCTAAATAAAATACTAGCAAATCAAATCCAAGAACACATCAGAAAAATCATCCACCATGACCAAGTCAGCTTCATCCCACAGATGTAGGGATGGTTCAACATATGAAAATCTGTCAACGTAATCCACCATATAAAAGAGCTGAAAAATAAAAACCACATAATCATCTCATTAAATGTTGAAAAAGCATTTGACAAAATATAACATCCCTTCATAATAAAGTTCTTGGAGAGAGCAGGGATACAGGGAACATACCTAAACATAATTAAGGCAATATACAGCAAGCCAACAGCCAACATCAAACTAAATGGAGAGAAACTCCCGGCAATTCCACTGAAATCAGGAACAAGACAAGGTTGTCTACTCTCTCCATATCTATTCAGTATAGTTCTTGAGGTCCTAGCTAGAGCAATAAGACATGAAAGGGAGATCAAGGGGATACGAATTAGAAATGAAGAAGTCAAACTCTCACTGTTTGCTGATGATATGATAGTTTACATAAGTAATCCCAAAAATTCTACCAAGGAATTTCTACAACTCATAAACACTTTCAGCAATGTAGCAGGATACAAGATTAACTCAAAAAAAAAAAAATCAGCAACCTTCCTGTACACAGATGATAAAAGGGCTGGGGAAGAAGTCAGAGAATCAACACCCTTCACGATAGCAACATATAGCACAAAATATCTCGGAGTAACTCTAACCAAACAAGTGGAACACTTGTATGAGAAGAACTTTAAATCTTTGAAGAAAGAAACTGAAGAAGACACCAGAAAGTGGAAAGACCTCCCATGCTCTTGTGTAGGCAGAATTAATACAGTAAAAATGGCAATCTTACCGAAAGCAATCTACAGATTCAACGCAATGCCCATCAAAATCCCAGCAAAATACTTCAAAGACCTCGAAAGAACAGTACTCAAATTCATTTGAAACAGCAAAAAACCCAAGATAGCCAAAACAATCCTGTACAAAAAAAGAACTTCTAGAGGCATCACAATCCCTGACTTCAAACTCTACTACAGAGCTACAGTACTGAAAACAGCCTGGTATTGGCATAAGAACAGACAGGAAGACCAATGGAATCGAACAGAAGACCCAGATATCAATCTACACATCTTCGAACACCTGATATTTGAAAAAGAAGCAAAAAATATCAAATAAAAAAAGAAAGCATATTTAACAAGTGGTGCTGGCATAACTGGATATCAACATGTAGAAGAATGAAAATAAACCTATATCTATCACCGTGCACAAAACTCAAGTCCAAATGGATCAAAGACCTCAACATAAAGCCAGCCACACTAAACCTGATAGAAGAGAAAGTGGGAAGTACACTTGAATGCACTGGCGCAGGGAACCACTTCCTAAATATAACCCCAGCAGCACAGACACTGAGAGAAACAATTAATAAATGAGACCCCCTGAAACTGAAAAGCTTCTATAAAGCAAAGGACATGGTCAACAAGACAAAATGACAGCCTACAGAATGAGAAAAGATCTTCACTAACCCCACATCAGACAGAGGTCTGATCTCCAAAATATACAAAGAACTCAAGAAATTGGACACCAAAAGATCACAGAATCCAATAAAAAAAAATGGAGTACAGACCTAAACAGAGAACTCTCAACAGAGCAATCTAAAATGGCTGATAGACACTTAAGGAAATGCTCAACATCCTTAGCCATCAGAAAAATACAAGTCAAAACAACTCTGAGATTCCATCTTACAACTGTAAGAATGGCCAAGATCAAAAACACTGATGACAACTTATGCTGGAGAGGTTGTGGGGAAAAGGGAATACTTCTGCATTGCGGGTGAGAATGCAAACTGGTACAACCCCTTTGGATTTCAGTGTGGTGATTTCTCAGAAAATTAGGAAATAACCTTCCTCAAGACCCAGTAAAACCACTTTTGGGTATATATCCAAAGGATGCTCAATCATGCCACAAAGACATGTGCTCAACTATGTTCATAGTGGTTTTGTTTGTCATAGCCAGAACCTGGAAACAAGATCTTGTCTTTTTCTACTTTCTACTTCCCATGTAGATTAGATCTATGTAAGTCTCTCTTAGTGTCCTCATTGTTGTCTAAGTTCTCTGGGATTGTGGTTTGTAGGCTGGCTTTCTTTGCTTTATGTTTAAAAATCACCTATGAGTGAGTACATGTGATAATTGTCCTTCTATGTCTGGGTTACCTCACTCAAAATAATGTTTTCTAGTTTCAACCATTTTCATGCAAAATTCAAGATATTGTTATTTTTTTCTACTGTGTAGTGCTCCATTGTGTAAATGTACCACATTTTCCTTATCCATTCTTCAGTCGAGGGGCATTTAGGTTGTTTCCAGGTTCTGGCTATGATAAACAAAGCTGCTATGAACATAGTTGAGCACGTCCTTTGGTACACTTGAGATAGAGTTTTTTTAATATTTTAACATATTTGCAAAGTACTATTAAACAAGAGGTAATTACACACAACAAATGATGTAGCTAAGACAGAATTAAAGGCAGGTGCTAGAAGCAGAGTGATTGAAAGCAGGAAAGGGCATGCAGGCTCTGGTCAAGCAGAAATCTAAAAGAATGATCGGCCACTGCAAGGACTACAAGCTGGAGAAAACGCAAAGCCTGAAGAGTAGGAGGAAGTGCTCTGAATAGGAAGAGTGAAGATGTAAAACAGTCGGTGGATGAACACTGGGTCAGAGAGAGAGAGAAAGGGGGGGGGGTTGTATGTGCGCACACACTCCTGAGCACATGTGCACACCTGTGCCTGAACAAGCACTAGAGAGACTTTGCCATGTCATTAAAGTGGCTGGTGCTTGGGTCCTGCAAGGGTTTTTTTTTTTTTTTGGTTTTTTTTTTTTTTTTTTTTGAGACAGTATCTTACTATGTATTACTGGCTGGCTTCAAACTCAGAGATCTGCCTGCCTCTGCTCCCTGTATGCTGGAATTAAAGGCCTGGGACACCATGCCCAGATAACCAAAAATATTTTTTATAAATCTCATATCTTTCTGCTATGAGGAAGGAAAGGAAAAGCATGGGGTCAAGAGCAACCAGAGTGAGACAGGAGCACTGCGGAGCGGAAGCCAGATAAAGACAGTGGGGAACAGATCCGGCCGATGTCTGATTGGCTTGTGTTTAACATACATCTGTTTATACCTTCGTGTATGTGTGCACATATGTTTATAAGAGTGTGCACGGGGGAGGTCTAAGGACAAACCACATCTGAGCCCAGCTCATCAAGACAGCTTTTACCCAAGGAGTCCTCTGCTCTCTGGCTAACTCTTAACCACTAGTGCAGCAAACTGGAAGTCTGAGCTCCAACCTAAGCATCACCCACAAGTCCAAATAAGATGAATATCTGTGAAACTAAAACAAAACACTCTTCTGAGGAATCTATCCAAACCCAGAGACTCTACAAGAGAACATTCACAACACATGTGTTTTCCATTTTCAAAACAGTATTTAAGAACTATATTTTATCAAGAAATAGAGTCTGCATGATTCTACCCAACCATATTCTAGGTAAACTTAAGGTGACATTAAACAGGCATACGACATACATGTTCTGCTTAATAGCATTTTTACTCACAAGGGGCTTATCAGGAAGTCACCCTACAGCAGGATGAGTGGTACCAATGTACAAGATAAAAGATCCATTAGGCTGGCTTATTAGAAGAATAATGGTCAAGGAGTAATGAGTCAAAGAGCAGAGACACGGAAATAAATTATCTAGTCTGCACAACAGAAAGATGGGATGAGAAAAAACAGAGCACATGATGTATTGTGTGCAGAAGCAATCCCAGGAGTAACAGCAAGAGACTATGAAAACAAATATCTGAAATTTTACCAAGTCTGGTGAAAGACATATATTAAAAGCTGCCAGTTCAGACAGGATAATACAGAGAAGGAACTAGAAGTATACCTCAATCGTGCATGTCAGAAGCACTGGGGCTCCACCCATGGTACACGCACATTAAAATAAGCCATGGCCAAGTGCAGAAACAGTCAAAGTTGTGAAAAACTCACTGGGGCATGGCTCTGTTGGGGAAGCTCAGGGTCCAGTGCCCAGCACCTATAAAATAAGATGTGGTGTGCAGGCCTGTAATCCTAGCACTCAGGAGCTAGAGGCAAGAGGATCCCTAGAGCTCATTGGATTGCCAGCCTAGTGAAGTCAGTGAAAAAGACCCCATCAAAACATGAAGAATGGAGCAGACTAGGAAGGCACCAACATGGATCTCCACACCATGGGCATAGTGCATGCATGCGCAAGCACACGCACATACACCATTTTAGTAATTAGTATACAGTTTCCTGTAAGAAAAGAACTTTCATTTTCAAGAGGTCAAAAAAGACTTTTCAAACATTGATTAGAATTAGTGATACCAGAGTAAAAAGACAGTTGTCAGCTTAAATGGAACTCTTTGAATGTAAATCAAAAATAATTTGTATCAGAGCCTATATAAGTAGGCATTTAATGATTTTTTTCATTGTTACATTATTGATCTGTTTCTGCTGAAATGTTTCTATAATTTGTTTAAGGTAGCATTAATAGGATTTGTAGCAAATTTCGATAACCCAGATCCCTGGCTTCATGAGAATCATTACTATGAGAAGCAAACTGCAAATTGTCTTTTAAAGAAGCATTCACACAGATTTAGAAATCAGAAAGAGAAACAGACATGAGATCTATCAAGTACAAAAGGTATCTCCAGTTCACGACAGGATGTATATCGTGGCTCCAACTCCATGATATTGACCAGATTCAGCCAGCCACTGTGAACACAATGGCTCCTGGGGTCCGCATGGGGAAATTCTCACCCTCAGAGCATACCACCGCCCGGCCCAACTCAGCTTTTATTATCATTCAATGAAAGCAACACAGCATACTGAAGGGTTATCCCACAGCAGCAGATAGATATCTGTGAGCCTGGTCTACATAGTGAGACTCTTTGTCTGTTTTAAAAAAAAAAACAAAAAACAAAATAAAGCCGGGCGGTGGTGGCGCACACCTTTAATCCCAGCACTCGGGAGGCAGAGGCAGGTGGATCTCTGTGAGTTCGAGACCAGCCTGGTCTACAAGAGCTAGTTCCAGGACAGGCTCCAAAGCCATAGAGAAACCCTGTCTCGAAAAAGCAAAAAAAAAAAAAAAACAAAAAAAACAAAAAACAAAAAAAAAACCCAAAAAACCAAAATAAAACAAAACATACAACAACAAAACCCATTTTGGTACACATATAATGTTGTTATTTGTTAAGACAAAAGCAATTTATATACGAATGGGACAAATGTGCTTGTCGAATACAATACAACCCAGAGTTGCAATGATTAATTTGATGGATACTGAGAAATAACAGTAGGAAAAATGTGACCTCTTCAGTTCCCATAATTGAACCACTGTGTGTCTGAACAGAAAACTAAAACACTGCAATCAGAACATATGCTAATGGGGAACCCGAGGTGTTTCAGCAGTTGACGAGGGTACTGCATCACAGGAGGGCACAAGCAGCATCAAACACACATGCTGTGTACTCAGAATGAAGGCTGGAGTGAGACCATGGACAACACGGACAAGCACTGACTCCAGTTTACTAGCATTTGATTTTAAATTGTTTGGTCACTGCATGCTCAGAAACCTTTCTCCATGGCCAAATTTTCAAACCTGACATTCAGTCACATGTAACTACATGGGGTCTTGAGGCATGGTTTAAGTAATTTTAGAATAATGAATCAAAGATCTTTCTCTGTATGATATACTTACTAATTTTTCCCTTTATTTCACAGGCAAGCTCAAAAATTAACTGAGCAGCAATGCCACTGAACCAACTGGCTGAAGTCACAGCTTTCAAACTGAAGAAGAACCCCCACCTCATTAACACACAGAACAGACATCTAGAACACTAACCAATTTGTACTTGTTCGGGCTGGCTGAGAGAAACGAAGGCTGAGGTGTCATCAATCCAGGATATCTGAATGTTACCTGTTAACAATGAACGAAAAGCAAAGTGAACGTCTGAGCATTTAGAGAACCACACCAAGACTCAGCTGGCAGACTTCAGGATTGTCTAGAGAGATGACTACTGCTGTAAGACTGGAAACCTTAGCACTAATCAATTCGCTACTTGTTCTGTTACAGTTTCAAGAGAGTGTAGGAGATGTCTTAGTGCATAAGCGCACTTGCTGTGCTACCATGAAGTCCTAAGTTCAAACCCCCACCACCCATATTAAAAAAAAACAACCCACACCTGTAACTCCAGCATTGGGGGCTGGAGACAGGATCTCAGAAGCCCATTGGTCAGCCAGTCTAAGACAGCTTCAGGTTCAGTGAGAGATCCTGTGTCATAGCAGAATCTTCGGCCTCCTCCACTGGTCTCCCCAGTGGTGTGTGAGGAGCAAGTGTCTGCGTGTTTGTGTGTTTGTGCGCCTGTGCACACGTGCGTGCGCACACCTTGCAAAGTATAAAGGCCTCAGTTTGATCCTGCCAGCCCTATAAAAAGATGAGCACAGCTGAGTGGGCCTGTATCCCTGTGCTGGAGAGGTGGAGAGGGGCAAATCCCTGGAACTCTGGGCTAGCAAGTATAGCAAAATTGGTGAGGTTTGGGTTCAGCGAAAGACCCTGCATCAAAAAACTAAGCTGGAGAGGACCAGTGAGATGATTCAGGGAGTGAATGCACTGTTGCCTCGGCTGGATCCCTGGGGCCCACACGACAGAAGAGAACCAACTTTTATAAGCTGTCATCTGGCCTTCACAGCACGCTATGGCACGTGTGTCTTCACACACAATAAACAAATACAGTTTTTTGAATTTTGGAAAGATAGTAAAGTAGAAATTTAATTGAGGAAGATATCAGACATGAAGCTCTGGACTTCACAGTCACACACAGGTACACACACAAACACAAAACAGTGATAATAAACTTTAAAAGTTAAAAAAGAAAAAAAAGAAAACTTAGCTACAAGGACTTGTCACAATTCTGTCCAATCTTAGGCCAAGGTTAGAAGGTGTTTATCTTTCAAGGTCACTAACAAAACTCCAAGACCACTACAATCAAACTTGTTACAGATACTTCATTTTACAGACTGCTACAGTTTAGATAGTTCTGTCCCTGCCCCATGTTGACACTAAATCTCCATTTTCAGGTATTCAGGCATTGGGAACATACAGGGAGAGAATACTTGACTCATAATACTTAGCAGTGGGGCCTTGGGGAGTGACAGGACAAGGGAGCTCATGCAGGGCAGTGCCTCTCCTGGGAGTACTGGGGGCTGAGAGAAAGAGGTCCCCCTGACAGACACCGCAAGGACCTGTGTTCCTCTCTCATTCCACGATGCCCTGGGGACCCTGACAGCAAGAGGCTGCGATTCCAAACTACTAGAAAGAGCTCTGAGCCAAACAGATCCTGCTGAGATGGCTCGGTGGATCAAGGAGCCTGCCGTCAAGCTTCCATGTGGTGGGAGGAGAGAGCAGACTCCTACAAGCTGTCCTGACTTCCACATGCAAGCAATCACATGTACACACGCGCACACGCATGCCTGTCATTTAAAAGTGAAGGGTTCAGAGAGAGAAAAAACAGGCTGACAGGGAGAAACAGCAGCAAAAGTACTACGCTGAGGCAAACAGCATGAGCAGAAAGGGAGCCCAGGGCAGAGCCCGAGCCTGCGGAGGAGATGGACACTTGCACCTCTGAATCACTGAGCACCAGACTTTAACAATGGGTAAACAGCACTGGAATTTAGCAATAAAAGAAAAATTCATTCTACTAAGACTTTCAAAGGCTGGGAATTAAAAAAAAAAAAAGTTTAGTTTCACTATCAAAGTGGAAAAGAAAACAATACAAAACCCCCACTTCAGTTTCTCAGTAAGATGACACACCTCTCTGCCTATGGAGGCAGCTGCCTCTCTGGATAAGATAAAAGTGCTAGTCAGCTTCTGAACACCTTCCAGAGCCAGCTCCTTCCACCCTAGTGTCCTGCTAAGGCCACAAAGACGGCTGTTATCACTAGTACAACTGTTGTTGCTTCTACTGAGAGAACACTTGCCCAAGGTCACACAGCTAATGTTTGTTTTACTTATTAAAACTTTATTGTAAACAATTTGGAAAAAAAATTACACACCAAAATGAACTAGATCCAAAGTCCATACCTCTCAATGACTATTTTTTAGACGTGTTTTCTCTATCTAGTCCTGGCTGTCCTGGAGCTTGCTCTGTACACCAGGCTAACATGGAATTCACAGAGATGGCCTGCCTCTCCCCACCACACCTGCCCACCTCACTGAACTTCTAGACAGTTAGAAAAGCCATTTTAAAGCTGTGGAGCTTCACACTAGGTTTTAGACTTTTTACTTACTTTAGTGCTTAAAGTCTGACTTCATAGGGTCAGAACTTAAACAGATGAAAATAGCAGGCACTTCAAAAAGAGCTGAGCCTGAGGCCACTGCCTTTCTCTCTCTGCAGCTAAATTAAAAAGTGGGGTAGGATTTCAAAGGGCAGAGGGCACCAGCAAGAGGACTTTATAGAAATATAACTGTTTTCAAATAAAGCAGTCTGCGTTTGTTTTTAACTTAAGAGGTAACGTGTGCTCATTTCTGAAAAGACAGGAAAGCTTACAAAACATAAAGACCATCTGAAAAATACTTAGTGATGTGGTTGGAGAAACAGCTCAGCCGTTAAGAGCACTTGACTGCTCTTTCAAAGGACCTGGACTCAATTGCCAGCACCCACATGGAGGTTCACAACTGACTATAACTGCAGTATTGGGGATCTGATGCCTTCTTCTGACCGCCAAACACTGCATACACATGGTGCTAATACCAAAATGCAGGCCAAAAAAAAAAAAAGAAAGAAAGAAATATATAGGTTTTTCTTAATGAATAATAATAAAATACTCAGTGGTAAATGTATCTTCCTTTACTTGCATCTGACTTCTCTACAATGTTTTTAAAAATACTGTTAGTTATACAAGATCCTATCCCATATCCTCTTTTAAATCTAAGTATTAAAATACTATTTAAATACTTTCTTAAATGTTTATACCTCTGCATATACACTTCAAACATACTATTTTATTCATTACTGTGCTCGGTGGTTTTATATCAACATAAGCTTAAGTCATCTGAGAAGGGACCTCAATTAAGAAAAATGCCTCCACAAGATTGGCTGTATGCATCCTGTAGGGCATCTTCTTAATTAGGGACTGATGAGGGTATAATCAGATCACTGTGTGTGTGAGACCATCCCTGGGCTGCTGGTCCTGGGGACTATAAGAAAGCAGACCGAACAAGCATTGGGAGCAAATCAGTAAGCAACTCCCCCCCATGGCTTCTGCATCGGCTCCTGCCTCCAGGTTTCTGCTTCATTTGAGTTCCTGTCCTGACTTCCTTCAGTGTGGAAGTGTAAGCTAAATAAATCCTTTCCTCACTAACTTGCTTTTTGGTCACGGTGTTCCACTGCAGCAAGAGAAACCCTGACTAAGACAATTACTATTTATGTCTTACAGGAGTCATAGCGTGCATTTGAATGCCAGAGACAACTTAGTGGAACTGGGTCTCTCCTCCACTCCTCTCCCTTTCTCTTTTCTTCCTTCCTTTCTCTTTATGCTTTGGAGTCTGTCCTGGAACTAGCTCTTGTAGACCAGGCTGTCCTCAAACTCACAGTCTCTCCTCCACTTATATGTGGGTTCCAGGTATTGAACTCAGATGACTAAGTTTGCACAACAAACACTGAGCATCTCATTAGCCTATGAATATTTTCTTAAATGTCTGCATAGTAAATCTTTTGATAATATACAAGTATTACTAAGCATCCTACTACTGGCCAGTTTTCTGCCTTCACTTTATTCAAGAATCCCCAAAGAGAATAAATAGCTTCAATACTTCATTTGTTAAAGTAACAAACTTGTACATTCACAGACCCTGAGGAGTTTAACCCGGGAACGAGAGGAACTGTCTACCTTACACACACCTGCAGGCTTGGTCTGCTCATCTCACATAGAGATTGCTTGCCAGTATAAAATAGACATCCTCTCTGAATTTAGCCTTAAAAATTATTTACCCTGATCTAGGCTTGCTTTCTTCTCAGCAGTAAGGGCAGTCCACGGTGATGGCCCATATACTCTGTCAGCAAGGCTTACACAATGCACCTCAGATCCCATTACAACAGAACAGTTCTGTGGCTGAAATCAACCCTGTCATGGACTTAGAAATCTTTTCCATGATCTCCTTCTGACCAACTAACCACCAGGAGAAGGGCAACCCTTAAAGCAGCCGCCACAACTTTCCTGCTCACCAAAGGCGCTGAAGAGCTGGTAAAGGTCGCTTGTCTTCCACTCTTTGGGGAACGTCACGTGGAGAACATGGTCGCGTTTAGGCTGCACTACGAGACAAAAGTGACAAAAGGGCGACAATGGAGAAGTGACCCAAGTACTGGCCAGGGAGACAGCCCACTTTGGGAGACGCTGCCACACAGCTATGAGACCAGGGAGACAGCCCACTTAGGGAGACGCTGGCCACACAGCTATGAGACCAGGGAGACAGCCCACTTAGGGAGACGCTGGCCACACAGCTGAGGCCAGACCCTATAAGAAGGTGGACAAGGAGGAGTGTACTCCAGATGCCAGTACCGGGGAGGGGTAAACAAAAGGATCCATCCCTGGGACCCTCTGGTCAATAGTCTAGCCTAAGCAGTGAGCTTCAGGTAGACACTGGATCTCGAAAAACAAGGTAGAGAGCTCCTGAGGAACAACAACCAAGGCTGGCTCCCGGCAAGGGATCAAGACAAGTCAGTGATTCTTTTGATTGCCTCAGCCCACAGAATGTTGGGGTTATAAGTGTGCATTACCACACTTGGCAAGCAGATTCTTTAATTAAACTAGTCCATACTATGTAGACACGACTGCCATAAAGACACTGCAGTCCTGCTTCTGTGCCCGAGTGCTGGGACTCCAGGTGTGCACGGCCACCCAGGGCATCAGCAGGGTATTCTAATGTATCAGGTAACCCATAACAATTTGATTGACAGCAATTTAAAAAAAATCAACTTACTAAATTTAAATATATGCATAAGTAACTAGAAAATAGAAAATCGAATTACTGACATAGATAGGATTTTTTTACTTTATATTTATAAAGCTTTTAATACAGCTCAATTATGTAAAATACTGTACACTGTAAAGATCTAGAAAACTAGAGCTTCAAGTCATGTTTTAAAAAAGCCATAGCTGAATTGAAAAAAACAAACAAACAGAGTACAAAACTGCAAGACGAGCCCACTGACTCCACGACTTCTTGCTCCCCAAGTCCTGCAGAGCTGCCAGCCACAGCCAGGAGCCATCATATTGGTTTGCTTGTGTAGATAAGCGTGTCCTGCCCTGGGGTGGGTAGGGGCTGCGTTGGGTCCTGATGTCACTGGGTATTAAACTGAACCAGGCAGTAGAGTATCAAGAAACAGCCAGCGTGGAGGGAAGGTGCAACACTGCTACCCCTAGTCTACCTCAAGCTGTATGTTTGCTGGTCACAGGAAGGCCCCACAGCATGGTCTAATGGTGACTTCTCCAGCTTGTTCAGCATATTTTTTAAATATGTACTGGAAATAATTCAGTTTGGGGGTGGGATGAAACTATGAATACATGAGATATACTTCTATAGCCTGAAAAATGCAAGTCACAACTAACAAAGGCCCAAGGGTCTCATGAACTTTTAAGTATGCAACCCTTGCCAACCACAAACCACTGCCCATTCTTAAGGAAAAAGCTCTTTTGTCAGCACTATTTCCCTGGTGTCCCTTTCAGGCCACTCTCTGGTAACTACAGATGCGATGAGGAAATTGATGTACTTACAGTCTGGCCCTTCCAAGTTTAAATAGGGAATGTCCATGACCCTCATGAGAAATAGCCTACCAAAAGAAAAACAAACAAACAGGTAACAAACTAATTTCTTTAAGAAAAAAAGCATCTATTAAAATTGCAGCAGATGCTACTTGTTACTACGGTGGTTCGGCTAAGGCTGGCCGCCATGGCTCCGGTTTGAGTATGCAGTCCTCAGCCGGGGGAAATGTTGGAGGATTAAGAGCTGCAGTCATCACCAGTGTACTCTCTCGACTCCCTATGTGCACATTCCTGCTACCAGGCTTCCTTTGTTCTGCCATCATAAACTCAAGCCCTCTAAAACCATTAGCCCAACTAAATGCTTTCTTCTATAAGATGCCTAGGTTTTTGTTAAATCAATAAAAAAGTTACAAATAATATACTTACTCTATTCTTAAAAAGAAATTAGGATTCTTAAAATTTACTTCATTTTTTTTCCTCTTGAGCTAAATATTTATCATAAAGTATCTCCAACACCTATAATAGGTCCAGGCATTCCGTAGTTTCTCAAAATGTACCCATTAGATTAATGAAATTGTTAACGAAAAGCTGAAAACCTTGTGCAGAGCACTGTTCTACTACAGTCCAAGGAAATGACAAGAAAACAAGTATGAGCTCTTTACTTGGCATATGAAAAGGTTCATATTTGGGAACGATGATACTGATTTATTTTTTTTTAATGAAATACAAAGTCACTGGATGTAGGGTAAATCCCACAGACTGAAATAAGTGACTGTCTCAAATGCTCATATTATTATTGCCATATAAAACATATCTGAAGCACAAAACAAAACAATCCTTGATAAAGAAAGGTTACCATAGGGCTAGGAACATGGCTCAGTGGGTAAGAATGTCTGCCCTGAAAGCCTACGTTCAGATCCCCAGCATCCATGGATACAGCCAACTGTGGCTGCACACACCCGTCACACCAGCACCATGAGGGTAGGGGGCATTGGGGCTTGCTGGTTCCAACAGGAGAGCCTGTCTCAAGGAGACCCAGTGGAGAGTGACAAAGGAGGGCACCCACATGTACACAGTGTACTCACCCACCTGGCCACACAGTCCACCCTCATACACACGAGTACACAGACCCCACACACGGCTATTACACAAATATAAAGCACAGCAAGAATTTTATGTATAGTTCCTGAAGCGGATACAAAGGAGCACTTAAAAAACAGTACCTGTTAATTACATCTGTCTACAGTGTCTTTCCATCTTCTTTCAGTAGCTAAATTATGAACAAAATCAGGCTTTCTGTTGTGTCTAGGAAGATACTAATGAGTTCTACTTGGATAACAATATATTGTGTGCTTCTGTTAGAAGAGGCATTATGCAGCAAATTAAAAAGGCAATCTAAGTGCCCAACAAGCAATTAGTTTGGCTCCAGTGACCTGCAATTAAGACACATTATTACCAGGCACCAAAGCCAAGCAGGGTATGATCGGCTCCCAGATGAGCCAACAGAACAGCTCTGTGCTGCCACTGTCGGAGAATGAGCTCACAAGAGTTGGTGCTGGAGAGCCTGTATGACAATAAACCACAAATGGAGTCTAGATCTACTATTCTGCTTCTGTAAACTATGTCACCCAAATGAATCCATGTTTCTTGCAGTGTTGGAAGTGACAGAATACAAGCATGCAGTAGCATGGCAGACCTGACTGATGGGGCCGTTGTCACTGTCCCCACCACCCAGAGCAGTTTTATACACTCTACAATTTCCATGCTCGGCCAGGCGGTGGTGGCGCACGCCTTTAATCCCAGCACTTGGGAGGCAGAGGCAGGCGGATCTCTGTGAGTTCGAGGCCAGCCTGGTCTACAAAGGGAGTTCCAGGACAGGAACCAAAAAGCTACAGAGAAACCCTGTCTCGAAAAAAAAAAAAAAATCCATGCTCATGTTAGTAGGTTTAGATAGTCTCCCCAACCTGAAAATAAAATTTAAGAAAATAGTCACTTCAGACTAACAACAGGGCTCCACAGGTAAAGGTGTTTGCCATAGAAGCCTGGTGGCCTGAGTCTGAGTCTCCAAAACTGGTGTAAAGGCAGAAGAAAAATGATGCTCAAAGACGATCTTCAAAAACATGCCATTGCAAAACTACTCACATATACAGCATGGACACATGCACAATAATAATAAATGTTTAAAAATTACAAATTGGGGCTGGAGAGCACCTCAGAGAATAAGATCACTGACTGCTCTCGCAGAGGACCTAGATTTGTTCCCAGTAGCCACATGGTGGCTAACAACTGTTGGGAAGCCTAGTTCAAGGGGATCAATGCTCTCTTTTAAACCCCAGGTACCATGCACACACGGCACATATATAGAAATATAGACAAAACAACCATACCCATAAAATAAAGCTTTAAAATCCTGTGGGAGGAGAAAGGAGACTTCAGAAAATGTGTAACTGGAGAGATGCATGACTCAGAGTGCTTGTTGCGCCAGGCGGTGGTGGTGCACACCTTTAATCCCAGCATGTGGGAGGCAGAGGCAGGTGGATCTCTGTGAGTTCAGGCCAGCCTAAGCAAGTTGTGGACAGACAGGACTGTTACACAGAGAAACCCTGTCTCCAAAAATAAAATAAAAAAAAAAGTGTTGCTCTTGTAGAGGATTCAGGTTCAGTACCCAGAGCCCAAATAGAAGTTCACAACCATCTCTAACTATAGTTCTGTCAGGAGCCATTTTCCCAAAGATTATAGCGGGGACCATTGTCCTGGGGATGTTTGCGGAGAGCCACACACCCCAACTGTATTGACAATTGTTTGTTGGCAGAGCCCACCCCACACCCAACTATCTTGAGAGCTATCTGTTAGCGGAACCTGCCCCACATTCCAACTATCTAGAGAACTGTTTGTGGTTGTAATCACAAAAGGAACAGATTCCACTTGCTTAGAGACTAAGTGTGTCAACTCGCGACCTCCTGACCTACGACTTGTGACCTCATGACCGACTCGTGACCAGGTGTCGACTCATGACCATTGCTGCAAGATCCCTTCCTGCCCTTGCCATGCCCCTGCCCCCCATCCCAACCCAAATTCCTCATCCAGGGGCTATATAGGCCACAACCATTACGATAATAAACGGAGACTTTGACAACAGATCTTGCTTGGCCTCGTTCCTCTTTCCCGCCCATGTCTTTTCAGATACAGATAGCGCCTCTTCAGGACCCTGGAATAACTGACCTGCCAGGCGGGTTACAACCCTAGACTAACTGACCCACTGGGCGGTTACATAGTTCCAGGGGATTAAAGGCCTTCTTCTGGCATCTGAAAGCTCCAGGCATGCCCATGATATACAGACATACATACAAGCAAATGCAAGTAAAATAAATCTTAAAGATTTTAATTATCACTTATTATTCTCTTGTTAAGATCAAGTGTAGAAGTTAATGAATGGCAGGATAATAAAGATTAATTGTAGATCACTTGCCTAAAATATGTGAAGCCTTGACTTCAATCTCTAGTACCATAAAATAAAATAAAAATTAAAGGCAAGGAACATACATACCATAATTTAAAATTTTAATCTCAATTTCAAGAATAAGATTTGCGCTAGGTTTGTTTGTCATAGCCAAAACCTGGAAACCTAAATGCCCCTCGACTGAAGAAAGGATAAGGAAAATGTGGTACATTTACACAATGAAGTACTACACAGTAGAAAAAAATAATGACATCTTGAATTTTGCAGAGAAACAGAGCTAGAAAACATTATTTTGACTGAGGTAACCCAGACACAGAAAGACAATTATCACATGTACTCACTCATAGGTGGTTTTTAAACATAAAGCAAAGAAACCAGCCTACAAACCACAATCCCAGAGAACTTAGACAACAATGCGGACACTAAGAGAGACTTACATAGATAATCTACAGGGGAAGTACAAAGAATAAAAAGAGAAGCCGGGCGGTGGTGGCACACACCTTTAATCCCAGCATTCGGGAGGCAGAGGCAGGCGGATCTCCGGGAGTTCCAGGCCAGCCTGGTCTACAAGAGCACCAAAGCTACAGAGAAATCCAGTCTCGAAAAACCAAAAAAAAAAAAAGAGAGATGATCTCCTGAGTAAATTGGAAGTATGGGGACCTTGGAGGAGAGTTGAGGGGGAGAGGAAAGGCAGGGAAGGAAGCAGAGTAAAATGTAGAACTCAATAAATATCAATTTAAAAAAATGAAAAAAAAACCCAACATGGTTGTTCAATCTAAACTAACCTACAAAACTAACAAATGCTTTTTATTTGATCAGAAAAAAAAAAGTTGAGCTAGGTGTGCTGGGTCCATACCTATAATCTCAACATTCATGGGGCAAAGGCAGGTAGATGTATCTACTTACTTGAGTTCAAGGCCAATCAGGGCTACATAGTGAAACCCTCAGACTCTGAGACTGTCTCAAAAAAGAAAAAAAGGAAATTGACTCAGGAAGATGATCATTGCTATAAACAAAGCAATAATCAAAGTTGACTGGCTACTGGGAGAGGAAAGATATCAACAATCTTTTAATTGTTTTTGCGTTTCAAAACAGGACTTCTCTATGTAGCCCTGGCTGTCTTAGAATTTGCTCTGTAGACCAGGCTGGCCTCAAACTCACAGCGAGCCGCCTGCCTGTGCTTCCCAAGTGCTGGGAACTACAATACCAACTAGTTAGGCTGGATGTGCCCAGTAGTGCAACAGTGGCACAGCTGCTACGGATGTCACAAACATTCTCTGACCAAATGTAAGGCCTGCTTCATAAGAAGATAGCCATGGTTAGTATTGTACTAACACAATAAACCTGGGCAAAATCTCTGACTGAGAAGGTCTTGAGCCCTAAGACCTAAGACTAAACTGCTGCTTAGGTAAACTGGAAAGCATCAACTGCCTTCTAGAAACCCAAGTTTACACCCATACACAAAGTGTCTCTTAGATATCTGTTTACACCCACAGACAAAGGCTGCTCTTGACACTTTTGAGGGTGCACAATGATTAAAGAATTAAAAGGCCAGAAAGAAGTGTTACCAGAAATCTTGGGAAGGTCCAGTGCAGCCATCATAATACAAGGGAAGTCAGGATCCCCTCTTTGGGTTCTTGATCTTATTAATAAAAGAACTTAAGAAAGGACACAAAGGGAAGCTCAAAGGCAAAGAGCATACTCAAACAGAATCTTGAGGACAATATTACAGTTTAAAAAGAAAACCCTCAGGGCAGTCAAGCTGTAAATCTTGAGGCTGCCAGGAAAGCATCGGGGGAAATGGAGACCAGAAGGAACAAAAGCAAGGTGTCTGAGAGAGGGTGGAAGACAGGTCAGCCACCTGGCAGCAGGCAGCCACACAACAGGGAAGAAGAAAGAGCAAGGAGGCCCAAAGCATGACTTAGAGTTTAAAAGCATACTTGGGCTCTGGCCAGAATCTGAAAGAATCTGAAAGAAAAAGAAGAAAAGGAAACAGTTATGCCTTTCTAAGAAAGGGCTGGCAGACCCAGGCGAAAATCATGGCAGTTCATGAGTGAAGCACAGGGTCAGAATTGGGGTTCAACCTGAAGAGCTGAAAAGCAAAACAGCCAGCCACTGGCTCTTACCTCGACCTCTGTCCAAAATGGCAATCCTGCCTCCAAGAATCTCAGAAGAAGACTGTGTCTGAGACACTGTCTCACCCCATCTAATACTCCTTTCTAGGGCTGGGAGCAAAGGCATGCATGTACCACTGGGATTAAAGGCATGCACTACCCAATTTCTATGGCAACTAGGGTGGCTACTAGAATTAAAGGTGTGTGTTACCATAATCTGATCTGTAAGGCTGAGCAGTGGGACTACTTTATCCTCAGATCTTCAGGCAGTCTTTATTTATTAAGATACATTTGAAATGCCACCACACATGAGGAGTGTACTAGGGCAGAAATTCTAGAAAGGAAAAGTACATTGTCTTTAGTAAACCTGCCTCCCTAGGAGTGCTGGCTGGCTAGGTCCTCACTTGTCCCACTGGATTAAACTTCAGTGGCTTCAACAAAGGCATCTCCCCACCTGGAAGAGATCTCAATCTTTACACTCTCTTCCTTAAATTCTTGGTAGCAAACAGGTAAAGACAGAGACTACGAATGAAGGTCAGCCCTAAACAAGGCTCAGGGAACATTTTGGAAGAGGGGCTGGAAAGAAGGTACAAAGAAATAGAAGACGGGGTAAAGTGCCGAAGAATTTACTCCTACACAGGACACAGCATGGCACTGGGCACATACACATCAGGGCTGCCTTACAGTCAAGTATGAGTAGAGAAGAGACTCAGAAGCCCTACCACTCACTTCTAAACTACCAGCAACTAAAGGGGGAAGTGTAACCCCAGCTGTAGAGCCACTGGTGGGTCTACCAGCTTTAATGAAAAGTTCCAAACCCAAGGTCACAGGGAGTGTCCTAGTTAAACTCTGTGGAGCACAAAACAAAACAAAACACAGCAAAAAAAAAAGGTCAGGGATATAGAAAGGAAATTAATGGTAAGAAAGAAAAAAAAAACTGGCAGGGGAGGGAAGGAGCTGAGAGAGGGTGGAGGACAGTAGCCAGAATGCACTATAGACCTGTACAAAACTGTCAAGTACAAAATTTACTAATTAAAAACAAAAAAGCAAGCCGGGCAGGGGCAGTGGTGGCACACACCTTTAATCCCAGCACTCGGGAGGCAGAGGCAGGCGGATCTCTGTGAGTTCGAGGCCAGCTTGGTCTAAAAGAGCTAGTTCCAGGACAGACACCAAAGCTATAGAGAAACTCTGTCTCAAAAGAGAGAGAGAGAGAGAGAGAGAGAGAGAGAGAGAGAAGAAAAAAACTGTGATGGTTTAAAAGAAAATGCCCTCCCCCCAACGGGAGTGGCACTATTAGGAGGCATGGCCTTGTTGGAGGAAGTGTGTCACTGTGGCAGGCTTTGAGGTCTCATATGTGCTCAAGATACTGCCCAATGTCTCAGTTCACTTACTGCTGCCTAACAAGATGCTGAACTCTCAGCTCCTTCTCCAGCACCACGTCTGCCTACACACCACCATGTTCCACCATGATGATAATGGGCTGAACGTCTAAGCAAGCCACTGCAATTAAATGTTTTCCTTTATAAGAGTTGCTGTGGTCATGGTGCGGTGCTGGTGCATACCCTTTAATCCCAGCACTCAGGAGGCAAAGGCAAGATGATCTCTGTGAGTTTGAGGCCAGTCTGGAAACCCAGAGCTACACAGAGAAACTGTCTTTTTTTTAATAAAAAAAAAAAAAAAGTTGCTGTGGTCATGGTGTCTCTTCACAGCAATCAAAACCTTAACTAAAGCGAACATTTATCCTCAGGTAAAACACACAAATCTGGAGATGTCAACTTCATCTTGACTATCAGATCTGCTTTCTCAGTACTTGAATAGAAGCCACTTTCAAATGAATTATTAACAGAACTTCTCACCTTTTCTGCTGCCTCCAGCTTCATCTCTGGGCTGGAGAGAACTAAACAGCCCCCTCAAGCAGGAAGAACACAGAAACCAGATCTGTGTGTGGCATGGCACACGGGACCTAGAAAGAGCCTCACAACTGTGAAAGTAACTCTGCTGCAGCTGAGCGGCTGCAGAGCAGAAACAAAGGAAACTCCCCCAGTACCTTCCCACCTCCTTATACCACAGTGTGCAGCTGCTACCATCCTGCACTTCTTCTATTTTTTTTGTTTTGTTTTGTTTTTCGAGACAGGGTTTCTCTGTAGCTTTTTAGAGCCTGTCCTGGAACTAGCTCTTGTAGACCAGGCTGGCCTCCAACTCACAGAGATCCGCCTGCCTCTGCCTCCCAAGTGCTGGGATTAAAGGTGTGCGCCACCACCACCCAGCTACCCTGAACTTCTGGAGAAGAATTAAACACTCAGTGTATGTGTGCCTCACCCTAACCAGCTGCCAGAGAGCTTAGGCCATCTCCATGGAAGACTTGGTAAGATGCTTTGTTTATGGATTGGCTAGCTTGACAGTTTTCCTAACATGAGATGCACCCGGTACAGAAAAGCTGGGAGCATGAGGGCGCTCCTTGACAGTTTTACCCTAACATGAGATGCACCCGGTACAGAAAAGCTGGGGAGCATGAGGGCGCTCCTTGACAGTTTTACCCTAACATGAGATGCACCCGGTACAGAAAAGCTGGGAGCATGAGGGCGCTCCTTGACAGTTTTACCCTAACATGAGATGCACCCGGTACAGAAAAGCTGGGAGCATGAGGGCGCTCCTTGACAGTTTTACCCTAACATGAGATGCACCCGGTACAGAAAAGCTGGGAGCATGAGGGCGCTCCTTGACAGTTTTACCCTAACATGAGATGCACCCGGTACAGAAAAGCTGGGAGCATGAGGGCGCTCCTTGGCAGTTTTACCCTAACATGAGATGCACCCGGTACAGAAAAGCTGGGGAGCATGAGGGCTCCTTGGCTGCAAACTGAGCTGAAGAGACAATTTGCCTTCACCTAAAGGCTTCTAAAAGACACGGGGTAAGGGGTTGGGAGTTAACAGGGAGGGGCAGCAACCTGCACACAGACAAACTCACATGCACACACAAGCACGTATACACACACACACACACACAGTGGCTCAGCAAATAAAGGCACTTGCTGCCAAGCCTGACAACCTAAATTTAAGCATCAGAACCTATGTAGTTGAAGGAAAGAACTGACTGGAAAAGTTGTCCTCTGACTTCCACATGAACCTCACACACACATCCTTAGAAAAAATAATTTTAAAAAAGACACTTGAACTAATACTGTCAAGACACTCAACTGAGATGTGGGTGGGAATCCTGCTACATTCCTGAAAGCCCATGATGAAACAGTATTTTACCACCTAACCTAAAGGACTGATGTTAACAAGATTCCAACTTGTACAGTAACAAATTCTGTCTTGTACAGTAACAAATTCACATTCTGGATGTCATAAAACACCTCTAAGCTTTCGTGGAACTTGTTGGTTTTTGCTATTCTATGAACAGGGTACAGTCATATACTATTTACATTTACAATGTATTTCCTATCCTATGAACGGGGTACAGTCATGTATATACCATTTACATTTACAATGCATTTCCTATCCCATGAATGGGGTACAGTCATGTATATACTATTTACATTTACAATGTATTTCCTATCCTATGAACGGGGTACAGTCATGTATATACTATTTACATTTACAATGTATTTCCTATCCTATGAACGGGGTACAGTCATGTATATACTATTTACATTTACAATGCACTTCCTATCCTATGAACGGGGTACAGTCATGTATATACTATTTACATTTACAATGCACTTCCTATCCTATGAACGGGGTACAGTCATGTATATACTATTTACATTTACAATGTATTTCCTATCCTATGAACGGGGTACAGTCATGTATATACTATTTACATTTACAATGCACTTCCTATCCTATGAACGGGGTACAGTCATGTATATACTATTTACATTTACAATGCATTTCCTATCCTATGAACGGGGTACAGTCATGTATATACTATTTACATTTACAATGCATTTCCTATCCTATGAACGGGGTACAGTCATGTATATACTATTTACATTTACAATGCATTTCCTATCCTATGAACGGGGTACAGTCATGTATATACTATTTACATTTACAATGTATTTCCTATCCTATGAACGGGGTACAGTCATGTATATACTATTTACATTTACAATGTATTTCCTATCCTATGAACGGGGTACAGTCATGTATATACTATTTACATTTACAATGCATTTCCTATCCTATGAACGGGGTACAGTCATGTATATACTATTTACATTTACAATGTATTTCCTATCCTATGAACGGGGTACAGTCATGTATATACTATTTACAATTACAATGTATTTCCTATCCTATGAACGGGGTACAGTCATGTATATACTATTTACATTTACAATGCATTTCCTATCCTATGAACGGGGTACAGTCATGTATATACTATTTACATTTACAATGCATTTCCTATCCTATGAACGGGGTACAGTCATGTATATACTATTTACATTTACAATGCATTTCCTATCCTATGAACGGGGTACAGTCATGTATATACCATTTACATTTACAATGCACTTCCTATCCTATGAACGGGGTACTGCTGACATTCAAACAAGTCTAGAAAGTTCCATGGAAGCAGTGTGCTGCAGTCTTTTCACAAGGCTGCACAGCTTCAGCTCAGCCTTCTATGGGGCCCGCATGGTGCCTTATTTCTATAAGACAACTCCCCTGTTTCACCAACATGCTAAATGGCACCCACAAAAAGCTCCTCTGTAAACAAGGTGGTATGGCACTGGACCCAGACTACCTAGGATGCCACACTTGTCACTAAGTTTCCGTCACAGAACTTCCCAGGAGCACGCCTGACAGTCCACGTCTCTAATGCAAGCCGCCAGGAGGCAAAGGCAGGAAGATTACACATTCACTATACCTTGTCTAAACAGCTTCTCAGGGGCATAAAACCTCAAGTCTTTATCAAAATGTGGCTTTCCACTGGCGGTGGCATCATCGCTTGACAACATGTTAGAGATTCTGACTCAGAAACTGGGAGCTGCCATCCCTGGGTTCACAGCAGTGTTCAACATCGTTATTATCATCATCAGCTGTGTGACAATGCCTTGCTGACCTCTCCAATACAAATGAATTGTGATGGTTTGTTTACAGTAAAAGATTTTGAGTTGGAAAAACACAAATGTAGTAAATTTCAAGATCTATCTCAAAATGCAGGAAGCAGTAGCATAGGCCTTTATCTCTCCCAGGAGCCAGGAGGTCAAAGTGTGACAAGCTACTGCACCAGGTTCCCTGGAAGGGACAATTAGGGGAAATTACTGCTTACTTCATAACTGTCATCCTTACAGTCTTTTGTTTGCTATTTTGTTGTTGTCATACAGCATTGCTGCGCAGTCCAGGCTGGCCTTGAACTCATGATCCTCCTGCCTCAGTCTTGAGTGCTGGGAGATTACAGATGTGAACCACCATATCTGGCTTCATTCTCATTTTGAGAGAAAGAGAAGTATCTGACAACTCATTAGCAAAAGTTAAACATATTTCTATGAATTGACGACAAAAGTTAAACTTTAACCACTAAAGAATACTGAAAAAAAAATCTCTAATCCACACAACACAGAACTGACATCCATAACCTTCATCAAAATTCACCAACAAATTTCAGACATGGATCACCTCTTCACCAAACCCAACCAGAGGGAACTAAGGTCAAAGGTTATTATTCTTTAATGACACAGTAGCTTGCTTTGAACTATGGCTTATCTGAATCATTCCCTACCTGTCCAAAAAGGTTACAAAATAATGCCCGTATTAACCTACTATATGCAACAATGTCCAAAAGGTGAATGTGATGAAAGTTACATGGAAGGTCCAGTAAGACAGTTAAGCAAGTAAAGCTTGGCTGCCAAGCCTGCAGACCTGAGAACTCACATTGGGGAAGGTAAATGCAGACCCAGCGAGCTGCCTCTGACCTCCACATGCACACTGTGACACATTTACTGAGGCTGGTGGGTTGAAAACTTAGACTAAATAAGAAGACCCAGCAGGAGACAGGAATCTCTGCAGGTGGGCTTGGACACATTGGCATGAAAACAGATAATAACTGTAAAATTCTGCATTACCAAATTGGAAGGTTGATTTTGATTGGAAAAGAAAGAAAATGGTTCTCTATTTTCTGATAAATAGGAGACCTTCCAGTATAGCACTGGGAGGAAGACAGTAAGACACCCTGGAAATCACTGGAAGAAGCTGAAGGGGCTGGAGACCATGGCTCCTCGGTGAAGAGCACTGGCTGCTCTTGCAGAGGATCAAAGTTAGGGTCCAGCACCCTCTTTAGGCAGCTCACAATTATCACCTCTAATCCAGCTCCAGGGGATGCCACGCCCTCTCCTAGTCTCTAGAGTTTTACACACACACACACACACACACACAAATCTAAAAATGAGAAACAAACACACACTGGTGTGGTGCTGTGCACCTTTAAGGCAAGCAGAGCTTTGAGAGTTCCATGACCTGTTGTTCTACACAGGAGTTCCAGGAGAGTCAGGACATAATGAGAACCTGTCTAAAGAGAGGAGGATGAGAAGGAAGTACAGGAGGTGATAATAGTTGGCAAGCGGGGCAGAGTGGCGAGAGTCTACAACCACAGCTCTTTGGGAAGCTGAGGCAAAAGAACTGCTTGAGGTGAGGTCAGGGGTTTGAGTCTACAACACAGAAGATTCCTCCCCTTTCTTTAAAAGCAAAAGAGAAACCTACGTCTGCTTGGCTCTGGAAAGGAAACACGGTAGAGTGGAGGTAGATACTGACGAGACACTTAAGTCCAGAGGGAAGGAAGGTCTCCAAGACCCACCTGACAGGGTGGCAAAGGCTCGCTACACAACGCTGACCACTAGGCTTACCATAATTTCATATATGTGTGTGTGTGCAAACATGTATGTACGTGTGTTTATATATATACATACACACTTCTTCCTCTCAGGTTCTCAAGGATTCAAATACATATGTAAGATAAACATATATGGGGCTGGAGAGATGGCTCAGAGGCTAAGAGCACTGACTGCTCTTCCAGAGGTCGTGAGTTCAATTCCCAGCAACCACATGGTGGCTCACAACCATCAGTAATGAGATCTTGTGCCCTCTGCTGGCCTGAAGGCATACATGCAGGAAGAACCCTGTATACATAATTAATAAATAAATCTTTAAAAAAAAAAAGATAAACATATATATGATTATTTTAATTTTATGTGTATGTATGAGTGCCTACATGTATGCACATAAACCATGTCATACATGGTTCCTAAGAAGGCCAAAAGAGGGCCACTGTGGATGCTGGAAACCACACCTGGATCCTCTACAAGAGCAGCAAGTACTCTCAACTGCTGAGTCACCTCTGGAGCCTACATACATATTTTTAACTTGTAACTTACACAGCAGTATAATCAACTGAAATACAGAAAATATTGATCTCAATTAGTAAATGCAAAAGAAACGAAGAACAGAACAAATGTATTGGAAATTCAGTAAAATGACAGTAGTTTTTATTTTGGCCTAAGAAACTATGCGCGTTTTTTGTTTTGTTTTGTTTTTTCTTTAATCTGTTAAAAAAAATTATGCTTTAATCTGTTAAAAAAAAAAACCTTAGTGTCAACTTCTGACTAAAATAACACAATTGCCTACTCAGCTTGCTGAGATTCTTTGAGGAGAATTAGCAGTAGCTTCTTTATCTGAAAAGGAGAGAGGTAAGGTTTTCCAATTCGGTAGTGACCGCTGACCACTTCAGGGGAAGAGAAGAGACCAGAAGCAAAGCTTCCAATGCTAACCAAGCCTTCTCTCCTCTGCAAGCCCCTCTCCCGGTCTTCTCCCACCAAATGTGTAACACAAACTGCTTCAAAAACCTCTGTGGAGATAGTGAGCTCTGAGTCCATCAGAAAGGGCTGGAGACCAGGATGGTCACTCTAAATCAACATCCAAGCCTGTAAGTAAAAACCCCCAGACATTTTTATGGGATTCATGCTCAAAGGGCTGATTAAATTTTAGCTGTCTGTGATGGCGCACAGCCTGGCTCTGGGGAGTGAGACTGCTTCCCCATAAGGAACTCTAAGTAGAATGAATCTTCAAGACAGTTGGACAATAGGACAGTGAAGAAAGTCATGTGGCCACAGGTCATGGCCACAGCCAAGTCTGCAAAATCCCAGCACTTGGGAGGCAGAAGCAAATGGATCTCTGCGATCTAGGTCAACCTGGACAGCCAGGACTACACAGAGAAATTCTGTCTCAAAACAAACAATCCATCAACTACCTGGGCTGACCTTAACCAGCATGCAATGTCATTCCATTGTCAGCATCAGGAACAGCAGTCAAATTGCCAAGCTGAGACACCCTGAGGGTCTGAACACAGGGACTTTTTACCCCATCAAACAGGTGTATGCACACTCAGGCCTGACTGACCTGGAAAGAGTTCTAGTGTCAAGACATACCTTAATATGCACCTGCGTCTGTTTTGGTCCGTCTCCCTAGCAAAAGGGAAAAGCTCACATCCCCAAACTATTCTCTTAAAAACGAAGTATTTCACTCAGTGCCAAGTAAAGCTGTCCTGTTCTCTATCACTAAGCCTGGGGTCAAAAATTAGAGCAAGAACCCCCAAATTCCCAATGGGAAACTCCCACTCTTTACCAGCCACCGGCTCTGCTGTACTTGGGAACAGGACACAGCAGTAAAAGCACTGCACAGGAAGCACATATCCACATGTCCGTGCTATCTGAAAAGATCTTGACATGGGGTCAGGAGATGCAGACATCTCTCACGTTGAAATAAACACATTTACTCAATTCACTGGCCCTCCTGTATAAGCCCTGACCGTAAGGGTCCTGCTGTCGTGGCTTCCTTTAGTTCACTCAGTCCAAATAGAGCGGTGCTCGTGTTTGTCTAGAAGCCAATGCACATCCTTCTTAAATATAATTGACACTAAAATTTAGATAAAAAGAAAGACAAAAGCCAACAGCTCATTGGAATAGATTCTATCCAATGAACCATATTATAACAAATAAAAATGTTAAACTAAGTATTATACAAAAGCGTTGTCTGCAAAGCCCGTGAACCACTGACATCAGGGTACCGGTTCTCATGATACCCCACAATGACAGACACATCTTTCAGAACCAATGCTCAGGTCAAATGCTGAGAGAAAAAGAGATCTCACAGAGAGATACAATCCCTATCTGGTATCAGTATTTTCTCAGATTGCCTTCCACATTATTCATTGAGTCTATTGCTGAACCTGGAACTCACCATTCAGTGAGTCTGGCTAGTCCGCTTGCTCTAAGGATTCCCCGTCTGTCTCCTAAGCTGTGAGTGACAAGTAGGACACCAAGTCCAGCCATCTTGAACAGCAACCACATTACCTCTGAGCCATCTCCTCAGCCCTTCAAGCTACATTCCCTAGAGAACATGGCTCACTGTTGAGCAGGCACAAACTATACAGTCTTAAAAATAATTACTAACCACTTGCTCTAAGCCAGGACTAATGAAAAAACACATAAGAATGCTTTCTGCCATGCATGGTGTTGTAAGCTTTAATCCCAGCACCTGAGAGGCAGCAGCAGACAGATCTCCATGAGTTAGAGCCAGTCTGGTCGACATAGAAAACACCAGGCCAGTCAGAATACACAGTGAAACCCTGACTAATCATAATAATAATAATAATAACCACAACAATAATAACAATAAATAACACTTAATCCCCAGGACTTGGGAATGTCACCTTATTTGGGGGTAAAAGGTCTTAGGAATTGCAGATGGTAGTGACACCTTTAATCCCAGCACTCAGGAGACAGAGGCAGGCGGGTCTCTACGAGTTAAAGGCCAGCCTAGTCTACAGAATGAATTCCAGGACAGGCTCCAAGAAACTACAGAGAAACCTTGTCTTAAAAACAAAACAAACAAACAAAAAAAAGGCCTTAATAATTGCTATTAAAATCCTTGCGGTAAGAACATCCACATGGATTAGCTACATGGGACCTAAGTTCTATGACATGTATTCTGAGACAGGCAGAGAGAGAGTACACATTTACAGTTAGCATTCTGTGACTGTGAATGCAGAGATTAATGTGGTCACAAGTCAAGTGCCAGCAACCAGCAGAAACTAGAAGGGAACACAGTCCTGCTGATGTCTTACTGTGGAACTTGGGCCTTCTAAATATGAGAACATAAGTTTCTGCTGTTTTAGGTAGCAAGCTAACCTCCACCACATGACACTAACATCATCCCCACTATGAAGGAAGCAAGCTGCTCCAATAAGCATGTGCAAGTTGATAGACCTCCACACACTACTGTTTATTATAATGCTAAGTGACGCCAGGGGGAAAAGCAACCAGAGCAAAGACAAGACCAGCTCAGCCAGAGAGAGCACAAGCATGCACACTGTCTTCCTCAAGCACTCTCCACCTTATTTTTTGAGGCAGAGTCTCTCACTGAAACTGAAGCTTACCAATTGGTTAGGCTGCCTCGTCAATAAGCCCCTGGACCATCCTTCCTGTCTCTGCTGTCCAGAAAGCAGAAGCATACACCACCATGACCAGTATGTGACAGGAGTCTAAATTAAGGTCCTTGTGTGTGCAGAGCAAGCCCTTTACCCACTGAGCCATCTCCACAGCCCTACCAATAAATGTTTTGGCAATCAAAAATTCAAGGTGAAATTAGACAAGATAATACCAACTTGAGGGAAGTACTCCTTTCCTGAAGAAGCCACAAAAACAAGCACAAGCATTAAAAACCAGATTTAAAACTTAAGAATAATTCATTGTGCCCAAGACACACCTATCTCTTCCCTTAATGAAAAACAGTATGTATACTATTGTAAAACAACTTTTAAAGTCAAATGTTATGTATAAGCAGGAGGCCAAGTCAGGAAGATTACAAAGTCTAGGCCAGCCTGGGCTACATAGATGATGTGACTTTACTCAGGCAGATGCTACCTACTAATAGACTCCCCTCCTTCACGCCCCTGCCACATTGCGTACAAGTCAACCTTAGCAGAAATGGTCCCACAAAGACACATGTATTCAACTGGAAGATTGGGAGTCAAAGCACTGATCATGATATAACACAATTACACTGATGTTCCCAGTATTTCTAAAATGTCAGTAGTTTTAGTATATTAGAATTTCACTGGAGCTAGGCATGGTGGCGCTTGCCTTTAATCTCAGCACTTAGGAGGCAGATCTCTGTGAGTTCAAGGTCACAAAGTGAGTTACAGGATAGCCAGAGCTGAGAGAAACCCTGTCTCGAGAAACAAAACAAAACAAAATAAAACAAACACAGAATTTCACTGGAGCAAAACCAAATGGGCCAATTCCCAGGAAGGTGAAGGGTAAAAGGAGACAAAGTGGGGAGTCGCTACCCGAGGGTCAGAGTTCTGTTGAGGGGACAAAAAAGTTCTAGAATTGGGGAGTGGAAGGTTGGTGGTTGCTCAGTATTGTATTTAAGTGGTTAAGATGGCAAAAGTGATAAATGTTTACCACAATTTTAAAGCATTCACATCCCTGGCTGGTAAGATGGCCCACACAGGCCTGACGGCTTGAGCTGGACCTCCAGAACGCACATGATGGCAGCAGAGAACTGGCTCATAAAAGCTGTCCTCGGACCACCACTCACCTGTGCGCAGTGCACACCTACAGACACACACATACACAAATTAATTTTTAAAGATTAAAAACATTACATTATATATTCTGAATGGATAGATAAACTATGTTATGGTGAATGTCTATCTCAGTAAAGCAGGTAAACAAGAAAAAAGAAAGAAAAGCATGTGCTGAATCTTTTAGCAGATGTCACTTCCTTACGACTCTTGCCCTGAAACCCCCTGAAAATGCAGCTGGCAGGATATGATAGAGTAGTTACTTACTCCTATGGGGGAAAACAAAAAGAAATAAGAAATAACCCATACAAGTCTTCCCCCTAAGCATCAATGGTCACAGCAGGGTTTTTGTCACTTGCTTTCTGGTCAAAGGTCATAACTTAATACAACGTCCTGTTTAAAGAGTTTTGGCAGTGCAAAGGATAAGCCTATACAGTGCCTCTCATAGGACTAAATGGTCCTCGTTTCATCTCAGATCACTTAGATCAGTGACAGCAGTGACCGCTGTCTGAGGGCACAGACATGTACTGCACCATTGCACCCTCGCTCCAATCACAGAACACTAGCAGCCACACTTCACAGGTGAGAAAGCTAAGGCAGAAGGGTAAGCAAACAGTTTAACTCTTTCTTAGCCTCAGATAGAAAGCAGTCCTGTGGTGCTGTGACACGTGTTTCCCAGCAGCACAGATTGTCACAACTCATACTTGCATTGAGAAGATGCAGTCATATAAAGGGGGACACTGTGTGACCATGGCTTCCTCAAGAGAGATGAGAGAACAGGCCCTCCCACACATTACAGCACACTAGCAGCCCTGACTGTATGCATGCCGCACTTAGAGCAGAGCCAGGAGCTGGGCTCTGTTCCTTACTATTGTTTTCTGTATCCTTCAAAGTAAAAATCACTGTGATGAAGTGGGACACGGTGGCACGTGCCTTTATCCAGCACTCGGGAGGCAGAAGAAAAAGGATCTGTGTGAGTTAAAGGCCAGCCTGATCTACATAGAGAGTTCCTGGAAAGACTCTGTGGTGTGTTTCATCTGGGGGACTTCCCCTCTCCACCTGCAGCCCACACGCTGTCGCAACATCAGTCAGCTGAGTGGCACAGCGTCTGGAACTGCCCCAATCCAAAGTGCTTGTGCTTCCAAGCACCAGGCTGACACCACCTTCCCGAGTTTTCTTTCATAAGCCCGTAACACTTGGAAGCAGAATGTGCGAAAGGGGACACCTGCTTCACACCTGCAGCTCTGTACTCCAGCCTGTGTCCACAGGTAACGAACATTTCCCTGTTATTAAAACCCATCTTCCTACCACAGCTGCATCTCTCTTAAGGGCAGAGTAGGAGGCAGTGAGTAGAGATGGAATCTCTCCTTTCCTAAACCTTCATAAAAGGTCATCTACAGAGATTTAAAGGTGGTTTGCAGAGACAGATAGCTGTTAATAAATGTAAGGCAAAGTCACACTTTGCTTTCTATGGTTCAATAAAAGTAAAAGCAGAGAGTACTTTTATCTCTTTCCAGCCCCAAAGGGTTGGGTCAAAGTTTCTTCTCTGTCTGGCGTTCCAGGCCGTGATTGAAATAGACCAAGGTTATTAAGACAGTAGATCATTTCCTGACCAGAGAGTCCCACACAAACAACAGGGCACTGCCAGTGCAGGGCAAGAGCAGCCAGGAGCCTCACTGCCATGCTCAATTCTCTTTGACTCTTTTTTTTCCCAAGACAGGGTTGCTCTGTGTAGTCCTGTCTGCCCTGGCACGCGCTCTGTAGACCAAGTTGGCCATGAACACACAGAGATCTGCCAGCCTCTGCCTCCTGAGTGCTGGGATCAAAGGCGTGTGCCACCACCACCCAGCCTCTCTGACTCTTTGACACGCACATGTTCACATGTATATTAAACTTTATAAACTGGAGTGTAGATGTAGCATACATGAGACACAGGGTTCAATCTCCAGTGTGAGTGGCCACATGCACATGCTCTCTCCACACACACACACACACTGCACACAAATTTTTAAATGAAACTATGAATTTATTTTTGCTCAAAGTTTATCTTTTTCTTCTTTCAGAAAGCTTTATGCATAGTTATCATTATATGTGCACATGTCACAGCATGTGTGTGGAAGTCAGAGAACAACTTTGTGCAATGGATCTCTCACTCAACCTTCACACGGGTTCCAGGAAGCAGACTCAGGTTGCCAGAGTTGTGTCAACTGCCTTAACCTACTGAGCTATCGCCAACAGCCGCCTTAAACTCTACCTTTAAAGCAGAAATCCGATGGAAGCAAACAAAACACTGCTTGTGTGTGTCTGAGGGAAGCTCGTCAGATCTTATGACTGTGGTGAAGCTACATTAGAAAAACTGCTATAGAAACTAATTGCCCTGGGAGAGGAAGACAAGAGGATTACAAGTTCAAGGTCTCCTTTAGCTACACAGTTAGCAGAAACTGTTTCAAAAGAAGAAAAAAAAACAATAATGAAATAAGCTGACCTTCAGAAAAATCGTATTTTTCTGACACCATTAATTGAGATAGTGTTGTGGGCCAATGTTAGATGTTTAAACGAAAACTTAAAAAGATAACTTGACAAAACTCAAGGTCCCGTGTGATAAGTCAGACCTGTAAGAGCAAGGTCAGTGCTAGAAGGAGGATATGTCAGGAGCAGTAGTCTCCACTGGAGAGGCCTTGGAAAACCCGACTGTGTTGGACCAAGAGGACACTACAGCACAGAACAGAAAAACCACAGAGTTTTCTCTTCAAAAATAAGAAAAGTATGTTTTTCTTTTACAAATAAGAAAAAAACAAACCAAAAGTCAATTTTTAAGAGAATCCTAGGAGGATTCCTGACCTTATGCCCTTGTTCACTGTTTTGCTAAGTATTTAGATTTTAGCTCCTCAAAAACAAAAACTCTACGCCTTAATCCCAGCACTCGGGAGGCAGAAGCAGGTGGATCTCTGAGTTTGAGACCAACCTAGTCTACAAGAGCTAGTTCTAGGACAAGCTCCAAAGCTACAGAGAAACCCTGTCTCGTAAACCCCCCCCCCCCAAAAAAAGAAAACCTCTAAATGGACAGATGTTCTCATGCTGAAGGAAGCCTTACATATTTACTGCCCAGCCTCTTCTTTCTCTGCTTTTGTTGGAGATGGTTTCACAGTGCAGCTTAGACAGGCCTAGAACTTACTTTGCAGCCAGTTCTAGACTGAGACTCAAGTCTCCCAAGAACTGGATCCCAGGCATGAGCACAACAGCTCTGTCACGTTCTTCTAGATCAGAAGGCTGCAGCGCATTTGCAACCCATTCTTGTAGAAAAGCTCTTGAGCAAGCTGGCCTATTCTGTAGGTACACACGTGATCAGAAGCTAGATGCCATCTCCATCTGACCCGGTCAGTATACATCAGACCCGACTTTGTAAGGAATTACAAAACTGCTGCTCCAAACATCTGCAGAAACTAAACATTTCTAAGTTGAAAAATATGTAGAACAATGAAAGCAATATCATGTACATAAAAATGTAAGGGGGGCTGGAGAGATGGCTCAGTGGTTAAGAGCATTGCCTGCTCTTCCAAAGGTCCTGAGTTCAATTCCCAGCAACCACATGGTGGCTCACAACCATCTGTAATGAGGTCTGGTGCCCTCTTCTGGCCTGCAGACGTACACACAGACAGAACATTGTATACATAATAAATAAATAAATAAATAAATATTTAAAAAAAAAAAAAAAAAAAAAAAAAAAAAAAAAAAAAAAAAAAAAAAAATGTAAGGAATGACCAAAACTTAAACCACATTTATTGTCGCCAGTGGCACAGATTTCAGAAGAAATACAAAGATAAATACTGCTCTAAAATAAGAGGTAAAAGCTAAGAAAATGATTTTTCACTCTTTCTGCTCTTATTGAACTAGACAGACATCAAAGACTCGGGCACAAATCATTTTCTTTACAAAAAAATTCAACTTAATTTCCAATATACATCACACTAGTAACTAGCCTACTTTTGAAAAGGCCATCAACTTCCTACATATTTCCTCTGAACTTCCAAATAAAATAACAACAAAAATAGAACAAAGAGGAACTGAAGAGATGGCTCAGCAGTTAAGAGCACTGACTGCTTTTCCAGAGGACCCAGGTTCAATTCCCAGTAGCTACATAGCAGCTCACAACTACCTGTAACTTCATTTCCAGGACATCTGACTCCTTCTCTCAGACTCTGTAGGTACCAAGTACACACATAGCAAACAAACATACACACAGGCAAGACACTCACACGCAGCTGGGCAGTGGTGGCGCACGCCTTTAATCCCAGCACTCGGGAGGCAGAGGGAGGTGGATCTCTGTGAGTTCCAGGCCAGCCTGATCTACAAGAGCTAGTTCCAGGACAGGCCCCAAAGCTACAGAGAAACCCTGTCTCGAAACCCCTCCCCCCAAAAAACACTCACATGCAAAATTAAATAGAAGAAGAAAGAGAATGAGAAAAGAAGAAGATAAAGGAAATGAAGCTCAGCAGCTCAGAAATACCAGGCTGGAAGAGTCTAGACGCTGGAAATGGCAGCTGCCTCTACAGTACACTAAGCACAGAACTGTCAACTATCATTGACACAGATAACCCAAGGAAACAGTGTCCCACCTGGTGAAACCACGATACAATCTAACGTGCTGTGCATTAGGGAAGGAGATGAACGCACCGACACTGACATGGCTGTTTCTCACAATGACAGATGTGAGCTGCCTCATTCCGCCCGACTCTAGCACCAACTCCTCAGACAAAGGCTGAGGCTGCGGCCCACAGCAGACATGGCTGCCCAAGAGTCACATCCTAACTTTAGTCACAGACTTGCCAAGCAAGCACAAGGCAGAGTCTGAAATAACAATCCCTGAGACTTCTTCAGAAATCAATGCATATGTAGGAAAAGCTTTTTCATCCCTAGATGAGATCAATAGCAGAGCATTTCCCTGGCATGCATGGGACCATGGGTTCAATTCTCAACACCATAAAATAAAAAAGAGATAAACAGAGAGCCAAAGAGCATGCAATGACAATCAAGACTTCATAGAGTAGCATACCCATTTATCAGACATTTCCTTAGAAATAACATGTAATCAGTTAATAAGACAAATACAAATAAATAATAATGTCATATGTAAAGTTCACTAGAGGGTAGGTTCAGCTATAAACACAAGTATCCCTTGAAGGTAATTTAAATGCTAAAACTGCCATCTTTTTTTTTCTTGGAAGAGATACACTATCATTAGTAATGTTTTCTTTTTTTAAATTTTTTTTTAGTATTTATTTATTATGTATACAATATTCTGTCTGCGTATATGCCTACAGGCCAGAAGAGGGCAGCAGACCTCATTACAGATGGTTGTGAGCCACCATGTGGTTGCTGAGAACTGAACTCAGGACCTTTGGAAGAGCAGGCAGTGTTCTTAACCGCTGAGCCATCTTCTCCAGCCCCAGTAATGTTTTCTTTAGTTTTTTGGGTTTTTTTAAGAAAGGGTCTCCCTGTGTAGCCTTGGGTGGCCTGAAACTCACCCTGTAGACCAGGCTGGCCCAGAACTCAGAGATCCACCTGCCCTGCCTCCCAAGTGCTGGGATTAAAGGGGTGCCATGCCCAGCCTCTTTAGTTTCTTTAAGCCAGTATATTTAAGAAATTATTTCCCAAAAGGTCAATTTCTACTCTCAAAAACTATCTGTGCTACTAAAGATAAGAAATATTTAATAAAAATGTACCCTAGTTTCCTGTCTCCCAAGACACGGAGCTTGTCAGAGTGTGAGAAGCAGAGTTGTAACCCTCTGATTACTTACTTGTTAAAAAAGGGTTCAATGAGTTTTGATCTGGCAGACACACACACTTTTGAAGGCCCAAGTAAAGAACCTAGTGAAGAAAAGCATGGTGTTATACACAGTGCGTGGTCAAACAGCAGAAGCTCAGTGTGGTACATTCAGTGAGGGTAACAGTTACTCTTCTGGTCCACACACCTACACAGGCAAGTGTCAGCAGTCCCTTCCTGTGTCCCCTCCTCATCTCCTCCAGCTCCCCTCAAAACCTTCCTGCTTCTATAAGGGTGGTCAGATCCTAGGACAATCTGTGATGCACAGACGGTCGTCGTCCCTTCCCCACTCCCACATGGAAGTCAAATCCCAAACAATGGTATCCATAAATGAGCTATTTGGAGGCAAGTAGGGGAACTGGTTCCCTCACGAGAGTATGGGTGCTTCCTCTAACTAGCACCCGGGAGTGTCAAATGTTGGGAAGCTTGTGTCTGGGACAGGCTTACTACTCTCCAGAGCCATGAGAAACACAGGTCTGTTATCTAGGCCTAGTCTTTGGAAATTTGTCACACGAAACAGGCAAGACTCACTCTGTTTAACAGAAACATATCTCAAGTACCTAGGTAATTTGCCATGGAGATGAAGCAGAGTCCTGTGATGTAAGCATCATACCCTGCCTCATGGAGCTGCTCAGAAGCAGTGTTGTAGCTCGGAAAGCCTTCTGCGCTTTCTAGAGAGAAAAAAAGGAATCATCAATATTCCCCAGTGTACTAGCAAACATGAAAACTAGTACGTGCCGTGTGGTGGTGGCGCCTGTGATCCCAGCACTCCTAGCACTCGGGAGGCAGAGGGAGGTGCATCTCTGTGAGTTCAAAGCCAGCCTGGTCTACAGAGTGAGTTACAGGACAGACTCCAAAGTTACACAGAAAGACCCTGACTCAAAAAGAATCAAATAATAATAATAATAATAATAATAAGAAGAAGAAGAAGAAGAAGAAGAAGAAGAAGAAGGAGAAGAAGAAGGAGAAGAAGAGAGAGAGAGAGAGAGAGAGAGAGAGAGAAAGAAAGACAGACTGACTAACTAGTAAGCATGGTGTCCTGCCAAATTCAGATGCATTCTTGTGTGCTGCAGTTGCAGATGTGGCTGGAAGGCACAAGGAAACTTGTCTTATTTCTCAGTTCTGTCCATGTAAGACCTCACAATACAAAATAGCAAACACCCTGACAACAACAATTTCAGTTCAGACCAGAAAAAGGCCTGTTTCCTTACCGAGGTTCAGCTGTAGGCCTCCTCAGCTACACTGGCTAGAGTCACCTGCAATTTGTTTCCCATCCTGCGACAATCCTACTGTGCTACTCTTGCACACTTGCAGGATACAGCAGATTAAGCAGAACTCCAAATCGAGCATGGTGGTCACACCTGTAATCTCTGCACTTGAGAAGCTGAGGCAGAAGAACCACAGCAAGTTTGAGGCTAGCCTAGGCTAAATAGTGAGTTCTAGTCCAACCCTGGCTACAAAGTAAGACCCTGTCTTCAAAAATAAATAAACAAACAATAAACTAATAAAATCCCAGTAGGATTGAGAGGTCATACAGTGTCTCTCTGAATCTGAGGCATATGCAATGTTACCCTGGGGCAAGGCACTTCATCTCTGAGCCCCCAATTTTGTAAGGAGATGATAATCAACCTTCCCCCATAAGGCTTTTGGGGAACATCCAATGTCAAGGTACTGCTAAAGATCTCATCTAGTGCTTGGCACATGCCTCATGCACATAACCATTAGTATCCCAAGTAGTCCCCATAAAACCCCAGAGTTTACCTGAATACTGGAGGGGCCCTGGACTGTTCCCAAGCTTAGCAATTTAGAGACAACAGCATACTCCCCACCCAAAATAGATTAGAACTGCTGTAACACCAGCCTTAGTTCACGGGCCTACTGCACTACAAGAATCATTTTATAAGATAATACTGATTCTACTGATACACACAGGTGCTGAGAGAATGAAAGAGACTAATCGACTTCTGAGTAAATTTTCTACTAAAGAAATATGAAAACAATAGGACAGGATACAGCCCTTACTTGTAAGTAATTATTTCCTAGAATTAATCTGGAAATGAATGTTAGGACATCAGAAGCATGAGTGGAAACTGCTGATAGAACGGCTGGAACATTTTCATACCAATAAAATACTCTTATGCAAGAACTTCTTAACGTCCTTATGAACTAAATATTGGGCTTGACACTTCCAAAGAAAGCCTTTTAACACTGCAGCACTTAAGTAAAATGTTCAACATCACCTGCTGAAGCTCATCACTCCCCAAACCAATTATTCCATTACGCTATTATACATGGGTTTCTTTCCCTCTATCCACCCAGCATTGTTGTACTTCCTTTCTTGGACTATACCCAGAAGGGAAGCAAATACTATGACTCTGTCCACTCTAACACCTTCCATCACCAATTTCTGAATCATTAGCGTGGTTATCATCGTCTTTAGCTAATGGAATGCTGTGGCAGCTGCACAATGGGGTAACAGGACACGGACACAGTGCCCCAGAGCACGGGTTGGGGGCCACACATATGCACACAACCCATCTGACACCAAGGGCTCCTCCTGGCCTCTGAGGACACGGGGATACGCTCTTGTCTCACAGCACCCCAGCTCTAAGTTTTCTGGGACAGGAGGTGCTGTTGTGTTTCTGATTATTAGTTACTGACTCTCTCTCTGCTCAAACATACACCATCTGAAAGGACACATCAAGTTTTGGGAGAACTCCAAGCATTAGGAAATAAAAGTCTTGAAACTTCTCAGTGAATCCCTACCCAACTCTATTGACATGATGTAGATGGAGCTAGATGTGGAATTAGGACACCATCTTTATTCAGAAAACTGCCACAGGCATGAACCTTAACCAGCCACACCCTACAAATAACACAATATTTCAGAGATGGATCACATTGTTTGCACAGAACATATTGGTAATTTCCAGAGTTTGAAGGTTTTCATGATTAATATTCTTACCAACTTTAGGAGGGTCAAAGGGTGTCTCTTTTAAGCGCTTTTCCAGCTCTGCAAGGGATGTGTTGTTAATGATATCCTGCAAGGCAGAAGGTGGAGAGTTAGGGTATCTCATCTGAGAGTGAGAGAGATTAAGGAGAGTCATTTCAGGGTACACAGAAGAAAAAGCATCCCATACTGCCCTCTTGTGTCCTAAAGGACAGAAGTCACTGCTTATTCCACATGAAAAAAAAGCACACCAGCAAGTTCAAGGTTCACTGTACAGACAAGAATAATGACACTGTGTTAAAACTGCAAACATGTGCAGGCCTAGTGGTGCTCACCTCTAATCTGCTACTTGGGAGGCTGAGGCAGCAGGATGGAGATTGGAAGGCCAACCTGGTTTTTACTGAAGCAAAACTAAGAAAAAACTGTGGAAGGGGAAGAAAAAGCAAGCTTCCAGGTTTGCTGGGGGTGTGGGGGCATGGGGATGACACAACTTTGGCAGTACTGCCCTAGTGCACTGCTTGAAGGCTACAGCAAGTTCTTAATGTCCAGGACTGCTGGCAGGGACACAGAGCTGGAAGGCACTGTCCCGGCATACTGCTCCAGAGGCTGCAGAAGGTCCTTCACAAGCTATAAATGATCATACATTAACTTATCTTTATTAGAAAATATGTCCAAATATGTAAAATGAGACAGGTAGAGAAAGGACAAATTGGCTGCATGTAAAACCAATTAAAAAACATAGACTACAAGGCAGGTGTAATGGTTCCTGCTTTCAATCCCAGCACTCGGGAGGCAGAGTCAGAAGGATCTCTATGAGTTCGAGTGCAGCCTGGTCTACAAAACAAGTTCCAAGACAGACAGGACTGTAACATGGAAAAACCCTTTCTCAAAAACATGTATGTACGTATGTGTGTGCTTACATATTATATATAATTATACGTAAGTCACAACTGTGTGGTGGCACACACTTGTCACCCCAACACTGAGGAAGCTGACAGGGGGAGGACTATAGAGTTAACTTGGGCTAAAGAGTAAGCCTGTACTAAAAAACAAAAATAAATAAAAAAACAAAAATTATATATTTTAACATTCAAAAACTTACACTCAAAAAGAGGAAAAATAAAGATAACTTCATATTTTGATATATTTATTTCTGGGCTTTTCCAATGTCTCTCTTCTTCCTTTTTTATTTTTTATTATGTCTGAAATAACACTTTAAAAGACCAGAATTCCAAAGTTATTAGTGGTAATGCAAAAAAGTTTCAAAAAGTGCATGGTGCCACATGTCTGCATCCTAGCACACGGGAAGTAGAGGCAGGAGAAACAAGAATTCAGGTAACTACTCTCACCTACAGGGTGAGTTTAAGGCCAGCCTCAGCATACCAAGATTCTGTCTTAAATAAACAAAAAATTCAAATTATTTCTTATGAATGATAGTTCAGATTGAAATAATACCTTAAAAGGCTGTGTGCTGGCCATCAGTTTAGTATCCAAGAGTCTGGAAACAAAATAAATTTTAATAAGGTAAATAAAATATATAGCATTATTTCAAATGTACTTTATTAAAACATAAAAATACTTAAAATGTTTCATAAATAAAATACACATGTAACATATATTTCATATATGATATACTGAAAAATCACACAATTCATTCATACTTAAAAGTGGATAGATGACGCACACACACTGGCCAGTGTGAATCTAGCAGTAATGTGGTTAATGAGCTAAGGACACAGTCCCATGTGCTGGCTTCATTCATCCAACTGCTGTCCGTTTTCCATATACTTGCCAAAGGAACAGGTTCCACTCCTGTACCTGGAGGAATGAGGCTAGCATCCATCTTAAAGGTCAGACAAACACTGTCCGTTTTCCCATTCTACGTGGTCTGCCCCTCCCAAACAGCCACCACCCACCACTACCACCTGGGTTACACAGTCTGAATTCTTATGGGGCCAAAATCCACATTGGGAAGTTCCCTGCTACTTCCTACTGTGCCAGCTAAGCTCCACTGCCAAAATGGCTGAATTTGGAATCACCTAAGGACCTCTGAGAAGTTTACACACACACACACACACACACACACACACACACAGTGGTAAAGAAGGAGGGAAAGGGGGGGCTGGAGAGATGGCTCAGTGGTTAAGAGCATTGCCTGCTCTTCCAAAGGTCCTGAGTTCAATTCCCAGCAACCACCTGGTGGCTCACAACCATCTGAAATGAGATCTGATGCCCTCTTCTGGCCTGCAGGCACACACAGACAGAATATTGTATACATAATAAATATATAAAATATTAAAAAAAAAAAAAGAAGGAGGGAAAGCCAGATAAGTGCTGCGGTATCCCTGACCTGTGGGTGTGAGGAGTAGACTCCTTGAGCTCACCATCCCTTCCCACCACAGCAGGCTGCACCCTCAAACTGTGAGCTACACTAGATTTTTCCTCCTGTGAGCTGATATTCTCAAGTATTCTATCACAGCAATGAGAAAAAGTAGAGCACTTAACTATTCTATTACAGGAACCAGAAATACTAGGGAAGAGATTGACCACATAAAAATTCTGTCAAAGAGCCGGGCGGTGGGGGCGCACGCCTTTAATCCCAGCACTTGGGAGGCAGAGGCAGGCGGATCTCTGTGAGTTCGAGACCAGCCTGGTCTACAAGAGCTAGTTCCAGGACAGGCTCCAAAAACTGTCCTGTCCAAAAACCATCTGTAATGAGATCTGGTGCCCTCTTCTGGAATGAAAGCATACATGTAGGCAGACACTGAATACATACTAAATAAATAAGTCTTTTAAAAAATTCTGTCTAAATCTCCTGGGCGGTGGTGGTGCAAGCTTTTAATCCCAGCACTAGAGAGGCAGCCAAATCTCTGTGTTCAAGGCCATCCTGGTGTACAGAGTGAGTTCCAGAACAGCCAAGACTGTTTCACCCAGAAACCCTATCTCAAAAACAAATAAATAAATAAACAAACAAACAAAAATAAAGAAACAGCAGGGATCGTTTTACAGAGAAACTGTCTCAAAAAACAGGGAGGGAGGAGGGGAGGGAGGGAGGGAGGGAGGGAGGATTGTGTCTAAATCTATTTCCAAATAAATATAAACACTGTGGCTAGGACAGCAATATCCCAGTTGAAAGTAAGACTAGTTGGCTACCCTCACTTGTCCTTCTTACCGCATAAGCTCCATGCACCTGTCATGTGTTTGATCATACATGTGACATATGACATAGCCAAACACTAACAATACTGGCTCTGATGAACTTCATATCAGTGTAGGTAGGAGGGTCTCTAGCCATACAGTTCTTAACTGAGGAGAAAGAACTCTCAGTTGGAACACGTCGCACATGTGTGAATGGCCAGACCCGTGTCAGGACCCTTCACCAGTCCTTCAGACAGCAGAATGCAGGACAGGAAAAAGGGAGACATCAGCTACTTTCTACTTTCACTCTAAGCTAGAATCTGATCTTTAATGGATGATCACACTACTCATAAACTTAATCAGTCAATAATGGAAAGTGGGGGATGTCTAAGCCATTAAATCCCTTCCTAGCTTGGAGGAACTGCCCGCTCGTGTAGCATATACCTCAGTGAGTATCTCAAATGTCAAGGGGCTCTTAAAGAAGGCTTACCTGGGGAAGACACATGTTGTCATCTCCTTAAACTGGTTCAGGTCCTAAACGGCAAAAGGATGCCCCGTTACTGTCTTTGTTAAGAACACACACGAACAGCTCTCGCTGTTTTCTCAAATATTAACTGCCATGCCTCACATGGGCTTTGAGCTAAAGAGCAAAATCCACTTCTAATTAAGAATTATTTATTGGAAGCTGTAGAGATGACTCCAAGGTGAAGAGCACTTATGGCTCTTGCAGAGGACCCAGGTTAGGTTCCCAGAACCCACATGGTTTCTCACAACCACCCTATTCCGGGAGATTTAATGCCCTATTCTGACCTCCTCAGGCACTAGGCACACATGTGGTACACATATATACATATATGCAGGCAAGACATTACAAAAGAATTACTTTCTAAAACAAAATCTGAGGCTCGTACCGGTGGTCAAAACTGACAATCTAAGCTCAACACTCGGACTCACATGACCGAAGGCTAACTTTTGCAAGTTGTCCTCTGACTGCCACCTGTGCAAGTGTGCACAGACACACACACACACACACACACAAATTTCTAATTAAGAAAAACAGGGAAAGTAAGATGGCTTGGCGGGTTAAAGGTACCAGACAGATGCCAAGCCTGACAACCTGAATTTGATCAGAGATCCATACGAGTAAGAAGGAACCAACTCTCACAACTGGGTCTGACCTCCACAGACACACCTCAGCAACACACATATATACACAGAGAATACAAAATTAAAATTTTAATGTAATAAAAATTAAATAAATAAAAATGAATTTAGGAATATCTCTCATTTTTCACTGGGAATTATATGACTTGGAGAAGTAAAAAGAAGTGGTTCTGTCGTATGTAAAGGACTATTGACTTGAGAGACGGTCATACCCCAGAGTACAGACCCGTCTCTGGGTGTTAGTTAAAATGGCCATTAACACACAGACCTTGCAACATGCATATGACTCTTGCTCTAAGTATTCAGAAAATTACTGATGTAGCACTAACTATAAGTGCCTAAATTAGACTATTCATTTCATAGGTTTACTTTGATCAGGAATTCTAGAGCAGAAATGAGAGTACTTTAGTTCTGAATTAGCTTATTTACACACATAACTGTCATGCTATCCTGGGTAGCCACACTCCCCACCCTTTGTAAACTTTATTTCTTTTCAAGTCATTCATGCTTCTCAGCGAGCTGCCATTCCCAACTAGCTTTTCAAGCCTATAACACAGACTGTGTTTAGTTTAAAATATTTACCAGCTTCTCAACAGCTGCTGTTTAATCAATGAACAAAATATGAACAAGTGGTTCTAAGGCTAAGTCAACCAAAAATGCCCTAATGACCATTGTTAACCTTTCAACACCACTAAAAGGTTTTACAAGCAAGAGCAAAGTAGAACCAAAGCCACCACCAGGGCAAACACAGAATTATGGGCCAATACCTACAAGGTCATGGTCAAGCAGCAAAAGGTCCCATTAAAAACTCTCCCCTAAATGCCAAGACATGGATTCTTTTTTTTTTTTATTTTTATCTTGGCGTGTGTGTGCATAAAATGTGTATATAGAGTGTGAGCACAAGCCTGCCTCGGTGCATGTATGGAAGTCAAAGACAATCTCTGATTCAGCCTTCTCCCTCCACCATGTTGAGCCAGGTTCTTTCACTGACTATACACTAGGCTGTCTTGCCCACAAGCTTTGGGAGGTTTGTCTGTCTCCCCCTCTCATCTTGTAGTAGAATTCTGGATTACAGATAAGTTACTGTGATTAGCTTTACATTTACATCTTAAAAATACGGTGCCAGAAGCTGGAGATATGGCCCAGTTAAGAACACTAGCTGCTCTTCCAGAAGATGGGTTCATTCCCAGAACTCTTCTGGCTTCTGTGGGTACCAGGCATTAAAGTGGTGCACAGATGTACATGCAGGCTATAGTGGTTTGAAAGAGAATGACCCTCATAGGTTCATATATTTGAATGTTTAGTCCACAGTTAGTGAAACTATTTGGGATTGAATAAAAGGTGTGGATTTGGAGAGTGTGTGTCACTGGGGTTTGAGGTTTCAAAAGTCAACTCCAGTCCCATCCGCTGCTTGTTGCCAGGAGACCTTTTTTTTCTATTATTGATATTTATTGAGCTCTACATTTTTCTCTGCTCTCCTCCCTGCCTCTCCCCTCCCCCTTTAGCCCTCCCCCAAGGTCCCCATGCTCCCAATTTATTCAGAAGATCTTGTCTTTTTCTACTTTCTACTTCTCATGTAGATTAGATCTATGTAAGTCTCTCTTAGTGTCCATATTGTTGTCTAAGTTCTTTGGGATTGTGGTTTGTAGGCTGGCTTGCTTTGCTTTATGTTTAAAAACCACCTGAGTGAGTACATGTGATAATTGTCTTTCTGTGTCTGGCTTACTTCACTCAAAATAATGTTTTCTAGCTCCATCCATTTTCCTGCAAAATTCAAGCTGTTGTTATTTTTTTCTGCTGTGTACCACATTTTTCTTATCCATTCTTTGATCAAGAGGCATTTAGGTTGTTTCCAGGTTCTGACTATGACAAACAAAACTGCTATGAACATAGTTGAGCACATGTCCTTGTGGCACGATTGAGCATCCTTTGGATATATACCCAAAAGTGGTATTGCTGGGTCTTGAGAAAACTTGTTTCCTAATTTTCTGAGAAATCGCCACACTGACATCCAAAGGGGTTGTACCAGCTTGCATTCCTACCAGCAATGCAGAAGTGTTCCCTTTTCCCCAACCTGTCCAGCATAAGTTGTCATCAGTGTTTTTGATCTTGGCCATTCTTACATGTGTAAGATGGAATCTCAGAGTTGTTTTGATTTGCATTTCTCTGATAACAAAGTATGTTGAGCATTTCCTTAAATGTCTTTCAGCCATTTTAGATTGCTCTGTTGAGAGTTCTCTGTTTAGGTCTGTACTCCATTTTTTTTTTTTTTTTTTTTTTTTTGGTTTTTCGAGACAGGGTTTCTCTGTGGTTTTGGAGCCTGTCCTAGAACTAGCTCTTGTAGACCAGGCTGGTCTCGAACTCACAGAGATCCGCCTGCCTCTGCCTCCCGAGTGCTGGGATTAAAGGCGTGCGCCACCACTCCATTTTTTTTTATTGGACATTTGATCTTTTGGTGTCCAGTTTCTTGAGTTCTTTGTATAATTTGGAGATCAGACCTCTGTCTGATGTGGGGTTACTGAAGATCTTTTCTCATTCTGTAGGCTGTCATTTTGTCTTGTTGACCATGACCTTTGCTTTACAGAAGCTTTTCAGTTTCAGGAGGTCCCAATTATTGTTTCTCTCAGTGTCTGTGCTGCTGGGGTTATATTTAGGAAGTGGTTCCCTGTGCCAATGCGTTCAAGTGTACTTCCCACTTTCTCTTCTATCAGGTTTAGTGTGGCTGGCTTTATGTTGAGGTCTTTGATCCATTTGGACTTGAGTTTTGTGCATGGTGATAGATATGGGTCTATTTTCATTCTTCTACATGTTGATATCCAGTTATGCCAGCACCACTTGTTAAATATGCTTTCTTTTTTCCATTTGATATTTTTTGCTTCTTTATCAAGATCAGGTTTTGAAGATGTGTGGATTGATATCTGGGTCTTCTGTTCAGTTCCATTTGTCCTCCTGTCTGTTCTTATGCCAATACCAGGCTGTTTTCAGTACTGTAGCTCTGTAGTAGAGTTCAAAGTCAGGGATTGCGATGCCTCCAGTTCTTTTTTTTTTTTTTTTTTTTTTTTTTTTTTGGTTTTTCAAGACAGGGTTTCTCTGTGGTTTTGGAGCCTGTCCTGGAACTAGCTCTTGTAGACCAGGCTGGTCTCGAACTCACAGAGATCCACCTGCCTCTGCCTCCCAAGCGCTGGGATTAAAGGCAGTTCTTTTCTTTTTTTTTTCCACCTTAAATGTATTTTAATCAAAGGTTGTTGGTATGGGGATTGTGATTTCTATTTTCTTTTTTTTTTCATTATTAAAAATTTCTGCCTCCTCCCCGCCTCCCTTTTCCCTCCCCCTCCCCCACTCCCCTCCCCTTCCCTCTCCAGTCCGAAGAGTAGTCAGGGTTCCCTGCCCTGTGGGCAGTCCAAGGTCCTCCCCCCTCCATCCAGGTCTAGGAAGGTGAGCATCCAAACAGGCTAGGCTCCCACAAACTGTGCATGCAGTAGGATCAAAACCCAGTGCCACTGTCCTTGGCTTCTCAGCAGCCCTCATTGTAACTTATAAAGGTAAACCAGACTCTCAGAAGTTCTTTTATTGTACAGGATTGTTTTGGCTATCCTGAGTTTTTTGCTTTTTCAAATGAAGTTGAGTACCATTCTTTCGTAGTCTTTGAAGAATTTTGCTTGGATTTTGATGGGCATTGCATTGAATCTGTTGCCAGGAGATCTTGATGTAAAGTCCTCAACTACTACTCCAGAGCCATGTCTGCTCCCCACCATGAAGTTCATGAACTCACCCTCTAAAGCTGTAATAAGCCCCTAATGAAATGTTTCCGTTCCTAGGAGCTGCTTTGGTCATTGTGTCTCTTCACAGCAACAGAAAAGAAACTAACAAAAAGGAAAACAACTATGCTGGCTGTTCTCATGTCACCTTGACACACAAGTTAGAGTTATCTGAGAAGATGCCTCTTAACATTCAACTGTAAGCATTTTCTTAATCAGTGACTGATGGGGAAGGGCCCAGTCCATTGTGGGCGGTGCCATCCCTGAGTTGGTGGTCCTGGGTTCTATAAGAAAGTAGGCTGAACAAGCCTTGAAGAGCAGCCAGTAAGCAGATCCCTTGCATGGCCTCTACATCAGATCCTGCTGCCAAGTTCTTGCCTTTCTTGAGTTCCTGTCCTGATTTCCTTAGATGATCTGCAACAGTGCTGAAGTGTAACCCTTTCCTCCCCAACTTGTTTTTTAGTCATGGTGTTTTGTCAAAGCAACAGAAACCCTAACTAAGACAATATCCATACACAAAAAATAAAATAATAAATGTTTTTAAACTAAAATATGGTACCAGCAAATGCAAATATTCTAGCATCTTCAATAGATTGTCTATTGCTCTAATCACTTTTTCCATAGCTAAATAAAGGACGAATTTTTTTTCTCTTATAATGTAGGGAGAAAAAGGGTGTGTGCGTGTGTGTGTGTGATCACCTCAGGTTCCTTGGTGAAATAAAACTGCACTGTAATACAAATCACCAGCTTTCTGGTAGAATTTTAATTGGTCTAGTCTCACTCAAGTTCACATTTTCGGAGCACACATACACCAGGTGAATCCTCCTCAGATCTTATCACAGAATTGGTTGTCTTGTAATCCAGAACCAAACATAGGCACCATGGAGGTACCAAATCCCCGGAGAGCTCGCCACGGAACAGTTGGATTCTAGCGAAGCAGCAGGCAAAGAAAGAACTGTGTGGCAGGAAAGGGTGAGTGAAGCTGCAGACTGCACACATGCAGCAAAACTGCAGTAGACCACGCAGGAATAAGCATGCATCCACACCACAGGCGTACCAAAACACAAAGCGTTGAGGAAACACGTCAGCCTGCCTGGGAACATGGAGTCTCACAGAGACTGGATTATATAGTCAATCAGACACAGCCTGACAGGCCAGCTCCAAAGAGTCGACTACATGCAGAAACAAACAATGTGAGATTACCTGGGAATTTTAGTCACGGACAGTTATATGAAGAGAGACGCACATAAGTCAGAAAACACACATTTGTTAAGTCAGTATTGAGTGCCGTCATGAGTCTGCCTCTGTCTGGTATTCAGAACACCCAGAGCACAACACTAAATATGCTCCCTAGTCCTTTTTGTTAACTTCATTGCTTTAAGGACAGGAATGAAGCTGCTCTGTTGGTCTCCCTGGCCAGTGAGAAATGAATTACTGAAACAACCATGAACTCTTTAGATAGAAAGCGCAAATGTCTCATCATCATTTTTGCCTGAACCCTTACATCCTAGAGGATGATGGGTCTGTCATGGAAGTGATGACAACCTTAAGACCAAAGTCCTAGGATAAGGGACCAACAGACCCACTGTGCAAGTGGTCAAGTGCACTGTCCTCCACCAAAAGACTATCAAGGGGCTGATGGGGCCACGTGACCAAGGAAACATCAAGAGAGGTGGCAGATGTGGAAATAAGATCAAATTCTTATCTAAGACCAAACCATCCAAGAACCAACAAAACAGAAGTCCAACCTAAAGCAGTTTAAAGCGGGAGATGGGGAGCAGATTGTAATCCTAGCTCTTGGAACTAAGAGTTCAAAACCAGTCTGGGCTACTTGAGTAGGGGCTGGAGAGAGAGCTCCTGGCTTAGAGCACTTGCTGCTCTTCCAGAGAACAGGTTCAGTTGATAGCTTACAAGCATCTATAACTCCAGTTTCAGGGGATCTGACAACCTTCTCTGGCCTTTGTGACATCAGGCAAGCAAATGGTGCAGGGAAAATACTCACACACTTTCAAAATTATTTATGTGTGTATGTGGCTGAGTTTATGGGCACTACATTTTTGCGGGTGCCCTTGAAGGTCAGAAGGTATCAGATCCCCTGGAGTTGGAGTTACAAGAAGCTGAGGACTGCCAAGTGTGGGTGTTGGGAACCAAATCCAGGTCTGCTGAAAAAGCAAGTGAATTTAACCACTGAGACACCGTGACAGACCTGAAATTAACTTTTTTAAGTAAATAAAAATAAAGCATGGTGTAATGATGATTCTTGGTTGTCAACTTGACTACATCTGGAATTAACTAAAATTAAAATATCTGGGGACACCTGTGAGGGATTTTTTTTTCCTTAATTAAGTCATTGGAAGTGGAAAGACCTATTTCTAATCTGGATGGCGGGGGGGGGGGGGGGGGGAGATAAGGTTTCTTTTTGAAGCAGCCCTATCAGTCCTGGAACTATGTAGACCAGGCTGGCCTCAAACTCACAGTGATCTGCCTGCCTCTACCTCCTGAGTGTTGGGATTAAAGGTGTGCGCTACCACGGTCAGCAAATATGGATTTTTGAAATGAGAAGATATACCTTTTATCCAGATCTTTGAGGTGGAAGATTCACCTTTGATCTGGGCCACACCTCTGCTGGCAGCCTACATGAAGGACACAGAAGAAGGAAGCTCGCTCTCTTTGCCTGCTCCTCGCTCTCACTGGCAAGTCTATTCCTTCCCTGGCATTAGAGCATGCTTCTTCAGCATTCCAGTGTCCGCTGAAGACCAGCCGAGACATCCAGCTTTGTGGACTGAATAACTACTGGATTCTTGGACCTTCCATTGGAAGACAGACATTGCTGGAGTAGCTGGACCACAGCCTGTAAGCACTCTAGTAAATCACACATATATATGTAGATATAGATATATTTAGTCTATCAGTTTCTTTCCCTAGAGAACCCTGACTAATACACAGGGATTGGCAAACTATGGCCACACAACCCAAATTTGGGCCATCACCTAATTTTCTCTTAAATCAGGTATTATCTGATGTGAGATGTCCTTCTGTATATGTGTTGCATTTATTGGTTGATGAATAAAGCTGTTTGGGCCAGTTGCTTAACAGAGTAAAGCCAGGTGGGAAATCAGAACAGAGAGAGAAAGAGGAGGCAGAGTCAAAGAGACACGAAGGAGAAAGACACCAGAACAGAACCTTACCTAGTAAACCACAGCCTCGTAGCAATACATTAGTTAATAAGAAGACTGAGCTAATAGGCCAAACAGTGTTGTAATTAAGGATTTGCTTCTGTGTGATTATTCCGGTCTGGGCAGCTGGGAAATGAGCTGCCTCAGGATTATAACAGCCGACTGGAGAGGCGGGACAGTGACCTGAGTAGCATGGCTCCTGGTACAGAGATGCCATTGAAGTCCCCAGGGAGCCTCATGATGCTCAGCAGGAGGCAATCACAGCTCTCCTAAATCTAATTTCAGAGATGCCTGTGGCCTACCCTCTGTGCAGTAGTAAATAAACAACCCACCAGAATCAATGGAGGAAATAAATATTTAGCTTTGCTCTGGCAATAGCTGATGCTATCAAACCACTGAAACAGTTCATGTACACTTCCTATCAAAACAGTACAGCAAGGCTATAAACTTGGTCAGCAGCTAGCTTTTGAACTATCTTCCCAGGTCCATAGAAAATAACCCCAAAGAGGATATCTAAGGGGTTAGAGAGAGGACTCAATGATCAACAGCATGTGCTGCTCTTCCAGAAGACCCAGCACCCACCTCACAGCTTAGAACCTTCCGTCACTCCAGTCCTAAGGTGCCCACTTCTGGAACTCCTTGGGCACCAGGCATACACAGGGCACACAACATGCAGACAAAATACTTACACACATAAAATAGTAAAATAAATCTTTTAAAAAGAAGAGTACAGGCAGTTGTTTCTGGAAACATGTCACATACAAGGAAATGAGGAATTGCAACCCAGCAGAGAGCAGTCACAGTTGAAAAGGCAGGGGGTATCAACACTGGAGCAACTGACCGCAGGCAGAGGGCAGTCAGTCAGAGTTACACAGGAGCGACTTACCACAGGCAGAAGGCAGTCAGAGTTACACAGGAGTGACTTACCACAGGCAGAAGGCAGTCAGAGTTAACAGGAGCGACTTACCACAGGCAGAAGGCAGTCAGAGTTACACAGGAGTGACTTACCACAGGCAGAAGGCAGTCAGAGTTACACAGGAGTGACTTACCACAGGCAGAGGGCAGTCAGTCAGAGTTACACAGGAGTGACTTACCACAGGCAGAGGGCAGTCAGTCAGAGTTAACAGGAGTGACTTACCACAGGCAGAGGGCAGTCAGTCAGAGTTAACAGGAGTGACTTACCACAGGCAGAGGGCAGTCAGTCAGAGTTACACAGGAGTGACTTACCACAGGCAGAGGGCAGTAGAACTGGTGAATTGTGTGCATAACATCCAAGAGCATATTGTGTCCAACAACCAGTTTTCCCTGGGAAAAGACAAGGTCAAAATTGCATCAGGACTCAAGTAAGATACATGCTTCAGATGAGACAAGAGTTTCACAACAGAGACAGGTAATCCTCACAGGCCTCAAATTCATACCCTTCCTGCCTTGGCCTCTCAAGTGCTGAGATTACAGGTATACACCCACTGTGTCCATTCTTAGTGATGTCTCTGTTTTTCTTAGTCTTATTAATCTTGTCATTTTCAAGAATTTGATGTAGTTTTTTATTGTTGGTTTTGTTTTTTAAGACAAGTCTTGCTATACTGCCCAGGCTGCCCCTGAACTTCTGGGTTACAGCAATCCTCCTGCCTCGGCGTCCCTGAGAAGGTGGGGATGTAGCACACACAGTGCCTGGCTGGAAGTAGTAAGTTTGACTGAAGCACTTTTAAACAATAAAATCTGAAACCTTGAAAACTTGGCTTGTCAAAAGCTGTGAACAAAACTTCAAATATATATATATATCTTTAAGACTTTAACAAAGATCTTTAAAACAGCCTACTTATTGTTAAAGATATATTTATAACAATGCCATGAAACGGAAAAATAATTCCTAATTTTATTAAATTCAACCTTCATTAACTACATTTATCTATGTCTCAGTTCAATGAGTCATGACATGTCATTGCTCTTCTTTTTTAAAATTTATTATTATTAGTCTGTGTGTGTGCACACACACATGCACATACTTGAGTGGGTGGTAGAGGGGGCAAGTACACAAGCCACAGCAGGATTTGCTCTTTCTACCTTTACATGGATTTGGGAAATCAGACTCAGGCTGCCACAAGATGGCTCAGTGCTGACCCTCAGTACTTCTCAATCAACTGAAATATAAACATGTACAATAATTTCTGCATTTTGATAAAAATTTAACTACTAACATAGAATGTTGCAACCTTGTGATTCTTAGGAAATGGGAAGAAGATGACACTGCTGGTTTATTTTGGGGATGGAGGAGCAGGAGTTGAGACAGGTCCTCAGGTAGCTTAGGCTGGCTGTGAGTGACTATGCAGCTGGGATAACCTTGAACTCCTGATCCCATGTGCCACCATATTCAGCTTTGCTTCCAGATTTTGTTTGGTTTTGTTACTTATTTGTGGATTAAGAAGGGTAATTTGTTTTATCTGTCACAGGGTCTCCTTTATAGCCTGGGCTGTGCTGGAACTCACTGTGTAGTGCTGGCTAGATGACTCCATTTTGAACACAAAGCATCAAGCAATATAGTGAAGCACTGCTTGTTAGATTTGGGATATTTTATAGAAGATTAATTATGTCAAGAATTAAGTTGAGCTCTGACTTGGACGTGTTACATGAAGAAACATTAGGACTTTGAAAAAAGCTTCATTTCTATAATGCAAACACTGGGGAGGGATCATTAGTCAGCCAGCCTAGCTGAATCAAAGAGGGGCAAGACAAGTGAAAGGTGGGGTGGGGCATGACAAATGAAGAAGGGAGATGCCAGATGTCAACAACTGTCTTAATCAGTGTTCTACTGCTGCAATGAGCCACAGCGGCCAAGGCAATCTTCTTACAGGACTTGCTTCCAGTCTCAGAGTCAGTCCATTATTATCATGGCAGTGTGCACTGCACTGAGAGCTACGTCCTCACTGCAGACAGAGCCTCTGGGCAAACCAACACTCAGTGACACACTTCCTCTAACTAGGTCACACCTAATCCTTTGAAATAGTGAAATAGTGTCATTCCCTTGTGACTAAGCATTAAAATCTTTGAGTCTAGGTGGCCATTCTCTTTTAAGTGCACTTCTCTTTTAAGTACCTGCACTTATGGCTGAGTGTACACACACTGCCCATTGACGTCAACCTGCACTATGGCTGTGTACACACTGCCCAGTGGCACAGAGTCAGGACAGCACAGAAGAAACCACTCTTGGAGCTACTGGTTAAGAGTGCTTACTGCTTTCAGAGGACCTGAGCTTTGTTCCCAGCACCCATTTCACAATCGCCTGATAGTATAGCTCACAATCACCTGGAAGGACATCTGAGGATGTTCTCTCTTCTGGCTTCTGCAGGCAGAAATGAGTTCAAGGCCAGCCTGCTCTACAGAGTGAGTTCGAGGCCAGCCAGGTTTACAGAGTGAGTTCAAGGACAACCTGGTCTACAGAGTGAGTTCAAGGCCAGCCTGGTCTACAGAGTGAGTTCAAGGACAACCTGGGCTACAAAATGAGTTCCAGAATAGTCAGGGCTACACAGAGAAACCCTGTCTCGAAAAACAAACAAGCGAACGAAGAACAAGATAAAAAGGTTCAGTTCCCAGTTGGCACACTGGGCAGCTGTAAATCCAGCTCCAGGGGATCTGATACACTCTTCTGGACTATGTAGGCAGCTGCAATCACAAGTCCACACATACACATACAGGCAAAATATCCATACACATAAATTATTTAATAAAAAAAATTGAAGAGTAAAGTGCTGGGTTCAACCCTCAATCCTGCAAATCAATCCATCAACCATTCAATAAATAAATAAATGTGTTTACTATCTGTTGGCTTCAGAGACATTATTAATATTAATAAAAAATTAAGCCACGTAATGGTGGCTCAGGCCCCTAATCCCAGCACTTGAGAGGCAGAGGCAAGTGGATCTTTGAGTTCAAGGCAAACCTGGTATACAGAGCGAGCTACAGGATGGGCAGGGCTATATAGAGAATCCCTATTTTGAAACAAAATATAATAAGAAATATTTTAATTTCTAAGACGTATAACTTAAATTTTTTTTCTCACTTTGTAATCCTCTAGATCCTAGAAAAGAGATTTAGATCCTTTTATTAAACTATGTGTTTTGAAGAGATCTGTCACCTTCTCACTTTTCACATCTACCACGGCCCCATAGGTATCAGAGGTACTGCTGTCTTCTGTATTTTTTCAGAGTATGTACCGTTAAGTGAATAGACATGTACTTCTTTCCACGAACAAGGAGGACTTTGAACAGTAAGATGACTCTCAAGCACACTGGCAGCACACAGTACCAAGGGGAAGCAGAACCTGCTTTTCTAGGCTCCTATGATCTCAGCAGCTGCTGAAGAGACTCAGCCCTTTCTCCTCCCAGGATCACACAACTGTCCACTTCATAACAAGTCCCTCATGATTAATGATCTTCTTCTGGAAGGCTCTATGATTGGCACTGTCCCCAAATGAGAACACGGTGTGCCTCTTCTCCACTGCCCATGTTGACAGACCTGCACTGATTTAAAGGGTCTTGATGACCAAACATCTAAGGGACAAGTCAACCTCTTTTCCCAGATCCAACTGCCCAAGAAGAAAATCTCAGACCCAGGTGATCAAAGCAAGAGAACTACCACATTTACCCATGCGAAAGGACCAAGGAAAGATGTCTACCATAGAATTCTCTAGCCATTTATACAAATAGCCAATACAGTTTTCGTTTTGGTTTGGTTTTGCTTTTTTGAGAGAGTTTCACTGTGTAGCTTTAGAGCCTGTCCTGGAACTCACTCTGTAGAACGGGCTGGCCTCAAACACACAGAGACCTGCCTGCCTGACTCCTGAGTGTTGAGATTAAAGGCGTGTACTACTATTGCCTGAAGAGCCAGTACGTTTTCAAAGCTTTATTATTACGGAGATTATGATAGATATATTTCAGGATTAACTAGAGTTCTGTAGAGGAAGTCAACTTGTTATTATTTATCCTCCGGATTACCCTACTCGTTCCTTGACTTCTGATTCTCAATTTCATACTCATGATGCTAGTTTCGTGCAGCTACTGTGTTGGGTTGTCTTTTGTTTTTTTTTTTTCTTCTAGTTTTTCAAGACAGGGTTTCCTGTAGCTTCAGAGCCTGTACTGGAACTAGCTTTTGTACACCAGGCTGGCCTTAAACTCACAGAGATCCGCCTGCCTCTGCCTTCCAAGTGCTGAGATTAAAGGCGTGTGCCACCACAGCCCAGAGTCTTGCAGCAACCGACCCTGTGTCACTGACTTCCTCCTTGAGACTAGGTAAACATTCCAAGGGTAACTGTGGTAATTTCAATGTAACTGGCCCCCCATAAGCTCTAGGAAGTGACATTATTAGAAGATGTGGCTTTGCTGGAGGAAATGTGTCACTGTGGGGGTGGGGTTGAGGTCTCTTATGATCAAGCTATGCCCAGTTGTCTCAGTTCACTTCCTGTCGCCTCCATATAAAATGCAGCCTCTCCATCATTCCAGCACCATGTCTGCCTACATGCCTCCATGAACACAATGATGACAATGGACTGAATCTCTAAACTGTAAGCCAGCCCCAATTAAATATTTCCCTGTAGTACAATTAATAAAAATCCAGAGGCAGGTATTAGGGTTCAACCTGAAAGTTAAAAAAGCAAAGCAGTCAGCCACTGACTCTTACCTCTACCTCAGTCTAAAATGGTGACCAGGAATCTCAGAATGAGACTGTGTCTGAGAGCTGTCTCCTCGCATTTTATGTTCCTCTCTAGTTCTGGGATTAAAGGCCTGCACCAGCATCACCCAGTTTCTATGGCAAACTAGTGTGGCTGCTGGGATTAAAGGTGTGTGTTCCCACTGCCTGGTCTATACGGCTGACCAGGCAGCTGTTTTACTCTCTGATCTTCAGACAAGCTTTATTTATTAAAATACAAATAAAATATCACTACATTTTCCTTTATAAGAGTTGCCATGGTCATGGTGTCTCTTCACAGCAATAGAAACTCTATCTAAGACAGTAATCAAATGAAGAATTTTCAATAGCAGTTAAACAGTTAATCTTAAATAGTATGCTTAGTCATTTAATTAGAAACAAAACCAAAATATTGATGACTTACCGAATTAGCAATGGCATGGATGACTCTTGAAAATCCCACAGCATCATTCAGTTCCTCCTAAGTAAAAGAACTAAATTAAAAACAAACAGAGCCAGCAAGAGGGCTTAGTGGGTAAAGGCACTTGCCACACAGGCCTCACAACCTGAGTGTGCCCCTCAGAACCCTGTAAAGGCTGAAGAAAAGTGACAGCTCCAACTGAACCCAAGTTCAGTTCCCAGCAGTCACATTAGAGAGATCACAATGCATTTCACGCCAGCTTCAGGGGCTCCCATACCCTCATCTGGCCTCTGCACACTCACTCTCAAGGATACACACAAAGCACACATATACACATAAATAAAATAATGAAAGTGGGGAGGAGAGATGGCTTAGCGGTCAAGAGCACTGACTGCTCTTCTAGAGGACCTGGGTTCAGTTCCCAGCACCTACAAGGCAGTTCACAGCTATCTGTGACTCCAGGATCCAGGGGATGTGACACCTTCACATCAGCTCACAGCTGTCTGTGACTCCAGGATCCAGGGGATGTGACACCTTCACATCAGCTCACAGCTGTCTGTGACTCCAGGATCCAGGGGATGTGACACCTTCACATCAGCTCACAGCTGTCTGTGACTCCAGGATCCAGGGGATGTGATACCTTCACATCAGCTCACAGCTGTCTGTGACTCCAGGATCCAGCTCCCTCACACATTTACACATACAGGCTAAAACACCAATGAAATAAATAAAAATAAAACAAAATAATGAAAGTAAATCTTTGATGAGAGGTGGTGATAAACACCTTTAATCACAACACTTGGGAGGCACAGGCAGATCTCTGAATTTGAGGTCAGTCTGGTCTACAGAGCAAGTTCCAGAACAGCTAGGGCTGCACAGAGAAACCTTGTCTCAAAAAAAAAAAGAAAGAAAGAAAGAGAAGTACATATTTTCCTATTTTAGAGAGTAAAAGAGCAATGTTAAATTACTCATTAATTTACTTAATAACACTGAGAGTTTGCCCATCACTTTAAATATTGGGAAAAGGACTATCTATTTTCTGAATCGGGACCTCGTACAGTTTATACTGGCCTTGAAGCTTGACCTTCCCACCTCCTCCTTCCAAGGGCTGGGTTCACCACACATAGCTATAGGACCAAGCTACAATTTCGAAGTCAATCAAGGTGACTTACAAAATACAACAAGGCAAAGTAGTGCAAAGCTGTGATCCCAGCAATTGGAAGACTGAGAAAGAGAACCAGGAACTGCCGTCTAACACCCTACTGGTCTTCAAAAACTCCAAACCAAAACAAACTGTAACAAGTGGCCATCTGCTTGCTAAACTGATCCAACAACTGTGATCCAGAAATACCTAGAAAGAAGTCAGTCCTGTGTACACTGTCACTTCTCACTAAATGAAACAGCAAGCGCACTCACCTGCTCCTTTGCGTACTTCTCTTGCTCTCTCCTCTTGCGCTCTTCCTCATCCACTTTGCTGATAAGTATGTGTCTCTCCTTCTAAAAGACACAGCAAATGTGCAGCTTTCTGAAAACACTGTACACCCCTTTAGCTCCAAAGGGCTGTGACTATCACTTCAAATGGCAATGTTGATGTATTGGGCTACATAGTGAGTTCAAGTCCAGCTTGAGCTAGATGAGTCCATCTCAATAAGCCAAAAAGAAAACAGCCAAAAAGTTATCAGCCAAAGCATAAGCAAGCACAACAGAAGCTATTCTGAGATGATGCCCAAGCTGAGTGGGGACACAGGCCCCTCTGCATCTGCATGTCATGACACTTCCAGTACTTTGTTTTCTTTCATTTTGTCTTTCAAGACAGGGCTTCTTGGTATCTTTGAAGCAAGTCCCGGAACTCACTACAGCACACCAGACTGGCCTTGAACTCAGAGAGCTGCCTGCCTAGGCCTCCCAAATGCTGGGATTAAAGGCACTTGCTACCAACATCAGCAACATTTCTAGTATTTTAAGAATTCAAACTATGGCGCACACCTTTAGGCTCCAAAACTACAAAGAAACCCTGTCTCAAAAAAAAAAAAAAAAAATTTCAAACTAACAAATGTCAACTGAAATCAACCACAGACTGTGCACACAAGCAAGACTTTACAGAGTGATCAACAAGGTTATGTAACTTTTGACCATGAAATTTTAAATAATTAGTTTTAAATAAAGCATCTACATATTTTATGATCTTGAGAAAAACCTTAGAGGAGTATAGTCTTATTTCTCACAAATCATTTTATATTTATGAGATATTTTATAGTCATTAAGTACACTGTAGGGCCAGAGACACGGCTCATGAGGGAAATGCACCTAGTGACAAACCTGACCACCTGAGTTCTAGCCGGGCTTTTCTGACCTCCACATGCCCTAATCCCCACCAACACAGACACAGACATGAGCATGTGTGTGCATACATGCATACGTGCAGGTATAAATTTTAAGAGAAAAAGAGGGGCTAGAGAGATGGCTCAGCACTTAAGGGCATTGGCTGCTCTTCTAGAAGGCCCAAGACTGATTACCAGAACCACATGGCAGTTCATAATTATCTATAACTACAGTCCCAAGAGATCCAATTCCCTTTTCTGGCTGCCGTGGGCACTGCATACACATGGCAAACAGACATACATGCACATAAATCAACCATGCACATAAAATAAAAATAAACCTTTAATTAAAAAAAGAAAAAAATGCATACTATATATAATGTATGTATATATTAGATATGGGAACAGTACTCTTCTACTTAGACACTGAATCTTCTTTTTTTCTTTTTTTTTTGGTTTTTTTCGAGACAGGGTTTCTCTGTGGTTTTGGAGCCTGTCCTGGAACTAGCTCTTATAGACCAGGCTGGTCTCGAACTCACAGAGATCCGCCTGCCTCTGCCTCCCGAGTGCTGGGATTAAAGGCGTGCGCCACCACGGCCCGGCACTGAATCATTTTATTTGGTTCATTTTTGTTGCTTTTTGTTTTGTTTTGCTTGAGACAGGATCTCTCTATAGCCCTGGCCATCTTGGGAATCACTATGCAGACCAGGCTGGATGGAACTCAAAGAGATCGGTCTGCCTCTAAGAGCTGAAATTAAAGGAGAACATCTCTACTCCTAGCCTGAATCTTCATTTAAAAAAAAAAAAAAAGCAGTAAGTGGGGTTTGGGGAGATGGTTCAGTAGTTAAGAGCAATGACTGCTCTTGCAGAGGACCTGAGTTCAATTCTCAGCACCTACAGATGGCTCTCAAACATCTGTAACTCCAATTATGTTTGACTTACAGTGCACATGTTACACAAACTAACATAGGCAAAGCATTTGTACACATAAAAACATAAACAGCCGGGCAGTTGTAGTGCACACTTTTAATCCAGCACTCTGGAGGCAGAGGCAGGTGGATCTCTGTCAGTGTCAGGCCAGCCTGGTCTACAGAGCGAGTTCCAGGACAGCCAAGGCTACACAAAGAAATGCCGTCTTAGAAATAAATAAATAAATAAATAAATCTTCTGAATTTCTGGGTTTTTTTTAAAGGCTGTAACCTACATTAGATTAAGACCATAATACTCAGCTCTGCTACAAATAAGGAAAAGCAGGTTCGGAGAGGACAAATGGGTGGTGAGTCACAGCTCGTGGGAGCCAGGGCAAAGGCACTGTGTTAGCTGACTGTCAGCGTAACTTTTAGTTACCTTTTCAGTTTCTAACGTCTCAACATGAATGCCTTTGGGAAACCTAAACGGAAAAAAAAAAAAAAGGAAAAACATATCAGTGTAGATTCAATGACTGCTAAAGCCCAAAGAATTCGACAAGCAGCCACGTGGTTATAAACTAAAGTTTTACTAAAATGGGACAATCATCACTACACTTTACAGTAAGATTTTACGAAAAGCCTACGGAAAACCGCTTTCCCGCCTCGTCTCAGGCACTGGAATGTCATCAATTTCATGTGAACATTTTAGGATTTTAGCACTTTCTAAAATGCTTGGTATTTCATAATATAGTCAACTCACTGTCTCAGAGGACATCTTGCTTCCTAATGCCTACTTTGTAACTGAAGTGTTTTAACACTGTCTGCAGACTTCATGGGGTGCACAAAGGGGAGGGCAGGGCGCTGCTAGGTTGCAGTTTGCCTTGGCGTTTGCAGCAGCCAAAGAAGAAAGGGATGTGGAAAGCACAGAGAGCAGATGTATGGATAGAACAAGATTATTCCCATGTGCACATAGCTGTCAGATTAGTTTTTCGTTTGGAGGGGCAGAGGGAGAGGGAGACACAGAGAACAGCGGGAGCTACGTATGCCTTAAGACACACACAAAGTGGTGTCGGAGGAGTCCATTTAAGAACTGACTGGGGACATGATAGGGTCAAATCACCCATAACTGAAAACTTCATGAGAAATAGAACCAAAGATTATACTTTAGTAAATCCCAGTCCTTGAGAGCTCTCTCGCATCTAATTCAAATACTTACTTCCAACTCAAAGTCTGATAAATAAGTTTTCTTTGGAACCTATAAAACAAGAAAAGGAATTAACGTGGGCTATTAAGAGTGAACCCTAACGAATTAGTCAATGCTTGGAAAAGACTGAATTTAGTGACCTCATTAGAATGTGGTGGGAATAACAAACACAGGCACATTTGTGAGGCAGAAAGACTCATCATGTGTTTTTAATCAGAATTTTAAAGTTATTATATTGCTTTTAAAGATAAGGTAGAAATTAGGATCAAACATACTGCTGCCTGCAGCTGCATGAAGAATTTAGAATAGACATCTGCATCCTGACACCCTTGTGAAGTGTGCCATGAGTAAAGGAGGAGAGATGCTAAGATGTTCTCTCACATGCTGACTTGGTTTTTCTCTGTAGAAAGAATTAAAAGAACAGAGGGGACCTGACAGTGACTCCTTCTCTTCTGAGATCCTCATATGGTTAGCCCTCCTTCAGGCTAATGACGCTGCTTCTGGGCACAACCTAAAGGCTCTGTCCAAGGATGGGACAAAGTATTGACTGTGAGTCTCAGTAGACAGACATTCCCACTGTGTCAGTGCGACAAGTCTTAGGAGCACATCTGTGAAAGAAGGACTATAGGATGTTGTAGAAAGACCATACATGCTGGACACGGTGATGCACACCTTTAATCCAAGCACTCAGGAGGCAGAGCCTGGTCTACAGAGTGAGTTCCAGATAGCCAGAGCTGTTACACAGAGAAACCCTGTCTTGGAAAACCAAAAATGAAAGAAAGAAAGAAAGAAAGAAAGAAAGGAGGGAGGGAGGGAGGGAGGGAGGGAGGGAGGGAGGGAACACACATCAAAAAGCAGAACTCCTCTCCTACAAAGGAATGCATGCAACAAACAGGAACTGACCCAGTGCACGGCTCTAGATCCAAGATCTTCTTCTCTTCATTTTGTAGGAAATCCTCTATCTTCTCTCTGATGAATAAGAATCAGACAAGGACCATAAGTACCTTGAAGGAATGAAGTGATCAGAACAGTCATTGTACTCAAAATCCATACTCAAGTAACCAGCAAGTTACATTCAAAAGCACAGGGCTGGGGTGAAGCCAGTGGTACAGCACTTGTCTAGCATGAACAAAAGCCTGAATTCTATTTTTGGAACATGCCCCCACATACAAAAGCAGTCTAGTTTTTTCCCTTTTTCCTTTTTTGAGACAGTCTCATGTATCTCACGTTGCCCTCAAACTTGCTATGTACTGAGGACAGCCTGAACATCTGCTCTTCCTGCCTCCACCTCACAAGCAGAATGCTAGGGTTACAGATGTGCACCACTGCACTCAGCTCATGCAGTGCTGGAGACCAAACCCTAGGCTTTGTGCATTCTAGGAAAGCATTCTACCAACTAAGTTACATTCCCAGCCCCAAGAACATATGTCTTATGCTTATAGGTCTTTTTTCCATATAATCCAAGCATATCAAAAAGATAATCAAAGCCAAAGAAAATGGCAGGTGGTAGTGGAGCACGCCTTTAATCAGGAGGCAGTGCAGGGGATCTCTGTGAGTTCAAGGCCAGCCTGGTCTATAGAGTGAGCTTAGGACAGGCTCAAAAGCTACACAGAAGCCGGGCAGTGGTGGCACACGCCTTTAATCCCAGCACTTGGAAGGCAGAGGCAGGCGGATCTCTGAGTTCGAAGCCAGCCTGGTCTACAAGAGCTAGTTCCAGGACAGGCTCCAAAGCTACAGAGAAACCCTGTCTCAAAAAACCAAGAGAAAAAAAAAAAATTAAGGGGTAGTGTGATGGCTCAGAGATAACTGGCTGCTCTTCCAGAGTTCCTGAGTTCAATACCCAGCATCCACAAGGTGGCTCACAACTGTCTGTAATGAGATCTGGTGCCCGCTTTTGACTGCAGGAATACATGCAGACAGAACACTACATACATAGTAAGTAAATTTAAAAAAATAAAAACAAAAAATGGATTTACATATGCTTTGTGTGAATTATTGCTGTCACTAGCGAAATTAAAACATCTTCTCAAACAATCAATATTAGATATGCAGAGACAAGAGTGCTTGCTACACAACCATGAGGGTAAGTGCAGATTCCAATACCAACAAGCCAGGCAGGACTTAACACACAGCTACAACCCCAGTGCTGGGAGTGGGCATGGCAAAGACAGGAGGATCACTGAGCCATGCTGCCTGTCAGCCTAGCTCCAGCTACAAGGAGAAGCCCCACCTCAAAAATAAAGCAAAGGGATGCAGATGGATACCCAACCCCCTTCTCTGACCTCCTCACGCAGACACCCACACATGAGTGTATAAATACCACTTACACAATCTGTAAGTATTTTAAGAAAGAATTCATCAATACTAGCAATACACTTTGACTTTTCTAATAAAGCTACTATACTGGTGACTAACCTATATAAGACTAGATAGACTAGATACTCCTCCCAGGACACATTTTCTTGTCAAAACTTCACTGTGAGAAAAAAAAAAAAAAGTAAATACGGAACAACATTCTGGGAAGGTTTGGTCCAGACAGATCTGCACACCTGCTGAGGCCCTCACATAGCAGCATGGAACAGGCCCAAACACGATGCAACTTGCTGCTATTGGCCATATTTAGATAAGCCACAATTAAAGCCTGCAACTCCGGTGAACGCTCGTGTGAACACCTGTGCATATGAAGCACAAGTTGTGTGGGAGACAGAAGTCCTGCCACAATCAAGATGCTGCCTCTGACATCACACCTATGTAGGTTCCCTGCAGGTGCTGCCCAAGGTGAGACAGCCCCCAACCCGTGTGGCATGTCATTTCAGGAACTTACACTACTTGGTCAATGAACTTCTTCTGGTCCTCAGGAACTGTCACAGGACATTTTGCCATAATTCCTGCCCCATTGGCCTGAGAACGTTTTTCATCAAATTGCTCTCTCAGCTGTCTTTCTTCTTCTTGATTCAGATATGGAATTCCTACACATAATTTTTTAAAGGATACATTAGAAGACATAATAATTTCACAGAGAAAACTCTTCCTTTTAATTTATTTTTCCTTATGTGTATGTGTCTTGTATGCAGGTGCCTGCGGAGATCAGAGAGGGCCTTGGACCCCCTAGAACTAGAGTTACAGGCAATTATGAGTTGTCAGATGTGGGTGATAGGAACCAAGCTCCACCCCCTTGGAAGAAAAGCAACCATTCTTAACTTCTGAGCCATGAAACTATTTTTGGTTGGTTGGTTCGTTTTGGTTTTTTGTTGGGGGTGTTTTTTTCTGTTTTTGGAGACAGAGTCCCACCATGTGGTCCTGACTCTCCTGGAACTCACTATGTAGACCAGGCTGACCTTGAACTCACATAGATCTGCCTGTCTCTGCCTCCTAAGTTATGGACTAAAAGTGTGCATCACTACACCTGGCTTAAACACAAAAGTTTTTAACTAACTAAAAACCTATCATAGCCGGGTGATGGTGGCGCACGCCTTTAATCCCAGCACTCGGGAGGCAGAGGCAGGCGGATCTCTGTGAGTTCGAGACCAGTCTGGTCTACAGAGCTAGTTCCAGAACAGGCTCCAAAGCCGCAGAGAAACCCTGTCTCGAAAAACCAAAAAAAAAAAAAAAAAAACCCATCATACTCAGAAAACACATTTTAACTATACTGTAAAAACAAAAACCACAGAAGGTAAGTGATCATTAGAGATGCTTGTTCATGTATTCACTCATCATTTCAATAACTACTCGGCCCTGATGCTGTTCTGAGCATTTATGAATAAAAACATGAAGGAAATAACAGAAGTAGCCTGTTCTGCCACAAAGGGAACTTCTGATCAAATGAGCAAAGGTCACTGTGAGGGAAAACCAAATGAAGAAAAAAGATATGCAGAGCCAACGAAGGGACCGCTCTAAGAGGGAGAAGCAAAGGAATCATCACTGGATGCTAATGTTAATTGACAACAAAATCAATCCGAGTTAGTATTTCCTCAAGAAATGCACAAACTGGGCATTCCTAACCATCCTGTTGGATGTCAAAGTCACCCTGAGCAAGAGAAGGGCTAGACAGACCAACAACAACGCCAAGCTGGAGCTCAAGCTCCTGGAGAATGCCCGGACGTCACGGAGCCTGTAACAGCCCTGAAGCTCCTGGAGAATGTCCGGACGTCATGGAGCCTGTAACAGCCCTGAAGCTCCTGGAGAATGTCCGGACGTCATGGAGCCTGTGACAGCCCTGAAGCTCCTGGAGAATGTCCGGACATCACGGAGCCTGTAACAGCCCTGAAGCTCCTATACAATGTCCAGATGTCACGGAGCCTGTGACAGCCCCAGGAAGAACTTCCAGCAGAAGAGTTATTCCAGGGCTTCTGGTTTTGAGACAGGGCCTCTTGCTACTGAAGCCAAGGCTGGCACTGAACTTGCAATTCTCCTGCCTCAGCTACGGGATTATGGGCAGCTACCACATCTGACTCTCAAAATTTACTCCTTCTATTTTCTTCTTTTCTTTTTTGTAATACTAAGGATGAAACTGGGTCTCACATAGGCAGGCTGACTGACTGCCTGCCTGACTGATGTACCACCTACCACCTTCACTCCCAAACATTTAAGAGAAAGGAACGCCATTCTACTATGTCCTACTATCCAATATTCCAGCACTAACATTCAACAAATAGTAAGTCTCCTCCCTGAAAAAGATGCCTCATGCTCTACAGTGACGATGGCACATGAGGAAGGCACAGCCCCTCCTCAGCATGCTGTCCAGTCCAAGAGCCCCACAGCTGAGCCACTGGAGTCAGGCCAGCTACACAGACCTCACCTCTCCCCATGAGTTGTCTCCATTATAATAAACAGTAATGGGGACGGGAGATTGTGACCAGAAGGCTTAAGTAGGAAATGCACCTGTCACTCTGGCAGGACCTAGGAAACATTCCTGCATTTGGACAGATGTGAGTAAGTCCTGAAGGGGTAAGATGAACTATCTTTAAGAGACCTAATTACAATCTAAGGAAATACTACCTACTCTCTTACTCACTCAGAATTAACCAGGTTACAAAAGAGAGGGTGGAGCTGAAGCAGTGAAAAGCACTTGCTACTGTTCTGGAGGGTCTGAGCTCAGGTCCCAGCATCACATCAGACAGCGCATCACCACCTTTACTTCCAGATGCAGAGTACCCAAAATCCTCCTCCGAGCTCTTGTACTCACACACACTGGATGGGCACAGATGTAACAAAGAAATGCAAAAATGGGGGCTGGAGAGATGGCGCAGTGGTCAAGAACACCAACTGCTCTTCCAGAGGACTCAGGTTCAATTCCCAGCACCCACATGGCGGTTTAAAACTGTCTGTAACTCCAATTCCAGAGGATCTGTCACCCTCACACAGAGATGCAAGCCAAAACAACAATCAATGCTCATAAAAATATACATAAACTATTTAAAAAAAATAAATGCAACTCAAGAAATTGGACACCAAAAGATCACATAATCCAATAAAAAAAATGGAGTACAGACCTAAACAGAGAACTCTCAACAGAGCAATCTAAAATGGCTGAAAGACACTTAAAGAAATATTCAATATCCTTAGTCATCAGAGAAATGCAAATCAAAACAACTCTGAGATTCCATCTTACACGTGTAAGAATGGCCAAGATCAAAAACACTGATGACAACTTATGCTGGACAGGTTGTGGGGAAAAGAGAACCTTCTGCATTGCTGGTGGGAATTCAAGCTGGTACAACCCCTTTGGATGTCAGTGTGGCGATTTCTCAGAAAATTAGGAAACAACCTTCCTCAAGACCCAGTAATACCACTTTTGTGTATATATCCAAAGGATGCTCAATTGTGCTACGAGGACATGTGCTCAACTATGTTCATAGCAGCTTTGTTTGTCATAGCCAGAACCTGGAAACAACCTCTCGATCAAAGAATGGATAAGGAAAATATGTTACATTTATACAATGTGATACATTCTACATAGCAGAAAAATATAATGACAGCTTGAATTTTGCAGGAAAATGGATGGAGCTAGAAAACATTATTTTGAGTGAGGTAAGCCAGACACAGAAAGACAATTATCACATGTACTCACTCATAGGTGGTTTTTAAACATAAAGCAAAGAAAACCAGCCTACAAACCACAATCCCAGAGAACTTAGACAACAATGAGGACACTAAGAGAGACTTACATAAATCTAATCTATATGGGAAGTAGAAAGTAGAAAAAGACAAGATCTCCTGAGTAAATTGGGAGCATGGGGACCATGAGGGAGGGCTGAAGGGAAAAGGGGAGAGGCAGGGAGGAGAGCAGAGAAAAATGTAGACCTCAATAAATATCATGGAAAAAAATGCATTTTTTTTTTTTGAGACAAGGTTTCTCTGTAGCTTTGGTGTTTGTCCTGGCACTAGCTCTTGTAGACCAGGCTGGCCTGGAACTCACAGAGACCCGCCTGCCCTACCTCCCAAGTGCTGGGATTAAAAACGTGCACCACCACCGCCCAGAGCAAAAATGTTATTTTAATAAAAAAATTAAACATAGAGGTTCAGGGACATAGCTCAGTCAGTTAAATACCTGCTATGTGGAGGGGCTCCAAAACTTGTTTCAGGCTAGGCACACACTCTACCAAATGAGCTAGCTACATTCACAGCCCAAAACGCTCTCTTTGTGGGTTGCTGCTGTTTTTGAGAAGTAGGGATTGAGCCTAAGACTTCATACATGCCACGAGGAACAGAGTTTGGAGCCCCAGCACCCACGGACAAGCTGGGTGAGGCAGCACACATCTATAAATGCAGTACTGAACATGAAACCTAGCACTGTCTCCATGATGAACTATAAGTTGATAAAATAAAAAGGCTTTTGGAAAATGGTGATTCTCAAGCGAAATGAGATTTACTTCTGAAGGATTTTAAAGTTTTATCAACTACAAAGTCAGTCTTACCACTGCAAAACACTTTATTAAAGTCAAATCCTTGGCTTGCTAGGAAGTCGATGCTGGAACTCTGAAAATAGACAACACACATGTCAGTGTTAAAAATCCAGAGTGGACGGCTAACTCCCCAGTAGCAGTAGGCTCCCGCTCTTACTAGACTGACAGGCTGTAAACAGAAATAAGAACATTCATAAAGCCTCAAGTCTAAACTGAAGAGTCAGACCCAGAAGGCCATCTTCTCATTAGAACAGTGCATGTGAGCGTTGTGGTGGTGGAATAGGTGTGGAAGCGAGAAGACAACTGGCAGAGTTGGTTCTCTCCTTCCACCTGCAAGTGGATTCAAGGGACCGAACTCCTAATCCTCCCCCTTCCTTAAGGACTGAGACTGTAACTGTGCACAACCATACCCAGTCTGAGTCCTGGGATGGACTCCAAAGCTTACTTCACTCTCGGCACACACGCTACCAAATGTGCTAGCTACATTCACAGCCCAAGATTTCATACACGCTATGCGAGCGCTCTACCAAGGAGCTGTATCCTCAACACTCAGATTTTTGTTTTGTTTTTTCTTCAGATAAAGTCTCACTGAGTTGTCGAGTTGCCGAAGATAGCTTTGAACTTAGCCTGTAGTCCATTAAAGGCTCAAGCTCTGCTGCTCCCTGCCTCAGTCTCCTGAGCAGCTGGATGACAGGCCTGTGCACCAAACCTGGCCAGTTGCATGTTTTTCTTTCTTTCTTTCTTTTTTTTTTTTTTTTTTTTTTTTGGTTTTTCAAAACAGGGTTTCTATGTGTAGCTTTGGAGCCTGTCCTGGAACTCACTCTGTAGACCAGGCTGGCCTTGAACTCACAAGGATTCACTTGATTCTGCCTCCTGAGTGCTGGCATTAAATGTGAGTGCCACTACCACCGGCCAATTGGGTGTTTTTAATTTTCAAGATCCATCCGGGCGGTAGTGCACGCCTTTAATCCCAGCAGTCGGGGAGGCAGAGGCAGGATGATCTCTGAGTTCAGGACCAGCCTCTACAGAGCAAATTCCAGGATATCCAGAGAGATACACAGAGAAACTCTGTCTCGAAAAACAAAACAAAACAAACAAAAAAAAAATTAGCAAACCTGACTAAACAAACACATCCTGCACCTGGAAGATGTGAATAGATTTATCAGAGTTAAGTAAATAATTTTAGAAATAGTGCATGAATTTGGCCAAATCATGAAGCCCTTCCTCAAAGTAACTAAAGAGGACTCTGTAGACCAGGGTGGCCTCACAGAGATCCGCCTGCCTCCGCCTCCTGAGTGCTGGGATTAAGGGTGTGAGCTACTGCCTGGCACTCTCCCTAAGTCTTACACAGCTGTGCAAACACTCCATCTCTGTCAGACATGCTAAGGACATGGATAGGTGTTTTGTCTCCCAGGTGCCAAACCGGGGCTGCTTAAAGTTTTTCCTCTAGAAACCCTTCTCATGCAAGAAATTTCACATAAACCGAGGTATAGGAATATAAAACAGGTAGACAAGTCAACCACTTGCTGGCAAATAAATCAGAGACATTCTAGAAAAATTCTTTCATATACATCCAACTATTTTAAACATTTATTAAAGACACACCTCGAGCAGGAACTAGAAGTTCAAGTCAATCCTTGACTACTTAGTAATTCTGAAACTAGTCTGAACTCCATTGGAACAAGTCTCAGAAAACACAGAGAGAAAGAGAAGGTGGGAAGTAGAAAAGACAAAAAGCATATAAATGCCATCCTGCAACTTCACTTGCTTCACTCCGCCTGGAAGTCTCCGCAGCCCATTCCTGCATCTTACCTAGCAGCTCTGTGCTAAACACACTGAACTTTCAAGGACACAGTAAGATGTTTTGCCTTTAGGTCCCAGATGACATAATTGTAATCTATTCATACTCTAGCACCTACCTCTTTTGTAAAATGTAGTTCTGCAGATGGAGGTATGTGTCTATGTGTATGTAGTATGTGGGAGAGGGTGCACGTGTCTATGCATGTCTGCATCTTCGTATCATTCTCTCTTTGCTGTATGTATATATCTGCACTTGCCCATATGATGTATAAAGATGCGCACAGGTGCACTCAACTCAACCATACAGCCATATGTGGAATCCTGAGGTCCTAATCACTCTCCAGTTTAATTTTTGGTCTCTCATTGAACCTGGGGCTTGCCTTTTCAGCCAGATTGGCTGGCCAGCGGGCACCTCCCCTCAGAACCTACCTGTCTCAACATGCAGCCCTGGGATTACTGATCCTGGCTATCATGCCCTGATTCTCCACTCAGCTATAAACCCAAAGCCTGCAGTTATAGACTTTTAAATAAAACAAGCAAGCAACAACAACAAAAATACAACTTTATGGCCAGGGAGGTATCTCGGTTTATAAAATGTTTACTTATTATGCGTAAGACCCTAGAATTACAGGTATGTGCCACTTGTCTGTCTATCTACACCTTTGGGTTCAGTTTATGCAAGTGCTGGGAATCAAATTCAAGGACCTGTGCATATTAGGCAAGCACTCTACCTACTAAGCTACATTCCTAGCCCTTATCTTGTAACTTTAGAAAGAAAGTGCCCAGTACCCAGGAGTCTGTGCTGGATTTCCACAGATGTATTACCACTTTTATGGCAAAAAAGGAAAAGACTAAGATGAACTCATGTTAGTAGGGAAAGACCACCTAAGCTGCAGGATTACAGAGGAAAGAGGCAGCCCCTCTCTTCCACAGTACACCCACATACACTCTGCTTATTCACGACAACAAATAACCAAGCAGGCAGAAGGGAAACTTTATTTACCTAGTATCTGCCAAGCCAGAGACCACAAGAGTCTCAGGGGAAGTCTCCCTGCCTCTCTACTTCGTGTTCTTCTCAAAAGGAAAATGGAGTCTTTTCCACCTTCTGTTTCTGAATTGGTTAGTTAGGGGAAAGGACCCAGGTTTAAAAAGTTTGACTCTTTCAGAAAAGAAAGCTCTACCCTTGAGGAAGGAACAAAGATAATGAGGTAAGGAGAAGTCTGGGGTCCTGGTGTAGGATAAATACAGAGGAAGACAGATGTCCCAAATGGAGTCCCACTGCAATGTCATGATCCCCAACTCAGCTTTATTAATAAAAAATACAGTGCAGGATCTAATTTCCATCTGCTTATCTTTAGAGCCTATTTCTTATAATATCTTGAAATAAAGAGGAGCTAGCAATATCACTAATTTAAAAACCTAAAAATGAAGGTCAGAAAGGTGAGATAACTTATTCAATGCCTAAATCTTGTTGCTTGGTTTTATGGTTTTGTTTAGTTGTTTGTCTGTTTGTTGTTTTGCAGGGTGGGGGATGACACAGGATCTTATATAGCCCAGACTGTCCTCAAACTCACCAGGTAATTCTGATCCTCCACCTCCCTACTGAGGCTGTTATCACAGGCACGCACCCTATGTGGTCCTGGAGATAGAACCCAGGGCATCATTCACGCTGGGCAAGCACTCTGCTAACTGACCTACAGCTCAGCCCTAGAGCTAAATCTACAGGAATTCTTCATTTCCACTCCATCCCAACAGCATTTCATAAGTAGAAAAAGTGCAGTTCCACTACTAACCTGACAAACAAACTTGACGTCCGGTGAGGACCTACTGAAAGGCTTGGGGAAAACATAGAAGTTAAACGACTTCGTTATATGCCTGGGAAAATAAGAGAAAAGGACACTTAGGGGTGATATTTGGAGACAGCTTAGGAATTCCCAACTATTAAGACAACCTACTTGGAATCTGTGTGGTCATACTTAAAAGCGCAAAGGCCAAACTGAAACAGCAAAAAGTCCATAGAATGCTGGCAAAGGAAAAAAAAAAAATCAATCACAAGAGAGTCATATATCTGACATGAGCAAATACTCTCAATCTGAAGCCTTTCTGAATCACTCAACATAACTTCAGCAGAACAGACTGTGCAAGTTATACATCAGTAGTCTTATTCATTTATACACAGTTCTTAATTTGTTCCCAACTAAGAAGCTATCTACCATCGCCAGAGCATAGCATTAAGCCTATTTCCAAACTATTACAACTACATATTTATTTCTTACACATCAAATTAATTTTAAGAAATAATAGCCCTTACTCAGAATTTTTTCCAACAAACAATAACTTTTGCTATTTTAAACATCACTAAAATGTTATTTTGTGGCTGGTGTTAAGAAGATACACCTCCAAAAAAAAAAAAGAAGCCGGGCGGTGGTGGCGCACGCCTTTAATCCCAGCACTCGGGAGGCAGAGGCAGGCGGATCTCTGTGAGTTCAAGACCAGCCTGGTCTACAAGAGCTAGTGCCAGGACAGGCTCCAAAGCTACAGAGAAACTCTGTCTCAAAAAAAAAACAAAAAAAAAAAGAAGATACACCTCACCTACAAAATACGAAAGTGTAAGTTTAATGATTCCACCCTTTCATAATTCAACAGCAGGAGCCACATGGCAGAGAGAAAGACATCTGAGCATATCCACTTGCCTTTTTAAGCTTCTGATATCGCTCTTCTGGGGTATCAAAACCACTTGTTAATGCAGTGACGGAAGGTCCATCGCTGATTCCTGGATGATAACAAACAAGGACTGGGTTCATTATAAAACTGCCTCTGCTAGAGTCTTCATTCAGTGCCGATTCATATCCCTGTTATTTAAAATTAATTCCAAGTGTGTATATCACACTTTTTTAAAATTAACATTAATGTGTGCGCTGGGTGTAGCTAACTGGTAGAAGTGCTTGCTCATCATGCACATGAGAGGGCCTGAGCTGGATTCCTACATTCAAAGAAAAATAATAATTGGGGTTTGGTTAGAGAGATGGATCAGTCAGCAAAACGCTTGCTGTGTAAGCATGAGGACCTGAGTTGGAATTCCCAGAACCCATGCAAACAGCTACATGGAGCACTGTGGATGCAGAGATAGTGGATCCCTGGAGCACATCAGCCAGACAGCCAATCAAGGAGAATCACTGAATTCCAGGTTCAGTAAGAGATGCTATCTCCAAAAAAAAAAAAAAAACGTAGTTTGAGGAAAACAACCAATGAATGTTGAGCTCTAGCCTCTGCTCATGCACATGGATGTACACATACTTAAAGACATATTCACGCACACATGTATCTACTGAGCTACTAAAGCATTAGTAATATCCTTATCTGCCGTTCAAGTGTGGCCCTGGCAAGTCACAAAATACCATTTACATGATGTATCTAGAGTGGCCACAATCCAAGACACAATCAATGATGGCAGACAGAGGCAAAGGAGGTAATGGATAATTCCTTGAGTAGTGTGTCTGTTTAAGATTAAAGGAAAAAAATTCCAGAGATAGACAGCGCCGACTGCATCTCAGCATGTGTGTAATTAATGCCACCAAATTGCAAAACTACTTAATAATAACTGAAATAGGGCTGGGGAAATGTGCTGGCCTCGAACTCACAGAGATCTGCCTGCCTCTGCCCCCCAAGGGCTGGGATTAAAGGTGTGCACCGCCACCGCCCAGCAGCCCTCTGCATTTTAACCATAAACACCTAATTGTTTTAAGCAGTGCCAGAACCACAATCTGTTTCCACAAACTTCAGTCTGACTAATCACAGAACCACTGCATCTCTCATACGCTTTTGCCAAAACTAGCAAGATTACAAAAGGAGCCTTAGCCATACAAGGTGTAAACCCCGAGCTTTTAAGGGAGTGATACCTGAAAACTCCCCATCGATGGCGAAGAAGTCAGCCTCCTCTATGGCCTGGTACACTTTGTGAAGATTAATCTTAAAATCTGCAGAGAAACCAAGAAGAGGTTCAGAATAGATGGCCGGCCTTCTAGCCCACCAACTAAAAGGAGATGGGAGAGAAGGGTCCGGAAGAGCGCCCAGGGCCACGGAAAAGACGGACAAGTCCCTAAGGTCTGCAAGGACCGAAGAGAGACAACTTCTTTAGGGGTGGCTAGGCAGAAGAGTCCAAGCCCCCAAGTGTGCACGACTGAGAAGGGTAGGCCAGAGGAGGTGCACGGGGAAGAGCGGCAAGCGTGCCAAGGGTGCACGGTTCGCAGAGGGACAAGGATGCAAAGCCCAGCAGCAGAACTGACTTGGCCCCGGGTTCCGCCAAGCACACGAGGTCTGGGCCTAGCACTCTGGGTGGGCTTGGGGACAAGGGAGGGGGGACACGGCAGACACGCACTGCTCCGGATTATCTCCATTCTGCGGCGCAGACGGAACCCTGGCCCCGCCCAGGCCGACGCCGGTCCACGCGCAGAGTTCCACAGCAAAGAACAGCTACCCAGGTGTCGGAGGCGGCCACGAAACAGACGGCCAGGACACTTCCGGAAACAGCGCGCGCCGCTGCGCCTGCGTCAGAGTTGCGTCAAGGCAGGGGCGGGGCGGGGCGGGGCGGGACGGAGGCTGAAGGCCTCCGGGCTGTCTGGGGGCAGGAAGTGGTGTTGCTCACAAAGTCCCACAAACACTGGCCAAACTGTTCTGACCCCTGGTTGACCAACAGATTTTTGTTGTTGTTTTGGTTTGGTTTTTGGTTAGGGTTTTTCCTGTGCTCTGGCAGTCCTGGAACTCGCACTGTAGAACGAGGTGACCTCGAACACCGCTTGACTTGATCTAGAGATTTTTTTCCCTGGACTTGAAATTCCGGACCTGAGGAGGGTGAAGCAGGGGAATAGCAAATTTGAGGCCACTTAGGCAACAAAATGAGAAGCTCTCTAGAAGTAAATAAGTAAAAATATATATGTGCGTGTATACATACATGTTGTGTGTATGTGTATACATACATGTTTTGTGTGTGTCCGCGAACATTTTAAGAATAAAAGTGTGTACATTTGTTGTGTGTGTACATACATGTGTGTATATATCATACGTGTGTGTGTTATTTGTGAGTTTATGCGGTAGCGTTGGAGAGGTATATGTGTGCATGTGTGTGGTGATTGCCAGTGGTAGGCAAAGGAGGACCTTGGTGAGGTCTCTCCTTGTCTACCTTCCTCGAGAGAGGGTCTCTCACTGAATCTGTTTCAACAGAAACGGCTGGCCAGACAGTTCCTAAGGTACCAGTCTCTGTCTCCGAACCCCGCGGTGCAGGCCTTCAGGGCTGTTTCTGGCTTTTTACAAGGGTGCTGGAGATTTGTACTCAAGTCTTGTGGATTTGACAGCAAGTACTGCTGTCCAAGTAACCATCTCTCAGCCCCTTTTTACTGAGTTCCCATTCCTTACCTCTCTGGAAGGATGGGGATACCATGATGAAAAAGCATGGTGATTGTCCCATTGGAGCAGAAAACTTGGGGTAGTGAAAGGACATGGAAAATTTTAAAAACTTTGCAAGATCAAGAGCTGGTTAGGATACTGGGTTCAAGTAAAAACCAAAAGATTCCCAAGATGTTCCTAGCAGCTAACCCTACCTGTTGACACCCAGCTTTGTGGTCTAGACAGAAGCAGACATAACTGCTTGGGGAGGGGGGCATGCACAGAAGCAGAAGCTGCCACTTAAAGGAGGAAGGGGGTGTGCAGAAGTAGCCCCCATCCTTCATTTAGCAAGACCAACCCCCTTGATCCAAAATGAACCCCGCTTGTGTTTTTTGCCTATATAAGTCAACCCCAAATGAGGAAGGGAGCTTTCTCTACTGCGCTGCGTTGTACGTAATGGATGAACTCCCAGCCTGGCTGGAGAATAAACCTTGCTTTTGCATTCTGGACTTGATTGGATTCCGGTGGTGTCTCTGGGGGTCTCAACTTGGCAACAGTAGGAAGGAAAATCCGACTTGCCCTTTGGAAACATGGTAGTTGCTATGGAGATAAAGAGCAAGGAAGGTGCAGCAACAGAGAGTGATGAGGATGCAGGGTTTCTTAGCTAAGCAGAAAGGGCAAAGCTGGAGCCGTAAGAGGTGAGTCATATTGGCTGGAGATCGTTGTTGATCCCCCATGCCTTTCACTGGACTGACACATAATAGATACCCTTATCGAACTGATGGAGTGAATTCCTACTCGGTCTTTCAAAAACCTCACTATAAAGTTGTCCAGAGGGCTATGTGAAACTTAGCTCCACCATTTAGTAACCTGGTAATGCAGCCAATCTTCCTAAACTTCAGTTGAATTTTAAAATATGTGAATTTTAAAGAATTATACAGGTGAATAGTGGTGGCGCACGCCTTTAATCCCAGAACTTGGGAGGCAGGCAGACCACCGGATTCAAGGACAGCCTGGTCTACATAGCAAGTTCCAACACAACCAACGGTACATAAAGAAACGCTGTAGAAAAAGAGAAAGAGAGAGAGAGAGAGAGAGAGAATTATACACAAATCAATCTGTATAAATAACTGATTGGTTTGTTGTTGAGTGGGAGAAGTTTGAAACAGGGTCTTACAATGTGTTAACTAACTATAATAATAGCAATACAATAAAATTGAGGAGCCGGGCAATGGTGGCGCACGCCTTTAATCCCAGCACTTGGGAGGCAGAGGCAGGCGGATCTCTGGGAGTTCGAGGCCAGCCTGGTCTACAAGAGCTAGTTCCAGGACTGGCACCAAAGCTACAGAGAAACCCTGTCTTGAAAAACCAAAAAAAAAAAAAAAGAAAAGAAAAGAAAAGAAATTGAGGTCAGCCTAGGTAAGGAAGTTGACAAATAATACTCTTCATGAATGAGATTTTACTAGGAGTCAGAGTTTGAGACCGTGATCAGACCTCATGGTAGGAGGGAGATCATTAGATATGGCAGGGGTGCTAAAGAGAAGGGAGGCTTGCCTGTAAGCCAGGAGATGAGGTGTAGTATTAAGGGCGGCGGGGCTGCGTCCCCGGCACCCAGCCGCCCACACGGCTAGCTCTAGCTTTACCCGAAATAACAACACACAAACTGTATTCATTTAATCACTGCTTGGCCCATTTCTATCTAGCCTCTTCTAGGCTAATTCTCACATATTAATTTAGCCCATTTCTAATCATCTGTGTAGCGCCCCTAGGTGCGCTTACCGGGAAGATTCTAGCCTATGTCCATCCTGGGTCGGAGCTTCATCACATGAGTCTGCCTGGGAGCTGGGAGCATGGCGTCTCTCTCTGAGGCGTCTGCTCCGGAGAGGAGAGCTGTGGAGTCTGAGCTCACTTCCTCTTCCTCCCAGCGTTCTGTTCTGTTTACTCCTCCCACCTATCTTCAAACCAATGAGGGCCAAGCAGTTTCTTTTTATTTAACCAATGACCTTCCTCCATCAATGAGGAAGTAGAAAAATTGCTTAGTAGTTAAGAGTATCCATTACTGGGCTGGAGAGATGGCTCAGAGGTTAGGAGCGCTGACTACTCTTCCAGAGGTCCTGAGTTCAATTCCCAGCAACCACATGGTGGCTCACAGCCATCTATAATGAGATCTGGTGCCCTCTTCTGGCATGCAAGCATACATGGAAGAAATGTTGTATACATGATAAATAAATAAATCTTAAAAAAAAAAGAGTATCCATTACTCCTGCAGAGGACCTGAGTTCAGTTCCTAGCACCCATATCAGGAGACTCACAGTTGCCTGTCACTCCAGTTCAGGGCCTCTGGCCTTCATGGCACATGCATTCACTTGCACAATGCAACACAGTCACAGACACACACATACACATAATTAAAAATAATAAAAGTAGCCAGGCGGTAGTGGTGCACGCATTAATCTCAGCACTCAGGAAGCAGAGGCAGGAGGACCTTTGTGAGTTTGAGGCCAGCCAGGTGTACAGAGCAAGTTCCAGGACAGCCAGGACTGTTTCACAGAAAAAGTTTTAAAAAACAAAAAATAAATAAATAAATAAAAATATTATAAAACAAGACCTGGATAAGACCCTCAATAAGAATGAATAAAAGCCAGGTGGTAGTGGCACAGGCCTTTAATCCCAGCACTTGGAATGCAGAGACAGGCAGATCTCTTGTGAGTTCGAGGCCAGCCTGGTCTACAGAGTGAGTTCCAGGAGAAGTTTCTCAAGACGGGGTTTCTCTGTAGCTTTGGAGCCTGTCCTGGAACTAGCTCTTGTAGACCAGGCTGGCCTCAAAATCACAGAGAGATTCTGCCTGCCTCTGCTTCCTGAGAGCTGGGGTTAAAGGTGTGTGCCACCACCTCTTGGCTTCCACTACAGCTTTCAAAAGCTACAAAGAAGTCCTGTCTCGAAAAAGCAAGGGGAAAAAAAAAACAACCTGAGTGTGGAGGCACATGCTTTTCAAGCCTGTACCTTAGGCAGAAACAGACACATCTCTGAGTTCCAGACTGGCCAGGGTTATGTAGTGAGATTCTTGTTTGGGTTAAGGCTTTACCCCAGTCCCTGCATCCATATACCTAAAGAGTCTGGAGTGTTTGGGTGGAAGTTCCATCTCATGCCCCCTCCCCTGGGAGTTGCTTCAGTCAGACTTCACCTCTGAGAAAGCCCGCCAAATGATGACCCCTCCCCAGAGGGTATTTAAACTGCCCCCCAGAGAACAAACGTATTCCAGTCTTCCCTCCCCATCTCCTTTCCTCTTTAAAGTGCTGGAAGGTATCCATAAACCTGGGCTTTTTCTAATTCTGTTTGATTTGGTCTGATTTGAGTTCTTTTTTTTTTTTTTTTTTTTTTGGTTTTTCGAGACAGGGTTTCTCTGTGGCTTTGGAGCCTGTCTTGGAACTAGCTCTTGTAGACCAGACTGGTCTCGAACTCACAGAGATCCGCCTGCCTCTGCCTCCCGAGTGCTGGGATTAAAGGCGTGCGCCACCATCGCCCGGCCCTGATTTGAATTCTTGCAGTGGCAGAGAGGCTTATTGGGTCACAAAAACTTTACAATACTGTCTCAAAAAAAAAAAAGTGAAGATAAGAGATAGGAAGACAGAACAGAAGAACATGCATGATATCCTGAACAGTAGGGCAGTGGATGTTGCAATCTGCTGGCCTGGTTAGTCACCTGGGTACCCTGTCCCCTAAGAGATAAGCGCCTCCCACTCCCAACTCTCCCCACCCTCCCTTCACTGAGGCAAGCAGATCTCCTTCCTGCCCCCCTTTCTCCCTCCCCTTCTGGAGAAGCAGCTGCTACTTCTCCCCAACCCTTCTCCCTTCTCCCCTTCCCCACCTCTCCTCTTCTCTTCCCTCTCCATAACCCACAATCTCTTTAAAAATTAAACCTGAGTGCTGGGTGGTTGGTGGCACATGCCTTTAATCCCAGCACTTGGGAGGCAGAGGGAGGCTGATCTCTTGTGTGGTCGGGGCGAGTTCCATTAGGGGCTCCAAAGCTTTACAGAGAAACCCTGTCTTGAAAGGAAAAAAAAAAAATTACGCCTGCATGGTCATTCGCTGCTATTTACTATCTAAGTTAGAAAACAGTTACCTTGACTTTTCTTCCCTGGTTAGTAAACTATCCGTCTGTGAAAACCGGTGTTTGGGTGTGGTTTGTGCCTAATCTCTGGTCTGGGAGGGAACCCCCACTGGGGAGCGAGGTTTCCCTCCTCCTCTACACACCTGTGCTCAAAACATTTGGGGAGACTGATTTAAGAGGATCTCAGATTTACGACTAACCTGGGCTATAAAGGTTGTATCTCAAAAAGGAAAAAGTTAAAATGGTAAATTCTGTATCCCCTATTACAATGAATGCCTCCTGAGTGCTGGGATTAAAGACGTGCTCCACGGCTCCGGGTTTATAAATAAAACTTTTAAGCCCGGCCTCTGGTTTTCTGTGGATTGCGAAGGTAAGATTTATTGCTGTGCAAACAGGACAGCGTGAGAATTATTTTAATGTCTAACCGAAGCTAGATCATGTAAACACAGGAACACGTTCCGGGAGCGAGGCTTAATGGAAAAACACTTCCCCACCCTCGGGCTGTGATTTAGGGGCTCAGACCACGCGTCAAATGGGCGGGCCGCACTAGTGCGCATGCGGCACACCGTTCCCCGGCGCGGCCGCTCTAGGCAGTGGGGAGGTCGCCTGGGGTTGAGAATCTGCGGCGTGAGAACGGCCTCTCCTCTATGGTCGAGGGAGCCGGCACGGTCGGCCCGCAGACCTAGGTTATTTCCGGAAGCGAAGCCTGCGGCTTTCTGCTTCCGCAGGGCTCCTAGCGGGTCCCGGGACTACTGGCGAGGTGAGCTTCAGCGCGGTGGAAATGGTGGTGGGGCGCTTGGCTTGGGATGGAACGGACCCCGCTCCCCGAGCCGCGCGGGCAGGGTGACCCAAGCTCGCGGCCGTTTCCTCCCCCGAGCTGCCGGGCTGTTGCCCGCTTCGGGGTCTGGGTCTAAGCCACTCGCCCACTTGGTGGCGGACAAGGAGGTGTTGTTTTCACACACCTGCGGGCTAGGGGTTCCTGCCACGTCCGCTAGATCCTTAGCCTTCCTGTCCCAAGGCAGACTGTTAATAATGGGAAACGCAGAAAATAATGGGAAACGCAGAAAAGGGAACATCAAACTCCAACGTCACACTGGACTGACCTGAGCTTCGCTCTTGTCATTCCCATACTCGCGGCTTAGAAATGTTGTAGTAAGGGGAGTGTGTGTGTGTGTGTGTGTGTGCGCGAGAGAGAGGGGGGAGACGATGTTGGGCAAGGGGCGAACCACTAACTTTGGTAGAAAAGAGAAAGTGGGAGCCTTGTTATGCCGCAATTGTCACCGACGGGTCAACCCCAGGGAAGCCCTTTGGTTTGCCCTTGGGTTGGCCCCAACGTCACACCAGGTGAGGCCACTGTGAAGGCGTTTTCCTCTCTCTTTAGGCACACCCCGGAGCCAATACGAACTGCACGTGCCTATGCAGTTTTGTTTGTTCTTGTTACTGCTGTTTTGTAAGCAGTTTGGACGTGTCCTGACCCATGCTCGGATATGCCCATGTTTTTCTTCCACAAACTTGATGGGAAAACCGTACTCCTGGGCTGTTCAGACCTACCCCTTTTTCCTTTTCTTTTTGTTTGTTAGATAAATAAATGCAGTCTTTATTTATTAAAATACAACTGAAATGCCACTACAGTTCCCCTTTTTGTCTAAAATAATAAAGAAGGCTGTAACATAAGAAAACGACATACAATAAGGACAATGAGTGTATGCAATATATACAGGCAATAAATACATCAAAAAGTTCAGATATATGCTATCAACACTGTAGTCACCATTTAGTAAAATTAGTAATCTCATTAAAATCAGTCATCCAGCAAACTTTTTACCTATCTGTGGACACAGTTTGGCATCTATTTCCAACAATCCTTTAACGTTGATAATAGTGTGGACTAGTTAATGGTAAATAATGAGGCTCAAAGGCAATCAGGTTGAAAAGCCTAGGTTAGCCTTTACTCTGAAAACTTATTTTGTTTTTTGTTGTTGTTGTTTTATTGGTAGGTGGGTTTGTGGGAGGGGGTATGTTTGGTTTTTGTTTTTATTTTGGGACAGGGTTTCTGTACGTAGTCTTGGCTGCCGAGGAACTCAGACAAGGCCAGCCCCGAACTCATGGAAATCCACCTCCCTCTGCCTTCAGATTAAAAGCACAAGCCATTATGCCTGACTTTTTTTTATTTTTGAGATAGAATCCGTGTAGTCCAGGCTGGCCAAGAATAACTCTTGGACTTTTGATTTTCCTGACTTTCTGAGTCTGAATCGGATAACAGGAAATGCAGAAGGGAAACTGAAACTGTAAATTGACACCAGTGATAGGAGATAGAATTTCCCTCTTTTGATTCCCAATTTCATGACTCAGAAATGTGGATCTATGCAAAAGGCAATTTTCCTGAGTGCTGAGATTATACACATGTGCCACCATTGCCAGTTTATACGCTGCTAATGTTAGAACCTAGTAAGCAAAGCAAACATTCTACCAGGAGATTAGGTAACACAGATAAACCTTATGTAGCTGTATAGAGACAGGAATGGCTGACTTGGAGTGGATTGATCATCAAAGCCCATTTGGGTCTTGTTAGTGGATACTTTTCACTTAGGAATCGTAACAGATGGGAGTGTAGTGATCCACATGAGGTAGCTGTTGACAACCATGTTAATTAAGCCAATTAAAAATTTTAAGTTCTTTTTAAATGATGGCCAGACGAAGAGTAGGGTTGTGCCTCTGAAAAATGTCTTGGTGCCCAAACTCAGGGATAGAGGGTTTTAAAGCAAAAACTACAAAGACCATAATTTACATCAAAGGTCAGAGTAACCTTAAATGTTCATTCCTGGCAGAGTATAGTAGTTATTTTAGACATAACCTCGAATGAGTTGCCAAGGCAGATGTGAGCAGAAAGGGAATGTAGGTCTGAGAACAAACAGAACACGGACCAGACAGGATGATGTACTTTAGTCATTTCAGGAGTGTATGAAAAATAAAGAAAGCCCTCAGGGAGCAGAAATTTATAGGTGGGGCTGCATTGTGGCCTGAGAACAAAGTCTAAGCTCAGTAATAGCAGTATCATTGTGGAACCGTGTGCTAGGAGCCCTTCTGAGCGGTCTTTAATAGCCTCCTGAGACTGTATCGTTATCCCCATTTTACAGGTGAGGCAAGTGAGGGAAGTGACTTGTCTGAGATCATGCTAAGATTGAACTTACTCAATCTGTCTCTGAAAATGTTAGTTTGACAATCAGATATGGTGGTTTAACAAGCCAAGGCCTGATGGCACGGACCTTTAATTCCAGCTGCTTGGTAAACCGAGGCAGCAAGATTGTAAATTCAAAACCTTAGTTCTGTGGATTAGGGCTGAAGGCCACTGCCTCTGTAGTAGAGTGTCCGTTTAGTGTGTACAAAATCCTGGGTTCAGTTCCCAGTGCTAGAAAAGTTAGTCAGTTGGCCATGCAGATTCTTTTTTTTTAAATATTTGTTTATTTATTATGTATACAATATTCTGTCTATGTGTATGCCTGCAAGCCAGAAGAGGGCACCAGACCTCATTACAGATGGTTGTGAGCCACTATGTGGTTGCTGGGAATTGAACTCAGGACCTTTGGAAGAGCAGTCAGTGCTCTTAACCTCTGAGCCATCTCTCCAACCCCCAGCCATGCAGATTCTTGAGTGAATTTCTAGCATCTGTGAGTTTTAATTTTTTTGTAGTAGGGAATGTTTTGGCACTAACTGGCTTGAACTAAGGATGGCCTGCCTCCTGCTGGGATTATATAGGCTTGTGTCTACAGATCCAGGTTAGTGGGGAAGGTTTTGAGCACTGGAGGAATTTGATGGGAATTTTGCTCTAAGAAAATTATTCAATCATTGCAAAAGAGATTTACAAAAAGAAGTGTAAGTGGTATTTAAGTTTCACTTTGGCCGTACCTTGTCTAAGACATATTCAGGCATTTGCTTGTAGATTCCATGCAGTACTAAACTTTCAGGCTCATGATAATCTTGTGAAGCACTTGTTGTTTCAGATACCTAGTCAGGTCCTTATCTGTGGATTCCGTGTTTACAAATTCAACAAGAGGTAGGGGAAAGAATTTTTAAGTTAATTTTGGGACTGGAGAATGTAATTCAATAGTATAGTGAATCTAGCTTGCACAGTGTTCCTGAGGTCAATCCCTGGCTGTTAGGAAAAAATAAGAGGGGCAGCTCCGCAGCACAAAGAAATCCAATTAGGTCAGATCAAACCAAATCAAAATGCCCATTGTTTCATTAAGTGCAGTGCATAGCGGGGAGACAGGAAAGCAGGAGCACATGTAAACCCAAAACCACCTGTTTCTCCTCTGGGAGCCCACTTAAAAACTCTGGCATGCTGGGATTTGGAGTCTAGAGCAAGGCAACTGCCAGGCCAGTGTGCTGGGATGGATGCCAGGGCCTGGGGCTAAGCTCCAGACTTAACACTGGCCCTGCCAGAACATCCAGGAAGTTCCAAAAACCAAAATTTAAATTTGCCACATGCTAAGCACGACACTGAATGCAGAGGAATGAAACTATACACAGGCATGTACACCCTCTGATAGCTTCCTGCCGTTTCACAGATCCGCAGGCTCTCCAGCGCTGTGGGTCTTATTTGCCTGGTATTTTGCTCATGTTTACTTTGTAGTCAGGCCTACTGTGGTTGCTTGTATGCTGAGCACGTATAAGAGATAACTAAATGCCAGGCTGTGGTGGTGCCTGCCTTTAATCCCAGCATTTGAGATTAAACTCTGAACTGTGTGAGTTCGAGGCCAGTCTGGTCTATAGAACGAGTTCTAGCACAAGATTCAAAGCTACACAGAGACACCCTGTCTTGAAAGAGCAGGAAAAAGAGAGGACTGGAGAGATGGCTCAGCGTTTATAGAGCACTAGCTGTTCTTCCAGAGGTCCTGAGTTCAATTCCCAGCATCGACATGGTGGCTCACAACCATCTATAATAGGATCTGACACCCTCTTCTGGCGTGCAGGTGTACCTGCATAGCACTCATACATAAAATATAAATAAATAAAAATTTTAAAAGAGAGAGAGAGAGAGGTAACTAAGGGAGTCAGGCGGAAGGCAGAGGCAAGCAGATTTACAGAGCAAGTTCCAGGACAGCAAAGGCAATAGAACAGAACAGAACAGGACAGAAAAGCAGCAATAGATGACTGAGGGATATAGGATACAGTGCATAGGCTGCAGGTAAACACTGTCCTTGCCCAGAAAGGATTTGTGGACTCAGATTGAGGCTCTTCTGGGTCAAGTTCACCTTGTTTCCCACAGCATTCTGTTGAATGTCAGATGATTGTCATTTCAGTTTTCATCTGGAAATATCTAGAGCCGTGTTTTATAGCTGTTCTGATATAATATGCTTGACTGTGGCTGATCGGTTTACCTTTATAAGTTACTTAGCCTTTTTCCTTTGCAGCTCTTAATATTTTTTCTTTAACCTGTGTATTTAGTGTTTTGATTATTATATGGCGAGGGGATGTTTTTCTTTGATCCAGTCTGTTTGATGTTCTGTATGCTTCTTGAATATTCAAAGGAATATCTTTCTTTATGTTGGGAAAGTTTTCTTCCATGATTTTGTTAAAAATATTTTCTGGGCCTTTGAGCTGTGACTCTTCTCCTTCCTCTATTCCTATTATTCTTAGGTTTGGTCATTTTATTGTGTTCCATATTTCCTGAATGTTTTGTTTTGTTTTTAAAGATTTATTTATTATATATACAACTCTCTGCCTCCATTTATACCCACACACCAGAGGAGGGCACCAGATCTCTTTACAGATGGTTTGGAGCCACCATGTGGTTGCTGGGAATTGAACTCAGGACCTCTGGAAGAGCAGACAGTGCTCTTAACCACTAAGCCATCTCTCCAGCCCCTCCTGAATGTTTTGTGATGAGAATTTGTTGGCTTTGCTGTTTTCTTTGATCAGTGCGTTTATTTTCTCTATGGTGTCCTCAGAATCTGAGATTCTTTCTTCTATCTCTTGTATTCTATTGATTATGCTTGTTTCTGTAGGCTCTGCTCGTTGACCTAGATTTTCCCTATCCAACTGGTCCTCCGTTTGTGTTTTCTTCCTTGCTTCCATTACAGTTTTCAATTCTTGAACTGTTTCCATTACCTGTTTGATCGTTTTTTCTTGGTTTCCCAGGGTATCATGTACGTATTTACTCATTTCTTCAAACTTTTTGTTATACTTCTCATCCATTTCTATAAGGGTGTTTTTCACATGTTGTTTAAGGGACTCTATCGCTTTCATAAAGTCAATTTTTTCCACTTCTGTGTTAGGGTGTTCAAGTCCTTCTGTTGTAAGATCATTGGGTTCTGGTGTTTTCATGTTGTTTTTGAGATTATTGGGTGAATTTTTGCCTTGGCGCCTGCCCATCTCCTCCTATCGATGCTATCTAATGGGTCTTTTAAAACCCGTTCAGGTTTCCCTGCTGGCCAGGGGCTCTTCTTACCAAATGCCCTCGCTTTGTTTCCTGGCTCCTGCCGGGGGCCACGATCCCTCTCACCCCTCAGAAGGGTCTTCAGGAACAGGACCTGGCTCCTCTTTTGCTAGGAACCTCACCAACCAAAGGCCCACCTCTTTGATTTAATTGTAGTGGGGCGATCTGCTCTTGGTGTTGCGCGCTGGTCCCTTATTTATTTATTATGTATACAATATTCTTTCTGCTTGTATGCCTGCAGGCCAGAAGAGGGCACCAGACCTCATTACAGATGGTTGTGAGCCACCATGTGGTTGCTGGGAATTGAACTCAGGACCTTTGGAAGACGAGGCACTGCTCTTAACCACTGAGCCATCTCTCCAGCCGCCTGAACATTTTCTTAAGTGTCTTTCAGCCATTTTAGATTCCTCTGTTGAGAGTTCTCTGTTTAGGTCTGTACTCCTTTTCTTTTATTGGATTAAGTGATCTTTTGGTGTCCAATTTTTTGAGTTCTTTGTATATTTTGGAGATCAGATCTCTGTCTGATATGGGGTTAGTGAAGATCTTTTCCCATTCTGTAGGCTGTCATTTTGTCTTGTTGACCATGTCCTTTGTGTTTTGTTTTGTTTTTTTTTTTTTTCTAGAAACACCCCTGGCTGTACTGTAACTCAGTTTGTAGCCCAGGCTGGCCTCAAACTCAGAGAGATCCACTTGTCTCTACCTCCTATAGCTGGGGTTAAAGGCTTGCGCCACCAGTACCTGGCCCGTTTCTAATTTTTGTAAACCTGAAAGAAGTGTGCACTGATCTTTCAAAGGTTGTAAGAAGCCTATCGTTCCTACAAACAAATAATGCAAGGCAGTGTATACTTGACTTTTACTCAGTAGCACACACCAGCCAAACCCCTGACCGCCTCCGTGGCAGCCTCTACGCAGCATCCTGGAACCCGGAGCCATCAAGCTGCACTGAAGCCATGTCTTCCAGAGTCAGCCTCCCTAGGGTGCAGGGGAATTTTGAGGCCAGTGTCTCAGTGCCCATCAAAGGAATGCTAGGACTGTCCTGGTGAGCTTGTGGCCTGCCCGACTATCCATGCTTCACATCCCCGTTATCCTTGGTCACCATCCAAAATTAGTGTACAGAAGAGATGAGAGATGTGGTCTAAGAGACTTCCTCAGAGTTCTGTAGTGATGAATCTGGCCTGAGGAGAACAAGGGATGGTCTTTCTGCAAGGCAGCAGTGTCAGTGCAGGGCCATGAAAGATGGTTTTAGAAGATGCTCCTCTTCCCATTCGTTAGTCAAGACAGTGGTCTCCCCATAAAGGGGCTGCTCGTTCTTCAGCAGATCAAGTGTAGGTCAGAAAGACTCTTCATATAGCAGATCTGGATCCCATGAAGGGCACTCTCCAAAACGACACTAGCAGAATTCTTCCCGTTGGTCACAGTTTAAGGAACCCGTGCATGCTCATGCCTCCTACAGATGGCACAGAGAAGAAAAGCCAGAAGGAGGTCAAAAGAGACCTGGCTGGTCTTTGAAAACATCACGAGGCACATACCCATCAAGTTCCCCAGCAGTTCCCTCATCAGAAATCTTTTTTTTTTTTTTTTTGGTTTTTCAAGAGACAGGGTTTTGGAGCCTGTCCTGGAACTAGCTCTTGTAGACCAGGCTGGTCTCGAACTCACAGAGATCCGCCTGCGTCTGCCTCCCGAGTGCTGGGATTAAAGGCGTGCACCACCACCGCCCGGCCCTCATCAGAAATCTTAAACAAACTCAACAAATTCCATGGAAAGAACTTCCTGAAGCTACCAGCAGGCAGGCTGTAGAAAGGCCAAAGATGGCAGGTGAAAGTGACTTACCTAAAATTTCTGAGTTTGAAGTTGGAGTCATGGAACCATTACTTATGGATCAGCCCCAGAGGGCCTGAATCAAACAGAACAGAAGGCACAGAATTAGTTGATGACCAACTGACTAAAGCAATTGCATCCAAAGCCAAGGAAATCAAGCAAGCGTACCAGCAGGACTGTGAAACCTTTGCGATGGTAATGAATGCTGGTTGAAAAGATCTTTCATTAGAAACACATTCATTTTGCACTCTGAGTTCAGAACTTGCATGAAATAAGTGAGCAGTATGTTGAAATAGGAGCGGCGGGGCTGCGTCCCCAGCACCCCCGCCGCCTGCATGGCTAGCTTTAACTTATGCCCCGAAATAATTACACGGAAACTGTATTCTTTTAAACACTGCTTGGCCCCTTATATCTAGCCTTTTCTCGGCTAACTCTCACACCTGGACTAGCCCATTTCTTATAATCTGTGTAGCCCACGAGCTGGCTTACCAGGAATGATCTTAACCTGCATCTGCCTGGAGTGGGAGAATCATGGCGACTCCTTGACTCAGCTTCTTTCTCCCAGCATTCTGTTCTGTTTACTCCACCCACCTAAGGGTTGGCCTATCAAGGGGCCTAGGCAGTTTCTTTATTCCTTAACCAATGAAATCAACAGATTGATATATGACACTACCACATCAAGCAGTGTGCGAGAGAGCTCAGGCAGCTCACTGCACAATATGATGCTTCTTAAGAATTGGTGCTCTTCTGTAGACATACACACAGACAGAATATTGTATACATAATAAATAAATATTAAAAAAAAAGAATTGGTGCTCTGGCAGAAAAGCGTTCCTCGATTGTTACTCCAGAATTGCACAAATACTTCAAATATGGAATTTTTGTGATGAAAGGAAATACTTCAATGTCAAGTAAGATCTAAAATAGCTTAAAGCAATCAATTCTGAACTCCATTCCACCTATAGAACCTACTCATTCATACACGCGCCAGTGTTCAGTGGGTGTCTTAGCTGCTGGGAGCAGCTTCTGCTCTTATTCATGATCTTAGTCTTCCAAGTGCAAGAATGTGTGGCCCAATTGTACTTTATAGTTTAGAGACTGAACTTCATAGTAAATGATAGCATATAAAAATGTTAGCATTTTGAATTGTGATTTTTACTTTCTTAGGCTTTGTTGCTTGTATTAAAATTATCCTTGTTGGACCCTAGAGTCCAATTACCGTGGAGGAGTCACCCCAAGAATTCACTCTCACACTGCAGTTGTTGTAATAGCTAGAGGATTTTATTCTGCCACGGCAGGGTCCCTCAGCATTCAATGCCAAGGACCCCGAATGCCTGTTACAAGCTATTTTTAAAGCAAAAAGCCATAGAAACAGGGTGGGGACTCGGGGTTGTTTTCCAGCTATTGGGATTGATTTATTCAAGGGGGCTTCTAATAACAAGTGGTCTGAGCCAGGGCTGGAGAGCGGGTGCTAGATCAGGCGAGTTAACAGGGAACATCTGGGGGTCATTCTGACCCCTTTCCAGGGTCAGAGTCAAAACATCTGTGGACATCTGTGGGTTGTCTTGTCCCAATTCTAGGAAGCTCTATTTAGAGAACATCCACAGGACATAGGGAGATGGAAAGTTCCCAACATTTCAGTACGGAGGGGGGAGCACTAAGGCACTAAGACTGAGGGCTCAGTAATGTCCTTAGAATTGTCTTAAAGTTCTACAAAGTATATTATTTTAATAAACTGGTGCTTTGGTATCTTGAAAAAAATAAAAAGTATAGGAAGGGGCTGAATCTTCCAAGGACGTGTGAGCTTATAATATGAGTTGAGTTGGTGTCTGTATCTTTGTGGCACTTGGGGGTTAAACTTGGAATTTTGCCCTTCTAGTCAACTGATGACCCTCTGAGTTATACTCCCAGTACCAAAATGGATATTTAAAACCAACTATTAGGGCATGTGTTACTTGGTAACCCCTGTAAGCTTTTTGGTTTAGAGTCTTTGTACTTTTGAGGGGTTTTTTTTTTTTTTTTTTTTTTTGAGACAGGGTCTCTCTGAGTGCCTTGAGTGTCTTGGAACTCACTCTGTAGACAAAGCTAACCTCCATGTCAGATCACCTGCTTCTGTCTTCCAAGTGCTGGGATTAGAGGTGTATACTGCCGCTGCCGCTGCCGCTGCCACCGCCACAACAGGCTTTTTGTTTTGTTTTGTTTTCTTAATAGCTTTCTGAGTTGTTGAACAAGAAGTTAGGTGTAGTACAGAATAGATCCTCCGAAGCCTGCCACAGAGACAGCGGACGACAGGCTCAGCTGATGCTTTTCTCAGCCTGCCCTTGTCTTGCCCAACATAATTTAAAGCAATCTAAGTTAGGGCAACAAGTCAACATCTAAAGGAGCTGACCTCTGACCTTCTCCAGAAGAGTCTTTTTGGAATTGGAAAATATAGTGACTAGGATGCTTTTCTGCCTTAGTAATGGAGGAGCCAGTTTTTCCGTCTGCAGGAGTTCCACTACCATTCTGTTCTTATTGGCATCCCTGACCTTTGCTTCACTTAGTCTGGGCACATTAATCTTTATTTGGTAGTCGTGAGAGCTGGGTGGACCCTGAAGTGTTCTGCCAGTGTCTGTAGTGATGTCTGTACTAGACCTTCCCTCCTGATGTTTTCTGTAACACCTTGCTCATGCTAGCAGTTGCTTATCTAATAGTTGGAGTTCATGCATCAGATAGTGTCAGATCCATACAATTGTAGTAGCACTGTGGTGTGAACTAGATGATGAAGGAGGAAATCAGGCCTTTGAGCTGATACTTACACTTCATTGGAATAGTTTCTCTATGATGGCAGTCTTTAAATCCATAATTTCCCCCCTTAGGTTATACAAAGTAGTAACAGACCATGATTTCAACTGTTTGTTTGTTTTGTTGCTGTATTGTTATTGCAGGTATTTGAGACTTAAAAATCGAGATAGGGTCTTTTTTTTTCTTTTCTTTTTTTATAATGTTGTCTCTGCTTGTATGCCTGCAGGCCAGAAGAGGGCTCCAGATCTCATTACAGATGGTTGTGAGCCACCATGTGGTTACTGGGAGTTGAACTCAGTACCTCTGGAAGAGTAATCAGTGCTCTTCCTGATGAACCGTCTCTCCAACCCCTAGGTAGGGTCTTACTGTGAACCCTACCTGAGCTAGAACTCATTGTGTCAATCATGGTGTCCTCAAATTTGGGTTCACTTGTCTTTGCCTTCTTAGTGCTAGGATTAAAGGCATGAACTACCAGACTGGGCATACATTTTTTTTTTAATTTTATTGTATGTGCTTTGTTGTGAGGGTATCAGATTCCCTGGAACTAAGTTCTAGATAGGTGTGAGCTGCCATATGGGTGCTGGAAATTGAACCTGGGTCCTCTGGAAGGGCAGCCAGTGTTTTTAACCACTGAGTCATCCCTCCAGCCCCATAAACATTCTTAAACCTAGATTAAATGATTTCTTACTTGGTAAATTTACTTAATTGCATTAAGTTGGTCATGGTGGCAAGGCCTATAATTCACCACTTGGGAGGCTGAGATAGGAGGATTGCCATCACTTCAGGGTCAGCCTGAGCTACAGAGAGAGACCATGTCTCAGTGACAGAGCTTGCTTTGTCTGTGTCCTGTATAACCTGAAGTAAACTTTAATCTTCAACACACCCCTTCCGTGATGGTCTCCCTTACTGTCTGTGGTCCTAGAAGCAATGAAATCAAATGGCCATAGATAGAACTTGTCATCTGTCAGTTTTACCACCATTTCCTTGCCTTCATGCCCCATACCCTGAAGGCATAGCCACAGGATGAAGTAACCACCAACCAGTACGTTCTCAGAACTGGCAACAAGATGGCAGATGGAGTGCTCCTGAAACAACAGATAGCAGACCTCAGATACTTGAGGAGAGGGAGCCTCAGTCAATGAGCATATACTATGCCTAAAACAAACCCCTCCACAGAACTGGGGATAGCTCCAGTTTTCATTTTGGGAAGGTAGGGGCAGGCTTAAATGGTCTCAATCTGCAGACGAGGCTAGCCTTGAAAGAGCAGCAGTCCTCTTGGCTCAGCTTCCCAGGACTAGGATTGCAGATGTGAACCACCAGACTTCCGTCTTCAAGGGCCTGCAAGAAACAGCTCAGCTGGTAAAATTGCTTGGGCAGTAGGCCTGGCAACCTGTGCTCAACCCCCAGAAACATGCAAAGTGAGAAGAAAGAATCAATGCCACAAAGTTGTTTTCAGACTACCACACATGCACCATAACATGAGCACCCACACACGTCAGGAGCAATCAGTAGTGATTGTTTTAAATTAAGTCCAGCTTTTTTTTTTTTTTTCGAGACAGGGTTTCTCCGTAGCTTTTTGGTTCCTGTCCTGGAACTAGCTCATGTAGACCAGGCTGGCCTCGAACTCCCAGAGATCCGCCTGCCTCTGCCTCCAAGTGCTGGGATTAAAGGCGTGTGCCACCACCGCCCAGCTTAAGTCCAGCTTTTAAAGAACTTAAAGGGTATTGGGAGAGGCAAGAGAGACGAGCCCTGGTCTGGAGACAAATGAGAGCTCTGCTAGTGACACAAGTGGCGTAAGAAGGGAGGTGATTGGGTGGCTGAAGACACTGTTAGTTCTACTGGGTGAGGATAAGATCACTACCACAATTTTGAGACAAATTTGAAGGAAACTTTAATTAAATTCTGGCCAGGATGATGAACTCTGTCCAGATCCATTCTGGTGTTCCCAGAAAATGGCAACAAATTACTTTTTACAAAGACAAAGGCAAAACCCCCCAATGTTACGCATTTCCCATCAAGATGTCCACCCAATTTTTTGGACCAGGGACTTGCCTGGAAATCAACTCAGTTAAACTCCTTGGGCAGGGAGGCCCAGGGATCCCTCTTGTCTTTGTTCCCTGGTGGTGGGATTACAAGCCTAAACACCACTGTGCCCAGATTTCCGTTGGTGCAGAGGCTCCAAGCTCAGATATTCATGCTTACATGGCAAGCGCTTTAATGGTCAAGCCATTTTCCTTTCCCCTTAAGTTTAATTTATTTTCTTTCTTTAAATATTTTTTAAGATTTATTTATATATTTTATGTGCGAATGCTCTACTTGTGTGTATGCCTACATAACAGAAAAGGGCATCAGATCCTACTATAGATGTCTATAAACCATGCTGGTAAATGAACTCAGGCCCTCTGGAAGGGCAGCCAGTGTTCTTAACCACTGAGCCATCTCTCCAGCCTTTAATCCTGAACTGTTGATCCTCCTGTCTCCACTCCTCAAGTGCTGAGATTATAGGTATGTACCACCATGCTTAGTCTTCAAAATGTGGTGAATATCTTTTTGCTGATGGTTTATAGAATGTAAAATCTTATTAATTAAATTTGTCACATTAAAAATCAGAACTCTAGGCTTGGAGGGATGGCTCTGCTGTTAAAGGCTAGGCTCACAACCAAAAATCAGAACTCTAGGGCTGGGGTATAGCTCAGTGGTAAAAACACTTGTCTAGAATGCCTTCATTGGCTAAAGCTTAGCACGCTAGGGGCTGGGAACAACAGCTCAGCTGGTAGAGTGTCTGTCTATCATGTATGAAGTACCCAGCATCCCAGAAACCAGGGGTGGGGTGCACACCTCTGCTCTTAGCATCTTGGAGTTTGTTGAAGCAGGAGAATCTGGAGTTTGAAGCCGGCCTGGATATTAGGACCCTCACCCCACACCCTCCCCCCACCCTAAAATAAAAAGAGAGAGGGAGAGGGAGAAGTATAATCGAATGGCAGCATCTTCCACAACCACTATTCATCCTGTTCTATTGCTTCCTCCTCTAGACTTATGATGCATTATAGCGACGTCCTGATTCTGAAAGTTTCTATTTGTGTGGATCCCAGAATTTACTGAGAGATGGAGGAGCCTCAGAAAAATGACCTGAACGTAACAGGGCAGGAGGAAGAAAGTCCTGTCAAAAGCACCGGCCCTCAGATTTCTGTTAGTGAGTTTTCCTGCCCTTGCTGTTACGACACCCTGGTTAACCCCACCACCTTGAACTGTGGCCACAGCTTCTGCCGGCACTGTCTAGCTTTATGGTGGATGTCTTCAAAGAAGACAGAGTGTCCAGAATGCAGAGAAAAATGGGAAGGTTTCCCCAAAGTCAACATTCTCCTCAGGTAACCTGTGTGCTGTTGGAAACATGGATGTTTCTCTCTGGGAGCCGTTGTTTGACAAGGAACAGGCTCAGGGCAGATCATTCTAGGGGCTTGAAACAAAAAAGACGATTCCTTTTCTCACACGTGGCTGTCACCTGCCCTTCTGTTTGGTTTGTTTTCTTTTTAGGCAAGGTCTCACTCAGTGCATCCATCATACCTGACTGTCATGGGACTGCTGTGTACATCAGGCTGGCCTTAAACTCAGAGATCTGCCTGCCTTTTCTGGGGTTGAAGGTGTGTGCCCATGTGCCCAGCATCGGTCATAACTGTCAGCTTTACTTTACCTGAAGATTAATCTTAGCCGGGCTGTTGTGGTGCACACCTTTAATTCCAGCATTCAGGAGAGAGGCAGAAGCAGGTGGATCTCTGTGAGTTCGAGGCATTCTAGTTTCAGGACAGGCTACAGAGAAACCCTGTCTCAAAAAACAAAAAGATTCATCTTACCTGGAAAGAGGACTCCTTGATTTTACATAATTGAAAATGAAAAGAGTTTTGTGGGGGTCCAGTAGGGTATTCCATGCATAAAAACACTATTGACCACTCAAGTTTAAATGCCTGGATCCACGTGGTGGAGAGTTGTCCTCCAATCTCCTGCATGTGCCATGGAGAGAAAAATTGAAAGGTTTCCCTAAAGTCAACACGTTTATAAATATATCCACAAATAAATGTAATAACATTATTTTTAGGAAGAGCCCTCTACTCGCCCATACCTAGCTTGGCTGCTGAGCCAGCACTCTTCTCATCAGAGAGCTTCTTAGAGCAGACAGGTGCTGCTGCGGAAGTCCGCTCAGCTGCACTTGGTTACAACATAGCCCTGCACCTAAAGCTCAAGGAAAATCCTGGAAAGATAGAAGAGCCAGAGGGCTAGGGTGCTTGGTGTTAGGTGGTACCTTTGAGACATACAAGAAAGCTACAACTGCAACATCTGAAACCTTTTTTGTTGTGGTTGTTCTTTTGTTTGTTTTGTTGTTGTTTTCATTTTCAAGACAGAGTTTCTCTGTGTCGCCGTGGCTGTCCTGGAACTCAACTCTGTAAACCACGCTGATCTCAAACTTACAGAGACCCGCCTGCCTCTGCCTCCATAGACCAGCTTGAATCTGAAACCTTTTTGTCTAAACAAGACCTGAATAAGCACATGACCACCTGACAGTTGACATGCCAGTGTGGTTGGGGAGATTTCTGAAGTCTTACCTATCCTTGGATCAAGAACAATCAGTGACTGCCTCTGCCTTCTAAGTGCTGGGATTAAAGGCATGCACCACCACCACCTGTCAGAAGTTATTAATTTTAAGGGAAGAAACTGGAGAGGAAGGGAAGGTGAAAATGATGTAAGTTGAGTATTCATATATAAAATTCTCAAAAAAAATTTAATTACAAAGAAATTAGTTTTTTAATTTTTATTTTAAAATAAAAATTGGTGTTTTGCTGGCATGTGTGTCTGTATGAGGTGTCAGATCTAGGATTTATAGTTTTGACCTGCCATGTGAGTGGTGGGAATTGAACCCAGGTCCTCTGGAGGAGCAGTCAGTGCTCTTAACTGCTGAGCCATCTCTCCAGCCCTCTAGATTTCTTTAAAACAAAAAAAGAAAATTAACACTTCGGTCAAAAAGTAACTGTATAGCACACTGTTTCCAACTGAACTTCATTTTCCATTTCTGTAAACTAATCTATCATAATAGCTTAAGTAGTACATTCATATACATTCATATAATTTTAATTTTCTTTGACTGTTTGTTTGTTTGTTTGTTTTGAGACAGGGTTTCTCTGTAGCTTTGGAGCCTGTCCTGGAATTAGCTCTTGTAGACCAGGCTGGCCTCCAACTCACAGAGATCTGCCTGCCTCTGCCTCCCAAGTGCTGAATTAAAGGCGTGCGCTACCACTGCCCCGCTTCGTTGACTCTTTGAAACAAGGTCTCACTCTGTATCCCAGGCTGGCCTCAGAACCATGGTAACTACTCTATTTGGCCTCCTGAGTGCTGATGCTATAACCATTAATGGCCATGTCTAGATTATGGCATGTATTATCTTATTAAGATTCAAAATTCATGATCAAGCTAAAGACCTCTCTATTATGGTTTAAGTAAAAAATGCTGCAGGTCCCCAAGTGGCTGCAGCGGGCTGTGGGTCCCAAGAGCAGCTAGCCCCAGGCAGGGATGGCACAGTTCTCCAAGTGGCTGCAGTGGGCCACGAGGGGCAGCAAGTCCCACGCTGCAGGTCTCCATAGGCAGCTGGTCCCAGGTAGGGAGCCACATGGCAAGGAAGAGACAGAGAGATAGGCACACCATGCAGAGTGAGTTTGGATATTTATTTAGTGGGTTATGGAGGGGAAAAAGGAGGAGAGCAGAAAGAGGGGCAGAGAGAGAGAAAGAAACAGAGGGTGGGGAGAAGAGAAGCTATAGCAGCAGCTACCTCTCTGGGGGACTCAGACTAGAAGCTGAAGATCAGCTTGTCTCTTAAAGGGACAGGACAAACCATTACACTCTCCTCCCCTCAGAACCTTCAGTTAGGACTTAGTTGTGATTTCATTCAGATTTGTAAGACTTTTTGAAGAGGGCTAGAAAGAAAACTCAGGAGCTAAGTGTCCTTGCTGCTGCTTCAGAGGACCTTGTTCGGTTCCCAGCACCCACATGGTACCTCACAACACTTGTAACTCCAGCTCAGGGATGGTGCCCAGACATATACTCAGGCACATACCCATACATGAAATGAGTAAATCTGTAAAACAAAACAGTGCCATTTGAAACGGCGTGCAGGTACAGGAAGGGAATTCAGAAGTTCAATCATCTTCTGCTATGTGGGGAATTCAAGACCTGCCTGGGTTGCATGAGACCCTCTTTCAAAAAATAAGAACAAATACTTTTGAATAAATGTGCTGACAGAAAAATGCTAGTATTTTCTCACATCAGTGATATTTTATCAGTCCAGCACTGCAATATACTGTTCTCATCCAACATTATGTCCTAAATTATCCAACTTGATACAGAGTAACCCAGTAGGTACATTTATAAAAATATGTAGTATTCTGTATACAAAATTAAAAAAAAAAAGAGTTCAGTATGTATTTCAGGCTCAGCAGCTAATAGTACCTGCCACTCAAACATGATGACCAGAGTTCTATGATAGAAAGTTGTCGTCTAACCTTCACGTAAGCATGACCACACCCAGACACACATCGAACACAAGTGTGCACTTAAGTAAGTACTCAGGCTATCCTGTAACTTTCTGTGTAGACCAAGCCAGCCTGGGTCTCAAAGTTCTGCCCCTAGAGTATTGGGATTAAAGGTGTGCACACTACACCTAGCAATACGAGTGGGGCCTACTTCAGGGGCTAGGCTGTAGCTCAGTGGTAAAGCACATTGATACTATATATGAGGCCTTAGGTTCAAATTTGATGTAATTATTTCATTTGGCTGTTTCCTTAATGGTGGACACATAGATTGCTCTTCCATTTTTGCTTTTATCATAAAGCAAAACTCTTTGCTTCTCTCCTAGGCACGTATGTAGATTATGAAATGTTTGTATTAGTTGGTGTGGTTTCTGAATGCTGTGTTTTATCAAACATCTGTCCTATGATTTCTCTTTTCTCCACAGGGATGCCATTGAAAAGTTATTTCCTGATGCCATTAGAATGCGAATTGAAGACATTCAGCAGAATAATGACATAGTTCAAAGTCTTGCAGCCTTTCAAAAATACGGGAGTGATCAGAGTCCTGTAACTGCCAGCACAGGGCGAGTGAATCAGCAGAGAGGAGGGGGATTCTTCTCCGGAGTACTCACTGCTTTGACTGGTGTGGCAGTAAGTTTGTCTGTGTAATCTGAGCCCTGTGCCACCCACAGTTAGCTCTAAAGTCAGTTCTTCTGATAGCTCTGAAACAGCTGATGGTGTGACTCATCAGAATGGTATTTTATGTTAGTAAGGTACGCCAGATTGCCGAGTCCCCCAAACCAACTAGGAAACTGAGCCCTGTATGTAAAAGCAAAGAGCCTTTATTCTGTACAAGTTTGCAAACTCGGACTCTCCGTGTGTCCAACGTATTGGAGTGATCAGAGAGCCCCGAGCTTAATTGGGGTTGGGTTTTTATAGTAGCAAAGGTAGGGATGAGGGATTTCTAAGGCTTAGGACCCCTGATTGGCCGACACTTGTCTAGGGGTGTTCTTGTGAAAAGCGATGGGTGTGTGCTGGCAGGTGATCCTATCTACAATGGTTAGAAAGTTAGGAATTTTTTTTGGATGGTCTGTTCCTGGGTGGTGTCAGCTTATGGCCTTCCCTGGAATCTGGTGCTGCCTGCTATTGCAGCCCATGTGGCCTGGGCCCTATCATGTGTGGCCAGGCTGTCCTGGGCCCCACAAGTAGCAGAGACTAGACAATAGTTGTCTTTAAGTGTTAACTCTGTCCTCCTCCTGACCTGTGCAGTGAGTGACATCATGATGAACCTCATTTTAGATCTGAGGAAAGGGTGGGACCAGAGAGATGACTCACTGAGAGCACTGGTTGCTCTTCCAGAGGACCTGGGTTCAATTTCCAGCACCCACATGGCAGCTCATAACTATCTGTAGCTCCAGTTCCAGGGTATCTGCCACCTTCACACCAATGCATATAAAATAATTTAAATAAATTTTAAAAAATAAAAAGAATTGAGGAGAGGAGCAGAAGAAGACTGAGAAACCAAATCCGTGCTGATGCTAGACTCTTAAGAGCATGCACATCGCTGCCAGTGTGCAGACTTACTGCGATCTTAAAAGGTTTCCCTGTAGAAAAGGCGTGTGAGCTGGTGGGGCAGGACCACAACTGTTCCTCTGCTGTCTGCTGTCTACCCTCCTTTCCAGATCTCTACCCAGCCATGAGGTAAACTGCCTCTGAAGACATTGTTTCCTCACTTCACTGTGGCAGAGGCTCCTTCCTTTCCTGTATAGACTTAGTATTGTTTCTCAGACTCACACCCTCAGAAACTGGCTTTCCCACTTGTGACAGCCTGTCTCCTTTCAGGTCGTCCTGCTTGTATATCACTGGCGCAGCAGAGAGTCTGAGCATGGCCTCCTGGTGCACAAGGCTGTAGCCAAATGGACAGCAGAAGAAGTTGTCCTCTGGTTAGAACAGCTGGGCCCTTGGGCCTCTCTTTACAGAGAAAGATTCTTATCTGAAAGAGTAAATGGAAGGTAAGGGGGAAATCTACCACTCCAGACCAGGTATGGTGGTGCCTGCCTTCAATCCCAGAGGCAGGTAGAATCTCTGGGAGTTTGAACCCAACCTGGTGTACCTAGCAAGTTAGCCAGCAGGGCTACTTAAAGAAACCTTGTCAAAAACAAAGCAAACAAACAAACTGAATACCTCTGGCACAACAGACATGCTCATAGGTAACTTTATTGATATACATTTTATCTGCCACAAATCCTTGTAGAAGTGTATAAACAAGGTTTTGGTTTTTTTGTTTGTTTTTTTGTTTTTTTTTTTTTTTTTTTTTTTTTTTTTTTTTTTTTTACTCTTTGACATTTTTGCTCTTTTGGGGCCCCCACTACCCAGCTCCCAAATCAGACAGAGTCTTATTCTTTCTTATGAGTGCCCAACCTTAGCTTGTCTTATCTTAAATTATTCCATCTGCCTTTTGTCTCTGGGCTTTATCTTTCTCTATACCTTTCTTTACTTCTTACTCCGTGGCTGAAATTGTAACTAAAGTGACTGGCCCCTGGAGTCCTCTCTTCTCCTTCTTTCACTCCTAGGTCTCTCTTATGTATTCAGTCTGCCTGCCAGCCCCGCCTATCCTTTCATCCTGCCTTGCTATTGGCCGTCCAGCTCTCTAGTAGCCCAATCAGGTGTTTTAGACAGGTAAGTAATGCAACTTCACCAAGCTAAACAAATGCAACATAAAAGAACACTGTTAAACAAATGTTTCACAGCATAAAAAAAAGTCACACATCTTCTTATTCCACAGCAAACATGGCTTTCTGATGTCTTCACAGAGCTGTACAACTGGTCTACCTTTAGAACAGTTTCCTGACTCCCAAAAGAAGATTCTTCCCTTTGCTGGTCCATCCTCACTCCTTTCTCCCTCGACAGATACCAGTTATCTTATCCAGAAACGTATTTGCCATAATTCTTGCATATTAATGTAGTTATGAAATATGTAAAATATTTTTGTGTATAGCTTTTTCACTTGGCATAATTTCACACATGAAAAAAGCATCCACCAGTACCTGTGTCTGTAAAACATCCTTGTATGGATGGTTAGACCAGATTGTCAGTTCTTCACTTAATGGGCATTTGCGTTGGTTCCGTGTGTGGCTGTTCTGAAGAGTGCTCTAAGATCACTCACGCACAAGGCTTTGTATTCTGGGAGCTCGTGGAGAAGAGTGTCCACATCACAGGGTCAATCTGTGGTTACTTTTCAAAGACATTGACGGACTGCTTTCCACTTCATATCAGTGATACTTGAATTTCTATATTACTCCTTATTATGGAGGAGCATTATTTTTATTTTTTTTTAATCCCCGAGCCCCTCCCCCGGAGCATTATTTTTAAAACATAATGTAAGACATTTCTTTATGTTGCTGCTCTTAGAATATTGCTGTTAATATAGACATAACTTAGCATGGTGGCACACAGTTACTATCCTAGCACATGGAAGATGAGGGTAGGATGGTCAGAGTTCAAGATCAACCTGAGCTATACATCACACCCTGTCTCAAAAAAATAATCTTATTAGATATCTTTCTAAATCTGAGTGTTATCTTGTCAGGATGTCCTCTGGGGATCACATAGGGCTTTGAACATGCCAGCTCCTCTCTCTACCATTGAAACTCTCCTCAGCCCTGCCTGGCTTTTTTATGTTTGTACAGTTATATGAATGTGTTGTTGGGGTTTTGATTTGCTTTTGTTTATCTAAGACAGACTTCACAGTGTTTTCCTGACTGACCTTTGAGTGTTCACTTCTCCTGCCTTAGTCTCCTGTGTAAGGAACCCAGCTTTTTAACTCTATTCCCACTATACAAGGATGTTTTAGTACTGAGTCATTATAGAAATAGATTATTGGGGTTTGGTTTTTTTTTTACATTTTGTCTTGTTTTCTCATTTGCTTTCTTAGATAGTGGTTTTACATTTGTTATTTATTTTTATGTGTGTGTGATTTTTGTGTCTTTTTTGTCTACGCACCATGGTTATATCTGGCATCTTCAGAGGCCAGGAGATGGCATTCAGATCCCCTTGACTGGAGTTACATATAGTCATTAGCCACCATATCAGTGCTGGGAATGAACCCAGGTCCTCTGGAAGAGCTGAGCCGTCTCTCTAGCCACTAGATAATTGTTTATTGATGAGGAAAATAAATTAAGGATTTATCACTTTTGTTAAGTTGAATCAGTATCCCAATACAATCAGTGTTTTTTGGTTGGGGTTGTTTTGTTTTTGTTTTTGAGATTGAGATCTTGATATTGCCCAAGTTGGCCTCAGTCTTAGCTATTCTTCTGTTTCAGCCTTCCAAGTCTCCAGTATTAGAGAAGTGTAGTAGTAAGCCCAGCTAAAGCAACCACTCTCAATGGAACCTTGTTCAGTTGGATTTCCTTCTAGTTTTCTCCTGCACACTCCCCTTTAAAAACAAAGTAATATATGCCAACAGGAATGCTTCAAAACAAGCACCCTGATGTGCCTAAGGCAAGTTACTTTATTTCTGAAGCCAGTTTCTGGTCTGCACAGTGAGTACAATGCTACTCTGCAGAGTTAAATAGATAGCGACAAGTTTGTGGGAATACTTCCTGCTGGTGACTGGCTGGTAATAAACAAACTGCTCTTGGCAGTCATGGGCACTGCTGCCAGCATTTAACATTCTGCCTTTCCACACAAGCCTACATATTTGCACACTAAGACAGAATTCAGCGTGCAAGGTCTACATCCCGTCTGTAATCTCAAGTCATTTCTACGTCTTACCCCTCCAGGTTGCTTTTAACTTTGACAGAGGAAGAATTTTCCAGAGCACCTTACGCCATAGAAAACAGTAGCCACAGAAGAGCCATCCTCCTGGAGCTGGAGCGCATAAGAACCCTGGGCGTGAAGCCACCCCAGAATCTCTGGGAGTACAAGGTAAACACTTGTTTTTAACTGAGGGGGAAAAAAACGATAGAAAACGACTAGCAGCCATCTTCCTCCTCACTCTGCAAATTAAGAAGAAAAGCATTTCAGACACTGAAGTCACAAGTACTATGGTGCTCGGGGTCACCTTCCTGCAGTGGGCGCTACTCGGTTGTCTCAGGCCTCTGTCCCTAATCTCTGGGTGGTGTTCACAGGATACATGGTTGTTTGTCCTTCCCTGGATTTCCCTGCTGGTGACAGCAGCAGCTCTTCTGTCTGCACCGTCACTAGCAGTGCTGCTTCAGGCACTCTCGTACACAGATGACTGTTGATGGCACATGTAGAGGAGTGGGGTTATTCAGTCACAAATAATACACAGCTTCATCGTACTGTGCTTGATAACTTGATTTTCATTTTGACCATATCAGTTGATTCTCCTTCAGAGACAGAATGTAATGTATGTTGTACTGAAGAGCAAATATCTGGGATATTCATACATGCATATTGAAAGAGACAAAGCCATGTAACTCTTAAACATAGAGTGGAAAATGTTAGTTTGTAGTTCAAAGGGTGGAGATGGGCCAATCAAGTGACTTTTGTCTATTCTTTTGTTGTTCTTGTTTTTTCGGTTTGTTTTGTTTGTTTTTGCTTTTCCAGACAGGGTTTCTCTGCGTAGCTTTGGAGCCTGTCCTGGAACTAGCTCTTGTAGACCAGGCTGGCCTCATACTCACAGAGATCCGCCTGCCTCTACCTCCCAAGTGCTGGGATTAAATGTGTGCACCACCACTGTCCAGCCATATATATATATATATGTATATATATATATATACATATATATATACATATATATATATAAAATATTATAGTGTATTTATTATTTTATATGAATTGGTGTTGTTTCTAAAGGTATGTCCATGTGAGCGAACCACATCCCCTAGAATGGAGTTATAGACAGTTTTGAGCTGCTGTGTGGGTGCTGGGAATTGAACCCACATCCTCTGGAAGAGCATCCAGTGCTCTTAACCTCTAAGCCACCTCTCCAGTCCCAACTTTTATCCATTCTTGATATAACGTGAAAAAGCCCATTCCTGTTTGTAGCTCCTGAATTGGGCCTTTGTAGTGAACAGTTTAATGACATCCCAATGTAAACTGCGCTGGCTTTTGTTTCTTAGACAAAAGTTTTGTTTCTTAGACAAAAGTTTTGTTTCTTAGACACAGTCTGTCTTTGTAGTCCAAATTGACCCGGAACTTCCTGTTCTCCTGCCTCAGACTCCTGAGTGCTGGGATTACAGACATGTTTCACCAAGTCTGATTGGGGAAGAAAATTGAATGTAATTGATCATAACAGTACATTAAAAACAACCTAAAGGAGCCAGGTGGTGGTGCATGCCTTTAATCCCAGCACTTGGGAGACAGGCAGGTGGATCTCTGAATTGAGACCAACCTGGTCTGCAGAGGGAGTTCCAGCACAGCCAGGGCTACACAGAAAAAAAAAAACAAAAAACAAAAAACAATCTAAGGGTTGCTGTAGAACAATGATCTTGTGGTGTTTTAATAAAACGCTGATTGGCTAGTAGACAGGCAGGGAGTATAGGTAGGGTGACCAGAACTGGAGAATTCTGGGAAGAGAAAAAAGGCTGTGAGTCTGCAGTCATCACCCAGACACAGAGGAAGATGAGAATGCCCCATTGATAAAAGGTACCAAGCCTCGTGGCTGACATAGACAAGAATTATGTGATAATTTAAGATGTAAGAATTAGTTAATAAGAAGCCTGAGCTAATAGACCAACCAGTTTATGATTAAGGTAGACCTCTCTGAGTTTGTTTGGGACAGAACGGCTAAGGGACCAGGTGGGACAGAAACCTCTGTCAACAAAGGGTCTGAAGAGATTGCACAGTGGGTAGCATGCTCTCTGTGTAAACATGAGCTGAGTTCAGATCCCAGCACCCATGGAGAAACAAGGCATAGTGGCTCAGAAACAGGTGGATCCCAAAATCTTATTGGCCAGCCAGTGTAGCCAAATTGATAGGGTCTAGGTTCACTGTAGTAATAAGAGCGGCGGGGCTGCGTCCCCAGCACCCCGGCTGCCTCCCCAGCACCCCGGCTGCCTGCTCGGCTAGCTTATGCCCCAAAATAACAACACACAAACTGTATTCATTTAATCACTGCTGGGCCCATTCTCTTCTAGGTTAATTCTCACATACTAATTTAGCCCATTTCTAATCATCTGTGTGTAGCACCCCAAGGTGCGCTTACCGGGAAGATTCTAGCCTATGTCCATCCTGGGTCGGAGCTTCATGCTGGGAGCGGGGCATGGCGTCTCTCTCAGGCATCTGCTCCTGAGAGGAGAGCTGTCGCGTCTCTGACCTCACTTCCTCTTCCTCCCAGCATTTTGTTCTGTTTACTCCACCCACAGGGCCAAGCAGTTTCTTTATTGGCCAATGACCTTTCTCCATCAGTTCACTGAGAAGCTGTGTCACAAAAATAAGAAAGTAATAGAAGAGGTCACCATTGTCAACCTGTGACCTCTGCACAAGGGGAGAACACCTCCAGACACACAGAAGAAACTTGTGCCCATCATTAGCAACAGTTAAATAATAGACGCAGACATACAGATATCCACTGAAAAAGAAAGTGACTGTGAATAAGGAAGTCACTGGGGTAGACTAGTGATAGAATATTAACATTCCTACATGGGCTGTGTTCAATACCCAGCATATGGATAGATGGTTGGTTGAATGATTGCTCTATCAATAGCTAGACAAACAGATAGAAACATTTATTCGAGGCAAAGTCTCCCTGTTGTCTAGACATGCCTGCCTCGGGCTCCCAATTGCTAGAATTACGTGCTTTAATCACCATGCTTGACTCTTGTTTGTTTGCTTGAGGCAGGATCTCACCGTGTAACCCTGGCTGTTCTAGAACTCACTATGTAGACCTGGCTGGGCTTGCACTCATAGAGATATGCCTGCCTCTACCTTCCAACTGCTGGGATTTAAAGGCATGTGCCAATATGCCCAGCATCATATTTGACTTCTAAAATTAACTTTTTTCAAAATTTATCCCAAGTTTTTTTTTATAATTTATCCTAATTTTTGAAGAATGTTCCTCAGTTGGAAGTTTGTGCAGTTTGTTGTTTTGGGTTTCGGTTTTTGTTTGTGATGATCACAGACAGGGTGGAGTCTACATCAATGAACAGTCCACCTACCTCCTTTCTGTAAGTGCCAGGATGATAGGTGTTCAACACCCTGCCGGGCTTGTGGTATGTCTAATAATCCTGTTTATATTTTATTATGCTTATTTCTTTCTGGGTGCGTGCGTGTGCATGCATGCAGCTGCTGTGGCACACATGTGGAAGTCAGGACAGTGGACAAATGCTGGAAGGAAATCTCTCCTTCTACCATCTGAGTCCCAGGGATCAAACTGATGTTTTCAGGTTTGGTGGCAAGTCCTTTGTGCACTAAGATATCTTGCCAGCATAATCTTTTTTTTTTTTTTAATGTGTTTGAATGTATGGCCTGCTTTTGTGTCTGCGTACTGTATGTGTGCCAAATGCCCTCAGGGGCCATAAGAAGGCAATGAATCTCCTAAAGCTGGGTTTAAAGACATGCACTGTCACCCTTAGCTAACCTCCTGGATTTTGGAATACGCTTGGTATGTGGCTTACCCTTAAACTTGTTCTGATACCAAGACTGGCCTCAGATTTTCCAGCTTCCTGCTGAAATTAGAGCTGTGTGCAATAATGCCCAGCAAGACTGGAGCTTTTTACAGTATACCCCAACAAATGGACTCTATAGCACACAAAAGATTAGTGGTAAAAATCGTGGGACATTGAAGGAGGGCAGATGAAGAGCTGGCCACCATGTATGTAATATGGTTCTCTGTCTTGTCCTCTGCAGGCTGTGAACCCAGGCAGGTCTCTGTTCTTGCTGTATGCCCTCAAGAGCTCCCCAAGGCTTGGCTTGCTGTACCTGTACCTGTTTGACTACACAGACTCCTTCTTACCCTTCATCCATACCATCTGCCCCTTGAAAGAAGACAACTCTGGGGAAGACATCCTCACCAAGCTTCTGGTAGGTCTAAATGTTTCCTGGAAAAGATAATTCTACCCTACCTCCATGTCATACAGAACTGGAGACAGTACCCCAGCCTTTTGGTAGCTTGTGAGTAGTGCATGACCCTTTTAGTCTTGAAATATTTTTTTGTAAAAAGCATTGCTTTTGTTGCTAAAGAAGTCATTGAAGGTGCAGAGCATTCTAAGAGATTAGATGTATAGATTTCAACTTTGGCAGAACTCCTGAAGGGTAGTAGTTAGCCTACTACACAGCATGGTTTGGATCTTCCCTGAAGACCACACCCAGGGTATTATGACTACTGGCATTAGCCAATTTTTTTTTCCATATTATGGGTCATTTCCCAATTCCTGTAGGACTCTTTTTACTAGGATGGCTTCTCTGATTCTGCTTGGTCATTTGAGAGTAATGTCCTTTGCTTTGCTACTGTTGGATTAATTAATTCTTGTAGTCTGTCTTTTTCAAAAGCTGTCATACGTATAGGAATCATGGTTAGTAACCCACACCCGTAAATGCTAAAGCAGAATTCTTTTTAATCTATTTATTTATTATGTATACAGTATTCTCGGTATTCTGTCTCATGTATGCTTGCAGGCCAGAAGAGGGCACCAGATCTCATTACAGATGGTTGTGAGCCACCCTGTGGTTGCTGGGAACTGAACTCAGGACCTCTCTAACCCTGCAAAAGCAGAATTCCCACGTCTCCACAAGCTCCTTTAAACACAGCAATCAAGTTCCTGCCTACTGATCTTGGTCTTGAATAAAGTTGAAATTGTGCTTTATGGGATATTCCTCTAATCACCCAGTTTCCAGCTTTTTTTGTTTGTTTGTTTGTTTGTTTGTTTCTTCAAGACAGGGTTTCTCTGTAGGTGTGGGCCTGTCCTGGAACTAGCTCTTATATACCAGGCTGGCCTGGAACTCACAGAGATCCGCCTGCCTCTGCCCCCCAGGTGTTGGAATTAAAGTCGTGCGCCACCACTGCCAGCTTTTACAGAGAAGCTGTGAAATGTTGTGTTTCCATAAGCACCAGTAGCCCCTGACTGTTCATCAAGCTAACTTTTTGTCTGTTAAAACTGAATTAAAAGTGAAAGTATCAAGAGATCGTTTTCTTGACTGGGCAGTGGTGGTTGCACGCCTTTAATCCCAGCAGTCGGAAGGCAGAGGCAGGTGGAATTTGTGAGTTGGAGGCCGGCCTGGTCTGCAGAGCACGTTTCAGTCGGTACAGCCAGGGCTACAGAGAAACCCTTGTCTCGAAAGGAAGGAAGGAAAAAGAATTTTTTTTTTCTTGCTTTTTTGTGTTTTGAGATTCACTGACCTGTCACCGTGAATGAGTGCTGAGATGAAAGGCCTTCGCCATCAGTGCTTGGCTCCATACCTGGCTTTTATGAAATATGAAAGATTCAAACTCTGGCCCTTGTGCTTGGACAGCATGTATCCTTAAGCAATGAGCCATTTTTCTAGCCCCATCTTCATCTATTCTAAAAGGAAATATTACAAGTGAGATTGATAGACTAATACTCTATTTTAAGCCATACATATGCTTTTAATCCTAGAGCTCTGAACTGAAGCAGGAAAAAAAAACGTGAGTTCAAGGCCAACTAGAGCTATATGACAAGATACTGTCTGAAAAAAACTTAGATTGTTAAAGGGATGTATGAGTTGACTTGTGTAAGTCAGTCCTGTGATTGAGACTCTGTGTGTTCTTCAAGGACCTGAGGGAGCCCACGTGGAGGCAATGGCGTGAATTCCTTGTCAAGTACTCCTTCCTGCCGTACCAGCTGATTGCAGAGTTTGCCTGGGACTGGCTGGAAGTTCACTACTGGACGTCACGCTTCCTTATCGTCAACGCCATGCTGCTGTCTGTTCTGGAGTTGTTCTCTTTTTGGAAGATCTGGTCCAGAAGTGAGCTGAAGTAAGTGCCTTCCTGTGGGAGATGGTTGGAGTAACAGGGGTAGTAAAGAGGCAGCAGTGATGAAGATCCCCTTTAAAGTGTTTTTCGGACTTGGAGTCGGGGGTGATTCTGTGCTGGAGAGAGATGGCTCAGCAATTCAGAACAAGTGCTGCTCTTGGAGAGGATTGGAGATCAGTCCCCAGCACCCACATCGGGCACCTACAACTGCCTGCCATTCCAACTCCAGGGAATCTGACATCCTCTTCCGGCCTCTGAGGGTATTGCCTTCATGTACAGAAACCCATACATATACACATAATTGAAGTAAATAAATAAAAATAGGTCTAACAAAATTCTATCTAGACTACTCAGGCTCTGGTTTCACAAATACTCCTTAAGCAGAAAATAAGAAAGTTACCTATGAGCCGGGTGGTGGTGGCGCACGCCTTTAATCCCAGCACTCGGGAGGCAGAGGCAGGCGGATATCTGTGAGTTCGAGACCAGCCTGGTCTACAAGAGCTAGTTCCAGGACAGGCTCCAAAACCACAGAGAAACCCTGTCTCGAAAAACCAAAAAAAAAAAAAAGTTACCTATGTATAGTAATAGACTACATTATGCATAATGGTTTGGTTTTGTTCCTGATATTTTTTTTTTTCTTTTTGGTTTCTTTGTTAGAAATTGGGTCTGTCTTCGTTAGGATTTTTTGTTTGTTTGTTTGTTTGTTTTTTATTAAAGATTTCTGCCTCCTCCCCGCCAATGCCTCACATTTCCCTCCCCCTCCCCCATCAAGTTTCCCTCCCTCATCAGCCTGCAGAGCAATCATTCTATTGTTATGCTAAAACACCATAAGGAAGCCCAGCTTGGTAGCACACACCTTTAATCCCAGTCCTTGGGAGACAAAGGCAGACAGATCCACATCGTGAGTTCCAGGCTAGACAGCTACAAAGTGGGACCCTGTCTCAAAATAAAAGAATGGCCGGGCGATGGTGGCGCACACCTTTAATCCCAGCACTCGGGAGGCAGAGGCAGGCGGATCTCTGTGAGTTCGAGACCAGCCTGGTCTACAGAGCTAATTCCAGGACAGGCTCCAAAGCCACAGAGAAACCCTGTCTCGAAAAAAACCAAAAAAAAAATCAAAAAAAAAGAATAACTACATAAAAATAAAAACCTAAAAACTAAACAAAACAAAGAGCCAGCACAATAGTGCATACTTAGTGTCCAGGCACTCAGAACAATGTGGACTCCATGCTCACTAATTTTTTGTCAACTTGGTGCAAGTTAGAGATGATGGAACGTCATTTGAGAAAAGGCCTTTATTTTTTTTTTAAGATTGCCCTGTAGGAGGGCTGAAGAGGTGGCCCAGCTGTTAAGAGCACTGATTGCTCTTCCTGGGGGCCTGGGTTCAATTCCCATCACCCACATGGCAGCTAGCAGCTGTCTGTAACTAAGTTCTGACATGCATACACGCAAAACACCAACATATACTATTGCCTCAACCTGGTTATCTCCTGCCTCTAGAGTTCTAAGTAGCTGGGACTATAAGCATACACTATTGTGCCTGGCTCTTTGTGGTCATTGGTTTTATTTTGAGACCCTTGCTTTGTGGCTCTATCTAGCCTGGAACTCACTGTATAGACCAAGCTCCTAAAGATCTGTCTGCCTCTGTCTCCTAAGGACTGGGATTAAAGATATGTGCCACCAGGCTTGGCAAGTGCTAATTTTTTTTTTTTTTGTTTTTGCTCGTGAGAGTGTGTGTGTGTGTGTGTGTGTGTGTGTGTGTGTGTGTCATCATATCTCATTCCTATTTGATAAGAAACCAGATAATGTCTGGGGAGAGGTTTGAAGGATTTTAATAATTGAGGAATAAGTGAAGGAAAAGCAGAGTGTTCATAGAATAAGAGCAGTATAGTAAAGGCCAGAGAGGCATCCTAGGGAATTCTGTAGTGTTCTGCTTTGCCAGCACTTGGGACAATAATAACTTCCCTAGATTAATGTAGGATGAGAGCTTGGTCATTGAGTAGATCTCGGTGGCAAGTAGCAAGAATCTGCCTAACTGAATTTAATACGAAAGAAATGCCCACCCAGAGTAGAAAGCATGTTTTGGACCCAGAGACCCAAATACTCTTCCTCAGGACTGCCTCCCTCAGGGCCTCCTTGACCATAGGCTGCCCTTCCCTGTGCTACTCAGCTCTTCTTGCACCTCATGGCCTATGGCTGCCCCAAAACTTGCCTAGCAAGGCCAAGAGAAAACAAGCACTTCATTTCCTGTAACACTTGAAACAGCCTTTACTCTGGTCGGTCCAGCTTGAGTCATGTGCCTACCCCACATGTCACACTGCAGGAATGTGCTAGGTTTTCATGGCCAAGCTCAAGATGAAGCATGTGTCCAAATCAAACCACATGGGGAAAATGTAGGAGGGGGGGGCTGGAAGTATAGCTTAGTTGTAGAACACACACTCACGTTCCTCCAGATAGACAAAGCAGGCACCGCCAAAGCAATTCCAGTTGTTTTAGGAAGACTGTTCCAGGCAGACAGGCCACCACACAGTTTCATATTGGTATCCCATCGGTCACAGGATTCCTGACCTTGTAAATAGTTGTAAGACTCTCTCATGTGTCGTTTATTCCTTTAGAGAATGTGTGCATCCATACTCATGCTCTGTCCCCAGCACAGGATATGGTGGCACATGCCTGATGATCCCAGCCTTCAGGAGGTGAAGGCAGAAAGATGAGAAGTTCAAGGTCATCCTCAGGCACATAGCAAGTTTGAGCCCAGCTTGAGCTATATGAAACTTTGTCGGGGGGGGGGGCAGAGTACCACAAAGCAGGTAGAGCTGAGGCTGTACCTGTGTGCCCAGAGAATATCCACAGGGACTTGTGCTGGGAGCTGTCGACTGGTAAGGCAGTGTGGGAACAGATGATGGGGCAGACCTTAGTACCCCAGCATGTCCAAGCCCGCCCACCACTCTTCTCTTCTTTTCAGGACTGTGCCCCAAAGGATGTGGAGCCATTTCTGGAAAGTGTCTACGCAGGGGCTCTTCATGGCCATGTTCTGGCCTCTCATTCCACAGTTTGTCTGCAGCTGTCTGTTTTACTGGGCTCTCTACTTCAGCCCGATTATTAACATTGACCTGGTGGTCAAGGAAGTCCGGCGGCTGGAAACCCAAGTGTTATGACCAGCAGCAAGGTCCAGGAGAGCCTGTGAGTCTCCCTGATGTCCAAGCTATGACAGTCAAAGAAGCAGGGGCTTCATTTCTACCATGGTAAAGCAAGGTGCTGCTTCTGTGTGTCAAGGCTTCAGCCAGGTCCCTTCTTCCTTTGTCTCCTGCACCTTGGCAGCTGACTACTACCCAGGTCAGGTGAGATTCTGCTGCCAACAACCAGCCACTCTTCTTACATGGACTTGGGAGGCTCGGACTACTGTGGCTATCAGGAATGATGGTCTTGGACCCAATGTGGAGTGACGTGTCAGAAGACCACCACAGGCTGGACGAGGTGGCGCACGCCTTTAATCCCAGCACTTGGGGGGCAGAGGCAGGTGGATCTCTGAGTTCAAGGCTAGAGTGGTCTACAGAATGATTTCCGGAACTGCCAGGGCTACAAAGAAACCCTATTTTGAAAACAACAACAGCAACAAAAAGAAGAAGGCCACCAGAGTCTACTAGCCTTAACCTCATGGACTGACAAGCTCCCCAAACCAGGCCTGTTGGGGCCAAGTTAAGGAAAACAAGGATAGGATTTGGTCATAGGCATAGTTACATATACAAAATACAAAGGAAAACCCAGAATTCGGCTTTTTTTTTTTTATTTAATTGAAATTTTACATACCAATCCCAGTTCCCACTCCTTCCCCTCCTCCTGCTTCCACCACCTTCTCCCTGAAGCCAACCTCCATCCACTCTCAGAAGAGTCCTCAAAGTCTAGGCAGGTCAAGGCCTTCCCCACTATATCTAGGCTGAGCAAGGTATCCTTCCAAAGAGAATGGGTTCCGAAACGCCTACTCAAGCAGTAAGGATAAATCCTGGCCCCACTGCCAGTGGCTCTCAGGCTGCCCCAGCCATACAACTGTCACCTACATTCAGAGGGCCTAGTTTGGTCCTATGCAGGGTCCTACGCTATCAGGCTAGCTCAGGTCAGCTGTTTCTGTGGGTATCTCAATCAGTTTCTTAACTGAGGAGTTGGTAGGCTTTAGAGTAAACCTAGAGAAAGCTTCAGGCCGAGAGAGTGATGGCTAGCTGACTTGTTTCCTGTTGTGGTCATTGGGAATTAATTTTCCTTTCTGTGATGACAGCCGAGTGGACACCCATCAGACTGAGCCAGTCGAGTGGCTGAGAGCACTGCTGGGGTTTTGTTTTGAAAGCAAAATATGCAGGATAAGTACAGTATCGTCTCCTCAAGGAAACATTTGTAAGCTGCTCTCGCGCCGTATAGTGTATAATCTTTATGGTCCTGAAGTTTAGCAGTGGGTATAATTATACCAAGTGCTGCCATGATAAATATGGAGTGAGCCAAATGGTGACCAATGTGGACACAGCAGGTATAGAGGTGTGAGCTCGTCAGCCTTGGCTTTGTGCAAACAAGCTTATATCCAAAGAGAGAGAGAGTTTGTAATTCATTAACCCTTTACGATTTCAGTTAAAGTTTGCATTTGGAAGTTTGGACAATTACTTGAAATAAAAATTATTTCAATTATTTTTATATAAATAAAACCTCTATAGAGAAATCTGATTCTGAGGAAATACAAGGAAAATCCTACATAGCTTGATGTGTTATGACATAGTCAGGTTGAGTGGGGTGTTTAGCCAGGATGCTGCTTAGTGATATCTCCAGTGAAGGAAAAATGTCCTCTCCCAGTTTTCTCATGGAGCCCTAGGGCCACCTGATTTTTGTCTATGTGAGACAGCGACTCTGTGGTTCAGGCACACTGTATTTGTGCATTCCTGGACATAACCCTGGAGATTCCTTCCTGTGCTTTTCTTTCTCATGATGAAGTAGAGGTTGGCTGACAAAGGTTATTGCACTGGTAGTGACTGCACTAGGTTCGGTAGTGTCCAGGTTAGACCACAAATAGGCAGCCAGCCTCCCAATACACCATTCCCACATGTGGCCTTTCATGCTGACCCCACATGCACCAACACCGTACCTCAAAGATGAGTAATGCCCAGATCTGCTCTGGGAAAAGAGCAACCAGATGGGCTGGTATTCCAGTTTCCGTTAGAGTGAGCATGCTCATATCCAGCACTAAGGGCTTGCTCTAATCCTTTAATCTTCCTACCCTATCAGGGAGGGTTGGGGTGGGGGACTGTGGACCTCCAGACCCTGAATTTCCTGTGACTCCCCCTGCCTTTCAGTGGTGAACAACTTGTTTTCCTGCAGCTGCTCCAAGCACGAGACCCTCAGGAGTTCCTGATGGCAGGGGAATGGTTTCTAGTGGGCTTGCAGCTGAGAGTTAGAGGATGGCCATTAGTCAAGGAGACCCTATATAAGCTGCCCTGGAACACAATAAAAGGAGCATTATTGGCATTCTTGTTTCAAGGATGACCCATGTCTGTGTGTGTTTCAGTCTCGAACCCCTTGCCTGACTCATGAACTGTACTGTAGCACATAGAGCAGATGTGCGTTACACGGGGTAATCAAAAGGAAGGTGTCCTTGTGAAACAGACCTCTACAAATCTGAGCACTGTATACATAATAAATACGTTTAAAAAAAAAAGTTCAGTTTCCAGCAAGCCCCAATGGCAGGCCAAAGAACCAAAGTCCTAAAGGTCTCTTCTGTGATTCACCTACAGGGGCTATCAAAGGCTCCCCCAAACAGCATCCCTATCTGTCACTGACAACTCTGTACCATCAGGTCTGCTGGATCATGGTCCAAGTGGTAGAGCAGCCTGAAACTTTTGCAGAGCCTTCTCCTGTTCCGGGACTTCCCACCCCACTGCTGAACACACAAACACACAGCTAGCAGTTTTCCAAGTCACTTGGAATATGGGTAGGAATAACACTCAAATGAAGAATGTGTTGTCTTTAGAATCCAGTTAGGCCTACAAAATGTGCTTCTTCCTTGGTGATGGGAGGGGCCAGTGGCAATAACTTACCTTTACCTTAGAAGGAATATCCCAGCGTGCCCTACACCACTGCACTCCTCTGAGAGTTTCACTGAGGTAGAAAGTCCTTGAAGTTTGGTTGGATTATTTCCCATCCTCTGATGCACATATGTGTTACCAATGAGTTCAGAGTTATTGCTACCTCCTGATCACTTTGTCCAAATAGCATAATGTCATCAATATAGTGCACTTAGTGGAAGAGACAGATGATCAAGATCCCTCTAAGTTATGGCATAGGCCTGGAGAGTTAATATAGTCTTGAGGTAAAACTGGAAAGGTAAAATTCTGGCCTTGCCAACTGAAAACATTCATTTTGGTGGTCTTTATGGACAAATACACAGAAAAAGGCACCTGCTAGTTCAGTATGCACCAGGAGTTGTGTTAATCTGCTCAGGTAAGGATACCACATCTGGTACAGCAGCTGCAATTGGTATCACTACCTGATTGAGTTTTCAATAGTCAGCTGTCATTCTTGATCCATCTTCTGCACTGGCCAGATAGGAGAATTAAAGGGAGATGTGGAACCCACTGCGCCTACATCTTTCTTTTTTTAAAAAAATATTTATTTATTTATTACGTGTACAGCATTCCTTCCATGTGTGCCCACAAGCCAGAAGGGGGTGCCAAGTCTCATTACAGATGGTTGTGAGCCCCGATGTGGTTGCTGGGAATTGAACTCAGGACCTCTGGAAGAGCAGTCAGTGCTCTTAACCACTGAGCCAACTCTCCAGTCCCTGCCTACATCTTTCAAGACTTTGATGGTGGCACTAATTTTTGTAATTCTTTTGTTTGTTTCTTTTTCAAGACAGGGTTTATCTGTGTAATAGCCCTGGCTTTCCTGAAACTCATTTTGTAGACCAGGCTGGCCTCAAACTCAGAGATCCACCTGCCTGTCTCTGGAATGCTGAGATCAAAGGTGTGCCACCACACCTGACTTACCTTTTTTTTTTTTTTTCAGTTCTTTCATTGATGTGATACTGTCTTTGATTCACTATTTTCTCTACTAGAGGCAACTCCATTGGCTTCCACTCAGCCTTTCCAGCTATGAGAAGTCTGCCAACTTCTAAGTGTCTCTATTCCAATTATACATCCTGGGACTTGGGAAATAATCACAGAATGAGTTCAGGGACCCACTGGACCTAGCATGACTCTATTCATCACCGGAAGCTCCTACTGTACGTGGAGGTCCACAGTGTATCTTTGAATCTCCCAGAATCAGCATTAATTCAGAACAGCATCCAATAGTCACCAAAAACACAAATTTTGTCTCCTCCCCCCCCTTCCTCCACTATAGAGTTACCTTCATGAAAGGCCATTGGTCCCTCTGGGAAAGGACTGGAGAAAGGCTAACAGTAAAACGTTTTTCAAGGTCCTTCCTCAGGGGAATCTGGGCATCCCTTAAGGGGTTCTGGGTTTGCATACTGAGTCAAGTCTGAAAATTGATTCACATGCTGAGATCCCCTTGTGCCATGATCTAGTATAGCCTTTCTTTCATTTGTTTGAGAACTTTTCTGCTTACACAAAAATTCAGTGGCTCTTACCTTTTTCATGCATGCCAACAACATGGCTGATTAGCCAGTACCAAAGGTCTGTGTGAGTCATGCCACCATGAATTTCAGTTTGCCTGTGCTGCCCAGCATGATAACTATGATCATCTTGTCTTGGGCAGTTCAGTGCTGACACTTGGGCCCTGCCACCTTGGGCTCAACTACACCCATTGCATTTAATTCATCCATCTGAGCAGCAGCATCTTTAACTGCTGGTGACTCGCTCACCATTTGTGTCTTATACAATTAATGAAAGCATGTCTCCTGGGCCTTCATTAATTGGGTTTTACATTGCATTTACATTGCAATTCCCTGAGCCTTAAAATCCCCTCATCAGCCATCTCCAGTTCCTTTTTGGTCTTTTGCTTCAGCCAACAGCTCACACAGACTTTTGACGCCTTGTTTTATTTTAAATTTTTTATTTTATGCACTTTATGGTGTTTTGTCATGGGTGTCGAGTCCCCTGAAACTGAAATTACAGACAGTTGTGAGCTGCCATATGGGTCCTGGGAATTGAATCCTAGTACTTTAAATATTTATTATGTATACAATATTCTGTTTGTGTATGTCTGCAGGCCAGAAGACCTCTTTACAGATGGTTGTGAGCCACCATGTGGTTGCCGGGAATTGAACTCAGGACCTTTGGAAGGGCAGGCAATGCTCTTAACCACTGAGCCATCTCTCCAGCCGCTGAAACCTCCTAGTACTTTAGAATATCAGTTAAAGCCGGGCGATGGTAGCGAACGCCTTTAATCCCAGCACTGGGGAGGCAAAGGCAGGCAGATCTCTGTGAGTTCAAGGCCAGCCTAGTCTACAAAGGGAGTTCCAGAACAGGCTCCAAAGCTACAGAGAAACCCTGTCTCGAAAACCCCCCCCCCAAAAAAAAAAATCAGTCAATGCTCTTATCACCAGAACCATCTCTCCAGCCCTTGTTTTTGTTTTTTGTTTGTTTTGTTTTGAGACGGTTTCTCTGTGTAGTGGCTGTCTGTGGCTGCCCTGGAAACTCATTCTGTAGACCAGGCTGGCCTCGAAGTTGAGGCGAAGTTTTAGGATTAAAGGCCAGTGGGCCACTACTGCCCCGCCTTGACACCTTTTTCAACTGTGCAAGCTTGTATATAAAACCTAACATCTCTACTCAGAATGCACATATGAATAAACAGCCTGATCCAGTTTTATATTCATTCCCCTATTATTCCTCACCCTTAAAATCCATTCCCACATATTTCCCCAGACTTCTGCAAACACATTAAGCTCTTTAATAATGTAGTGCACCTCGTCATGGACTACACTTTATACCTCCCCTCTAGGCCCCTGCTTTGCCTTAAGTCTGGTTATAGGTCTAGGACAACTATTCTGGATCTGAGGGATATTAGTATTATCTTCTTCAGGGAAGGTCTCTGGTGGTTTAGCAGACAATGAAGGATTAGTTTCCTCAGGCAAAGGCAGGAAAGAAATACTTCAGGGAGTGGAGCTGTGAGTGCAGCTACTGGGGGTGGAGAGACTATTTTCTTTTTTTGAAACAGGGTTTCTCTGTGTAGTTTTGGAGCCTGTCCTGTAACTCACTCTGTAGACCAGACTTCCAAATCTGCAGAGATTCACCAGCCTCTGCCTCCCGATTAAAGGCGTGCGCCACCACCACCCAGCTAGAGACTATTTTTTAAAGTGAGATAAGCCCTTGAGAATCTGAGAGTTCAGAGTTCTCAGTCAATATGGCCCTTGAACCTATTCGCATTCCAAGTTAAAATATTCCACTCTTTACCTATTAATACTTTTTAACCACAGATTTGTTCCAAGGCTGGGACTTAAATTTTCACTGTAATTCAGCCAACCTTATAATGAGAGCTTCAGTTTGATTTTCTGCAACTTGAGCTCTTTGGCTGTTGGAGAGAAGATTTTATTCTAAGGTACACTTAGAAACCTTTAGACAAGGATGGTTCGAGCGACTTCCCGGAGTACCTGAGTGACCTCTGGGAGCAGGCAAGAAAGGACCCAGAAACTTTCAGGAGAAGGAAGGCTCAAGCACCTCTGTAAGCATGCAAGGCCCCAGTGACCTCGGGGAGCAGGCAACCAAGGTCAAAACTACCTCGGAGGGGGCTGGAGAGATTAAGAGCATTGCCTGCTCTTCCAATGGTCCTGAGTTCAATTCCCAGCAACCACATGGTGGCTCACAACCATCTGTAGGGAGGTCTGGCACCCTCTTCTGGTCTTCAGGCATACAGACAGAATATTGTATACATAATAAATAAATAAAGGAAAAAAAAAGACTTGAAAACCGAAATAGAGACAATAAAGAAAACACAAACCGAGGGAATTCTGGAAATGGAAAATATGGGTAAATGATCAGGAACCATAAATGCAAGCATAAACAACAGAATACAAGAGATGGGAGAGAGAATCTCAGGTGTTGAAGATAGGATAGAGGAAACAGATTCATCAGTCAAAGAAAATGTTAAATCTAACAAGAGCTTAACACAAAGTATCCATGGAAAGGCCAAACCTAAGAATAATAAGGATAGAATAAGGAGAAGTTGTCCAACTCAAAGGAACAGAAAACATATTTAACAAAATCATAGAAGAAAACTTGCCCAACCTAAAGAAGAACATGCCTATGGAAATACAAGAAGCTTATAGAACATAAAAAAAGTCTCCTTGCCACATAATAACCAAAACACTAAACATACAGAACAAAGAAAAGCTATTAAGAGCTGCAAAGGAAAAAGGCCAAGTAACATACAAGGAATCAATGAGACAAAGAATTGGTTCTTTGGGAAAATCAACAAAATGACAAACCTTTATCCAAACTAACCAAAAGAAGAGAAAGAATATCCAAATTAACAAAATCAAAAATGAAAAGGGGGACAGAACAACAGACACAGGAAATCCAGAGAATCACCAGGTCATACTTCAAAAACCTGTACTCCACAAAATTGGAAAACTTGAAATGGAAATTTTTCTGAATAAATATCACTTAACAAATTTAAATCAAGACCAGATGAGCAAATTAAATAGACCTATAACTGCTAAAGAAATAGAAACAGTCATCAAAAGTCTCTCAACCAAAAAAGCCAGAACCAGATGCAGAATTCTACAGGATTTTCAAAGAAGAACTAATACCAATAGTCCTTAAATTGTTCTACACAATGGAAATAGAAGGAACATTGGCAAACTTGTTACAGTGCTACAGTTACCCTGACACCTAAATAACACAAAGGCACTACTAAGAAAGGGAGTTACAAACCAGCCCCACATATGAACATTAATGCAAAAATAATAAAATACTGGCCAACTATCCAAGAACCAAATCCAAGAACATATCAGAAAACTCATCCACCATGACCAAGTAGACTTCATCCCAGAGATGGTTCAACATACAAAAATCTGTCAATTCATCATATAAACAAACTGAAAGATAAAACCACATGATCATCTCATTACATGCAGAAAAAAATAACCTTTGACAAAATTCAATACCCTTTCATGATAAATCTTGGAGAGAGCAGGAATAGAAGGAACATACCTAAACATAATAAAGACAATATACAGCAAGCCAACATCAAACTAAATGGAGAGAAACTCACAGTGATCCCACTGAAATCAGGAACAAGACAAGGTTGTCCACCTTCTCCACATCTATTCAATATAGTACTTGAGGTCCTAGCTAGAGTAATAAAACAACAAAAGATCAAAGGGATACAAATCAGAAAAGTCCAACTCACTATTTGCTAATGATATGATAGTTTACATAAGTAACCTCAAAAATTCTACCAGGAAACTCCTAGAATTCATAAACACCTTCAGTAATGAAGCAGAATACAAGATTAACAAAGAGAGCCGGGCGGTGGTGGCGCATGCCTTTAATCCCAGCACTTGGGAGGCAGAGGCAGGTGGATCTCTGTGAGTTCGAGACCAGCCTGGTCTACAAGAGCTAGTTCCAGGACAGGCTCCAAAACCACATAGAAACCCTGCCTTGAAAAACCAAAAAAAAAATAAAAATAAATAAATAAAAAAAAGATTAACAAAGAGAAAGAGAGAGGGCTGAAGAGATGGCTCAGTGGTTAAGAGCACCGGTCTTCCAAAGGTCCTGAGTTCAATTCCCAGGAACCACATGGTGGCTCACAACCATCTATAATGAGATCTGGTGCCCTCTTCTGGCCTGCAGGCAAAATACTGTATACATAGTAAATAAACAAATCTTAAAAAAAAATTTAGTAATGACCCTGAGAGTAAACTGCAAGTTGTCATAAATAAAAGTCACTAAGATTACTTCTACCACAATAAAAATCAATAGGCAAATGAAATGTATCTTATAAAGGCACAAAGTTCTAAATAAAAATCATAACATTTAAAAAGAGAGAGAAAAGAAAGAAAAAGAAAATCAGTAACCCTCCTTTATACAGATGATAAATGGGCTAAGAAAGAAATTAGAAAAACATCACCCTTCACAGTAGCCACAAATAATATAAAATATCTTGGAGTACTTCTGACCAAAGAAGTGAAAACCTGTATGACAAGAACTTGAAGTCTTTGAAGGGATTGAGGAAGAACCTGAAAATGATCTCCCATGCTCTTAGACATTCAGGATCAACATAGGAAAAAGGGCAGCTCTTACAGCCACCACCAATCCCACTGCTGCTCACAGCATGGGCTGTCAGTACTCTCTGAGTTCCCAGGAAAGGCTTCGGTAACAGCAGAGACTACAGGAACTGTAGGTGTTGGTGAATTGAAGTCTATTCCAGAATCTCAAAGATTCATCCTTATACCTCTGTTGCTCTAGAACCTCTTCTGGTACCAAAATCTGTATTAGTCAGGGTTCTCTAGAGGAACAGAATTCTGTATGTAGAAAGGGATTTATTGGAATGATTTATACACAATAACTATGTGCGGACAGTCCAAGAACCCAGTAATTAGTTGCTCAGTCACTGAGGCTGAGTGTCTTGACTGATCTTCAGTAGACACTGGAATCCCAAAGAAGTACGCTCTAAAGCCAGCGAAGAAATAGACTTTGCCATCTGGAGTGAGGGTAAGCAGGCAAAGAGCAGAAGCTCCCATCTTGCATTCCAAAGGTTTGGAATGCTGTCTTTAAAATAAATATTTTTAATTAGTGTGTGTGAGAGAGAGAGAATGTGAGGGCAGGTACCTGCAGAAGCCAGATGTGTCAGTTTCTCTGGAGCCACAGTTAAAACAGTTGAGCTAAACCGTATGCATGCTGGGAGCCAAACTCAGGTCCTCTAAATGTACAGGAAGTACTGTAAACTACTGAGCATTCTTCTTCTGGCCTGTGATTTCACTTTTTATTTATTTTATTTTATTTATTTATTTATGTATGTATTTATTTATTTATTGGTTTTTCGAGACAGGGTTTCTCTGTAGTTTTGGTCCCGGTCCTGGAACTAGCTCTTGTAGACCAGGCTGGTCTCGAACTCACAGAGATCCGCCTGCCTCTGCCTCTGAGTGCTGGGATTAAAGGCGTGCGCCACCACCGCCCGGCTCATTCACTTTTTAGACTTTATAGCTTGCTCTACATTTTCTTTTTTTTGAATTTTTTTCTTGAGATGTTGGAAATCAAACTCAGAATCTCTGACATGCTGTACAAATGCTTGAACACACAATAGTGCCACCGACCCAGGAAATGGTTTTCTTCTTCTTTTAGAAACAGGTTCTTCTGTCAGACTCCTGGGCTCAGGTGACCTTCCAGCGCGGCCTCCATCAGAATACGGCAGGCGTGTGCCACCACACCCAGCTTTTAGGAAATGACAGAGAAAATACTGTAATATCCTTATTACAGTAACCATTCCTAGGTGTCCCATGCAGCAATCTTATTACAGCCAAGCCTCAAGCAGGAGCTCATCCCCACTTGACCACCAGCCATCAACAGTGATTAGAAGATAGCACACTGCTTCATAAAAGTTGAGCATCAACTAATCCCAGCCCAGCACAATGGGAGTTGTTTGAAACAGACCAAGACTTTCAGCTCTTATCAAACTACAGCTCCACAGGCTCACACTCCTGAGTTCCTGAATGGAGGAAGAGAGCCAACATGAGGCTTTATCACTTGGCTTCCACTACCTCCCGCAGAAATTGAATGCTGTTGTTCATTACTGAAAGTGAACTTCATTTCCGTGGGCAAACGAACATTTCTTTTTTTTTTTTTTAAATATTTATTTATTTATTTATTTATTTGTTATGTATACAATAGTCTATCTGTGTGTATGCCTGCAGGCCAGAAGAGGGCACCAGACCTTAGTACAGATGGTTGTGAGCCACCATGTGGTTGCTGGGAATTGAACTCAGGACCTTTAAAGAGCAGGCAATGCTCTTAACCACTGAGCCATCTCTCCAGCCCCGCAAACGAACATTTCAAGACCAGCCTGTCAGTGGCACTTGGGTGAGTCCTTTCCACATAAAAGCGAGGGGTAGAAGAGGTATTTCAGGTGGTACTCTGTCCCAGCGAGGCAGTATGCAAGCTCCTCATCACACCTGCACAGGACTTCTTGGCATTTGTTCTCTGCAGGTCCTGGAAGAAGTAGGGAAACTGAGGTTAGAGCAGACACCGAGAATAAATGCCAGGTAAGTCAGTAAAGTTGGAGGCAGAACACTTTTGTGATACCTTATAACTTTGCAGTAGCCTTCCATGGACAAGAGCACACCAGGAGGCAGCAATGACAGCCAGCTTCTACAAGGAAGGAACTTACTTGTCAAATGGACAAGCTTCTGGCTTCCCTTCAGTGTCGCTATTACCCTGTTTCACTTAGGAATCCTTTCAAATAAGACGGACTGCCTGGCAACTGTCAGGCCTGGATTTGCAGTGCCTGCTCTTAGCTCTGTGACCTTGTCAAACAGGAGCACTGCTGAGGGCATAGCTAATTGGTAGACTACTTGGCAAGCTTGAAGCAAGCCCTGGGTTCTGTTCCTGCCACCAACCAAAAAAGTAAAAGGTAAGTAAATAGAACAAGATCATCCTCTACTTTGTCTGACTCTTACACATCCAGGGTGAGATAGGCTGTTACACATTCCATCCCAGGGCTGGGGGTGCCCTGAGCTGGCAGTACGCCTGCTTAGCACACAACACTCTAGGCTCCAAATCCAGGACCAAAACTGGCATGGGAGCACACTCATGCAGTCCCAGCACTTGGGAGGTGCAGGTCAAGATCTCAAGGTCAAGGCGATCCTTGACTAACTAGTAAATTTGAAGCCAGCCAGGCTGGCCTGCAGGAGACCCTGACTCAAACATTAAAAATTAGCTGGGTGGTAGTGGCACTTGCTTTTAATCCTAACACAAGGGAGGCAGAGGTAGGTGGATCTCTGAGTTCAAGGTCGGCCTAGTCTACAGAGCTAGTAGTTCCAGGACAGCCAGAGCTGTTACATAAAGAAACCCTGTTTTGAAAAGCAAAAGTAATAAATAAAAGCTAAGACTGGAGAGATGGCTCAACAATTCAGAGCACTTGCTGCTTTTCTAAGGACCCAGCTAAGTTCCCAGCACCCACGTGGCAGCTCACAACTGTCTGTAACTCCGCTTCTAGGGGATCGGATACCTTCACACAAACATACATGCAGGCAAAATACCAATGCACATGTGGAAAAAAAGAGAACTTATTAACTAATTAGGTGTTAAGTAATTAATTAAACAAATTAGTTAAATTGAGAACATTCACAATGTTAGTATTATTTAATTCCACATTTCCGTCACCCCAAGAGAAACTCTGTAACCTTTAACATCACTCCTCGTTCCCATCTCTTCTGTCTGCAGAGATTTACTGTTTCAGACAAATGGGGTCGCCTGCTTCCTGTCACTCTGCTTCATGTTCTCAGGTTGGCTGTGTCCATGTTATAACAGATGGCACTTCTCCTGATGGGGGCTAGAGGGACGACGCAGAGGTGAAGAGTACTTGTTCTTACAAAGGACCTGGATTTGATTCCCAGTCCCCCCTGCTTCACAAGTCTCTAACTCTGTCTCAGTATCTGAAGCCCTCTTCTGGCTTCTGTGAGCACCAGGCACAGCAATACATGGAGGCAAAACACCTATACATATAAAAATAAAATCTTTTTTTTTAAGCATTTGGAGGCTAGCAAGAAGGCTCTATCAGTAGAGGCGCTGGATGCCAAGCCCGACAACCTGAGCCACACGGGTGGAAGAGGAGAACTGACTCCTGCAAGTAAGTGTCCTTTGAGACACACATTATGGTGTGTGCATTCGCAGACAGAAGAAAAGGAAGACGGGCAGGAGAGACAATGTTGAGAGAATAAACTGGAGCCCTATAGTATCCCCAGTGCTCATAGAAACCAACAGCGTTTTTTCAAATTTCTCATTTTTGAAATTGTTTTATTATTTTTTAATTTTTTGTGTGTTTGTGCATATGTATCAACAGGATGATTATGATTATTTCATTTTTTTAATTTATTTATTTATTATTTATACAGTGATCTGTCTGCATGCCAGAAGAGGGCACCAGATAAAACTACAGATGGTTGTGAGCCACCATGTGGTTGCTGGGAACTGAACTCAGGACCTCTGGAAGAGCATCCAGTGCTCTTAACCTCTGAGCCATCTCTCCAGTCTCAAAACTGAATGATTGATTTTTTTTAATTTATAACAGGGTGATTATGATTATTTTATTTTTTAATTTATAACAGGGTGATTATGGAGGTCAGGGACAACTTACAGAAGTCAGTTCTTAGCCGGGCGGTGGTGGCGCACGCCTTTAATCCCAGCACTTGGGAGGCAGAGGCAGGCGGATCTCTGTGAGTTCGAGACCAGTCTGGTCTACAGAGCTAGTTCCAGGACAGGCTCCAAAGCCACAGAGAAACCCTGTCTCGAAAAACCAAAAAAAAAAAAAAAAAAGTCAGTTCTTCGCATTCACCACGTGGGTCCTGAGGATTAAACTCAGGTTGTCCGGCTTGGAGGCCAGCACATTTAACCACCAACACATCTTGCCAGCCCACAATTATGTCTAATTATTCCCTTTTCACTGACTAGAAAACTGAGGCTCAAAGGGAATCCATAGCCAAGGTCACAGACCTGGGAAGGAGTCATCCAGGATTCGAGCCTAGGGAAAGTCTTCTCCCAGGCAGGAAAGGCTTTCAAAGTAGGACAGATCCTCTCTCCGTGGCCTGAGATCCACGGAATCTCACTGTTGAGATAAATTCAAGAGCCAGGCCACTGGTGCACACTTGTAACCCCAGCAATCCAGACCTGAGATAGAAGTTTGGGAAGTTCAAGGCCAGTAAGGCTGTGAGACTCAAAGACTTAGAGGCACCTTAGCACTACTGCACCCCCCTTCCTGGGAACCAGGGCCCTGGTAACCAACAACACGTGCACGAGAGCTTTGAGTACTTTCCATCTCCATTGTATTGACCCGGACCCTGGAACTGGGGTGAGACGACCTTGTAACCTTCATAACATTGATCAAGGCTCCTCCTTGTAACCATAACATTGATCAAGGCTCCTCCTTGTAACCATAACATTGATCAAGGCTCCTCCTTGTAACCATAACATTGATCAAGGTTCCTCCTTATAACCATGACATTGATCAAGGCTCCTCCTTGTAACTGTTACAACATTGATTAAGTAGAGTTAGCTGACCGTTAAATGAACTAGTCAAAATAGTAGACAAATGATTTTTGGGCTTTCCCTTTGATTTTGTACTCCCCCCTCCCTGATTTTGTGGGTTTTTTCCTTTAAAAGAGCTTGTAATAGACAAAGCAGTCGTCCTTCTCCTCTCGAGGCTGGGGGACCTCTGCCACGGCAGAATAAAAAAATTCCTCTTGCTATTGCATCAACCGAGTTGTGAATGTCTCTTGGGGCGACCTCCTCCTTGGTGGGGCTTTAGGGCCCAACAAGACAATTATCTCAAAAATAAATAATATTTAAAGGAAAAGGAAAACTAGCTCCCATGGGTTTGTTAGACTTAAAGCCTGAGCCAAACAATGGTGGCACACACCTTTAACCCCAGCTTGGTAGGCAGAAGCAGGGGATTGCTGTGAGTTCAAAGCCAGCCTGGTTTACAGAGTGAGTTCCCAGGACAGGGCTACACAGAGAAACCCTGTCTCAAAAAAACCAAAAAAAAAAAAAAAGAAAAAGAAAATAGAAAATAAATAAATTAATTAAAGCCTGCTAGTAAATATTATCATAGGCTGAAAAATTTTAAATATGTTTGTCAGGCCCATAAATGGAAAATTGGCCAAACTTATAATCAAATAAACAACTATGTTCAGAATATCTCAACAGAATATTTTTGTTGAAAACTTTTAACAGGTACCTTGGATCTTTCTGTGTGACTCAGGGGACAGAGCTCTGAAAACACAGACTAACAGCAGACATAGTGGTGACATTCCATGGTCACCATGCCCACACAGGCAGTAACTGAGGATAACATGCCATTGAAGGGGAGGGTAGGAAAGCTATAAGGTCCATTTCCCCACAAGGTCTTACTTCACCTCTTTGCCCGTGCTAGGAGTTCAGGGGCAAGTCACTTCTTACCCTGGGCCTCAGTTTCCCCAACACAAAATGAACAAGATATAGTTCAGTTGTAGCACGGTGCTTGCCTTACATGTACTAAGCAAGGACAGAGGAATGTAATGTTTCCACAGTGATTCAACTTTACTGTTTAAAATAATTATTTTAGGCCTGGATCAAGATGGCTCAGTGGTTAAGAGCTGCTCTTCCAGAGGTCCTGAGTTTAATTCTCAGCAAGCACATGGTGGCTCCAACCATCTACAGTGGGAACTGCTGCCCTTTCCATGTAGACATACATGCAAATAGACCATTCAAATACATTCCTAAATCCTTAAAAATTATTTTATATTTATTTTGGTTTTGAAGGGATCGTTGTCTTTGGTAGGGCTGGGGACTGGGGTGGACACACCATGGGACACTTTGGTTTTCATTCTGCTACTATGTGGAACCCATGGGTCAAACTCAGGTCATCAGGCTTGGCAGCAAGTATCCTTACCCAGTACGCCCTCTGGCTCACCCCAACTTTCCACTACCAGCTCTGCCTTCCTGCCAGGAGGACAGGGTCAGGGGTAGTGATTATCAGAGCCACACTCCTATGATGCGTCTGCCTCTTTCTGCCTCCAGAGCAGTCTTTAGAAGCTTAGTGAAGGGACAGGAAGAGGGAAAATACCACACACACACACACACACACACACACACACACACGTTCTGAACTCTCATCTTTACAACACTTGGCTTTCCAGGTAAGGAAATGCAGCTCAGTGTGACACAGCCATCACCCATCCAGGGTTAAGTGATTTTCTCTTTCTTTTTAAAGATTTACTTACTATGTATACAGTGTTCTGCATGCATGTCTGCCTGCATACCAGAAGAGGGCACTAGATCTCACTACAAATGGCTGTAAGCCACCATGTGGTTGCTGGGAATTGAATTCAGTACCTCTGGAAGAACTGCCAGTGCTCTCAATCTCTGAGCCATCTCTCCAGCCCTCAAGTGACTTTTCAACAGAGGGCTGATGTTATCTAAGAGAGGAAAGAATGACTCTTTAGCAAAGTGCTGAGACAGTTGTGTCACAATATGCCAAAGAATGAAATCAGAACAGCCTACTGTTTGTATGAAAGTTAAATCAAAGTGGATCACTGCCATCAATCTCAAACTATTGGAAGAAAACAGGTAAACCTTTGCTGTGCTGTGTTTCTCAGTCAATTCTTAAACATCAGGCACATGGCAACAATGAACAAACAGCTGACTAGGGCATCTGTAATGGATTAAGAAAAATGCTGCGGATCCCCAAGCGGCAGCAGTGGGCAGCAGGTCCCAGAGCAGCCATTCCAAGGCAGGGACGGTACAGTTCCCCCAAGTGGCTGCAGCGGGCCACGAGGTCCAGGCAGGGAGCCGTGTGGCTAGTGAGAGACCTCAACCAGGCAGCCAGTCCCGTGAGAAGAGACAGACAGATGGGCTTGCCACGAGACCATGCTGCAGGTCTCTGAGGGCAGGTCCTGGGCAGGGAAGTCACACTGCAGATGAGAGACAGAGATACAAGTCATGTAGAGTGAGGTTGGATATTTATTTAGTGGGTTCTAGAGGGGAAAGGGAGAAGGGGAGAAGAGCAGATAGAGAGAGAAGAGGGGAGAGACAGAAGCAGAGAGAGAAGAGGGAGATGGAAAAGGAAAAGGAAAAGGAAAAGACTCAGGCTGGAAGCTTGCCTTGGTGGTGGTGGGGGGGGGGGCGGTGCTGGCTTATCTCTTAAAGGGACAGAGCAGGTCATTACAGCATCAGCAAAATGAAAAATGTGTTGCTGTTACCATGAAAAGGAGAACAACCCACAGAACAGAAGCAGCAACCACAAGAAGGGTTGAGAATTTAAAATATATATATATAAAATCCTATTGAAAGCAAAAAGACAATCCTATTGAAAGTTGTACACAAGGGGACACAGTAAGGAAACTGCCAAAATAACTGTCCGTTAAGGGGAGGTTTTTGAAATTGTGGATAAGAGAAAGAAAATATTCAGAGGCATCTGGAATAATAGTCCAGAGGAGATAGTTTTAAAAACAACAAACCTGGACAATGCCAGGGTTGTCTGCAGGAAGGTGAGAGAGCAGGAGAAAAAATGGAGATAGCAAAAGAAAAAAACAGAGGGAAATAGAGAGAAGAGAGAGAATGGAGGGGGTAGAAGGAGATGAGTAACTGCTAGGAGGGAAGGTGGAGCAGCCTAGGAGTTTAGGGAGGGAGAAGAGGTGAGAGGGGCCAGGATACCAGGTGGGTGCTTGTGAATAGGGGCTGTAGGAGCCTGGAAGCTGATAGCTACCAGAGGTGAGGGAAGTGACCACTTTTGGTGGACAGAAAACCTGTTTTACACGTTCCTGAGGAATGCTGGCTTTTACCTAACCACTTGAAATCCTCCTATGGTCCAGCTTTAGGTGGATGGGCCAACCCTGTTATTTCTGGATATATGGACTGCCTGAGACCTGCGTGAAGTCCTCAAATGAGCATGGCTCCAAATGATACAAAAACATCATTCAAGAAGCACGTGAAAACATAGTGTGGTGATTTATTAGAAAAAAGCAAATGAAGCTGGGCAGTGGTGGCGCATGCCTTTAATCCCAGCACTTGGGAGGCAGAAGCAGGCGGATCTTTGAGTTCGAGGCCAGCCTAGTTTACAGAGTGAGTTCCAGGACAGCCAGGGCAACACAGTGAAACCTTGTCTCAAGAAACAAAAAACAAAACAGCAACAAAAACAACCAAAAATTAAAAATAAGAAAGGAAGGAAAGAAAGAAGAAAGAAAAGAGAACAAGAAAATCACAAGGCTAAACAAAAACTAGATCCTTATTATATTAATTTTGAACTCATGTTTGGGTGTCAGGGGTCAACTCGCTGGAGTCAGTTTTCTCCTTCCACCGTGTGTGTCCTGAGAGCAAGGTGTGGGGGTACATGAGAGAGTTGTGAGGGAGGGAAGGAAGACACGATGAAATTAGAAGCTGAAGAATTAAAAATAAAATTTCTTTTTTAAAAAAATGGTAATTTTTTTCAGTGTGGTCATGGAATCCAGGGCCTTACCATTCTGAACTACCTGCTTCCCCAGCCCAGCTAAAGCAATGAAATTTGGGGCTGGAGAGATGGTTCAGTGGTTCAGAGAACCTCCTGTTTTTCTAAGTTTCTAGACTCATACTGAGTGGCTCTAGCTACTGGGGAAGTCCAAGTGAGCACTGCGTGCAGACACAAACCCCCACATATAGACACATCATAATTGAAATAATAATAACTATTATTTAAAGAAATGAAATTTGTATTGTGTTTATTCTCATTTAAAAGAAAAAAGGAGCCAGGCAATGGTGGCACACACCTTTAATCCCAGCTCTTAGGAGGCAGAGGCAGCTGGAGCTCTGTGAGTTTGAGGCCAGTCTGGTCTACAGAGCAAGTTCCAGGTCAGCCAAGGATACACAAAGAAACCCTGTCTCGAAAAACCAAAAAAAGAAAAAGGAAGGAATTAGGGTTGTGTGGCTCAGTGGAGAGCATGTTTGAGGCTCAAATCTAATCCCTAGTACTGTCAAAATAGGAAAAGAACAGGGAGAAGCCTCTCAGTGGAGAGCATGTTTGAGGCTCAGATCTAATCCCTAATGCTGTCAAAAATAGGAAAAGAACAGAGAGAAGCCTGGTGCCTGCTTTGTTTGCAGCTCTTCGGAGAGCTGGATCTCTCACTGCCCAACTCTGTCCCTACCCACAGTCTGTTTGTATGGTTACGCATCTGAAAGAAAACTATAAATGGAAGGGAACCACTGAGCCTAGTGCTGGTACTCAGGGCCCCAGAGCTGAGCAAGTGCTCCACCCTGAGCCGCCCCCCTGATGGCCCAGTGCCTTAAGGTACACACCTCACTTCCCCCTGGCTGGAGCACACTTGTAATCCTAACAGCTGGCGGACTGAAGCAGGAGAAAGAAAGCGCCTCAGCCAGTAGTAGAGCACCAGTCAAGGACGCCCTGGGTTCTGTCCTCAGCACCAGGGACAAAAGAAGTTATGTAGTCTCACCAGCTCCATAGTTCATGTTTTTTATAAAGTTTCTTTCTGTTTGTTTGTTTGGTTTGGTTTTGTTGCTACAGTTGTTTTAGACAGGCCCTCAAATGTATGGTTCTACGTCATCCTTCCTTCAGGTCAGAGATATTCTATGGTTTGGATACATCATGAGCATATCTACCAGTTCCCTCCTGATGGACTCTAAGTGTCTTTTCTTTCCTTCTTTTTGTCCAGACAATGGAGAAATATGTGCATGTGTGTGTCCAGTGTGAAAAGTCACTTCTTAGGTAACACTGTGTGGTCCATGGAGAGCTGGAAGCAGTGCTACCTTACTGTGAGAGCACAGAAGCCATTTGGATCTTTCAGGATGCCCAGGGGACACTTGGGGGAGTCTGAGTACATGGTGTGGGGCACTCACCACACTGGATGCGGTGGTCAATGCATTTCCACACATAGCGGTCTATTTTGGGACTGCAGCCAGCTTCCTGAGCTCGAGAATAGCAGCAATCATGATGCTGGCAGCACCTGGGTACAGAGCGGGCATGAAAGAGGGAACTCTCTCGGTCTTCCCACCTAAGCAGGGCTGGGCTTGCAAAGATCCTCAAGGAGCAAGTGTCCTCTGATGGACATGCTGCCCCTCACAGTACCAGTCCTGGGGAAGAAGCCTACCAGCCTTACTCCCTGACCTTACCTGGGCCTACCCCCACCTGCCTCCTTGTAACTCTGAGCTTCCCTTCCTTCCTGGGTCCAGGTGGTGCCTTTTTTCTGGACAACCCAATGGCATCTTGGCCCCAGGCACCAGATTCCACCCAGAAGTGGTCAAGCCTCCTTCTCCCTCAGGCTAGGAATATCTCTTATCACACCCTGTCAGAAACATTTCTCCTCCCTCCAAGCAGGTTAATCAGGAGTTCTCACTATAAACTTCATACCATTTGTCCGAAAGACTGGAACTCTGTGGAACCCTATCATTGCCTTCCCTCACAGTGTCCTTCAGGGCCAGCTAGCCTGCCACATGATAGAGCTTCAGTAAACAGCTGCCGTTGCACCTGTCGACACTGAGTCAGCTCCAGCCCTGCTCTCCAATCTGTTGAAAGAGGCAGATCAGCTACCTAACCGGCATTAGTAAGGGGTATGGGATAGCCAGGGGGGACCTGGAGGTCCAGAGGAGGTGGCAGCCTCAGCTAAGCTTCAGGGGAGGCTTCCTGGGTGTGGGAATTGCAGAGACACCTCTGAAGATGGTGTGGGAACCCAGACAGCCGGAGTTTAGGGATTCATAGCTGTCATCAGATGCACCCAGGCTTTAGGGGCAACTATGGAGGAGGTAGCTGCACTCTACGCTGAGCAGTTGGTTAGTTAGCTGTGTGGCAACGGGCTCGTGTCTGAGTCTCTGGGAGCACTGGGGCCTGCAGTACCAAGTGGAAATGAGCACCAAGCTTTTTCCTGAGCAGAACCATGACAGTGACTAGAATGTCTGAGAATGATCTTGGCTCTCAGTTTGCATGGAACAGGTCTTTCACAGGCTGGCCCAGATAAGCAATTTGACAGTTCTGTAGCTTGGTTTCCTTATCTGTGAAATGGGTTGTTAAAGATTCTCAGAGATCTGTGGGCTATCCAGTCACCTAGCTTTCTGTTACTAGATGATTATGATTATGATTACTAGATGATGTCATTGGCTCACAGCCAGGGTAAAGGTTAGCTGGTACCAAGATGTCTCCCCACTGATCCCAGAACCCAGGAAATCCTCTGTAAGTAGGGTAATGCTAGATTCTGGGATCTTCCTGGGTCAAACGTGACTTCAGTTTGGGGTTTTTCCTTTTAGGCCTTAGCTGTCCTAAGAGTTGGGGGATCTTGTGGACACTCACCAGTCAATGGCATCACGTGGCTCTCCATGGCCACCCAGGCCACAATAACAGCCATAGTTCACATAGGCTATCGGTGATCGAGGACCAACACAATCCAAGGTCCCTGCCAGTTCCAGGAGACCACGCTTGTACACATGTGACCTTCTGGTTGCTGAGGGGTAAACAGAGGCCATAGGTTCAAGGTCAGAGTTCCCTATCCACAATGAAAGGCACTAGCCTAAGAAGGACTTAGATGTTTCCACTTGTCTGGGTCTGATCCCACTCTCTAGGTGTGTGCCCTTGGATAAATTACAGCTCTCTCTGCTTTAATTTTCTCGTTTGCACAGTGCAGGATAAAGTGGCATCAGCTCGCAGAATAACATTAGGCATGGTACCCAAACTCAACTCTAGCCTAGACCTTTAAGACAGTGTGAGTAGAAGGATGAGCTGTAGACCATCGTACAGGAGAGATCACACCACTGGGCCTTTGCACAAGCTGGTCTCTGCCTAGAATGCCCTGTTCTCACTGCTCTCCCCATCAGCTTCAGAGGCAATCAGACTGTAAGCTGGACAGGAAATAGTTATCGTGCTGGTTGTTCTAGTGCTTGTTTGTCATGAGAGATAACTGAATAGCATCCTGGCACAAAAGAGAGCTCTCTGGGATTCCAAGTCTCTGAGCCTCACTATTCTTGCCCAGGACTCTGGCTTAAGACCCTATTTATCAATTTCCATTTTCACCTCCAGGTCAGCTTCCTTCCTTAGCCTGAGTCCAGCCATTTCTCTGGGTCCTGGTGCACCTCTAGTAGCACTCGACAGCGGACAGGAGACTGACTCGGGAAAGTGGTCTCCACCCACAGCCTGGAGCTAAGGCTCCAGTTCACACCCTGGTGCATCTTCTTCTGTGTGGAGCGGGAGCAAGGAAGGAGGACTACAGAATGGCAAGCCTGGGGGACCCTGGCAGCAGAGCAGGACCAAACTCCCAAGTCTGCTTGCTAAGTGTTTGCGCCCACCCCACCTCTCCTACCCCATTCCAGGATGGAAGACAGTGGAGGTGTAGCCTGGCCCTGGGCTGCCGCACCTCTCATATGTCACTTAGAACATGTTCCCATCATAATAACTTATTTAAAGGCTCCACACTGGACTTATAGCCAGTCATGTTTTCTTTCGAGCACCACACAGAGGGGGTTCTCAAGGTGGCTCAGATCAGAAGAAAACTGAGTTCAGAGAAACTGGGGCTCTAAGTCGGGTGCTTGTCCGGCAAAGAAGACATGGTAGACTATGCCTGTTGTCCCCAGCACTTCAAGGTGGAGGCAGGAAGATCAGAAGTGGAGGTTATCCTTGGCTAGATAGGAGTTGAAGCCACACTTTCCTTTCTGGATGACAAACCTGTCCTCTTCCAATTGCTCTGAGCCTTCCATGGTTCCCATGGATTTGAGGTAAAGCTCTCAGCTCCACTGTACCCCAAGTCCCAAGCCTTCCGACCTCTCCAGAGCACATCCATCCCTCTAGTCAGGACCACCCCACTTCTGCTCCTGCCTGCTGCTCAGCCAGCTCACACAGCCTCACTCCAAGTGGCCTAGGCTGTGCCTGTCATGGGAGTGCCCCTCTAGCTTGGGTGCTCTTCCAGAAAAGGCCTCTGACTCACACAGCTCTGGACACCTTGGCACACAGAAAGGCTTCTAGGAAAGCTCTGCTGACCTCAGGAACCACCAAGGCCAGGTGAGACACTCCTAGCCTAACCGCTCCCAACTGTGCCCTGAAACCATCTGCACAGCCCCTCTTAACCGTTCTGCTATCACAGAGGCTAGAACAGCCCAGTCAGCAGCACTGGGTTTGGAACCAGAGAAAACACTCCCTTTGTGCCAACATAGGTGGGGCAGGTCAGGCTAGGGTCTGTTTGCTCTGTCTACCTGTGGGCAGCCTCCACTGGCAGTACCAGGATCCACGGACTCCATGCGGGTATACACCCAGTGTTGGTTGTCCTGGGCACCCCTGAGCTGCATTACCCGGCGGGTGCTGCTTGGAGCAACTGAGGCATCTGCGATGTTGATCTGGGTGATGTTTGTCCTGGAACCAAAGCTTCACACCTGCACCTCAGTACTCAGGTAAGGCCAGGGCTGGCCCTGTGCCTGCATGTCTTACTATACCCCCAGATTAGAGAGTCAACAAGAGAAGCCTCTCTAAAGGGGTTTTCCTTACCGGTCACCCACAGGAGTCTAAATTCTGTCTTTGATCCTTCCACCCAAAGGGTCCTGCCTGGAAGTCTCACCTCAGACCCCACAGGCAAGAGAAGTGATTGCCAGTTCAGAGGGCTCAGGACCAGGGGTTGGGAGCTGCAGGCTGCTAGAGAGGACTGCAGTGGCTGTGAGGATTGTCGAGGGAGGACCCTCATACCCACCCACCCCTGAATTCCTGAATGGATGCCTGACTGCAGGGCCCTGGAAGGACTCCTGAGCGTCTGGGAAGCCTGCATGCACTTCTGAAGAAAGAACTAGGGATTTTAAGGCTCTGGGTGTTGAAAGGATCTGTTGAGTTGGGGGCAGTGAGAAAGAATGAGAAGGTTTAGAATCTGACCTAGGCTGGAGGAAGCCAGACCTCACTCACCCTCGCTGAGTCGGGGTCCGGGTCCTAGCAGGAACAGCAGCAGCAGCAGCATCGTTGGCCGGCACACGCAGGAGGGTGGCAGGTGGGGGACTGACCAGAAGGGCTAGGATACAAACCAATCCTGCCGACCCTCACCTCCAACCCCGCCCCCTACCTCACTTCTCTCTGTGGGGCGGAGTTAAACAGGAGTGGTCATCTGGAGCCTTGGGGAGTGTCTATCCCTGACTTTTGCAGATTGGTCCCCAAAAGGCATCCAGACACCAAACGGAGTGCTAAGCACAAAGGGGTCGACCTAGGGATGCCTCCACGGAATAAGGTGCTGTGTTGATTTTAAAGAGTTCAGGCAATGCTAATTTACTCTAGCATTTCACAAGGCAGGCAAAGTGTTTCTGTGGGGCAGTTGCAATTAACACTCTATAGTCTCCTCACTGATACCACCACGAAGTGAGAAACTGAGGTAATCAAAGGTTGCCCCAAGTCATGCAGCCCTGGTGGTGGTAAACTGGGAAGCTGGGGCAGAAAGCTGTGGGGAATTCTGAACCAACCTGGACTACAATATAAGATCTTGGAGAGGAGGTGAGGAGGAAGGAAAGAGAAAAAAGACAGGGGTTAAGAGGGCAAAAGTCCACCCCATCATCATTCCATGCAAGTCTGCCTCTGGCTTCTCATGTGTTGGATAGTTTCCTTTTGAGGAAAGGGTATAAGCAAGAAGGAGGACTCAACAGATGCTCTAGACTGAAAACAAATAATAATCAGACACATTGCTTTCTGCCCCTGACCTTTCCCCCTCCTGGAACTCACTTTGTAGACCAGGCTGCCCACCAATTTTTTTTGTTATTTGGGTTTTTTACCTGATCTGGGTGGAACCTTGGGAAACACCCCACATCTTTTTTTTTTAATTAATTTATTTATTTATTATGTATACAATATTCTGTCTGTATGCCTGACGGCCAGAAGAGGGCGCCAGACCTCTTTACAGATGGTTGTGAGCCACCATGTGGTTGCTGGGAATTGAATTCAGGACCTTTGGAAGAGCAGGCAATGCTCTTAACCACTGAGCCATCTCTCCAGCCCCAACACCCCACATCTTATGAACAAATTCAAGTAAAGATAAGAATTACCTTCAGCACAAAAGTCTCCCTGGCTTTGAAGGCTCACAACACATGCTTTTTTTTCTTCTTTGTTTGGGCTTTGTTTTCTTTGAGACAGGGTTTTTCTGTGAAGCTCTGGCTGTCCTGGAACTTGCTTTGTAGACCAGGCTGGCCTCAAACTCACAGAGATCCGCCTGCCTCTGCCTCCCAAGTGCTGGGATTAAAGGCGTGGGCAGCCACCACCCAGCACAACACAGGTTTTAGCCTTGGCTCCCAGCCAAGTCACTGTCACAGAAAGACCCTGAGGATCTACAATATTCATATCTATTTTATCTTTTATCATAACTGAGGAAAACTATAATTATAACTATCCATCTATATTTGGGGGGGGGGGGGGTTGAGACAGGGTTTCTCTGTAGCTTTGGTGTCTGTCCTGGAACTAGCTCTTGTAGCCCAGGCTGGCCTTGAACTCACAGAGATCTGCCTGCATCTGCCTGAGATTAAAGGTGTGCGCCACCACCGCCTGGAGTTTTGGATGTTCTTACACAGTGTGTTTGAGTAAGGAGAGAGAAGGAGCATTCTTCAGTTCTCCATTCTCCATTCACTGAGCCTGCAGCATGGACTGACCACCATGTCCTCCAAGGACATGTCCTCAGGTAGTCTCTGCAGACTTGGGGGACAGGCATGAAGACATAAAAGGGATGTGAAGATGTGAGCAAGGCAATGACAGGATAGCAAAGGATTTGGGTATCCAGGTCATGAACCTCTGGATCTCATACTGGGTGCCCTATCATTTCCCAAAAAACAGAGCCTGGGTCTAGAATGCTGGACCAGATGAATTATTTGTTTTTTTTTTAATATTTATTTATTTATTATTTATACAGTATTCTGTCTGCTTGTATGCCTGCATGCCAGAAGAGGGCACCAGACCTCATTAAAGATGGTTGTGAGCCACCATGTGGTTGCTGGGAATTGAACTCAGGACCTTTGGAAGAGCAGGCAGTGCTCTTAACTGCTGAGCCATCTCTCCAGCCCCCAGATGAATTATTTGTAAAGTGTGTAAGTGTGTTCAGGGAGCAGAGGTGGAGCAGAAGGAGAGCATGAATGCACCAACAATTCTGGTTATGGTTTACAGAGCTAAGAATAAACACAAACAGATCTTCTAAGGATTCACCTAGAAACCTTATCCTAAGCATCCATTCAGAGAACAAATGGAAGAAACAGTTATGTAAGGCTCCTGCTTCTCTTTGGTTGAATATTGCTTGGTGGGGAACAAGGCAGAGAGGAAAGCTGATGAATCTAGTTAAAATGGTCAGAGCCAGGGCTGAAACTGGCTAAGATAGAAAGGACAGAACTGCCGGGCGGTGGTGGCGCACGCCTTTAATCCCAGCACTTGGGAGGCAGAGGCAGGTGGATCTCTGTGAGTTCGAGACCAGCCTGGTCTACAAGAGCTAGTTCCAGGACAGGCTCCAAAACCACAGAGAAACCCTGTCTCGAAAAACCAAAAAAAAAAAAAAAAAGAAAAGAAAGAAAGAAAGGACAGAACTTAGGGACAGAAAACATCCAATTTCTCACCCCTCGGGACAGGAACTACCGTATTTATCATAGTGATAGCTCAGCTTAAGTTTTAGACTGGGCAGACAAACAGGTGGTACCTTATTACCCCTACTAATGGCACAACTTAACTATTTATTTATTTATTAAAAATTTCCCCCTCCTCCCCCCACTCCCCTCCCCCTCCCTCTCCAGTCCGAAGAGCAGTCAGGGTGCCCTGCCCTGTGGGAAGTCCAAGACCTTCTCCCCTCCATCCAGGTCTAGGAAGGTGTGTATCCAAACAGACTAGGCTCCCAAAAAGTCAGTACATGCAGTAGAATCAAAACCCAGTGCCATTATCATTGGCGTCTCAGTCAGTCCCCATTGCCAGCCACATTCAGAGAGTCTGGTTTGATCACATGCTCCATCAGTCCCAGTCCAGCTGGCCTTAGTGAGCTCCCATTAGATCAGTCACACCGTCCCCGTGGGTGGACACACCCCTCGTGGTCTTGACTTCCTTGCTCATGTTCTCTGTCCTTCTGCTCCTCATTTGGACCTTGGGAGCTCAGTCCAGTGCTCTGATGTGGGTCTCTGTCTCTATCTCCATCCATCACCGGATGAAGGTTCTATGGTGATATGCAAGATATTCATCAGTGTGGCTATGGGAGAAGGCCAGTTCAGGCACCCTCTCCTCTGCTGCCCAAGGACCTAGCTGGGGACATCCCCTTGGACACCTGGGAACCCCTCTAGAGCCAAGTCTCTTGCCAACCCTAAAATGGCTCCCTTAATTAAGATATCTTCTTCCCTGTGCCCATATCCACCCTTCCTCCATCACAATCATCCCACTCATGCAAGCTCTCCTCAATCCTCCCCTATAACCTATGCTGGAGAGGATGTGGAGTAAGGGGAACACTTATCCATTGCTGATGGGAATGCAAACTTGTACAACCACTTTGGAAATCAGTGCAGTGGTGTCTCAGGAAACTGGGAGTCAACCTACCTCAGGATCCAACAATTCCACTCTTGGGAATATACCCAAGAGATGCCCAATCATACTACAAAAGCATTTGTTCAGCTATGTTCATAGCAGCATTATTTGTAATAGCCAGAACCTGGAAACAACCTAGGTGCTCCTCAATGGAAGAATGGATAAAGAAGGCGTGGCACATATAAACATTAGAGTTCTACTCAGCAGTAAAAAACAATGACACCTTGAATTTTGCATGCAAATGGATGGAAATAGAAAACACTATCCTGAGTGAGATAACCCAGACCCAAAAAAATGAATATGGTATGTATTTACTCATTAGTGAACTAGCCATAAACAAAGGACACTGAGCCTATAGTTCGTGATCCTAGAGAAGCTAAATAATAAGGTGAACCCAAAGAAAAACATATATTTATCCTCCTGGAAATTGGAAGTAGACAAGATCACTGGGCAAAAGTTGGGAGCATGGGGGTGGGGGTGGAGTAGGGGGAAAGGGAGATGGGGAGAAAAAAGGGATAAGGGGAGGATTGGGGACAACTTAAGTTTTTAAGAAGCACTTAGCACTTTAAGAAGTGCTATTGGACAGTAAAGAATTACAGATTCACAATAGGACAGATTCAGACATACACAACCTCTAAATGGGTCACAGTGTTGAATAAATGTACATAGGCTTGGGAGAGAAAAAAAAGAGTATAAAGAGTCATAAAATAAAGTTAATGCCTTTAAAAAAAGGGTAAAGTCTTTAAAGAGACAGTACAGATAGTCATAGATTAAAAGGAGCAAAGAAAAATAAGCCATGTAAAAATGGAAAATTCAGAGTCTGGATTCTGTATATTATTGTATTTTCTTTGAATTATTTGACAGTGAAGGAACTAAGCACAGAGAGATATTTCATTGTATCGGCTGCTAAGCTAAACCAGCGTGTAGATCATAAAGGTATCTTGATTTCAGAATTTGGGTCTAAGAACATGTTGCTTGGGAAAAGAGATTCTTCTTTTGTTTTCACAGAAGATGAGAACCTGTGGATTGCCTCCAGGCAAATGTGGTTTCATGAACCAAGGCCTCCTGAAAGGTTGCCATAAACACCCTCAAAAATTACTTCGACCAACAGTTTATTGAGATGAACCTAGCACACAGAATACACCATAAAAGACCCGATTAACAGTGCCCCCAATCAACAGAAAGCAGTATGGAAAAAACTATGCCCATATTCCCAAATATTGTCTATAAATGTTTATTTATATTTAAAGGAGAATATGATATAGATATGAATAATTTGCATTGGTATAGATCTTGGTTTATTGATACTAATTAAAGGTCAGTTTTGTCACCAAGACCAGCTGGCCAGGGTCTGGAAAAGCCTGGGATAAAACCGGACTCTCTGAACATAACGGACAATGAGGACTACTGAGAACTCAAGAACAATGGCACTGGGTTTCTGATCCTACTGCACGTACTGGCTTTGTGGGAGCCTAGGCAGTTTGGATGCTCAACTTACTAGACCTGGATGGAGGTGGGGGGTTCCTTGGACTTCCCACAGGACAGGGAACCCTGATTGCTTTTCGGGCTGAGGGGGGGGGGACTTAATTAGGGGAGGGGGAGGGAAATGGGAGGCGGTGGCTGGGAAGAGACAGAAATCTTTAATAAATAAATAAATTAAAAAAAAATAAAATAAAATAAAGGTCAGTTTTGTTATATGTATATTTCTTCTGATTAAGGTATTGTGATTATATAGTTTATTTAAAAATGTAATATATAATTAAGAAATATAAGTTAATAATCTGTAATAGTCAAGTTTGTAGTCATGTTAGTTAGATTTTCTAGATGTATAGAGATACATTTCAGTTAAATAGGTATTTTTCAAATCTTTCAAGACCTTCAGAATATGGCATTTAAAGTGTTTTAAGAACTTAGGACTTTTCATGACAATGAGATGCATCTGCTCCTGGCAGCACCAGCTACTGAAAGAGGAAGATGGGCATTGAAGAGGCTCCTTATGGGGTTTGCTAGCCATTTGGGCAAGTCCCAGGCTCTTTCCTGGACTGCTTCACTGGACATGCAGTACCCACAGAGAGATGACTGCTAAACTTGAGATGGTCCTTTGGGGTTCCTGCTTTATGAAGGAATCCACGAGACATTCTGCAGGACACAGAAGAAAGTGACTGAACTGTCTTTGAAATTTCCTGCTTCATGGAAAAATCTGCTGGATACTATGGGCCTGTAGGCGGAAGATGGACGCCCCAATGGTACTAAAGAACTTTGGGTGAAGCCGGGCGATGGTGGCGCACGCCTTTAATCCCAGCACTCGGGAGGCAGAGGCAGGCGGATCTCTGTGAGTTCGAGACCAGCCTGGTCTACAGAGATAGTTCCAGGACAGGCTCCAAAGCCACAGAGAAACCCTGTCTCGAAAAACAAAACAAAACAACAACAACAACAACAAAAAGAACTTTGGGTGACTGTCCAGGCAGCGAGATGTCTCTGCTAATTCTAGAGTTTTGTAAGTTGTTTACAATGCACTTCCTGTTTACTAAGGTAATAATATATCCTTGGAGTCTTTGATGGAGTTAAAGAATAGATCAATAGGCCGGGCGGATCTTTGTGAGTTCGAGGCCTGCCTGGTCTACAAGAGCTAGTTCCAGGACAGACACCAAAGCTACAGAGAAACCCTGTCTCAACCCCCCCCCCGCCCAAAAATATAGATGGATAGTTATAATTATAGTTTTCCTCAGTTATGATAAAAGATAAAATAGATATGAATATTGTAACTGTAATTCTTGTTTGATAACTGTTTTGTTATATGTAATTTTACTATGTTAAAGCCTTTCTTTTTGTTTAAACAGAAAAGGGGAAATGGCATAGGAGGTCCTTCTGTCTTTGTGTTGCTTTCATTGGTTAATAAAGAAACTGCTTTGGGTCCTTGATAGGGCAGAACTTAGGTAGGCGGAGAAGACAGAACTGAATTCTGGGAGGAAGAAAGCAGAGTCAGAGAGAAGCCATGGATCCTTTGCCTGAGATGGACGCCAGTTAGAATCTCTGGTAAGCCACAGCCACATGACAATAATGGAGATGGGTTAAACTAATATGTAAGAGTTAGTCAATAAGAGGTTAGAGCTAATGGCTAAGCAGTGTTTTAATTAATACAGTTTCTATGTGGTTATTTTGGGTGTAAGCTAGCTGGGCGGCCAGGACAAACAAGTGGGTCCTCACCCTCCAACATGGACCCATCTGCCCCTTCCCACACTTTTTGGAGGATCTAGTCTTCTGTACCATTGGTTCCATTCCACAGTTGCCCAGAGTCACAACCTCCCTTTATCCTGTCTTGGCTCAAGTTACACAGAGATGAGGACCCAGTTCCCAGAGGCTGTTCTTGTGCCCCCTTACCACCCCCGCTGCAGCTCATTCTGTGGATAGACAGGGCTCTATCCCAGACCTGCTGCAGAGCTGGCCACTTCCACCACCTGGCAGGAGGTTGCTGGTGCAGGATGTGTTGGTGAACAAGGTGACCAAGCAAAGTTGGATATGCCTCTTCATTCCTTCCAGGAGGACTTCTTCCTCAAAGATTTTAGCCCTATCTATCCCTTAGTTAAGACTAAGACATGGGCTTTTTTCTGTGCTTCCATGTCCTAGTGAGCAGGCATAGCTTAAACATGCAGAATGACATGGGTGAATTCATGGACCTGTATGTGATGTGGAAATATACCACAGGCAACCTCATCATTGATCCCAAGGACCGTGAGTCCACCCAGATGAATGTGGCCGAGGTTGACAGGGTCGCAGGCCGGTTTAATAGCTAGTTTAAAACCTACATTATCTGTGGGGCAAGTCAGATGATACTATGCTCCCATTGGCTAAAGTGGATGGAATTGTCTCAAAGAATTTTTGACCAGAAGAGATCAGGGAATATTTGTCATAAATAAAAGTGAAAAAGTAAAAAAGAAAAAAGGAAAGAAAGGTAAAAAGACTAAGACATGGAACACACACGGAGAGAACTGTCCACAGCTTACCGCAGCACCTTTCCGTTTGCTGGGACAGGGTGCTTTGGGGAGTGGCTGGCAGAGTGAGGAAAGGTCACTGCAGGACATCCTCATTGGTCTCTTGTGGTTACTCACCCACTGTTCACCACCAGGAATGGTACACTTAATGGGCCATCTTTTCATCAGACACTCCTTTGCCTGGAAGGCACAGGCGCTCAGTGTGTGTTTATTGACCATATGAACAGAACCACCACCCAGGGCTAAATACAGGATGTTTTCCACACCCTGCTGGCTCCCTCGGGGCCCTGTTCAGTCAATATTTTTTTTTTTTTGATTTTTTGAGACAGGGTTTCTTAGTGGTTTTTTGGTTCCTGTCCTAGAACTAGCTCTTCTAGACCAGGCTGGCCTCGAACTCACCGAGATCACCTGCCTCTGCCTCCCAAGTGCTGGGATTAAAGGCATGCGCCACCACCACCCGGCTTCAATCAATATTTCTGTCTTAGTTACTGTTCTATTGCTATAAGAAACACCATAACCAAAGCAACTGTTACTAAAGAAAGCACTTAACCAAGGGCTTGCTTACAGTTTTAGAGGGTGAGTCTGACCTGCCCAGCAGGTCCTAAGTTATTCCAAGGTCTGAAGAGGCACTATCTGAAAGACATGGGTGAGAGAGAGAGACAGATGCCAAGCAGTATTCTATTTTGTCAAGGCATCCGTTTATTGAAGCAAGTTTTATGTCTTATATACTCCTCAGTGAGGAGCTCGGGCAGGGGGGACTGAGGAAGGGGGAGGGAGGAAGGAAAGGAGGGGGCTCATCCTAAGTGGGGCAGTTGCAAGATCAGTGGCTAGAACACCTGCTGTTAGTGATAAGCAGCAAACAAAAAAGACACTCTGAGGTGCTCTCTGAAGCTTGAATCTCCAAGGTCAGCACACAATGTCATAGTTAACTTTAAGTTTTCTGTCTCAAGATTTTTACTTCAAGGCCCTGTGAGGTGTGAGAAAGGAGAAGCTTAAAATGGCTCCTAACGTGAGTCCATGATCAACACAGTGGGAAACAGACAGGCATAGCAGGAGGAGCAGCTGAGAGCTTTACATCCTGATTTGCAGGGGGAGAGAAAGAGAGAGACAGAGCCTGGCGGTGGTGGCGCACGCCTTTAATCCCAGCACTCGGGAGGCAGAGACAGGTGGATCTCTGTGAGTTCGAGACCAGCCTGGTCTACAGAGCAAGTTCCAGGACAGGAACCAAAAGCTACAGAGAAACCCTGTCTCGAAAAAAAAAAAAAAAAAAAAAGAAAAGAAAGAAAGAAAAAAAGAAAGAAAGAAAGAGAGAGACAGAGAGCAAGCAGACAGACATTGGGCCTGTCAGGGGCTTTTGAAACCTCAAAGCCCATCCCACTGCCACACCTCTCCCAACAAGGCCACACCTCCTAATCCTTTCTAAACAATTCCACTAGTGACCAAAATATTCAAACAGGAGCCTATAGGAACCAATTCAGTCAAACCACCACAACTACCCAAAGGAGAACATGCTTTTGTTGCCAGGCACAGGGTTTCTGTGTGATTGTGACTTCTGCATGTAGAAATCACACCACATGCATTCCAAGGTGTGCAGCTCATCTTCCAGGATGCAGAGTCAAGACAACATGAATACAAGAAGTGTGTTGGGTAGCACTGTGGTGAGAAAAAGGAACATGAGGCAGGGACAAACCTCACAGTGTAACATGGATACCACTTACTATTATCTCTGAGTGTCCTCTTTACTTGTCCAAATCATTGCTGTAGAAGGCAACAAGGGTTTGGTTTATTTTGATCAATTGTGTTTCCATGGGAAAATTTTGTCTTCCAAGACATTTGTTTTTTGTTTTGTTTATTAGTGAGATTGGTCTGTAATTCTCTTTCTTAGTATTATCTTTCTGTGGTTTGGGTATCAGGGTAATTGTAGCCTCATAAAAAAAGTTTGGCCATGTTCCCTCTGTTTCTATTGAGTGGAATAATTTGAGGAATATTGGTATTAGTTCCTCTTTGAAAGTCTTGAAGAATTCTGAGCTGAGAAGCCAACTGGTCCTGGGCTTTTTTTTTGGTTGGGAAAATTTTGATGACTGTTTCTATTTCTTCAGCAGTTATAGATCTGTTTAATTTGCTTATCTGGTCTTGATTTAATTTTGGTAAGTGATATTTATCCAGAAAGTTGCCCGTTTAAGTTTTCCAATTTTGTGGAGTACAGGTTTTCAAAATATGACCTGATAATACTCTGTATTTCCTCCGTGTCTGTTGTTATGTCCCCCTTTTCATTTCTGATTTTTGTTAATTTGTTTTTTTTTAAAGATTTTATTTATTTATTATGTATACAACATTCTGCCTCCATGTATGCCCGCGTGCCAGAAGAGGGCACCAGATCTCATTACAGATGGTCGTGAGCCACCATGTGGTTGCTGGGAATTGAACTCAGGACCTCTAGAAGAGCAGCCAGTGCTCTTAACCACTGAGCCATCTCTCCAGTCCTGATTTTTGTTAATTTGGATATTCTTTCTCTGCCTATTGGTTAGTTTGGATAACGGTTTGTCTATTTTGATGATTCCTTTCAAAGAACCAATTCTGTGTCTCATTCTTTGTATTGTTTTCTTTGTTTCTATTTTGTTGATTTTCAGCTCTCAATTTGATTATTTCCTGTCATCTAGTTCTCTTAGGTGAGTTTGTTTCTTTTTGTTCTAAAGTTTTCAAATGTTCTGTTAATTCACTAGTGTGGGATTTTATGTAGGCATTTGGTGCTAAGAACTTGCCTCTTAACACTGTTTTCATTGTGTTCCATAAATTTGGGTATGTTGTGTGGTTATTTTCATTGAATTTTAGGAAGTCTTTAATTTCTTTATTTCTTTCTTGACCCATTGATGTTTCAGGTGAGCATTGTTTAATTTCCATGTGTTTGTGAGTTTTCTGGAAATAGCATTGCTGTTGACTTTTAGTTTTAGACCATGGTGATCTGATACGGTACATTGGGTTATCCCAATTTTTTTTATATTTATTTATTTATTATGTATACAATATTCTGTCTGTGTGTATGTCTGCAGGCCAGAAGAGGGTACCAGACCTCATTACAGATGGTTGTGAGCCACCATGTGGTTGCCGGGAATTGAACTCAGGACCTTTGGAAGAGCAGGCAATGCTCTTAACCACTGAGCCATCTCTCCAGCCCCCTTATCCCATTTTTTTTGTATTTGTTGAGGTTTGTTTTGTTACTGAGTATGTGGTCAGTTTTTGAGAAGGTTCCATGAGGTGCCAAGAAGGAGGTATATTCTTTTTTGTTTGAATGGAATATTCTATAGAGGTCTGTTCAGTCCATTTGAGTCATAATAACATCTGTTAGTTCTCTTATTTCTCTGTTCATTTTTTTGTCTGATTGACCTGTCCAGTGGTGAGAGAGGAGTGTTGACGTCTCCCACTATTAGTGTGTGGGGTTTAATATATGATTTAAGCTTTAGAAGTGTTTCTTTGACATATGAGGGTGCCCTTGTATTTGGGGCATAGATGTTCAGTATTGAAATTTCCTCTTGATGGAGTTTACCTGTGACTAATATGAAATGACCTTCTGTAGGGATAAGTCCCGCCCCTTAGGGGGCGTGTTCGCCTCGGGCTAATGTCTGTCTATAAATTTGGCAAGGGTGCTCTGAGCTGTCTCTTCTGCTTTCCTGGTCTCCACGGGAACGGTGGTTCTGTAAGTCTATTTCTACATTAAAACTATATATATTTTTACAATCTGTCTGCATTCGTTTACGCCGCTACATTTTGGCGTCCAACGTCGGGCTATTTTGCCCCCGACTCAAGCGGGTAGCCCGCTAGCTAACACAGCACCCTCCCGGGTGCTGTTTTTCAGTTCGTGACTCCGGCCCCAGTGCCGAGTCCGAGACATACTCGGCCACACAGGCCCATTCTGCCTGCCTTGGCTAAGTTTTGCAGCGGAACCCCACTGCCTGAATTAGCAGAAGCTCAAGTACCTGCGATTTTGCAACAAAAGCTGCCACAGCGTCAGATTTGGTCTGACTTGGCCGGGCAGTGGTGGCGCACGCTTTTGATACCAGCACTTGGGAGGCAAGGGCAGGCGGATCTCTGTGAGTTTGAGGCCGGCCAGGCAGTGGTAGCGCACGCCTTTAATCCCAGCACTTGGGAAGCATAGGCAGGCGGATCTCTGTGAGTTTGAGGCCTGCCAGGCCGTGGTAGTGCATGCCTTTAATCCCAGCACTTTGGAGGCAGAGACAGGCGGATCTCTGTGAGTTCGAGGCCAGCCTGGTCTACAAGAGCTAGTTCTAGGACAGGCTCCAAAAACACAGAAACCACCACTGGCAGGAACCGATCATTGCAGGTAAAAAATTTTTCTTTTATGAATAAAATGTCTGAACACATTACTGTTCAAGAATTTAACAGTTTTTTTTATTGTACCATGTGGGAGATTTTACAAGAGGTGTCTATCACCCCACATATATGGATCCTTCTGGGATTTGTAGTTTTCATTGGCACCAAATGGTTTGATAATAGAAATATGATAAAGTCTTTACGAGACGAATCCAGGATTCTTAAGGCAGAGATTGAACGCTTAAAAACAATTGAGAATGATAACAATCTTCTCAAGAATCAGTTTGAAGTTCTCCAGACTGATAACAATCTTCTCAAGAATCAGTTTGAAGTTCTCCAGGCTGATGTTAAGGAGAAATTCATTACTATGGAAGAGGGAACAGCTGATCTGAATTGTAAGCTTCAGTCCCTTTCTGTAGGAACTGAAACATTAGTGGCTGATATTAAGGAGAAATTCATTACTATGGAAGAGGGAACAGCTGATCTGGACCATAAGATTCAGTCCCTTTCTGTAGGAAATGAAACATTAACTGAGAGAATCAAAACTGCTGAATGTGACAATCGGATTTTGTCTAAAGTTTATGACAGATTGACGGAGAGATTGTCAATACAAGAAGGCACGGTTTATGCCATAAAAATTATGTCCAAAGATGAGATGTTATCTCTAATGGACAAACTTCATACTTTAGAATCCTCAATGAAGGCTTTGGAACATAATTCTGGACAGGAGATTCAGATATTGCAGAAGGCAATGGTGAATAGAATTGAAAAGATTCTTCATCAGATAAATTCTGATGAAGAAGAGCAAAGGGTAGAAAGGCAAATTTTAACTACATCTGTGGGTAAGTCTCTCCGGGACAATTTCCACAAAGCTCTACCTACAGCTCTACCTGCCTTTCCAGTAATAACAACAGAGAAGGTGATTGGTTCCAAAAACCCTAGGGTCATCAAGGAGGATACATGGGAGCCTGTCCGTATGAATGATCTCAAGGAAATAAAACAGGCTGTCATGACTTTTGGGATGCAAGCCTCTTTTGTTAAAGAGATGCTAAGATCTTGGGCCACGACAAGCAGAGCAACCCCCTCGGACTGGCTCCAGCTGAGCTCTGCGGTACTCAAGAGTGGACCGCAATTGAAATGGAAATGCTTATTCAGGCAAGAGGCTAGACTCTTAGAACAGCAGGAAAAAGCGAAGGGAATTGACATTTCCCTAGATCAAATTCTAGGTGAAGGGCTCTTTTCCAATCCTCAGGAACAAGCTAATTTGGATGAAAACACACTCTCCATGTGTACTACAGCGGCCTTAAGGGCTTGGGACAGGGTACAAGACCCAGGACAGAGAATGGAATCATTTGTCAGAGTTAAACAGGGTCAGAGAGAACCCTTTAGTGACTTTTTACAAAGATTAACTAAGGCTGTACAAATAGGGATATCTGACCCAGAAGCAAGATGTATAATGATTGAGTCTTTGGCTTATGAAAATGCAAATGTGGAATGCAAAAGGATTTTGGGTCCTTTAAAGCTCAGATCAGCGCCCTTGGAAGAATGGGTCTTGCATACACTCAATGTTGATACATTTGATTATGGCACTGAAGCATGGGTAGAAGAAGCAATTTCCAATGGTAAAAGGAGACACCAGAATAACAAATGTTTTAATTGTGGCAAAATGGGTCATATGAAAAGGAATTGTAGACAACGGATTTTCAGAAATAATAATAATAATGCATCTTTCAGAAATAATAATAATAATAATGCATCTTCTAGAAATAACAGAAATAGGAGGACTCAGCCTTCAGGTTTATGTAGAAGATGTGGAAAGGGCAGACATTGGACGAATGAATGCAGGTCTACAAGAGATAGACAAGGCAACCTGATACAGCCGGGAAACGTGAGAGAGGGGGCCTCACAGGCCCCCATGGCAAACATGGTTCAGTCATTTCCAGTTTCTGCAGAGAACGTGCCTCATCAGGACAATTAGGAAGCCCCATGCCTACTGTTACAAGCAATAATGATCAGAAAGATAAGTTATGTGTGTTTTGGCAAACTTCTATAAATGATCAAAGACCTAAACTGAGAGTGTGTGTAAATGGCATTTTTATTACTGGCCTGCTGGACACAGGTGCTGATGTAAGTATCATTACCCCTGAATCTTGGCATCTGTATTGGCCTCTTCAGAATGTAAATGTTCCGCTCCTGGGAATTGGAACCCTATCTCGAGTAAGGCAGAACACAAGATGGGTTGAATGTATAAGGCCAGAGGGACAAATAGGAAAATTAAAGCCATATGTAGCCAATATCGCAATGAATTTATGGGGTCGTGACCTATTACAACAATGGAATACCGAAATTAACATTCCTGCTAAATCTAGAGCATATATTTCTGAGAATAATATTAAAAGATATTACAAATGGAGAAAACCGGCCATTCGGGCTGTACTAGAACAAGCAATTGATGTCCCTTCAGAGATACCAACAGCCTTGCCTCTAAAATGGTTGACTGAGAAACCAATATGGACAAAGCAATGGCCTTTAGCTGAGGAAAAGTTACAGGCTTTAGAACAGCTGGTACAAGAACAATTAGATGCTGGACATATAGAAGAATCTACCAGCCCTTGGAATTCTCCTGTATTTGTGGTTAAGAAAAAATCAGGTAAATGGAGAATGGTGACAGATCTCAGGGCCATCAACAAGGTAATTCAACCTATGGGCCCTCTGCAATCTGGAATTCCTTTGCCCTCCTTATTACCAAAAGGATGGCCTCTCATAGTTATTGATTTAAAGGATTGTTTTTTCACTATACCTTTGCAAAAAGAAGATAGAGAAAAATTTGCCTTCACAGTGCCTACTTATAACAATTCTCAACGTTCGAGGAGGTACCACTGGACCGTCCTCCCCTAGGGTATGTTAAATAGCCCCTCCCTGTGCCAATATTTTGTGAACCAACCACTGCAAATAATAAGCAAGAAATTTCCCAAATCTATAGTATACCATTACATGGACGACATCTTGTTATCCGATTCAAACATGGATACCTTGAACAGACTGTTTGAAGAAATAAAGATACTTTTACCTGAATGGGGATTGCAAATCGCTCCTGAAAAGATTCAGAAGGGAGATTCTGTTAATTATTTAGGTTATAAAATAGGTTTGCAAAAAATTAAGACACAAAAAGCACAAATTAGGAGAGATTGCCTACGGACTCTTAATGACTTTCAAAGACTGGTAGGAGACATTTCCAGTCTACGACCAGCTATTGGAATAACACCTGATTTAATAATTCATTTGAACAAAACCTTAGATGGTGATAAAGATTTAAACAGTCCCAGAGAATTAACAGCTGAAGCAGAAAAGGAACTGACAATGATTGAGGAAAAATTACAACAAGCACATGTGGACAGGGTGAATCCAGAGCTCGATTGTATTCTCGTCATACTACCATCAAAAATTTCTCCTACAGGAATTTTAATGCAGAGAGATGATATTATTTTGGAATGGATCTTTTTACCACATAAACCAAGTAAGAAACTGAAAACTTATGTGGAAAAAGTCTCTGAGTTAATTATAAAAGGCAAGCTGAGACTTCGTCAACTAGCAGGCATAGACCCAGCAGAAATTATAGTGCCTTTCACTGCGGATGAACTAAAGAAATTATGGGAAGATAATGAACCATGGCAAAGAGCTTGTGCTAATTTTTTGGGAGACATTAATAACAACTATCCAAAAAGCAAGAGGCTTAACTTCATAAAGAGAACTTCTTGGATTCTTCCTCGAATCATTCGTGATGCTCCAATAACTGGAGCCCGTACATTCTATACTGATGCCAATAAATCAGGGAAGGCAGGTTACAAATCAGAAGACTTGGGTAAGGTGGAACAAAGTCCGTATAATTCTGTCCAGAAGGCGGAATTATATGCCATTCTTATGGTGCTAAGGGATTTTAAAGAACCTATTAATATAGTCACTGATTCACAATACACAGAAAGAGTTATTTTACATATTGAAACTGCTGAATTTATACCTGATGATACAGAACTAACCTCATTGTTTCTCCAGGTTCAAGATTTGATCAGGAACAGGCTTTGCCCTATGTACATAACACACATCCGATCCCATACGGGTCTGCCAGGTCCTCTAGCACAAGGTAATGCAGAAATTGATCAATTATTGATTGGCAGTGTGCTACAAGCCTCTGAATTTCATAAAAAACATCATGTTAATAGCAAAGGTTTGAAGAAAGAATTTTCAATTACATGGCAACAAGCTAAGGATATTGTAAAGAAATGCCCTACTTGCTCTTTCTATAACCAAATGCCACTGCCTGCAGGGGCTAATCCAAAGGGCACCCAAAGGAATGAAATCTGGCAGATGGATGTGTTCCACTTTGCAGAATTTGGCAAAATAAAATATGTTCATCACACCATTGACACTTATTCAGGCTTTTAGTGGGCAACTGCTTTAAGTTCAGAAAAAGCTGATTCAATAATCACTCATTTATTAGAAGTCATGGCTATTATGGGTATACCTACACAAATAAAAACGGACAATGGTCCTGCTTATGTTTCTAGGAAAATGAAACGGTTTTTTGATTATTACAATATCAAGCATGTTACAGGTATACCATACAATCCTACAGGTCAAGCAGTCATAGAAAGATCAAATCGAACTATAAAAGATATGTTGAACAAACAGAAAGGGGTGGAAAACACCCCCCAAAATAGGCTACATAATGCTTTCTTAATCTTGAATTTTCTCAACGCTAATGAGAAGGGAACAACGGCTGCAGAAAGACATTGGATAATGGAAAAGTCTACTGAACTAAATCAACCAGTTTATTTCAAGGATGTGCTGACCTCACAATGGAAGCCAGGATATGTGCTACGTTGGGGAAGGGGTTTTGCTCTTATCTCCACAGGTGAGGAAAAATTGTGGATACCATCAAAATTAATAAAGGTTCGATTTGAAGAAGAGAAGCCACTTGGAAAAGATAAATAACAATTCTTTCATAAGGATGGCGAACATACTGATGGTAAGAAATACAGATAGGTTGGAGGCAGGGTTCTTTTCTTATCTCCACAGGAAAATACTCATCTTCAAAGAAATTGAGGGACCCTGAATATTTAATTACTGATGGATCGACACATTTTGTAAGTATTAATTTTTATTTATATGTCTTATTAAACATTTCTTTATAAATATATAGAGCTGGTTTTGAAGTTGGACTCTGGCTCAGTCCCTCTCCAATTCCAAGCCTGTTAGTAAGAGAAAAAACCAGAGTTTCTGGAGTTTCTGTCTCATGTCAAGAGCCATGATATGGGACAAAAAGAAATATGAGTTTAGAAAACATCTTTGCTTTTCTTCATATCTATCATACTTTTCTTTTTCTTTTTTTTTAATTTTCTATGGTTTATTTAACTTTATTTTATGTGCATTGGTATAAGGGTGGTCAGATCGCTGGAACTGGATTTTCAGACAGTTGTGGACTGCCATGTGGGTGCTGGGAATTGAACCTGGGTCCTCGGGAAGAGCAGTCAGTGCTCTTAACCTCTGAGCCATCTCTCCAGCCCCCTCTATCATACTTTTCATTGAATATATCTATCATGCCTTTCAGTGAATATATATATATATATATGTCTATATATGTCTATATGATTAATGTTTAAGTTTTTCACAATGAACAATGAGTTTTTCCTGAAGTGACATTTGAAGTTTCCAGGAAGAAGATGGGGCCCCACAACAACAACTCCACCTGGTTGATATGACTTCATGATATTGATAGCACTACTACAAGACCTGTTTTGGATACCAGCTGCACAAGACGATCCCAACTTGGTTAGCTGAAATGGTGCACATCTTGTACAACATTCTGGCCAGACTTGCACAAAATACTCAGAGACTATTTGCAATTTTAAAAGACATTGATCTTGAAATTTAACCATCATTTTACTTTCACAGGATCCCCCAGAAAGAACGTCGCCCCCATGACAGCTGGAAGTAATTCTAGAGGACGACGTCCCCTCTCCCAGTAAAATTTACGCCTGGGTTTAGGGACATCATTTAGGGGTTGGGAGGTTGGGGGAGGAATTTTATAAGCTCAGGGATCATTTTGAAAAAAAAAAAAAGAGGGAATGATGGGATAATAGATTTATAATTGTGAGTTACTGCTTTTAGACAAATATATTGGTATAGATTCTTGTATATTGATACAAAGTTAAATTATATTGACTATTGTATGCATGCATGTTTCTATCTCTGTTTAAAACATTTTTTATGTATTGACATATATTGTATTGATAAATACATATTGTATATATTTACCATATTGCAATGTACATTTCTACCTCTGATTAAGATACTTATATAATGTTTGTGTATTGATATATATTTGCCATATTGCAATGTATATTTGTACAGTGTTTATATTTGGAGGTCATTATCCTCATTTGTTACACAGTTGTTTATTGTCTTAGTCTTTAAGTTAGATAGATATTGAGAATTATATAGATAAATAGTCATCTAAGTTTGTCATTTATAATCAGACTAATCAGGTTCTTTAGATATATAGAGATTATACTCAGTATAGATAGATAATCTTCAACCTCTTCAAAGAGCTGTAGAAAATGGCCTTTAATCTAACTCAGAGTTTCGTGATAGTGAGACACAATTGCTCCTGGCAACACCACTCTATTCCCGAGAGAATGTTGAGCACCAAAGACACTCTACCTGGAGCCTTTCTATTTGGCAGAACTGGCCTTTGGGCAAAGAAATGCCCATACCTCAACCACTGACACAGATACAGAGCATGCATCAATGGATAAAACAGGACTGTCATATCCTGCCAAGACAGGGTAAGATAGTTTTGAAAAGTTCCTTGCCTTAATAATGGTATGTCAGTTATGTTAGGCCTTAGCCAAAATTGGTTGACTCAACATTGCAAACGAGACTTTGGGTGATTGCCCAGGTAGTCAGTGTCTCTGTCAATTGTTGCACATTTTGGATATATCTCGTTTGTTGAGTAGTGTTTATTCCCTTCTCAGATCTTTGACTGAGTTGAAGATTATATAATTGTAGTTACTCTTTACATTATTTGGACTCCTTGAGATAGAATGTTTAGCAAAGCTTTTGTTCTCAATATTGTTTGTTATATTTATTATTTGTTGTTATTGTATGTAGTTGTATTTGGTTTAGTTCTGTCTTATTTAGACAAAAAGGGGAGATGTAGGGATAAGTCCCGCTCCTTAGGGGGCATGTTCGCTTCGGGCTAATGTCTGCCTATAAATTTTGCGAGTGTGCTCCGAGCTGTCTCTTCTGCTTTCCTGGTCTCCGCGGGAACGGTGGTTCTGTAAGTCTATTTCTACATTAAAACTATATATATTTTTACAATCTGTCTGCATTCGTTTACGCCGCTACAACCTTCTTTGTCTCTTTTGACTGTTTTTAGCTTGAAGTCTGTTTTGTTAGATATTAGGATAGCTACACCCATTTGTTTCTTAGGTCCATTTGATTTTTTTCCCAGGCTTTTTCTCTGAGATGATGTCTGTCTTTGGGCTTGAGATGCATTTCTTGTATGCAGAAGAGGGATGGATTCTGTTTTCGGCTCGTTGTCATTTGGCTTGACTGAGATTTTTGGCGTTTGCAGAGAGCTCACATTAGGAAAAATTCCTAACATCTGGAGGTCCCCACCGAGATAGGGTGGCCTTTCCCTGCAGCCTATGGCCATGCATAGAAAATGCCCTAGTCCACAATCCAAGCTCTCCATGCCAGGCTAAAACCAGCTCCCGGACTACAGCAGCTGCATCTTGGTTGAGTCCCCTTTTCTTGTCTATGCTATAGGGTTTTGGGGGACCCATTCGTATTTACTTTTGTCAATTATAGGACTCTTGTGGAAGACAAAGTCTGATCTCAGCAACTATGCTGGGCCTAGCTGAGGTGAATTTTGTTTGTTTTAGGGACAATTAGCATTCAATTTTCATGACCCCATTTAGGCCTAAGAGCTATTTTGGCAGACAGGCTGTAATAGATTTAGGCCACGCAGTTGGGGATAGACTTTAAAATGGGTACTTGCAGTTCAAAGTCAGATTCACTGTTGCCCCTGGGATGCCTCTTAAAGCTTTCTATCCTCCAGGACCTAGAAAATTTTTGTTGCCATAGGGACAAATAGACAGAGCTTACATATGTCCATGGTTTTTGGGCTCTGAGCTCCCACCCTTCCTTCAGTAGCCAGTGTCTCATGGCACCTGTCTTAGTAGCTAAGGCAGCAACACCTTCAAATTCCTGGTCATCTGGGAATTGGGACCCCAACAATTCTAGCTGGATTATGCAACCAGAGGCACTGGCCCCTCCCCCACTCCCTCAAACCCACACTACCCCCCCTCCTGAGGAGCAACATTCTCCACATTCCTCTCCTTCCCTGTCTACCCCCTCCCTTGCCAATCCACCAATCCAGAAGTTCAAGGTCAACTTCCACCTCCCCCACCTTCTCCCCCCTCTCCCACCTCCCAACCCTTCCTACCCTTGGACCCCCCCCTCCTCACACTGGGCCCCTCCAAATCCTCCCTAGTCTCCCCCCATACCAGATCCCACCATAGCTCTGCCCTTCTCTGCCCTCTTCGGGAAGTGGAAGGAGTCGATGACATTATCAAACTTCATGTTCCCTTTTCTCTTCCAGATCTCTCTCTGATAGAAAAGTGGCTAGGTTCTTTTTCTACTAAGCCTTCTTCTTATAGTAATGAGTTTCATTACAGAGGCGAAACATTATCATTCGTTGCCTCCTTCAGGGTATGGAAATGGTCTTGGAAAAAAGTAACAATCCAGCCATTTTTAAAAATCAATTACAAGAGACCATGGCCCAATATACCAGGCTAGATCCAGCCTCCCCAGCGGGAGCCAAGGTCTTGGATACCCATTTTACTTCTCAGTCAGCACTAGATATTTAAAGAAGTTAACAAAGGCTGAGGAGGATCTCCAAACCCTATACAGAAATTGGTAAAAAATAGGTTTTTTTGTTTTGTTTTTTCGAGACAGGGTTTCTCTGTGGTTTTGGAACCTGTCCTGGAACTAGCTCTTGTAGACCAGGCTGGTCTCGAACTCACAGATCCGCCTGCCTCTGCCTCCCAAGTGCTGGGATTAAAGGCGTGTGCCACCACCGCCCGGCGGTAAAAAAAAATAGTTTTAATGCCCAAGAAGAAACAGCTGAGTCTTCCCAACAGCCAAGGCTACAACAAGCAGCTACTCCGCAGGCAGACCTTACTAGTTGCCCTAAGTCCATGGGAAGGGGGACAAGGAAAGCCAACCACACGGCTCTACCCTGCTGGAGCCCAACCTAAGTCAACCTCACAGGCGGGCTGTTAATCACAATGCCCCCGTGTGGACTTGTCCTCTGTGCCATGCCACAGAGGTCCGGCCCCACCAACATGGACAAGTGAAACTGTGTCAGCTTTCAAACTTCTCAGCCTTGCAGGGGATTGACGCTGCCCAGACTTGGTTTATCCCATAACCCTATCTGAGCCTAAGGTAAAGCTGCAGGTAATGGGTAAGTCCATTACTTTTCTTTTGGACATAGAAGCTCCCTATTCTGTTCTAACATCTCATTCGGGCCTTATGTTCCCCTCACCAATTTCAGTTATGGGGGTAGACGGGACCTGTTCCTCCCCACTTAACTTAAAACTTTGTCACTGCCCTGCATTCTTGGAGGATATTTTTCCCCATTCTTTCTTAGTGATACCTCCTTGCCCAGCACCTTTACTGGGTCGAGATTTCCTTATACTCCTAAGTCTCTCAAACCTTGATGGACAGGACCTCACACGACACCTGCCTTTTCACCTCCCCCAAGGAACAGAAGCCTGGCGTCGAGTGTGTACCCACTAACACCCAGCTCTCCTCTTCCCCACGTCACCCCATGCCTGCAGGAAGTAGCCAGACTTGAGTCAACGTCCCCTTTTCCTAAGAAAGCCTAAATGTTAGTCAAAATATCACTTCAGCTTGCTGTCACCCCTTATACAAACAGTCTGGAATGCAAGTCCTGGACTCTGGTCTCCATCTTTGAAGGCCCTGCCCCTGTGCCCACCAAACCTTGAACACACCCACCCCACTCCCACACACCCGTGAACACAGGAATCCCATTAAACCTGGATATCCTTTAATTTGGCTCGTTGTCATTTGGCTTGACTGGGATTTTTGGCGTCGGCAGAGAGCTCGCGTTAGGAAAAATTCCTAACAGTCTTCCCCCAGCCCGACCGCTACAGCAGACGGGAGAAACTGGAGCGATGGGGTCTACTAGGTCCTTGGACGAGTACATCAGCAGTTGCCAGGTAAGATGGGGATTCAGAGGTAACACCAGACCCTAACCTAGCCACGCCTCAGGTGAAGGATAACCAGGAACACCTGACTGCACCTGTGGCTAAGATTCATTCCAGCTGTTTTAGGGAAGTTACACTTTCAAAGAGTCCTCGTGGTTCGCGCCCCCACAAGCTCTCACCCTCCCTCGAGAAGATTCTCGCCTTATGTTTCGCTCACTCAAAGCCATAGTGATCAGACACTGGGACAGCCAGCGAGAGTGGCGAGCACTGCTCAAGCGCAGGTCAGTGGGTCCTAGTGCGCACGCGCAGTTCTCTGGGTGCCCTCTTGCTTCAGCTCTCGCAGGGCAAGGCACCGCCTAACGTCCGGCTCCGCCCCTTGAGTTGCCATGGAGACCCAGCGGCCAAAGCCCGCCCGGGACAGCGCCCTGGGCCTGGTGGCCTCTTGCGGGCTTTGCCTGGGAGATGTTGCGCCTCACAGAGCTTTCCGGGAAGAGCGCGGACTCGGCGGAGATGCGGTCCGGGTCCCTAGGCCACTGCAGGCACTTCTTTTGGCTGGGCGTCGCCTTCGACACGGTGGGTGTGGCAGTGCTGTTCACTGGCGTCTTCGCCAACCTGTTTTTCTACGACATGCTGCTCTATCTGGGTTCCATCATCATCTTCGTCAGTCTCTTGTGGTGGATCTTCTGGTACACCGGCAACATCGAGGCGCTCCCGGAAGACCCCTTGAGGAGGACTTCGCCTCGCGCGGGAGAGGTCGGTATGCACCGCAGCGGCAGCCGTCGCTTCTCACTGACCATCAGGAGCGTCTCCAACACCTTCCGGCGGATTCGCCGGCAGCGGCGGCGGCGGCTCCTCCCGAGGGTCCTCCAGATGATGAGTAGCCTCAGCTCGACCGACCTGGGCCAGCTGGAAGGGAACAGCGATGCCGGGACCGAAGGTGGCAGAACTTCGTTCCATCCGGCGAAGCCTGTGTCCATTCTAAACAAGCTACAGCTTTGCTCAATCCAGGCCTCTAAGAGCCTGCCTTTGGTCCCTTTGCAACATCCTCTCACCGTTTGTACTTCTCGGAGTCAGCCTGTCTTTTCGGTGACCTCACAGTGCTACCCTCTGGTGTCTGGAGCTTCTGGCAGCTACTCCCAGATGGCTTTGTCCTCTGACAGTCAGGTGCCTGAGGACCTTGACCCTCAGGGGCGATCTAAGATCAGTGTGGCCTCTCGGATCTACCCTGTGGAACGGGTAGACAGTCAGAGCCACCTCCTGGTGCCTGTGCCCTCTGAAAGTTCCCCTGTGGTACCCCTGACCTCTCAGAGCCAAGTGCAGGACTCTGTATCCTATGACAGCTGCATGCCTGTGGACCTTGACCCTCAGGGGCGATCTAAGATCAGTGTGGCCTCTCGGATCTACCCTGTGGAACGGGTAGACAGTCAGAGTCACCTCCTGGTGCCTGTGCCCTCTGAAAGTTCCCCTGTGGTACCCGTGACCTCTCAGAGCCAAGTGCAGGACTCTGTGTCCTCAGGCAGCTATATGACTGTGGACCTTGACCCTCAGGGGCGATCTAAGATCAGTGTGGCTTCTCGGATCTACCCTGTGCAACGGGTAGACAGTCAGAGTCACCTCCTGGTGCCCATGCCCTCTGAAAGTTCCCCTGTGGTACCCCTGACCTCTCAGAGTCAAGTGCGGGACTCTGTGTCCTATGACAGCTGCATGCCTGTGGACCTTGACCCTCAGGGGCGATCTAAGATCAGTGTGGCCTCTCGGATCTACCCTGTGGAACGGGTAGACAGTCAGAGCCACCTCCTAGTGCCTGTGCCCTCTGAAAGTTCCCCTGTGGTACCCCTGACCTCTCAGAGCCAAGTGCAGGATTCTGTATCCTATGACAGCTGCATGCCTGTGGACCTTGACCCTCAGGGGCGATCTAAGGTCAGTGTGGCCTCTCGGATCTACCCTGTGCAACGGGTAGACAGTCAGAGTCACCTCCTGGTGCCTGTGCCCTCTGAAAGTTCCCCTGTGGTACCCCTGACCTCTCAGAGCCAAGTGCAGGACTCTGTATCCTATGACAGCTGCATGCCTGTGGACCTTGACCCTCAGGGGCGATCTAAGATCAGTGTGGCCTCTCGGATCTACCCTGTGGAACGGGTAGACAGTCAGAGTCACCTCCTGGTGCCTGTGCCCTCTGAAAGTTCCCCTGTGGTACCCGTGACCTCTCAGAGCCAAGTGCAGGACTCTGTGTCCTCAGGCAGCTATATGACTGTGGACCTTGACCCTCAGGGGCGATCTAAGATCAGTGTGGCCTCTCGGATCTACCCTGTGGAACGGGTAGACAGTCAGAGCCACCTCCTGGTGCCTGTGCCCTCTGAAAGTTCCCCTGTGGTACCAGTGACCTCTCAGAGCCAAAACCCGGGCTCTGTAGCCAAAGAAGGCCAGCTCCAGAATCTTCCTTCTGCCTCTCAAACTCAGCCTGAGACCGGTAAAAGCTTCTGAGAGCCATACTTTGGCATAGAGGTTCCTGTGGTACCACTTGCATTTGCCCAGACTTCTCAAAGTCGTTCTTCACATGTCCAGGAGGTTCCTAAGAACTCAAGTGCTAAAGCTGCTGAGACTCTCCCAGCAATCAGCCAGAAACTAGCTGAGGAACAACTTGACCCTTCATTGTTTGTCTCTGAGGTCCCAAATTCAGATAGGCATTGTGACCCTACTGGCAACCTTCCAGCCACCAGTGGGGTGAGAAACAGTTACCCTTTCTAAAGGAAGCAGACCCCAGCCATCCGAATGTCTATTCAGGCCTTTGCCAAATAAGTGCCTTGGAGGAAAACTTACCTACATTACCCTTTTTATTGCCACTGTCCTGGTAGCTTCTCAACTCTTGTAATTAGAAAAAAGTGGCCTTGGACTTCAGAGATAAGTCACTTTGAGAGTTGGTAGGCTTTTAAAACTAGTTCTCAGGTTTTGACTACTTTATCAGACAATAAAATGTTGTTTTGTTTAAGGTTAGAGGAAAGGCCAGAGGTGTGTAGTTCTTTAGGAAGTCCTGAAGAGGCAGGTGGAGAATTGGATTCTGTAAGACTGCTCCTTGAAGAAGACAACTTCAGTTTGCACAGGGACATGGCATTAAATGACACTGAATCTTAGGAAGAGAGTTAATCTTTTTCAATACATTTGGTTTTTGCCAAAGAGGCTATATTTTGTTGGGAGACAATGCTCTTTAATACTCCTCTAAAGCTTCAGTAGGCTAAAACTAAACTCAGCTAGAATTTAATAATCTTTGCAAAGATTACAAAGATTAAAAACCCTATCTCAAAAACAAAACAAATTTTTGTTTTTTCTTGTTATTTTTCAAGACAAGGTTTCTCCGTGTAGCCCTTGCTATCCTGGAAGTCACACTTTAAGACCAAGTTTGCCTCAAACTCAGAGATCCTCTGCCTCCCGAATGCTGGGATTAAAGGCATGGGCCACTGTGCTCTGTGAAAATAGATTAAATAAATAAATAAATAAATAAATAAATAAATAAATCTTAAGCAAGACATAGTGCAAACAACTTTGTTGTTGGTTGTTTTTTGTTTGTTTTTGATACAGGTTTTCTTATGTAACAGCTCTGGCTGTTCTGAAACTCAGTTTGTAGAACAAGCTGACCTGGGATTAAAGGCATGCACCACCACCGTCCAGTTAGTTCACACAAGTTTAATGGAAGACAGGCAGATCTCTGTGTGTTTGAAGTCAGCCTAGTTCACATACCAAATTCCACAAAAGCTAGGGCTACATGGAGAGACCAGGTCTACTCATCTCTTTTTTTTTAAAATGATTTATTTAACCTTATTATGTTCATTGGTGTGAAGGTGTCACATCTCGTGGAACTGCATTTTCAGACAGTTGTGAGCTGCCATGTGGGTGCTGGGAATCGAACCTGGGTCCTCTGAAAGAGCAGTCAGTGCTCTTAAGCACTGAGCCATCTCTCCAGCCCCAAGAGACCAGGTTTAAAGAAAGAAAGAAAGGGCCCTTTAATCCCAGCACTTGGGGGCAGAAGCAGGCAGATCTTTGTGAGTTCAAGGCCAGCCTGGTCTACAAGAGCTAGTTCCAGGACAGGCTCCAAAGCTACAGAGAAACCCTGTCTTGGAAAAAAAAAGGGGGGGGGGGAAGAAAGAAAGAAAAAGAGAGGGGTTTGGATTTAGTAGCTAAACCAGTTTAGTGCATGCATGCATACATATACACAATGCTGGACTTAGGCTTCTGCACACCTGTAATTTTAACACATAGGAGGTCATCATCGGCTATATAGTGAGTTTGAGGCTAGCATGGGCTACATGAGACCCTATATGTCTGAATATGGGTAGTGCATGGTTGTGTATGTGCCAGCTGAAGCCAAGAGGCACCACATCTTCTGGAGCTGGAGTTAGCAAACAGTTGTGAGCCATCTGATAAAGGTGCCAGGAACTGAATTTGAGTCCTCTGGAAGAGCAGCAAGGGATTTTAAGCAATATGCTCTCTCTCTGGGACTTTTTTTTTTTTAAAGACAGAATCTCAGGTAGCTCAGGCTGGCCTCAAATTATGTATTTAGCCAAGGATGACCTTCAACTTCTGATCCTTTGGCCTAAATCTACCTGATGCTGGGGTTCTAGATATCACTACCCCAGGTTTGTGAAGTGCTGGGGATGGAACCCAGGGCTTTCTGCATTCTGGGTGAGCAGTCTACTGAGACCCAAGCCCAGCACACCACATCTAGCTGCTTTGCAGAATCTTTAGCAGGGTTGAGCTGTGTTTGTTGTTTGCAGTTCTAGTGGGTCTGTCTGTAAAGTAATAGGAATAGGCAAATAATTGAGATAAATTTCTAAGGTTCTCTCCATTTAATTATAAGCCCAAAGTAGACCTTTTAATTGTTAGCAACAGTTCCTAACCAAGTAGAGGCTCCATCAGTGTTCATCTTGCAAAGTACTTTCAGGTATTTAATTTCTTATAGAGATGGCATCATGTGGAATTACTGCTTACTATAATAGCCCATCTATGCATGTTATTAACAAGGTAGGTACTTCTCTAAAACAGAAATATATGTGTTTTTCCCCCATAGAGGTCAGGGTAGTAGATATTTTTGATTTTATGGGTCAAAAGAAAGAAATCAAAGTTGTAAGTATCCTGGTGTGGTGATACATGCCTTTAGTCCCATAACCTTAGAAGTAGAACTCTACAAATATGGTGCCAGCCTGGGTATCCATGGCTACATAGTGAGACTGTCTTTAAAATGCTGTGAGTCTACTTGTGCAACCACCCTACTCTGTCTGTAGCTCCTTTGGCTCCAGTGACCTCATCTGGAATCATTCACTTAACAAAGAACAAGTGATATAGGGAGAGGGGACTTGGTAGAGCAGATCTACAGTCAACACCATCTTTTCACTCTGCCCTAGGGACACCCTGATGTGGTCCACTATTCTCTCAGAATACAGAGCCTTCTCAGTTTGCTGGTCCAAGATGATGCAATTTGCTAAGCTTCTGACTCTCAGATGGAGAATCCACCTTTCAGGACCTGGTATTTTCCAACAATAGGGCTCATGTTGTATGGCAATATCTAGGTTCCCGGGAAGGCCACTAGTCAAAAGAGGCAGGCCCTGGGAATGCTTATCTGGGAATTGATTTGCTAACTTGGTTTTTGAGACTCACCTTGAGACTCTATGATGGTATAAAGCTGGGATACGGAAGGTGCCCCTCAGTACCTAGTGTGTAGAGAGCAGAGATGCAGTGAAGCACCCAACAGTGTACAGAATAGCTTGTGTGATACACAACTGTCTGACCCACAGTATCAGGAGGATGAACCCAAGAAGCTCAAATCTGTGTCACTGAAACTGTATATTAGTGTGTGGAGGCTCTCTGCTGTAATCAGTCTGCACACTTGGAAAGGTGAGGTAAGGGAATTGAGAGCTGGAGACTATCCTGGGCTATAAAGAGAGACTGTGGCTCAAAAAACAATAAAACTGGGCTGGAGAGATGGCTCAGAGGTTAAGTGCACTGGCTGATCTTCCAGAGGTCCTGAGTTCAGTTCCCAACAACCACATGGTGGCTCACAACAATCTATGATGAAATCTGGTGCTCTCTTCTGGTGTGCAGGCATACATGCAGGCAGAATGCTATAAATCAATAAATCTTAACAATAACATTTAAATTGCCATTTTCATAAGCTTTTATTTTTTTATTTGCTATTTATACTTTCTGAGTGGCCTGGAACTTACTATGAAGTCCAGGCTGGGCTAGACTTTGCAGCATCCTTCCTGTATCTACCTCCTGAGTGTTGGTGTTATAGGTATGTGTTACATCTTTTTCAAAAAGATGGGTCTTGGGTAGGCAAGAGTGTTCATTGGTGGCAACACTTAGCACCAAGACTGATGACCTGAGTTCTATCCCAGTACCCATTAGAGAGAACCAACTCCTGAAGGTTGTTTTTTGGCCACCATACATATACCCTGGCATGTATATCCTCAAAATATATATATATATATATATATATATATATATATATATATATATATATATATGTTTAAGCCATAAATGAGTAACTAACTTGAGACCCTTAGGTTACGTCTTATGTTCCTTATTGAATAAGCATACATGAATTGTCTCTTCCCCGCCACCGCCTCCCATTTCCCTCCCCCTCCCCCAATTAAGTCCCCCCCCCAGCCTGAAAAGCAATCAGGGTTCCCTGTCCTGTGGGAAGTCCAAGGAACCCCCACCTCCATCCAGGTCTAGTAAGTTGAGCATCCAAACTGCCTAGGCTCCCACAAAGCCAGTGCGTGCAGTAGGATCAGAAACCCATTGCCATTGTTCTTGAGTTCTCAGTAGTCCTCATTGTCCGCTATGTTCCGAGAGTCCGGTTTTATCCCAGGCTTTTCCAGACCCAGGCCAGCTGGCCTTGGTGAGTTCCCAGTAGAACATCCCCATTGTCTCAGTGTGTGGGTGCACCCCTTGCGGTCCTGAGTTCCTTGCTCGTGCTCTCTCTCCTTTTGCTCCTGATTTGGACCATGAATTTATTAGTAATAATAGCTATTGGGTGTTTATAATACAATAGGAGTGACTCAAGGGAGTTGGATACTGTTGTTATCTCCACTTAAAGGATGAGTTTGACACTGAGAGATTAAATAAATTTTCCAAAATCATACAAATACAGGTGCTGGAATTGATATATCATATTTTATATGGATATATGACAAAATATTCTTCCATATTAAAGTTATTATTCAAGTAGGTGTTCATAACTATAAGCTCAACACTCTGAAGGTGGAGGTGGGAGGATCAGGAGTTCAAGGCCATCTTCAAACACAAAAGTGAGTTTGAGGCCAGCTAGAGTTACATGAGACCCTGCCAATATTATTATTTTTTTTAATTTATTTATTAATTAAAGATTTCTGCCTCCTCCCCGCCACCGCCTCCCATTCCCCTCCCTGCCAATATTATTAAGGAGCCTTTTGACACAAATCTTCTTCTTCTTCTTCTTCTTCTTCTTCTTCTTCTTCTTCTTCTTCTTCTTCTTCTTCCTCCTCCTCCTCCTCCTCCTCCCTCCTTCTTCTTCTTCTGCTTCTTCCTCCTCCTCCTTCTCCTCCTCCTCCTCCTCTTCTTCTTCTTCTTCTTCTTCTTCTTCTTCTTCTTCGTTTCTCCTTCTCTTTCTCCTTCTTCTACTTTTTCTTGAGACAAGGGTTTTCTGTAGCTTTGGAGCCTGTCCTGGAATTAGCTCTTGTAGACCAGGCTGGCCTCTAACTCACAGAGATCCACCTGCTTCTGCCTCCTGGGGTTAAAGTGCTGGGATTAAAGGCGCGCGCCACCACCGCTCATCCTTGACACACATCTTAAGTGTAACTTAAATTATAATACTACAGGTCAGTGAATAGATTAATTCTCTATTTAAACCTTTGGTTTCAGCAAGAAAATGAGAATTTGAAGTCTGTGTTTTCTTGTTTTATTCTAGATTATCACAACTATCATCTCAAATAAAATTGCCTTTCCCCCCAGACCTTAACAATGTATCTACATATTTCACTGCTAACTTGAGAAAAGCAAAAGTTCTTATCTTGCTTTAGAAACTTCTGTCTGGGGCTGGAGAGATGGCTCAGTGGTTAAGAGCATTGCCTGCCCTTCCAAAGGTCCTGAGTTCTATTCCTGGTAACCACATGGTGGCTCACAACCATCTGGAATGAGGTCTGGTGCCCTCTTCTGGCCTGCAGACATACACACAGACAGAATATTGTATACATAATAAATAAATATTTTTTTTTTTAAAAAGAAACTTCTATCTGGAATCCTGACCTATTCCAAACCAATAGACTGCCTAGTCTTTTTTTTTTTTTTTTTTTTTGGTTTTTCGAGACAGGGTTTCTCTGTGGTTTTGGAGCCTGTCCTGGAACTAGCTCTTGTAGACCAGGCTGGTCTCGAACTCACAGAGATCCGCCGGCCTCTGCCTCCCGAGTGCTGGGATTAAAGGCGTGCGCCACCACTGCCTGGCTACCAATCTTGGTTTCTGTGGCACTGAGATCAAACCCAGGACTTCATACAGGTTAGGCCAGCACTTGACTAACTGAACTGCGTTCTTAGTCAAAACTGTTTTTTTAAGTTTTCATTTAAATTTAGTTCATTTTTTTACATTTTTATTGATATTTATTGAGCTCTACATTTTTCTCTGCTCCCTTCCCTGCCTCTCCCCTTCCCCTTTCTATCTTCCCCCAAGGTTCCCATGCTCCCAATTTACTCAGGAGATCTTGTCTTTTTCCACTTTCTACTTCCCATGTAGATTAGATCTATGTAAGTTTCTCTTAGTGTCTGAATTGTTGTCTAAATTCTCTGGGATTGTGGTTTGTAGGCTAGATTTCTTTGCTTTATGTTTAAAAACTACATATGAGTGAGTGCATGTGATAATTGTCTTTCTGTGTCTGGGATACCTCACTCAAAATAATGTTTTCTAGCTCCATCCATTTTCCTGCAAAATTCAAGCTGTTGTTATTTTTTCTGCTGTGTAGTACTCCATTGTTTAAATATACCACATTTTCCTATCCAATCTTCAGTCGAGGGGCATTTAGGTTGTTTCCAGGTTCTGGCTATGACAAACAAAGCTGCTATGAACATAGTTGAGCACATGTCCTTGTGGCACTATTGAGCATCCTTTGGATATATACACAAAAGTGGTATTACTGGGTCTTGAGGAAGGTTGTTTCCTAATTTTCTGAGAAATCGCCACACTGACATCCAAAGGGGTTGTACCAGTTTGCATTCCCACCAGCAATGCAGAAGTGTTTCCTTTTCCCCACAACCTGTCCAGCATAAGTTGTTATTAGTGTTTTTGATCTTGGCCATTCTTACAGGTGTAAGATGGAATCTCAGAGTTGTTTTGATTTGCATTTCTCTGATGACTAAGGATGTTGAACATTTCCTAAAGTGTCTTTCAGCCATTTTAGATTGCTCTGTTGAGAGTTCTCTGTTTAGGTCTGTACTCCATTATTTTATTGGATTATGTGATCTTTTGGTGTCCAATTTCTTGAGTTCTTTGTATATTTTGGAAATCAGACCTCTGTCTGATGTGGGGTTAGTGAAGATCTTTTCTCATTCTGTAGGTTGTCATTTTGTCTTGTTGACCATGACCTTTGCTTTACAGAAGCTTTTCAGTTTCAGGAGGTTCCATTTATTAATTGTTTCTCTCAGTGTCTGTGCTGCTGGGGTTATATTTAGGAAGTGGTTCCCTGTGCCAATGCGTTCAAGTGTACTTTCCACTTTCTCTTCTGTAAGGTTCAGTGTGGCTGGCTTTATGTTGAGGTCTTTGATCCATTTGGACTTGAGTTTTGTGCATGGTAATAGATATGTGTCTATTTTCATTCTTCTACATGTTGATGTCCAGTTATGCCAGCACCACTTGTTAAATATGCTTTTTTTTAATCCATTTGATATTTTTTGTTCCTTTATCAAAGATCAGGTGTTCAAAGATGTGTGGATTGATATCCAGGTTTTCTATTTGGTTCCATTGGTCCTCCTGTCTTTTCTTATGCCAATACTAGGCTGTTTTCAGTACTCTATCTCTGTAGTAGAGTTTGAAGTCAGAGATTGTGATGCCTCCAGAAGTTCTTTTCTTCTACAGGATTGTTTTGGCTATCCTGGTATTTTTGCTTTTCCAAATAAATTTGAGTACCGTTCTTTCGAGGTCTTTGAAGAATTTTTTTGGGCATTGCATTGAAAAAAAAAACCATATAAATGTCTTAAATGTAATTTTTTAAAAAGATTTATTTATTTATTTATTTCTTATATATACAACATTCTGCCTCCATGTATGCCCTATGCCAGAGGAGGGCGCCAGATCTCATTACAGATGGTTGTGAGCCACAATGTGGTTGTTGGGAATTGAACTCAGGACCTCTGGAAGAGCAGTGTTCTAACCACCGGGCCATCTCCCCAGCCCTTAAATGTAATTTTTATTTTTTATTTTTATTTATGTATTTGAAACAAGGTTTCTCTATTTAGTCCTAGCTATCCTGGAATTTGTTGTGTAGACCAGGCTGGCCCCAAAGTCATAGATCCTGCTGCCTCCCAAGTACTAGGATTAAAGGAATGCCACCACCCTTGGCTTAAATGTATTTTTTAAGAAGCCCCAAACAAAAGTAGCAGCCAGGTGTGATGGTTCATAACTCTAATCCCAGCCCTGGGGAGGTAGAGGCAGGAGATTCATCTAAAGTTCAGCACAGCCAGAGCTAAAACCTAAGACCTGCTAAAATACAATGAAACAAATCACCACCGTAAAACCTAGGAAACAAACTATACTTCCAATGATAAGCACTCAAAATATGTAAAATGTTAAAATTGAACAATTTATGCTTTCTTCTACAGAATATCTGCCATGGTTGGAATCTCTCCCAAAGTCATTTGCTAAAAGTCAGTTACCAAGCCGGGCGATGGTGGCGCATGCATTTAATCTCAGCATTTGAGAGGCAGAGGCAGGTGGATCTCTGTGAGGTTGAGGCCAGCCTGGTCTATAAGAGCTAGTTCCAGGACAGGCTCCAAAGCTACAGAGAAACCCTGTCTCGAAAAACCAAAATAAATGAATAAATAAATAAATAAATGTCATTTACCAACATAAAGCAATAAGAAACTGCTTTCCTTTCTTTTTTCCTTATAATTAAGTATCCCTGTCTACATAGTGAGTTTGAGGCCAGCATGGGATACACAAGACCTTGCCCTAGTTACTGTTCTGTTGCTGTAATAAAATACCATGACCAATGCAATTTATAGAAGAAAAAGTTCACTTTAGCTTACAGGTCCAGAGGGTTAGAGCCCATGACGATAATGACACCATGGCAGCAGGCAGCTAAAGCAGGAACCTGAGAGATCACATCTTCTGCCATAAACATGGAGCAGAGATTAAACTGAAAGTGGGGTTTTTATGAGTTCTGAAAGCCATCCCCCAGTGACATAGTTCCTCTAGCAAGGCTTAGCCTCCCAAAACCTCCCCTAAGGAGTGCCGTTGACTGGAGACCGAGTGTTCCAATACCTGAGCCTCATAAACAGGGGAGAGGGCTCATCAGGTAGAGGGCCTTTAGGGCAAGCCTGCTCACCTGAATTCTTTTTTTTTTCTTTTAAACACTGCTTGGCCCTTTAGTCTCTAGCCCTTACTGGCTAATTCTGATATCCCGATCAACCCATTTCTAATAAACTGTATAGCACCGGTCTTACCAGGAAAGATTCAGCATGTCTGACCTGGCGGCTTGCTTCATCGTGTCTGCCTGGGAGAGGGGAGCATGGCCTCTGAGCTCACTTCCTCTTCCTCTCAGCATTCTGTTCTGTTTACTCCTCCCACATATGTTTTAACCTATGGGGCCAAGCAGTTTCTTTATTACTTAACCAATGACCTTCCTCCATCATTTCCCCTTTTTTCTGTTTAAACAAAAAGGAAAGGCTTTAACTTTAACATAGCAAAATTACATATAACAAAACAGTTATCACGTAAAAATTACAATATTTACATCTATTTTATCTTTTTTCATAACTAAGGAAAACTATAACTATGTATATACTCTTTAACTCCATCAAAGACTCCAGAAGGATATAATATTACCTAAGTAAATGAGAAGTAAGCAACTTACAAAACTCTAGAAATCACAGAGACATCTTGCTACCTGGACAGTCACCCAAAGTTTCTCTGTACTGTTGGGGCATCCATCTTCAGCCTACAGTCCCATAGTTTCCAGCAGACATTTCCATGAAGCAGGAAATTTCAAAGGCAGTCAGTCACTATCTGTTGTGTCCTTCAGAATGTCTCGCAGACTCTTTCATGAATCAGGAACCCCGAAAGATCATCTCACCTTTAGGCAAGTTCAGTAGTTCTCTCTCTGCGGGTTCTCTGTGTCCAGTTTATGTAATAGTCCAGGCAAGAACAGTTTCTTGCCCAAATGGCTATCAAACTCCATAAGGATCCTCTTCAATGCCCATCTTCCTCTTGAAGTAGATTGGTGCTGCCAGGAGCAGAGTGTCTCATTGTCATGAAAATTCCTAAGTTATTAAAACATTTAAAATGCCATATTCCATTATCTTTGAAAAATATGAAGAATTCCTATCTAAAATATATCTATGTACATCTAGAAAATCTTTTTTTAAAATATTTATTTATTTATTATGTATACATTGTTCTGTCTGTGTGTATGTCTACAGGCCAGAAGAGGGCACCAGACCTTATTACAGATGGTTATGAGCCACCATGTGGTTGCTGGGAATTGAACTCAGGACCTTTGGAAGAGCAGGCAATGCTCTTAACCACTGAGCCATCTCTCCAGCCCCCATCTAGAAAATCTTAACTAACATGACTACAAGCTTGACTATTATTGATTATCCAATAACAACTTATATACATTACATTTTTAAGTGAACTACACAATCACAATACCTTAATCAAGATCAGAAATACATATACATATAACAAAATTGACCTTAAATCTCTATCAATAAGGCAAAATCTATAGTAATGTAAATTATTCATATCTATATCATATCTCCCTTTAAATGTAAAAGAACGTTTATAAACCATATTTGGGAACATGGGCGCAGTTTTTTCTCTCCAAACTGGTTCCTGCTGAATGGGGGTGTCGTTAATTAGGTCTTTCATGATATAACCTGTGTGCTAGTTTCATCTCAGTTGGCAGTTGAGCGAAGCAATTTTCTGAAGGTGTTCACAGCAACTCTTCAGGAGGGCGTGGTCCATCATACCATATTGGGATAGAAGCAATCCACAGACTCTCACCCTCTGTGAAAACAAAATAAGAAACTCCTTTCCAAAGCATCATGTCCTTAGATCCAAATTTCAAAGTCAAGGCATTTTCAAAATATCTATGTTGGATTAGTTCAGCAGCATTTATAAACAAATATCTTTTGGCATCTGTTGCTCCTTCCTCAGCATTCAAACAATTCAAAAAGAGCATAATAGCATACAGTATCAAGATTCTCTGTGTATTTTCCATCTTTGTGTAGCTTTGTTTTAATCTCTATTTCGTTTATTTTTACTTTTAACTTTTTGCTTTTTGAGACAGGTTCTCCATATATCTTTGACTTGGAATAACTCTATAGACCAGGCTGTCCTTGAACTCTCAGAGATCTGCCTGTCTCTGCCTCCCAGGCATTGGGATTAAAGGTGTTGTGCTATCACACCTTGAAGTCACAGAGGTCAATCTCCCTCTGCCTTCCAAGTGTTGGGATTAAAGGTGTGTCCTACCACACCCAACTACTCTCTTTCTTCCTTTTTTTACTTTTAAGAACTTTTCGCTTGCATATATTTTTAACACACTATAAATTATTTGAATTTTTTTTTGTTTTTTAATCTCTCTTTTTTGACCACACGAGCCTTTAAATTACTGAGCAATATGGGTAGGATTAAAGCAGTGGCTTTGCCAGCTAGATCCAGTCCATTCCTTAGCTTTCCAGCCTCATGGCGGAGATATAGGCTGTAGCCATGTTTATAGCCACAACTCTATGGCGTTTCAAGGTCCTTGCCAGCAAGCGAGCTGCAACAGACAACACTCAAGTCCTCTCTCTGTAGTCGGCCCTCCTGCTTCAAACAGTCAGAGTTTGCCCTGGCCGGACGGCCCAGAAAGCCGGCATTTTTAAACGGTGCAGCTTTTTTCCTGCAACGGCTGAAAACCAAAAAGCATGCAGTCAGCTTTTATCAACACCATTTAAGTGTTTCGTGGCAGGACCTCTTAATGAGCTGCAGGGTTTTGCAGTGAAAGCTGAGTCAGGAAGCCTCTCTTAGATGAGAGCACTTGCTTGCCTCTAGCAAGCAGAGTAGACCCAAGAAATTGCTGCTACCAAGAAAACATGCTTTACTCTATTCTTTCCCAAGATTTCTCAGGCTTTCTGTGGATTCAGTTGTCCACACGTCTGGGCGCCATTCTGTTGTAGGAGCTGCGGGCTGTGTTCCACCACCCAGCTCCCGCCACCGGCTAGCTTTACCCGAAATAACAACACACAAACTGTATTCTTTTAAACACTGCTTGGCCCATTAGTCTCTAGCCCTTACTGGCTAATTCTGATATCCCGATCAACCCATCTCTAATAAACTGTGTAGCACCGGTCTTACCGGGAAAGATTCAGCATGTGTGACCTGGCGGCTTTCTTCATCGTGTCTGCCTGGGAGAGGGGAGCATGGCCTCTCTGCTCACCTGAATTCTATACCTGGAACTTGTATAAGTTGTCTTCTTATACACATACAATAAGTACATCAAAAATAATAAATTTGATAATTGTCTTTTTAGTTCAATTTGTGAAATGATGGATTACAGACATATGTTTAAATGATTCATCTACTATAGTCCCCTAAGTAGCCGGGCTACACACCTGCAGGATCACACCAACCTCTCCAGCCAGTATTAACTGGATTGCAGGAGGGTATGAGCCATCTCTCCAGCTCCTGAGGGTAATGTGTTTTGTTATGTGTATATGTATTTACTTATATTTATGTCTGTCCACCACTTATATGCCTCCTGCCTTTAGAAGTCAGAAGAGGACATCAGATCCTGGTATCTGGAGTTACAGTGGATTATCTGCTGCCATGTGGGTGCTGGGAATTGAACCAGGGTCTCATGGAAGAGCAGCCAGAGCTCTTAACTGCTGAGCCATTTCTCAAGCACCAGGTTTGTTTTGAATTTATTATGTATATAGTGTTCTGCCTGCAGGCCAGAAGATGGCCCTAGATTTTATTATATATGTGATTGCTGGGAATTAAACTCAGAACCTCTGGAAGAGCAGCCAGTACTCTTAACCTCTGAGTCATCTCTTCAGCCCCGTCCCAGGCTTTTAAAAAGACATTTTATTTTTCTTTGTTTTTTTTATTTTAAATATTTATTTATCTATTATGTATACAATATATGCCTGCAGACCAGAAGAGGGCACCAGACAGATGGTTGTGAGCAGATGCTTGTGAGTCACCATGTGGTTTCTGGGAATTGAACTCAGTACCTTTGGAATAGCAGGCAATGCTCTTAACCGCTGAGCCATCTCTCCAGCCCTAAAAAGACATTTTAAATTATGTGTTTGTCTGTATGAGAGGGTATGTGCACAAGAGTGTTCTGCCTGTGGAGCCCTGGGGCATTTGTATGTCCTTGAGCTTGAGTTACAGGTGGTTGTGAGCCACCTGATATGGGTGCTGGGAACTGAAACTGAACTTCCTGCGAGACCCATATGTGCTCTTTATTTCCTTTTTTTAAATGTTTTTTTTTTGTGTGTGTATGAGTCATTTACCTGCACATATGTCTGTGTACCACATACATGCTTGCTGCCTGAGGAAAGTGCTGAACCTTCATGTGGGTGCTGGCAATTGAACTTGGGTTTTTTTGCAAGAAGAGCTTGTACTCTTAACCACTGAGCCAACTCTCTAGGCCTACCATATGTGCTCTTAACTGCTCTGCCATCTCTCCAACTTGAGGACTTGTTTTAATTATTTTCATTTCATGTGTTTAGGTGTTTTGCCTAAATGTATGTTTGTGTACTACATGAGTACAATACCAGTTGTGGCCAAAAGAGGGTATCAGATCATTCTGGAAGTGGCTCACACCCTAATCTTAACCCTAACGAGGACTCTGAGCAGCTGAGCCATCTCTCCATCCCCGAGTTACTTGTTGTCGTCGTTGTCTTGTTTTTGGGTGTGTGTGCATGTGTATTCGTGCTTTATAATATACTTGTATCTTTAGAACAATCCTCTGCTTGTCAATGTTGGCATGGGTTTCTGCTACTTGTGAGCCAAGAGATTTAGCTACCAGAAGCACTCCAGGGACGGTTGTAAAATTCACCTTTGAGAAAGACAGCTCTTTTGAAAAACAAGTTTAATGTGTCTTCTGGGTGTATGAAGTAAAGAAAACTTCACTCTGAAGGAGTGCAGAGCAACGATTAACAACTGTAATAGATAAGATGTAAAATGGAGGCTGTGCCCTCACAGGTACCTTACTAACACATGTGGCTGAAAAGAGACTTTTAATTTCCTTCATTAGGACTGATGACAAATGATGTTGATACCCTTGTGAAAACAAAACTGAATAAAAGAGCCAGGTATGATGGTTTATTCTATAACCTATGCTAAAATCCCATCACCCAGAAAAGTTGGAGCAAGAAAATTGCTGAGTCTGAGGCCAGGCTGGGCTAGAGTGAGATTCTGTCCAATAAGCTTGCATAAAGGAAGTTCTTTTTCACAGCAGGAAACCTGGTAGCTAATGAAACATGGTGACTCCCCAGCAAAGGGACATGACCAGTGAACTCCAACAATGACTTATTCCATTACACATTGTAAAGTGGTATACCTGCACATAAACCATGCCACATGTATAGAGGTTAGAAGACTACTTTCAGGAGTTGGTTCTCTCCTACCATGTGGGTCCCAGGGATTGAACCCAGGTTCGCCAGTGCGGCAACAAAAGTGCCTTTGCCTGCTGAGCCATCTCACTGGCCCTTTGTGGTTTTGCATGGTTCTTGTTTGCAGTGTTGGGGATCAAATGCAAGGCTTGTGCATGGTAGGGAAGCATAAACATGCTGTTTGCTATTGCTGTTGTTTCTTTGGGGTTTTGTTTTGTTTTGTTTTTTGGAGTCAGGGTTTCTTTATGTAGCTTTGGCTGTCCTAGACCAGGCTAGCCTTGAACTCACAGAGATCCACTTACTTCTGCCTCCTGAGTCCTGGGATTAAAGGTGTGTGCCACTACCACCAAGTTAAATATGTATTCAACATGGTTTAGTAGGCTAGGGTTTTTGTTGGTTTACCTTGGTTTGGTTATGTGAGACAGGGTTTCACACTGTAGCCCAGGCTACCCTGGCACTCAGTATGTGGCATGGGTTGACATTGGACTCCTATGTCTTTCTGCCTTAGCAGGTGGGTGCTGGGAACTGAACCTGCATCCTCTGCAAGAGCAACCAATGCTATTAACTACCAAGACATCTCTCCCTGGAACATTTCTTAATGTATTCAGATAATGGAATACAATATTGCAGAGAAAACTACAATTTTTATATTATATGTTATGGAGTGTAGAAAGTGTTGAAAGAGTAGCCATGTAATGAAGCATACAAAATTCAAAACCATGTAAAAAAAATTACACTGTCGACTGGGGTGTATCTTAGTGGCAGAGTGTGTGCTTGCTCAATGTTCTTGCCTCAAACCTCAGGACCAAAAATCAAATCAAATCAAATCTAACTCCAGTGGGGCATGGTGACGTGCACCTGTAATTCCAGTACTTGGGGTGGAGGCAGAGGGATCAGGAGTTCAGAGTCAGCCTTGTCTACAGCAGGAGCCTGAAGCCAGAAGACTCCACTTGCCATCATCTTAGACAGATGAGCAAACTATGTATCTACTGTGAACACTCAGGATTACTTGGGAGGATCCCGAATTTGAGGCTACATATTGACACTGTCTCAAACCTTTTCCCCCAAAGCACCCTGTTGAGGGAAAAAAAAATGCTATTTACATAAAGAGAATGGAAGAGCTGAGGATGTAGCTTAGTGGTTAAAGAGCTGGCCTTGCATGTGCAAGACCTTGAGTTCAATTCCCAGTACTCAAAATAAAACAAACCACATTTTAAAATGACTTTTAAAAACCAAGAAAAGGGGCTGGAGAGATGGCTCAGTGGTTAAGAGCATTGCCTGCTCTTCCAAAGGTCCTGAGTTCAATTCCCAGCAACCACATGGTGGCTCACAACCATCTGTAAAGAGGTCTGGCGCCCTCTTCTGGCCTTCAGGCATACAGACAGAATATTGTATACATAATAAATAAATAATTTAAAAAAAAAAATAAAAAAAAAAATAAAAACCAAGAAAAGGGCTGGAGAGATGGCTCAGTGGTTAAGAGCACAGGCTGCTCTTCCAGAGATCCTGAGTTCAATTCCCAGCAACCATATGGTGGCTCACAACCATCTGAAACGAGATCTGTCGCCCTCTTCTGATGTGTGGGCATACATGCAGGCAGAATGTTGTATATATAATAAATGAATCTAAAAAAAATATTTAAACTCTGAAGATGATCAGACAGGGCAAAGCGAAATTGGTGATCCTCGCCAACAACTGCCCTGCCTTGAGGAAATCTGAAATAGAATACTATGCCATGTTGGCTAAAACTGGTGTCCATCACTACAGTTGAGTTGGGCACAGCGTGTGGAAAATACTACAGAGTATGCACACTGGCCATCATTGACCCAGGTGATTCTGACATTATTAGAAGCATGCCAGAACAGACTGGTGAAAAGTTAAAAGTTTTCCTTTAATAAAACTTTACCAGAGCTCCTTTTAAATAAAACTGTGTCTGTTTGGATTGTTAAAAAAAAAAAATTAAAAAAACCAAGAAAAATAGTGCCTTTGGAGGAAGACAAAAATAAAGTTGTAAGCATTAGAGCTCAGATGGGAAGGTATCCTGGGAGTCAAAGAATACCACAAAGTCCCATCCCACAACAAACCTCACACAAGAGATTGGGAGGGGAAAATCCAGGAGGGAGCTGCCTCTGCTGGGGCAAAAAACTGCAGCAAACTGAACAGGATACAGGGCTTATACAGCTTCTTGGGAAGGGGTGGAACTTTTCAGGGTGGAGATTGCTGAGATTTCATGTCCAGAAACTGGGCTTTTACTCTACAGATGGGGGCAGGGTTAAGCAGTTAGAACAGTTAGAGGTCCTTGGGGGAGAGACCTGGCCATTCAAGTGGCTCGAGGAACCCTGGAACTCACCAGTGCTGCTTGGGGTTCTGCTTCTTGAGTTAGGTGGCATAGTCATAGGTGTTGTTGGTTTTTTTTTTTTTAATATATGTTCAGCTCAAAATTAATGGCATTATGGTTGAATCGGCAGTTACTTGAGAGTTTATGTTCTTCATGTGTCATACACATGTATTCTGTTTATCTCATTTTGCTTTTCTTTGTGATAGAGGGGAGTAGGTTTCTGCAAAAACAGCTATCCTAAAGCATTGATTGTGCTAATGTGCAATTATTTCCCCTGCTCCTAAGAAACTTTAAAACAGTATCAGATTCAAAATCGGTTCAAGGATGACAGAACTTGGATTTATGATGCTGCAAACCAGAGCTGTGCTTTTTAGTTAACATGATGCTGAAGATAATCTTGTCTTAATTTTTTAAAAATGGTTTATTTCATGTGCATTGGTGTGAAGGTGTCAGATCCCCTAAAACTGGAGTTACAGACAGCTGTGAGCTGCCATGTAGTTGCTTCTTTTTGGTCTGGGTGACATTAGTTTCTTTTACAAATTTACAAGTGGAGCTCAATAGTAGAGCACCCAACTAGTATGAACAATGGTCTGGATTCTATCAACATCTTGAGAAACAAAAAGTATGCTTGAGATCAAATAGCTCTTTAAAACTGTTTCTAAGGGGCTGGAGAGATGATTCAGCGGTTAAAAGCACTGGCTACTCTTCCAGAGTTCCCGAGTTCAATTTCCAGAACCCACATGGTGGCTCACAACCATCCACAATAAGATCTGGTGCTTTCCGCTGACCTGCAGGTAGAACACTGAATACATAATAAATAAATAAATTAAAAGAGAACTGTTTTTAAACTTATTGTATGTGTTTGGGTGTTTTGCATGCATATATGTCTGGGCACTATGTATAAGATCCCCTGGGACTGGGGACTGGAGTTACAGACAGTTGTGAGCCATTACCTGGGTGCTGGGAATAGATCTGGGTCCTCTCTCTTTTTTTTTTTTTGTTTTGTTTTTGAGACAGGGTTTCTCTGTGTAGTCCTGGCTGTCCTAGAACTCGCTCTGTAGATCAAGCTATCCACAAACTCAAGAGATCTGCCTGCCTCTGCTGGGATTAAAAGCCCTCATTCACTACGATAAACTCTCAAACCTGGGTCCTCTTAGCCATGGAGACAACCCTCCAGCCCTCTCCTGTTTTTTCACCACTGCCTCCAGGCTTCCGCATGTCATGTGTTTCCTAGAGAATAAGATTATCGTGTGTTTAAAATGGCGTACAGATCATGTATTTTGTTCAGCCAAATCTTTCCTCTGTAAAGACTTGATTTCCTCGATTCGATTTAAGTGTTGTGTGCATGCGGGTGCTTGCTTGTGTTTTTGCCTGGAAGGCTAGTCTGGCCGGTCGGTCAGCGGGTCCCAAAGATGCTTCTGTCTCCATCTCTCCAGTGCTGGCATGACTAACATGACGCCGGGCTTTTACTAACCCGGGTCCTAGCACTTTACCGTCTAGTCTTGAACTCCTGTTCCTTCTGCTTCCACCTTCAGAGGCCGAGGTTTCAGGTGCTCGCCAGCATGGCAGGATTCTTCTGGAGGAAGGCTTTGAGGAACGCAGCCACTGACTGGCTCGTAGCTGCCCCAGTCTATTAGGCACGCTTCCCAAAGGCTAGGGCCGGCGGGGCCTTCCAAGGCGAGTGCCACGCTCCCCTCACATGGGCCCCGATTGGCTGGAGGCTGCCTCTCCAAGGCGACTTCCGGGGTGGGCCGGCGGCCGTGACTTCCGGCAGCAGGCGCTGCGCTTGCGCTGCTTTAACCCGATGGCGGCCCCGCTGCTTCACACGAGTTTGCCGGGAGATGTGGCGGTTGCGGCCTCTGGCACGCTGGGCGCGTCGCGGACTGGGTAAGATCCGGGCGGCCTTCCCCTGCGTGTCCCGGCTCGAGCCCGCTGTGAGCGCTCGGGGCGTCCGGAGGACTGAGGGGGTGGGGGCGAGGGGTGGGAGGGTCTCGAGGCCCGAGAGCGCCGGGCCCGCGGGCTCGGCCCTGGTGCGCAGCAGCCTCGCGTTCCCTCCGTGAGGGCGAAGGCGCCGTTAGTCAGCCTTGTCTGTTCCATTGTCTTCCGCTTGAACTCCTGGGACGCCCTTGTGGGACTCTAGGCCCGTCGTCTGCGTTTTATTCTTCCCTCCCTTAGCGTAGATGTGGACTGCATTCCCTGGACTTGGGATTTCTGGGTGAATGCTGTCAGTGGTGACAAACTGAATTCTAAACTTTGAAGTTTGTTTCTGCAGAAGTGAGCAGCAGACCCAGTTGTCCTTATCTAAGCAACATTTTTAGGTTTTGTATGACTTTGTAAGTGAAGGAAACGTTGTAAAGCACTTAGCATAATGACAGTTACTTCTGAAGTGTGGACACTGGGGACAATAACTCATCCAGAGATGGACGTTCTCGGGCTCAACAGCTGGACAGGGACAGCAGTAAATGAACAAGATCAGTTAGAGCTGTGGAGAACTAAATACTGCAGCAGTTCTGGTGGAGAACTGGTATTTGCGCTTCAACCTTGTATGTATGTGGGAAGAGTGTTTCTAAAGAGTAGCAAGTGAAATGGGAACCAGCTTGACAAGTTTGAAGAAGAAAGGACACCGTGCTTCTTTCTAACAAATGCTTCTACCTCGAGATCAGAGTTAGACAACTTCCCTCCCTGTTAAATGGGATCTTATAGGATTAATGCAGGAATTTGGAGTCTTTCATTTTTTTTTCCTTCCCTTTCTCTTAAAAAAAAATGAAAAATAAATTTTGAGATTAAAATCTCACTAGGCCTAGGTTGTCCCTGAACTTCTGGATTCTGCCTCAGTCTCCCAAGTGTTGGTTTTTCGAGCATGTAGTATTTTCCCTTTAGGAGTTTGAGTTTGGATTGTTATTCTAAGTCCCATGAGAAGACAGTTGCTGAGTGAAGAATGAAAGGTGGGGATAAGATTGGAAACATGGATAACATTTAAAAATGACGTTGGTTCAGTCATGTTCGCTGTTATTCTGTGTCATGCATTTAATACCTGGTACTTCTGGTTCGTCAGGCTTTCGGATATGCTTGCATTAGAGAGTGATTTCTTCAGTTCTCCCCCAAGAAAAGCTGTTCGGTTTGGTGGAACTGTGACAGAAGCCTTACTGAAATACAAAAAGGTATGAGTAAATACTCTGGGCTTGACTTTTGTCAGACAGAACACAGTATGTGTTACACTGCAGAGCAGGTTATTAAGGCCTTGGGTTCCTGCTGAGTGCCTCCCACCTTCCAGAAACAACCACAAACACAGTAAACATAGTAACATGAACGTGAACATTTATGTGTGTGTCTTTGTTTAGGTTTCTCAGTGGTGGGGATTAGATCTGGGACCTTGTCCACTCCAGGAAAACACTTCCCCGAGTTGAGCTCTTTTAATTGCCTAAATATAAATTTTACTCTGGGTTTGGTGAACACTTGGAGGCAGAGGCAGGTGGATATCTGTGAATTTGAGGCCAGCCAGGGCTACACAGCCTCTGTCTAAAACAGTGGTTCTCAACCTTCCTAAGACTGCAATCCCTTAATATAGTTTCTCATGTTGTAGTGACCCCAACCATAAGATTATTTTCTTTGCTCCTTCTTTTTTTTTTTTTTTTTTTTGGTTTTTCGAGACAGGGTTTCTCTGTGGTTTTGGTTCCTGTCCTGGAACTGGCTCTTGTAGACCAGGCTGGTCTCGAACTCACAGAGATCCACCTACCTCTGCCTCCCAAGTGCTGGGATTAAAGGCGTGCGCCACCACCGCCCGGCTTGCTACTTCATAACTGTAATTTTGCTACTGTTAAGAATAGTAATGTAAGCCAGGTGGTGGTGGCACATGCTTTTAATCCCAACACCCAGGACGCAGAGGCAGGTGGATTTCTGTGAGTTTGAGGCCAGCCTGGTCTACAGAGCCAGTTTCAGGAAAGGCTTCAAAGCTATAGCTGTCTGGAAAAATTGAAAAAGAAAGAAAAAAGAGTAACAGTGTAAATATCTATGTTTTCTGTTGGTGTAGGTGACCCCTGTGAAAGGGCCATTCGACTCCCTGAAGGGGTTAAGAACCCCTGGTCTGGAAAGATAAGGAGTGGAGGGAGGAAGTATTTTTAGACGCCATATTGAAGTAGAATATTTAGTGATATGCATGATACTGTCAAAGTAGTCAAAATGCATTTGCTGAAGTTTTATACTTTACAGTGTAGTTTTGGCTGTCCTGCAACTCATTTTGTAGCCCAGGCTGGCCTTAAACTCACAGAGATCCGCCTACCTCTGCCTCTTGAGTGCTGGGATTAAAGGCATATGCCACTACCACCTGGCTTATTTATTTTTAAAATTATTTATTTGTATTTTATGTACATTGATGTTTTGCCTGCATGTATGTCTCTATGAGGGTGTCGGATCCCCTGGAACAGTAACTATAGACAGTTGTGAGCTGCCATGTAGGTGCTGGGAATTGAACCCAGGTCCTCTGGAAGAGCAGCCAGTGCTCTTAACTGCTGAACCATCTCTCCAGACCCTACTTATTTTTGGGATAGTCTTGCTCCAGTCTTTTTCTTTTTCTTTTTTTTTTAAATATTTTTATGGTTTATTTAACTTTATTTTATGTGCATTGGTGTGAAGTGTCAGATTCCCTGGAACTGATCTTCAGACAGTTGTGAGCTGCCATGTGGGTGCTGGGAATTGAACCCGGGTCCTCTGGAAGAGCAGTCAGTGCTCTTAACCACTGAACCATCTCTCCAGCCCTTGCTCCAGTCTTTTTGCCTCAAGCCTGGAATTACATAATCCCATTAAAAGTTTTAATCCCTTGAATAGCTCTGTCTGTTCTGGAACTGCTTTGTACACTAAACTGGTCTTGACCTCCCAGAGATCCTCCTGCCTCTCCCTTTTTACTCTGCACCCCTATGCCTGGCTCTACTAAACCATTTTATCTCTCTCTCTTTTTTTTTTTTTTTGGTTTTTCGAGACAGGGTTTCTTTGTGGTTTTGGAGCCTGTCCTGGAACTAGCTCTTGTAGACCAGGCTGGTCTCGAACTCACAGAGATCCGCCGGCCTCTGCCTCCCGAGTGCTGGGATTAAAGGCGTGCGCCACCACCGCCCGGCTACCATTTTATATCTTAAGGAGTTACCTAAGCTTCACTTTAGAAGAATAAACTAGAGATGTTTGGTTTTGTGTTGTCTAAGTGGTTCCTCTAGATCTCATCACTAAAGATATAACATAAATGATTGTCTTATAATTCCTAGTCATACATATGAATAGATGCTGTCTTAATTCTTGCTGACACATCACAATGTTTTTTATCTCCTATTTAGAGAATTTTCACTAGTATCTGATGTAGTAAAGTGTCCATACCCTGGTTAGTTGAATATGAGTGACTGTTGACTCTTCTGTTGTTGTAGACTTCTGATGCAGCAAGTTTCTTGCTGCCTTAGTTGTTTGTTTGCAGTGTTAGGGATTGAGCCTAGGATAAGCCCATGAGCTCTAGCTGCAGCCCTTTTGTTTTTTTACTTTTTTTTTTTAAAGGATTTATTTATTATGTATACACTGTTTTGCCTGTATGTGTCCCTGCAGGGCAGAAGAGGGCACCAGATCTCATTAATGGTGCTTGTGAGCCACAATGTTGGTGCTGGGAATTGAACTCAGGATCTTTGGAAGTCAGTGCTCTTAACTTCTGAGCCATCTCTCCAGCCCCGTTTTTTTTACTTTTTATATTGAGATGGGGTTGCCCAGATGGGTGGCCTTGGGCTTGTTATCTGAATATTTGGGATTTTGAGTATATAAAATGACCAGGACTGCCTTAAATAAGAATTCTTCAAAGTTGTATAGTCTTGACTTTATTATTGTAAGCGATGTATAGAAGTTCTACAGGTCCTTTTGTAGTTCTCTGAGATATCAAGGAATAATAAAAACTCTGGCTGGGTGGTGGTGGTGCATGCCTTAAATCCCAGCACTTGGGAGACAAAGGCAGGCAGATCTCAGTGAGTTCTAGACTAGCCTGATCTACAGAGTGAGTTCCAGAACAGCCAGGACTGTTACACAGAGAAACCTTGTCTTGAAAAATGAAACAAAATTCTGTTAATATTTAAAGGAAACCATAGTAATTGTACTTTAATTTCTTCTCTTTGTTTAGGGTGAAACAAATGACTTAGAGTTGTTGAAGAACCAGCTCTCAGACCCTGATATAAAGGTAATTTAAAAACATTCTCTTAACTTTTTTTTTTTTTGTTCTGGTCTGCTTTGGTTTGGGTTTTCGAGGCAGGGTTTCTCTGTGGCTTTGGAGCCTGTCTGGAGCCTGGCTATTTATCATATTTAATTGTGTATTTTACACATGTGTGCATGCTACAGCAAGTGTGAAGGTCAGGGGACAATTTGTGGGAGTTGGCTCTGTCTTTCTACCATGTGAGCCTCTAGGATTGACCCCAGGTTGTAATATTTTTACCGATGATCCTTGTCTGTCGTTCAAGACTTGCTTTCTGTGATCCTATCTTACTTAACTCAGTGTTTCTCAGCCAGGAGCAATCTTCCCCTCTAGCAGACATTTGATGATGGCTGGGAACACTTTTAGTTGTACGCAGTAGGAGGAAGGGGATACTCCTGGCATCTAGTGGTTGGATGACTGGACTTCCTGCTCTCTCCCCACACTTGGTTACTTAAAGGGCAGACTACAGAGATAGCTAGTAGTTAAGAGCACTTAGTGTTCTTTTCTTTCTCTTTCTCTCTTTTTTTGGAGAACTAGCTCTTGTAGACCAGGCTGGACTCACACAGATATCTATCTGCCTCCCGAGTGCTGGAATTAAAGGTGTGTACCACTGTCACCCAGTGCACTTGGTCTTCCAGAGCACTCTGGTTCTGTTCTCAGCATCTACATGGCAGCCAACAACCGTCTTTAACTATTTCAGGGGATATGGTACCTTCTGGACTCTGCAGTCTCTCTTGCATGCACATAATGCATATGCATACATGCTGGCAAAACACTCATAATTATAAAATAAAAAATAATTCTTAAAAAAAGAAGGAGCGAGGGGAGAACCATGAAGACTTAGTGAGTTGATATCCAGGATTCCTTAGGACAGTCTCCAACATGAAATAAGGGCTTGTCATTTGGAATGTTCCGCTTTACGAGCACACCCCCATTCCTTCTGCCTTATTTACGTTTAAGTCAACATATCACTACTCTAGTGACTTGATAAAAGTTATCAGTGATCATGTTTTTATCCCTAGTAATTTTTTGTTATTTTTTTTTTTTTTTCCTGCAGAGACAGGGTCTCTCTACATATCCCTGGTAGTTCTGGAACTTTCTATGTAGACCAAGCCTCAAATGAGAGAGATCCTTCTGCCTCTGCATACTAAATGCTGGAATTAAAAGTGTATGCCACCATGCCTGGCTTCCCCAGTAATTTCTCATAGTCTCATTTTAGTGGCATTTGACAGCCTCACACCAGTTCAGCAATAGACACTGTTGCCCACCCACTTAAAATCGCCTTCATTTTCTGTGATCTTTCTGTCTTCTCATCACTTCTTGTCACATTGTTGGTGTGTTCTTTGTTTTATATATTACCTTTTAATAGTTTACCTAGTTATTTATTTATTTTGGGACAGAATTTCTCTGTAACCTTGGCTGTCCTGGAACTTTCTCTGTAGATCAGACTAGCCTTGAACTCACAGATTCTCCTGCCTCTGCCTCCCAAGTGTGGGGATTAAAGGTGTGTTCCACTACCACTTCTGATGTGTTCTTAACTTTGGAACTGAGTGGAGTTTTTAAGGGTTTATTTTGTTTTATGTATATGAGTGTTTTGCTTGCATGTGTGTGTGTTTACTCTGTATGTGCATGCCTGGTGCAGAGGGAGACCAGAAATTGTGAGCAGTCATGTAGATGCTGGGAACTGAATCCAGGCCCTTTGGAAGAGCAATAAATATTCTTTTTCTTTTTCATTCTTTTTGTTTTGTTTTGTTTTTCAAGACAGAGTTTCTCTGTATCTTTGGAGCCTGTCCTGGAACTCGCTGTTCATAGATTAGGTTGGCCTCAAACTCACAGATCTACCTGCCTCTGTCTCCCTAATGCTGGGATTAAAGGTGTGCACCACCACCGCTGGGCTGCAATAAATATTCTTAACCACTGAGCTTCTTCTCCATCCCTTAATTAAAAAAATTATTTTTAAAGCTCTGAAATTTTTAAAATTTGGTTCTTTTCTTTTATTCAGTAGAGTTTTAGTGTGTGATTGCTATAGGCTTTGCAGTCTACATGTGTCTTCGTAACTCCTTAATGCATGTGTTATAGCTCCTGTTGCTCCTGTGGACCCCAGACTTGCCTCCTAACACCTGTTCATTGCATCTTCCAGAATTGCTAATGTTCTCCACTGTGATGAAGTCAGACTGATCTCTTCCCCAAGCCCACTTTTCTGTAGCCTTCTGTATGCTAAACTGGCTTTATTGCTTACATAGTTCTTGAGTAAGGGACCTTGTAGTCTTTCTGGACCTTCTAACCTTCTGTATCTATTCATCCATGTTGGGGCAAAACAAACAAACAAAACCTTTCATGTGCGATTTTGTTGGTGTTCATAAATCTGAATTCCTCTAGTAACTCTGTATTCTTTAGATCCTGCTGTGCTCTGTCCTCTTCCCTGTAGATGTACTTTGAACAGTGAAGCCTGACTCATCTCTCCATAGGACATGTCTAGGCATGTTATTCCTACTTAACAACTTCACGCCTGTAGAAGAATAGAGATTAACCTCTAGTACAGTTGGTGATAAATAGTCTTTACTGTGTTCAGTCTTAAGAGATACACATCCCCCAAGTTTGCCACCTTCTACCTGTATGTCTTTGGATGTCTTTGTCGCTTGAGGTCTTCCTTAACACTTTATTTGAACATTGGCTCAGACAACATTGCTTCCCTCCCCAGTGAGTTCTTGCTCTTGTGCTTTAGTGTCCTCCTCTGTAAAATGGAGATCAGTAGTACCTGTTCTGTAGGGTGGTTGTAAGGAATAAATGAATTAACATATGATAAAACCTTAGAACACTGTCTGGTACATAGTAAATGTCATATCTTTTTTTTTTTAAAAAAAAGATTTATTTATGTTTTCTGTATGTGTGTTCTGCATGCCAGAGAGGGCATCAGATCCTATTATAGATAGCCACCATGTGGGTGCTGGGAATTGAACTCAGGACCTCTGGAAGAGCAGCCAGTGCTCTTAACCACTGAGCCACCTTTCCAGCCCCATGTAAATGTCGTATCTGTTTATTGCTACTACTGTAATCTGCAAACTGCTCTCTTTCAGATCCTGGTGTAATGTCAGCTGCTTTGAGCTTTTTCTGGTTCTCTAAGCACATGGTGTATCCCTCCTTGGGTCCATTTCCCAGACCCAGAAGATGTTTCTAATTATATACCCAGCATACATGGCCTCTGTGCCCTACCTGACCCTTTTTTGCTCCCCAGAATTTTCTTTTGGCTTGCTATAATATATATATATATATATATATATATATAGAGAGAGAGAGAGAGAGAGAGAGAGAGAGCGCCATATTGATTTACTTTCAGTTTTCTGCAGTGTCCTTTTCCTGTAAGAAATATTACCCTTAAAGAGCACCTGAAGTCTTCAAGCTTTCCTGAGCTTTACCTTTTTTCTCTGGTCCAAAGGGCCAATTTATTTGTGTTGCACTCTACTTTCTGTGAGCAGGTTCTCACTCTAGTAACTTAGTGTTGAAGCTAGAAGTCAGCCTGAACCCAACCCTCAGCAGATCCTTTTTTATTTTTAACTTTAAAAAATGCATTTAGCCGGGCAGTGGTGGCGCACGCCTTTAATCCCAGTTCTCGGGAGGCAGAGGCAGGCAGATCTGTGTGAGTTCTAGGCCAGCCTGGTCTACAAGAGCTAGTGCCAGGACAGGCTCCAAAGCTACAAAGAAACCCTGTCTCCAAAAAAACTAAAAAAAAAAAAAAAAAAAAAAAAAAAATGCATTTAACTGGGCATGATGGTACACATCTTTAGTCCCAGTACAAGGAGGAAAAGGCAGATACAGGCAGATTTTTATGAGTTCGAGGTCAGCCTAATCTACATAGGGAGTTCCTGGACACCCAGGGCTACATACAGAGACCCAGTCTCAAAACAAACAAAAAAACAAAAAAATTGCATATTTGTGTATGCGTGCATAAGATGTCAGGGTCCTTTAGAGGTAGAATTAGGGGCAGCTGAGAGCCAAATATGTGGAAGCTGGGAACCTGGAGGTTAAACTTGGATTCTCTGCAATAACAATATTATCTCTTAACTGCTAAACCCTTTGTCCAGCCTTAGAACCAGTTTTTTTTTATATCATATGATAGTTTTGTGATTTTGTTGTGGTGCTGGGGATTAAACACAGGTCCTTGTGCATTACTAAACCAGCACTCATCTATTTATCTGCAGCCTTAGCTCATCTGCAGGTCCTTGGCACAGTAAAGATGAAGATGATAGCAGCTGTGTCTGCTTTTTCAGAGTGCTACAAGTAATCTGTTCCTAATCAGCGCTCACCACTGAATCTGCTGTCCCTGACTGTTCTTGTAGTTCTTATTTTTTCAATGTTGGGGTTTGAAAACTAGGATATAAGCATGCTGGTTAAGGGCTCTGCCACAACCCCAGTCTTTTTTTTTTTTTTTTAAAGATGTTTTGTGAACCACTATGTAGATGATGAGAATTGATTCTGTGTCCTCTAGAAGAGCGGCCAGTGCTTAGCCAGCTCTCCAGTCCCTGGACCAGCTACTTGCCTTCCATAGTTACATGGCTTCTGATGGTCAGACTCAAGGTGCCTAGCTTGTGCATACGTGCTGGGCGTTAGGTCCAGGGTCTCCAACATGGAAGGAAAGCATTGAGTCCTACACTTAGCCCTTTGGCTTAATAGGTATATAAGCAAGGTTTGGTCTGGAACTTAGTATATAGCTCAGGTCTTGAAACTTCAGCTTCTCACATGCTTAGATTATAGGAGTACACACCGTGGTTAGCCCCTCTGGCATATTTTAGTGGAACGTGTTTGTTTTCCTGAATTTAAACATGCTATTGATAGATGATAGGTACAAAGTATATCCATTACTTTTCTGTAACTTTAGACAGTTTATGATTTTTTTTGTTTGTTTGTTTTAACTTAAGGATGACCAAATAATTAACTGGCTGCTGGAATTTCGTTCCTCTGTCATGTACTTGACAAAAGACTTTGAGCAACTTATAAACATCATCTTGGTAAGTTTACGCTAATTCACTGACTAAGAGCTTAGTTAATATTTTGAAAACAGTATATAGCTGTTACACCTTTTGCATTGTCTTCCTTTTCCATCTCTAGAGATTGCCTTGGTTGAAGAGAAGTCAGACAGTGGTGGAGGAGTATTTGGCTTTTCTTGGTAATCTTGTATCAGCACAGACAGTCTTCCTTAGACCGTGTCTCAGCATGATTGCTTCTCATTTTGTACCTCGTAAGTAGTTGTTACTTGCTTGTAAAAATGAACTTTCTTCTTCCTCTCCCCTTCCTTTTACTTGCTTTCTCTGCCCTTGCCTCTCTTATTCTAAAGTAGTTTATTTGGCTCACAGTTATGGTCTAAGGTCATGTGCCACTTCTGATGGCTGCTACTTTGCTTGCAGAGCCCTGTTTTGGCACAGGGTATAATAGGCAGAAAGCGTATGTATGTCAATGTAACTTTTTTTTTGTGTGTGTGTTTTCTGCTTGTATGCAACCCTGTGTACAGTGACCAAAGAGTCTGGAAGAGGGGTTTAGATCCCTTTGAACTAGAGTTCAGAGGCATTTGTGACCCATCATATGGGTAATGGGAATCAGGTCCCCAGGCAGAGCCATCTTTCCAGCATCCCTCTCTCCTTCCACCTTTCAAATTTTCTGTTCCTTGTTTGTCCGTGACAGAACACTATAACAAATTTTCTTTTTTCTCCAAAGCCCGAGTGATCGTTAAGGAGGGCGGCATAGATGTTTCAGATTCTGAAGACGAAGACGACAGTAAGTATAAAAAGAGTCAGAGCAGCGTGCATCGTCTCATCCTTGAGAATGTGTTCTAAGTGACGTCTCCTGGAGACCACAGCAAGTGATAACCCTTGATAGAATCTTGTTGGTTTTTTGAGACTTACTTACTGTTTAGCCCAGCTGTCTTGGAACTCACTAGGTTGGCCTTGAACTCAGAGAGATCCACCTACCACTGAGATTAAAGATGTTTGTCACCACACCCAGGTTTATAGACTATTTTTGGCACATTCATAGTGTGCAGTCATCCCCCCCCCCATTGGAGACGCGTTCTTTTTTTCTTTTTTTTTTAAATATTTATTTATTTATTTATTATATATACAATGTTCTGTCTGTGTGTATTGCAGGCCAGAAGAGCGCACCAGACCTCATTACAGATGGTTGTGAGCTACCATGTGGTTGCTGGGAATTGAACTCAGGACCTTTGGAAGAGCAGGCAAGCTCTTAACGGCTGAGCCTTCTCTCCATCCAGCCCTGGAGAAGCGTTCTTATGTGTCCTTGAACTGGCCTTGAATTTACATAGCTGAAGAAGACCTTAACTTGTGCTCCTCTTGCCCCTACTTCTTGATTACTGGGGTTGCAAGAGTGTACTGCTATGTCTGTTTTATGTAGATTCATCTCAGTGCTTTGTAAATGCTAGACAAGCAGTCTACCAGCTGAGCTAACCCCCCCCCCCCCCCCCGCCATTGTTTTGTTTTTTTAGGTTAGGGTCTCTGGCCTCCAACTCAGCAATCCTGCTCCAGCAGCTGAAGTGTTGCATGTGTTCTGTGTGCTTTGCCATTCTCAACTAATAACTCTAGCTCTTTCTAGATGAATCTATGCAGGTGTGATATAATTAATCCATTTAATACTCATTGTTGATTGAGGAGACAAACGAGGAGACAAACCTTGCAATTCCCTTTTTTTTTTTTTTTTGCTTGTTTGTTTGTCTTTTGAGACAGGATTTCTCTGTGTAGTCCTGGCTGTCCTCAGAGATCTACCTACTTCTGGAATTAAAGGGGTGTGCCACTACCTCCCATCAAACTTTGCAATTCTTATTTCTCATAGTTACTGAGTTTTGGTTAGAAAGTGTTTTTAGCTTCATAGCTTCAGAAACATGATTTTGAAGTTTTTTGTTTTGATGTTCATACTTTCAAGTTTTTCCTTGTAGATCTTCCTGCAAATTTTGACACATGTCATAGAGCCTTGCAAATCATAACAAAATATGTCCCATCGTGAGTATTGTTTTGTTGACTTTGAATCCTTTGAATCATGGTGTTTAGTTTAACAGGTTGAGTCTTAGTTCTGGTGGGTCACTTGCCTGTAATGTGTGCACACAGCTCTGGAAGGAAGAATTGAGTAGATTATAGAGTGTTAATAGCATCAAAAACTGGGTTATATTGCTATTTTTCAATTGTATTGATAACACATGTTGAAAATTCTATTTTCTATTCATTATGTTGTTTTAATTTATTTTATTAACTTACTTAAAAATTTAATTTGTGTGTGGGTGTAGGCACAGGTGTTGAGTGTGCCATCATGCTGGTCAGAGGACAGCTATCAGTAGTTTCCATTCTGCCAGCTTACCTTGTAGAAACTCAGGTGCCAGGCCTTGAAGGCAAATGTCTCTCCCTCTAAGTCATTTCATGCCTGCGTATCTATTTATATTTAACCTATACATAGTGCTTCTACCTCTCTTTTCTGTAGAAGTTGGGATTTTGCTTTTATCTTCAGCAGATATGATATCCAGATACTTTCTCTTTGAACCTGTGTGTACACTTTGCCGTATGAATGAATAAAATGTGGTTATCAAGAAGTGTGGCAGGCTTGTGGGTTTCTTTGGCAGTATAGACTTTTAGTTACTTTTGTTAACTAAAAATGGGAAGCTGGGGTGGAGTATTGTATATGTAACCTCAACAGTTGGGAAGGTAGAGGCAGGAGGATCATCCTTGGTTACACACAGTTTTATGCTAGTTGATGCTAGCCTGGGCTACACGAGTCCCTGCCTTAACCAAAAAATACCAAGTTAATGATACTTTGCCTCTTTAAATAATATACTTATATACTGGTACATGTTCTTAAACTGAAATCTGCCAATCTGTTGTAGAAGAAAAGCCTGTTTTTGACTTGCTGTTACTAACAAAGTTAAAAAAATAAAGTATATTTCTATGTAAGTTGTTTTATATTTTTCTCTGCAAGTCCCTGATTTGGGCCTTTAATTACTTGTGGTAGGGTTCTTTTTTGCCTCTTATTTCCTTATTTTTCTTAGGATGCAAATGCTAGCTTTTTAAAAAGTTAATATGGATTAGATTTTTTTTTTTTTTAAACAGGACACCATGGTTTTTAATGCCAATACTGGTAGAAAAATTTCCATTTGTGAGAAAATCAGAGAGAACATTGGTAAGAAATCTTTCATGAAAAGATTATTTTGTGACTTTATTTTAGATGATGTTATTAATTTCTTAAAAATGCCTGTCTAGAGTTTTAAACTCAAGATTCCATTTCATGGAGTGTTGTGGCGTAGGCCTGTTGTGATCCTAAGTGATCCTGACACTTGGGAGGCTAAGCAAGAGGACTTAGGCAAGTTTGAGGTGAGCCAGAGCTACAATGTGAGACTCTGGCTCAAAAATCAAAAGAGAGAGAAAGCTAAGAACGTTTCTCATATTCTTTTGCTGTGGGATAGTGCTCTTATACACTAAATATTTTCCACTCATTAGTTTAATAAAAGATTGATTGACCAGTAGCCAGGTAGGAAGTATAGGCAGGGCGGCCAGATCAGGAGAATTCTGGGAAGAGAAAAGGCAGACGCAGTCACCAACCAGACGCAGAGGAAGAAAAGGTGCCAAGCCATGTGGTTAAACATAGATAAGAATTATGGGTTAATATAAGTTGTAAGAGCTAGTTATTAATAAACCTGAGTTAATAGGCCAGTTTATAATTAATATAAGCCTCTGTGTGTTTCTTTGCGTCTGAATGGCTGTGGGACTGGGTGGAACAGAATCTTCTGTCTACATTCTTTTCTCTTTGTTATATTTTCTGAAATAGGGTCCTAATCTATGGCCCAGACTGGCCTCAACCGCCTCCTAAATGCTAGGATTATAGATGTCTCCTAGTGTCTAATTCCTTTCCTAGCTATATAACTTAGTACCATTTTTTGTTTTTGTTTTTTGAGACAGGGTTTCTCTGGAGCCTGTCTTGGCACTTGCTCTATAGACCAGGCTGGGGGGCTGGGATTAAAGGCACGTGCCACCACTGCCTGGCATCAATACCATTTTATTACTGTGTGTAGGTCATGGTCAACATCCATTTCAGAAATAATCTTTTGTGTTGGGTGCTTATACATATAAGAATTACCAGGAAGGTTGCAGATGTAGCTCAGTGGGAATGCATGCTTTGCATGTATAAGGTTCTGGGTTTGACTCCCAGTACCACAAGTGAATAAAAAAAATAATGAATATTACCAGAAGGTAATAGTGTATTACTGAGTAGAATCATTTACTTGTGGTGATTAGATTAATTAACATACGTACATTTGAATAGTTCAGTTTCTGAACTGACAGTCCCTTTTCTAGTCATGTAGTTAAAGTAGAAGTCATGTTTTGCTTAGGTCCTGAAACACTGCTGAATTGTTCATCATTTTATTTCTTATGCTTTAGGAATGTTATGTTCATAATTTACTAAGGATAAGTGTGTATTTTCCAACTTTGAGGCGTGAAATTCTGGAGCTTGTCATTGAAAAGTTACTCAAGTTAGATGTAAGTATCAGATCACCTGTATTTTTTTCTCTGTTTTCATTTATAAATTTTATGACTACATATTTTGTGTATGTGAACCAGTAAATAATATGGTAATTTGAATATAACTGGCCTCCATAATCCCATAATCCCATATTCTCATAGAAGGTGTCACTATTAGGAGGTGTTTCTTTGTTGCAGTGGGTATGGTCTTGTTGCGGGGTACGCTTTGAGGTTCCCTATACTCAGGGTACCACCCAATGCATCAGTCTCAGCTTCAGCATCACCTCTGCTATCGTGCGTGCCTGCAGTGATGACTGAACCTCTGATCAGATGTTTTCTTTATAAGAGTTGCTGTGTTCATGGTGTCTCCTCACAGCAATAGAAACCCTAAGACAAATAGCAGTGGAAACCAGTCCAGTTATTTGCTTCATTCTAGCTATACTTCTTTAACTTTACCTATTTTTGGCGGTTGTAAACAGTTCAGTCCTATGATTAGGTATGCACAGCCATACAAAGGCATCGTAGAAAGTGCCGTGAGCTAAACTGCCTTTCGGGACTGTACGGTGTGGATGTGAGGAAGGCCCAGATTGAATGTTCATTTGAGCTTCTGCATATGTTTTCTGTTTGAAAATTCTTATTTATGCGTACTATCTGGATAAACAGGTCAAACTTTTTTTTTTAAAAAAAAAAAACAAGAGAGGAAGGAGGCTGTGGATACATGTTCCCCTTGAACAGGTGTAGTTGCATATAGGACTAGTTGGAGAATACTCAGTAACTACCTGTAGCTGGGAACTAAGGACAGGCTTGTGGAACAATGCAGTCAGGATAGGGGAGCAGGAGTGGTCAGAAAAGGGAAGAAATGTAATCTCTGGGTATTGGGAGGATCTGGAAGAAGAAAGAGTTTGGTCAATACCATCAAGGATGAACAAAGCAAAAGTCCATGGACTTGGACTGCACAGGTAGCTTGAAGTGCCCACAAAAACTTAGCCTGGCACAGGTGCTTGGAAAGCAGTTAGAGTCTCCAAAGCCAGCTGGTTCGCTAGTCTAGCTTTATCTGCAACATCTAGGTTCTGAGAGACGCTGCCTTAGTGAATAAGGTTGAAATCAATTGAGGAAGACTCCTGATAACAACGTTGGACTTGCCCACATAAGCACGCCTACAAATCTAAGGTCACATACAAGGCCCTTAGATGTGTAATGGCTTTGGTGTTTCCTGAGATGGTTTGCCAGTCAATACTGCAGTCCGAGAGAGTAGAGGGTTAGGAAGAGGTTAGGAAGTATGTGGTGTGGGCATGGCTCAGAATTGGGGTTATTTGAATAGGACTGCAACCTGAGGAGCTACAACTCATTTTCTCTTGCTTTTGTTTTTTTGAGACAAGGTTTTTGTATATAGTCCTGGTTGTCCTTAAACACACAGAGATCCCCTAGCCTCTGCCTCCTGAGGGCTGAGATTAAAGGTGTGTGCCTGGCAAGATAGAACTCAAGGTGGAGAAAAACATTTTAAATTTTTATTTTTTTGGTCCCCCCCCTTGTGTGTGTCTTTGTGTGTTTGTGTGTCCTGTGTAGTAGCATGTGTGGAGATCAGAGGGCACCTTGTGCAAGTTGGTTCTCTCCTTCCACCATGTCTGTATGTCTGTTTCTGGGGATGGAGTGGCTTGGTGGCAATTACCTTTACCCACCAAACCATCTTCCTGGCTCTGATTTAGTTTTGAATTTGTTTTATTTTATATATATGAATGTTTTGTTTGGTTGCTTGTCTGTGCACTTCATGTATGCGTGGTACCTGTGGGTGTCAGAAAAATGTTTTAGATACTCTGGGACTGGAGTTAAGAATGGGTGTGAGTTGCCATGTGGGTGCTGGGAATTGAATCCAGGTCCTCTGAAAGAAAAAATGCTCTTAGTGTTCTTGCACACACCTTTAATCCCAGCACTCAGGGGCCAGACAGACGGATCTCTGAGTTTGAGTTCACCTGGTCTACAGAGTAAGTTACAGTCCAGCCAGGGCTACATAGAGAAACCCTGCCCTGAAAAAAATCGAAATAAGGAAGTAAGCATATGAATGAATGAATGAGTGAATGAATGAGAAAGAGCAAGTGCTCCTAACACATGAGCCATCTCTCTAGCCCCTGACTTTTATTTATTGAGACAGGGTCTCACAGTATAGCCCAGGTAGCTCTTCCTGCCTGCTTCTGGCTCTGGACATGTCCCCTCTTTCTTCCTCATTCTTTCCTCCCTTTTGCCTAGGTTTCTCTTTCTACTTATCTTTTCTGCTTTCAGGCCACACCTATCCCTCTCCTGTCTAGCTGTGACTGTTCATCTTTTTATTAGACCAATCAGGTGCCTTTGGCAAGCAAGGTGAAACAAATGCAACTTATCTTTACATAAATAAACAAATATATCTTTGCCTAGTTATAGTAATATTTCACAACAATGGTATTTATAGTAGATTGATTTTTCAGCTGCAAATAGCTACATTTTTAACTGTTTTCATTTATTCATTATTTATTTATTTATTTATTCATCCATCCATCCATCCATTTGTTTGTTTATTTATTTGTGTGATATAGGTGAGTGTATCCCGGCAGGATATTGAAGATGCCGAAGAGGCAGCAGCTCAGTCTTGTGATGGGACAGATACCACAGGATTGTTTAATATGGTCAGCACCTCTTTGTTTTGATATTGATGGTTAGACTTCTTTATTTTTACTTTGTATTTGATTCTTGTCCTTATGGTTAGCATTTCTATTAACAGAAACATACATTCATCACTTCAGAGTGTCGAAAGACACAGCATATGGCTTACAGGCTTTAATAATAGGCTTGAAGTCTTTTTTAAGGCTTCCTGTTAAGACAGAACAATGGAGGGATTGGAAGGACAGCTGTGCTGGCAAAGTGCTTTCCTTTTGCTAAATTTGATCCCTAAAACCCAGAGAAAACATTGGGTGTGGTGAATGTGCTCAAGTTCCTAGTACTAGTTAGGCACAGACAGGAGGACCCCTGGCGCGTTACTTGGCCTGTCTAGGGTAATTGGTTAGCTCTAGATTAGAGACCCTGTGTTGGAAGTGGACAGCATTCCTGAGGCAGAATAAACCAAGCAACTTGTGGCTTCTACGTGCATGTGCACATACTCGTGGTAATACATAAATAAATGAAATAGTTGAGCAAACTTGAGAACACCTCCTTAAATAAGTCTGTTTTGGGATTATAGGTGTGTGATACCTTGTCCAGTGCTGACATATTATTTACTGCCTATAAATGGTTTATGTCCAAGGCTTTATGTTTGGTTTTGGGGAAATTTGTTTCATTTTCATTCCAAAATTTTTTTCATTGTTTATAAATTGCAAGCATCTGTGAGGAAACAGCAAGCAGAAAGTGTCCCAGTCTAGTGTATGTGTTGCCAGTTAGCTAGCTTAAAGCAGTCACTGTCTAGTTGTAGTTACTGTCTACTGTTAAAGTACTCGCTGTGTGTTGTAGAGCTCAGCTGCCCAGAGTTTGAGCTGAGTTGAAGTGCTCTTAAGGCCAGGCATCAGAGAACAAGAAAATTTCTGTGAATTCAGTGTGAGTCCCTTTTCTGGGATGTGGCAGGAAGTAGCACCCATGTGTACCATGGTGAACATGTGGTCAGAAGACAACCTTCTGGAGTCTGTTCTCTTCTACCATGTAGATTCTGGAGATCATACTCTAGTCACTAGGATTGGTGGTAAACACCTTTGACTCACTGAGAATCACGCTGACTCTGTGCCTTTTGTGACTTCTTGACATTGGTTCTGAGGTTGTAACTGGAGAAGCTGTGAGTCCTTGGCAGACAACACAGCAGCTGGTGACACAGCCTCAGCCATGCAGCTACAGAAGTCACCAAGACTGGGATGGGCATGTGCTGTTGAGAGTCAGGGCTGGGGACGCAGCTTAGTGCTAACACACGTGGCTTACTGTGCACGAGGGTCCAGTCCCAGTCACTCCCTCTCCCACCAGCCCCATTCCCCAAGCCCCCAAAAAGTAAAAGGGGGAAAAAGAGTCAGATTGGTATTTGTTTAAAATTCAAAAGATGACTTTGAATCACATCTCTAAATGAGAGTGTGGGACAGTGTCTGCATTTTACTCCTCTCTTTTAGTCAGTTTCCCCAAACACTGAAGACTCCCAGTGACTTTTGTAATATCAGTATTCACTTCCTCAAGGATGAAGATGAGGACACCGAACCTGAAAAGAAAGCTGACCTGGATCGGCCTAGCCAGATGGCTCATCCCATCGCCGAACGCCTGGACATCCTGCTTTCTTTGCTTCTGTCCTACATTGAGGATGTCTGTCGTGTGGACGGTAATAACTAGAGTAACCTAGGTAGTTGGTTGATATCTTGAGAATGAGATAAGAAAGGGTCAGACAGATCGACTTCTGTGGCAGTGTCACACAATTTGAGAGTGGAAGGAATGGGGTTAGGACCCAGGATTTACCTTCAAAGACCATGGTGTTGTGGAATAAAGGGGAATGGATGGCGTTTGGCTAACTTTAGAAGGGATTGCTTGTGTTTGATAGTCTCAAGAAATTAGATAATGGTGTCTCAGGATGTCTGCCTATATTCTGTGGTTTCTTGAGAGGCCCTTGTTATATGTATTCATTATGGCAGTGTTGGGACTTTAACTTCACTGAGCCTGAAGACTTCGTGTCCATGCACATTGTTGTGGTGCAAGAATGAGTTTGTTGATTGGGCCTAGTGACACATGCTTTTAGTCCCAGCACTAGTATAGGTAGGTAGAGGCAGGTGCATCTCTGAGTTCGTGACTAGCCTGGTCTATAGGGCAAATCTCAGAATAGCCAGAGATATACAGAAAAGCTCTGTCTCTAAACAAACAGATAAAAGAATGAGTTAGCGTAGATTTGGAAACCTGGCCTAGTGCTGCATGTCTGTATTCTCAGAACCTGGGAGGTAGAAGCAGGAAGAACAAGAGCTCAAGATCAGCCTTTGCTACATAGTGAATTGCAGTCCAGATTGGGTTACGTGAGCTCCTGTCTTGGAAAAAAAAAGAAAAGATCATTTTTGTAGCTTCACAGCAGTGTGTGATGTAAGGGATTACACTGAGTAAAGCAAAGTCAGGAGCCATTGAGATGACTCAGAATGGAGAGCTACCTGCTGCTTGCTGTGAAAGCCCAACCTAAGTGATGCTTAGGACCCTGTCCACAAGGTGGTCACATACAGAAATCAAAGACATCCATTTAAATACTGTTGTAGCTATAGCTTAATTTCTGGGTTTTACTTTTGTTTGGGTTTGCTTTTCTGCCCCCCCCCCCCGCCCCCCCACCGGCCTTTGTGCTGTAGCCTTATGAATGTTCAGCCCTGCCCAAATGCTGATTCTTAATGGCGTTGTGTTCCTTTAAAAATATGTATTTATGAAAATAAAGTTTGAATTTTCTTGTAGGTAAGATTGATAACAGTAAAACAAAGGATTTATACCGTGATCTGATAGCCATCTTTGACAAACTCCTGTTGCCTACACATGCCTCCTGCCATGTACAGTTCTTCATGTTTTTCCTTTGCAGCTTCAAATTGGTAAGTAAAATGGCATTGCCATATTGATTGAGTGAGTGATTGGTGATTGATTGATTTAAGGTCCTACCTAACCCTGGCTAGCCTAGAGCTCAGAGTTCTGAGTATCTTTATCTCCTGAGTACTGGGATTAGAGACGTGCCATCATGCCCAGCTGGAATATATATATATATATTTTATTTTATTTTTTTTCTTTTCAATACACACTTTCTTTGTAGCTTTGGAGCCTGTCCTGGAACTTGTTCTCTAGACCAGGTTGGCCTTGAACTCACATAGATTCCCCTGTCTCTGCCTGCTGAGTGCTGGGATTAAAGGCGTGCACCACCACTGCCCAGTTCAGCTAAAAATTTATTATTATTATTTTTTTTTTTTTTGGTTTTTCGAGACAGGGTTTCTCTGTGGTTTTGGAGCCTGTCCTGGAACTAGCTCTTGTAGACCAGGCTGGTCTCGAACTCACAGAGATCCGCCTGCCTCTGCCTCCCGAGTGCTGGGATTAAAGGCGTGCGCCACCACCGCCCGGCAAAATTTATTTTTAAAATTATGAGTATGTTTTTGTCTATGGATTTATGTGTAGCTCTGCTTATGTTTCCTTGGTATTACCCATTCTTTGTGGCTTGTGTCTGCTTCTCCATCTCAGTGCTGGACGCCATGTCCTTGCCAGCACAGCTGTCAATTGTTCTATTGATCCTGGCCATTCTGACTGTTAGAGGATGAAATCTCAAGTAGTTTTGATATTCATTTCCTTGATAACCAAGGATGTTTATTTCTCAACCATTTGTGTTTCAATGGTTTTGAGAATTCTGTTAGTTACGTATCCCTTTTTAAATTGTGTTGCTTTCTTGATGTCCAGGATTTTTGTTGTTGTTGTTTGTCTTTCTAGTTCCTTATATATTTTAGACATTAACTCTATCAGATGTGTAACTGGTAAAGATCTTTTCACATTTTGTAGCCTGTTGCTTTTTTCCCAAATGGTAGTGTCCTTTGCTGTACAAAAGCTTTTCTGTTTCCTTTTCCTTTTTTTTTTTTTTTAAAGATAAGGTTTCCCTGTGAAGTCCTGTATTGGAATTTGCTCTGTAGACAAGGATGGCCTTGAACTCACAAAGATCTGCCTGCCTCTGTCTCCCAAGTACTGGAATTAAGGTGTGTACCGCCACCACCACTGGGCAACCAGCAGTTTTTGTTTTTCAGGATCATTTTTGCTATCCTGTGCGTCTTCATCTGTATCACCAACTTCCAAATAATGACACCTAGACTTACTTGAAATCTTGGCCTTAGCTTAGGCTTGTTTTTAAGTAGTTCTTTTTTTTTTAAAAAAAATATTTATTTATTATGTGTACAATATTATGTCTGTGTGTATGTCTACAGGCCAGAAGAGGGCACCAGACCCCATTACAGATGGTTGTGAGCCACCATGTGATTGCTGGGAATTGAACTCAGGACCTTTGGAAGAGCAGGCAATGCTCTTAACCTCTGAGCCATCTCTCCAGCCCCCTTTAAGTTCTTATAACTTAAATTAACCCATTCCTTCTGTCAAATACCACCCATCCTTCTGGTATCTCTCATGTGCCTAGATTCCTTCTCCTCTTCCTTTCTCTCCCAAGAAATCCCATCTATTTCTCCTGCCTAGCTGTTACCCATTCAGCTTTTTATTACACCGGTCACAGCAATGCACCTCCAGACAGTGTACAAATATTTCATAACAGCCCTGCTTTGTGTGTGTGTGCTTTCCATATGAAGCTGAAAATTACTGTTTCAAGTTCTATGAAGAACTTTGTTGGACTTTTGATGGGAATTTTGTTGAATGTGTAGATTGCTTTTTGAGAGATGGCCATTTTCACTATAGTAATCTTACTGATCCGTGAGCTCGGGAGATCTTTCAATCTTCTGGTATTTTCTTCATTGTTTGAAGTTTTTATTATACAAGTCTTTCACTTGCTTTGTTAAATTTAGCCCAGGATTTTTTTTCTGTTTAAAGGTGTGGACTGCATCACCTGGCTTTTTTTATTCTACTTTCATGTCTTGAACTGTTTTTATTATTTCTTTCCACTGTTTGTGTTTTTACAGACATCTTTAAGGGATTTATTCCTATCGTCTTTAAGGTCCTTGAATATATTTGGAACAGCTAGTTATCACGTTCTTGTCTGGCGCATTTTTTAGGGCCTACCCTAGTTAGGGACACTGGGTTCTGGTGGAGGCATATTGTATTGGCTGTTAATATTTGTTTTTGTACTGGTGTCTAGGCATCTGGGGTTTGGGATGATTGAGGAGATTCTTGGTGTCAGTGTCTGGTCTTTGTTGAGTGGGTGTTCCATTCCTTAGTCTCTGAATCTTAGGGAAGTGATGGTTGTGGGTTGCCTTGTAGTGCGTGCTTCTGGAGGTGGGTGGGTGGCAGAGAGGAAAGAATAGAGATAGGCTAGGAGAAAAAGAAGGGAGAAGCTTCAGGAAAGAACTAAGGTGATCCTGTTCACCTAGAGGTGGGGTCCACAGGGAGTTGGAGGTGTGGTGGGATGGGGGGGGGGCTGTCCTGGAAGTATACATTAAGCTACAAAGTTGAAGAGAGACAGAGATGATACTCAGAGTTGAAGAGGGAGGAGCTCCTGCAAGCAGGTTGTCACTGGGCTGAAGGTGAGAATGGAGAGATCTTAATGGAGCACAGTGTGATTCACCTACCCTGCCAGGTATGGCCTCTGGGGGCCTTTGGGACAGAAAGTATTTCTAGGTATGGGGATGGATTAAGAGGGGGCTGTGTGCTGAGAAGGTCCATAGGGAGAAGGAAAGTTGCATGCATACCAAAGTTTGGCAGCGTCCCCTAGGAATGAATGGAAGGAGGAGGGGCCCCCTGCAACCTGGCTGCTACAGGATGAGCCTGGAGAGATTATAGTGGAGTACAAGAAGGAGAATGAAAATAGCCTACCTGAGTCCCAGCCCAGTGTGGCCTCTGGGCTCCCAGGTATAGAGTGTTTCTGGGTATTGGTGCCTAACACAAAGGGATTAGAGGCAGGAGGAGAGCTGGGTCTGATGGGTTTTTACTTTTAAATCAGAACCATGACCCCTCTGTTCCTTGTTTAGCAGTATAATTACATTGTTAGGTAATGCCTTCAGGGTGCTGAGAGCCAGAATATTTTCAGCATTAGAAATGCCAAGCCAACAGCCTCTCTTGTTACAGGGATTTGCAGAAGCATTTTTGGAACATCTCTGGAAAAAGTTGCAGGATCCAAATAACCCCGCCATCACCAGGCAAGCTGCTGCGAATTACATTGGGAGCTTTTTGGCAAGAGCTAAATTTATTCCTCTTATGTAAGTAACTAATTTTTCAAATGCTTTTTCAGTGTTTTGCTTTGGGAAGATTATAATATTGTCTCAAATCAAAGAAATAGGTCTCTTATTTTTTGATCTGTCTTTTTAAAGCAAGGGGAAAATCTGTTTTCTACATGCAAGGTGTTTTTAATTCTTTGAAGCAGTTTGAGGAGAGGTCTCCATTTTGGGTAAGAGAAAGTATATGAGGAATCTGTGTATTGAACCTAAAAGCCTGTCTCTGTTTATGGATAACATAGTGTTGTGTATTGTTTTGATTCTTTTTGTAGGTTTGTTGTTTTTCATTTGGTTTCCAAATCAGTTGTGTTTGTTTGATCTGAAGAAAACACTTTTTAAGGTAATTAGGGTAGGATGGAGCTCAGTGGTAAAGCACATTGGGCACATGCAAAGCCAGCCCCAGTATTGAGATTAACAGTGATATAGGGCTCTCTAGGAGCCTGGTTCAGGGCTCCACAAGATAAGGGCAGAGATGCTGTTAAGCCATTTTCCAGTCAGCTAAGAGTCTTGTGGTTCCAGTTTTTGAGTCCAGATGGGAAGAAGCCCTGATCCTTAGCTACATTGCTGTCGGGCTGGGAGCTGAGCCAGGAAGCCTCAACTGAGTTGGAGAAACTCAACTCCATCCCTAAAAGTATTTTTGTCTTTTAATTAGTTGTATTTGTGATTTTTGAGATGTCGCGCTCTGGAATCCAGGCTAGTCCCAGCTCATGACTCTCCTTCAATCTCCCAAGTGTGGGTTTTACAGGCCTGTGCTTTTGTGCCTAGTTCCTTGGGACATCCTTAAGGCCTATTGCTCTGCAGAACTAAGTGCTCCTTCACAAAATTGGAAGGCTTTTTTTAGTCCCAGTACCAGGGAGGCAGAGGCAGATGACTCTGAGTTCCAGGACAACCAGGGAAACACAGAGAACCCTTGTTTAGAAAAAAACAAACCAGGCCGGGCGGTGGTGGCGCACGCCTTTAATCCCAGCACTCGGGAGGCAGAGGCAGGCGGATCTCTGTGAGTTCGAGGCCAGCCTGGTCTACAAGAGCTAGTTCCAGGATAGGCTCCAAAGTAATAAAAAATTGTAAGGCAACTTCTTTCTATCACCCTACTTCTGCTTTTCTCTGGTCATAGGAAAGGTTTTTGGTTTGTTTATTTTTGATGCTGGGAATGGAACCCAGGACCTCATACATGTTAAGCATTTGCTTACCACTAAGCTACATTCCAGCCCGTGGGTCATATTTGAGCCTAATATAATGGATAGTGAAAGACAGGCCTGTTTCTATCTTCAGCTTTCTGGTGAAGCCAATAACACCACTTTTTCTCTTTCTAGCACCGTGAAATCATGCCTGGATCTTTTGGTTAACTGGCTGCACATGTACCTTAATAACCAGGATTCAGGGACAAAGGCTTTTTGTGATGTTGCACTCCATGGACCATTTTATTCAGCCTGCCAAGCTGTGTTCTACACTTTTGTTTTTAGGTACAAGCAGCTTTTGAGTGGAAACTTGAAGGAAGGTCAGTAATGTGGGTTGAGACTGGGTTATTTATTGTACATGGGCCTTCAGGGCAGTACTACTTGCCTTCTGTTGATGCTTATTTTTAAATGTGTGATGGGGGTTAGCTGGGTTTGCTGTCCCAGTGCAGCTGTGGCATCATGGACCTGCAAAGGAGGGCAATGGTGGACAGAGGTGTGAGACCTGGGTTCATTTCAAGAACACTACTGTTTATGTATTGTTTAGCTAGCTACTAGAGAAATTGTCAGCGTCCAGTGTGTTGGGGTCCCTGGGTAAGGGTCTCGCACAAATCGGGACACGGGATGCAGAGTATGAACAACTGCATAACAAGCTTTATTTTGTATGGCCTTTTATACAGACTAAAAAGCATTACCTCAACTCTGAAACCCCCCTTTACTCACGTACATGATCATGAGAAACTCTTGCCTCACCTTGCAAGAAACAGTACCTCAATCAATAATAGTAATAAAAATGAAAAGAAGTACATAGAAACAAGGCAAAAAGTATACAGAAGCAAAGCGTGAAGAACTGAGCTCAAAGGCCACTTCCTTATCCAGGGTACAGATTCTGACAGAATGTTTGAGAAGTGGGCCGAGAAAGTTTGCTTTCATCTATGCTTGGTTTGCCAAGCAACTATTTCCCAACTTCGTCTCATCTGTCCCAGGAGGAGCTTGCACTTTAAGCCAGTTCTGTGTTTCCACAAGAAATCACTGCAAAGGAGTCAGAACAAAGGGAATCTTTGATCCCCTTATTTGAGTTCTTCCTTCTTCACCTCCCTGCCCTTGTGGCCATTTTGCCACAGGAGGACAGTCCTAGTCCAGTAGTTCCCAACCTTCTACCCACTAATACAGTTCTTCATGTTGTGGTGACTCACAAACATAAAATATTTTTCTTTTCTACTTCATAACTGTAATGTTGCTATTGTTAGGAACTGTAATATAAATATCTGTTTTCTGATGGTTTTAAGAGAACCCTGTGAAAGGGTCCTCAGCCCCCAATGGGGTCATCACCTATAGTTTGAGAACCAGTGTCCTAGGCTTTATCTCATGCCTGTAGTTTTCTGAAGTTAAGGGACCACATTTGGGTCAGGGTGTGTGTGTGTGTGCGCATTTGTGTTCCCACCCTTGGAGGCCAGGAGAGGAGTTGTAGGCAGTTGTGAGCCCAGACATAGGTACTGAGAATTGAACCATGGTCCACTACAAGAGCTATTATTGCTTGTCTTAATTGTCATCTTTTTGGTCATCTTGATACAAACTCTGGTCATCTGGGAAGAGGAAGGAGCCTCAATTGAGAAGATGCCTCTATCAGATTACTTATAGGCAAGTCTGTAGGTCACTTTCTTCATTAATAATTAATTAATGCGTGTGTGTAGCATCAATAATAAAAGGGGCCAATACCAGGCTGTTTTCAGTACTGTAGCTCTGTAGTAGAGTTTGAAGTCAGGGATTGTGATGCCTCCAGAAGTTCTTTTATTGTACAGGATTGTTTGGGCTATCCTGGGTTTTTTGCTTTTCCAAATGAAGTTGAGTACCATTCTTTTGAGGTCTTTGAAGAATTTTGCTAGGATTTTGATGGACATTGCGTTGAATCTGTAGATGCTTTTGGTAAGATTGCCATTTTTACTATATTAATTCTGCCTACTCAAGAGCATGGGAAGTCTTTCCACTTTATGGTGTCTTCTTCAATTTCTTTCTTCAAAGATTTAAAGTTCTTCTCATACAAGTCTTCCACTTGCTTGGTCAGAGTTACTCCAAGATATTTTATGCTATTTGTGGCTATTGTCAAGGGTATTGATTTTCTGATTTTTTCCCCAGCCCTTTTATGATCTGTGTACAGGAAGGCTACTGATTTTTTTTGAGTTAATCTTGTATCCTGCTACATTGCTGAGAGTGTTTATGAGTTGTGGAAGTTCCTTGGTAGAATTTTTGGGACCACTTATGTAAATTATCATATCATCAGCAAACAGTGAGAGTTTGACGACTTCTTTTCTAATTCATATACCCTTTATCTCTCTTTGGTGTCTTATTGCTCTAGCTAGGACCTCAAGAACTATACTGAATAGATATGGAGAGAGTGGACAACCTTGTCTTGTTCCTGATTTCAGTGGAATTGCCGGGAGTTTCTCTGCATTTAGTTTGATGTTGCCTGTTGGCTTGCTATATATTGCCTTAATTATGTTTAGGTATGTTCCCTGTATCCCTGCTCTCTCCAAGAACTTTATCATGAAGGGATGTTGTATTTTGTCAAGTGCTTTTTCCACATCTAATGAGATGATCATGTGGTTTTTACTTTTCAGCTTGTTTCTATGGTGGATTACGTTGACAGATTCTTGTATGTTGAACCATCCCTGCATCTGTGGGATGAAGCCGACTTGGTCATGGTGGATGATGGTTCTGATGTGTGGATTTGATTTGCTAGTATTTTATTTAGTATTTTTGCATCAATGTTCATGAGTGAGATTGATCTGTAATTCTCTTTCTTAGTATTGTCTTTCTGTAGTTTGGGTATTAAGGTAATTGTAGCCTCAGAAAAAGAGTTTGGCCATGTTCCCTCTGTTTCTATTGTGTGGAATAAATTGAGGAGTAGTGGTATTAGTTTCTCTTTGGAAGTCTTGTAGAGTTCTGAGCGGAAGCCATCTGGTCTTGGGCTTTTTTTTTTGGTTGGGAGACTTTTGATGACTGTCTTATTTCTTCAGCAGTTATAGGTCTGTTTAATTTGCTTATCTGGTCTTGATTTAATTTTGATAAGTGATATTTATCCAGAAAGTTGTCCATTTCCTTTAAGTTTTCCAATTTTGTGGAGTACAGGTTTTCAAAATATGACCTGATGATCCTCTGTATTTCCTCCATGTCTGTTGTTATGTCCCCCTTTTCATTTCTGATTTTGTTAATTTGGATAGTCGCTCTCTGCCGTTTGGTTAGTTTGTATAAAGGTTTGTCTATCTTATTTTCTGGAAGAACCAACTCTTTGTCTCATTGATTCTTTGTATTGTTTTCTTTGTTTTTATTTTGTTGATTTCAGCTCTCAATTTGATTATTTCCTGCCATCTAGTTCTCTTAGGTGAGTTTGTTTCTTTTTGTTTAATTTCCCCCTTTTATTTCTTCCTTGACCCATTAATGATTCAGGTGAGCATTGTTTAATTTTCATGTGTTTGTGGGTTTTCTGGAATTAGCATTGCTATTGACTTCTAGTTTTAGACCATGGTGATCTGATAAGGTACATTGGGTTATTCCAGTTTTTTTGTATTTGTTGAGGTTTGTTTTGTTACTGAGTGTGTGGTCAGTTTCTGAGAAGGTTCCATGAGCTGTCGAGAAGAAGGTATATTCTTTTCTGTTTGAATGGAATATTCTATAGAGGTCTGTTCAGTCCATTTGAGTCATAATAACATCTGTTAGTTCTCTTATTTCTCTGTTCATTTTTTTGTCTGATTGACCTGTCCAGTGGTGAGAGGGGAGTGTTGACGTCTCCCACTATTAGTGTGTGGGGTTTAATATATGATTGAAGCCTTAGAAGTGTTTCTTTGACATATGAGGGTGCCCTTGTATTTGGGGCAAAGATGTTCAGTATTGAAATTTCCTCTTGATGGATTTTTCCTGTGACTAATATGAAATGTCCTTCTTTGTTTCTTGTAGCTGATTTTAGCTTGAAGTCTATTTTGTTAGATATTAGGATAGCTACACTCGCTTGCTTCTTAGGTCCATTTGATTGGTATATTTCTTCCCAACCTTTTACTCTGAGACAATATCTGTCTTTGGGGTTGAGATGTGTTTCTTGTATGCAGAAGAGGGATGGATTTTGTTTTCGTATCCAATCTGTTAGCCTGTGCCTTTTTATGGGTGAATTGAGTCCATTTACATTAAGGGATATTAGTGACCGGTGGTTGCTGTCTCCTGTTCATTTGGTTTTCATCGTTTGTGATGTTAATTTGTGCATTATTTTCTTCTTTGGATTTTGCTGTTATGAGATCATCAATTGTCTATGTTTTTGTTGGTGTAGCCATCTTCCTTGGGTTGGAGTTTTCCTTTTAGTATTTTGTGTAGGGCTGGGTCTGTGGCTAGGTATTGGTGAAATCTAGATCTGTCATGGAATATCTGTCATGGAATATCTGTCATGGAATATCCTTCTATGGTGATTGACAGTTTTGCTAGGTATAGTAGTCTGGGATGGCATCCGTGGTCTCTTAATGTCTGCATAATGCTTGACCATGACCTTCTGGCTTTCATTGTCTCCACAGAGAAGTCAGGTGTAATTCTGATAGGTCGACCTTTATATGTTACTTGGGCTTTTTCCTTTGTAGCTCTTAATATTCTTTCTTTACTCTGTATGTTTAGTGTTTTGTTTATTATGTGGTGAGAGGACTTTTTTTTTTTGGATCCAGTCTATTTAGTGTTCTGTAAGCTTCTTTTATCTTCATGGACATAATCTTTCTTTAGGTAGGGAAAGTTTTCTTCTATGATTTTGTAAAATAAATTTTCTGTGCCTTTGAGTTAAACTTCTTCTATACCTATTATTCTAACATTTGGCCTTTTTATGTTATCCCCTATTTCATGGGTATTTTGGGTTAAGCTTTTGTTAGATTTAATGCCTATCCTCTATTTTATCTTCAGTGCTTGAGATTCTCTCTTCCATTTCTTGCATTCTGCTGTTCATGCTTGCATTTGTAGTTCCTGATCTTTTTCTCATGATTTCTGTTTCTATAATTCCTTCGTCTTGTGTTTTCTTTATTGTTTCTATCTCAGTATTCAAGTCCTGAATAGTTTCTTTCATATGTTTGAGTTCTTTTTCTTGGTTTTCTTTTAAGTGATTTGCTGATATCTTCCAATTTTTTGTTTGTTTTTTTCCTCCATTTCTTTAAGGAAATTTCTCATTTCATCTTTAAGAATTTCAAACATTCTCTTGAGGTCATTTTGTAGATTATTTTCTTCTGGTTCTTCCATATTTGGTTGTTCAGGTCTTACTTTTGTAGGGTCTTTAGGTTTTACTGGTATTGTGTTGCTCTTCGTGGTGTAGCATGTGTTTGATCTAACCTTTTCTACTCATCTTTTCCTCTAATAGGTGTGGTTGGGGCTGACTGAGATTCTGTTAAGTAATCTTCCAGGTGCCAGTGAATACAGAGCTTAGATGGTTTTTCCTCATGGTACAGTCAGTGTTACAGTTCTGGTTACCCTGTTGGTTACTCCTGTTCCTGGAGATAGCTCAGCATTCCTGTTCTTTGGTCTGCTCCATTGGAGTTTGCTCTTTCAGGCGTACTTTGGCCTAGGCTGCTGACTTTGATCTTTTCCTGTAAATCTTGGTCTGGATCCCCTCCTGCAGAAGTCTCTGGCTTGGAGTTGGACCTGTTCTGGTGGAGATCGCTGACTCTGGATCTGGTTGCTGGTTCAATCATGATCCTCCCATGTCCCAGGACTGGGTTTGCTCCTGGCTTCTGCTCCTGATGGAGCTTGTTTCCTCTGGCTGTCTCTGTCCTAGGAGTCTCCCTTAATTGTATCTTGTAACTGAATAAAAAATAGTAAATTCTGTATCATGTGGTATAAATTCAGCGATTTTAAAATGCAGAACAGCCCTGCATATTGTGAATCACTAACTATGCTGAGAAGTTCTTTAAAATCCCTTAGTACCATGAGGATAGCATATAATTCTGACTTCTGGACAAAATCATAAGAGATTTGTTCCACTTTACTTAAATTTTCTGATTTGTAACCTACCTTTCCTGATTGATTTGCATTAGTATAGAATGTACAGTCTCCAGTTACTGGTATGTCTTGTATAAAGCACGGAAGGATTTAGCTAGTTTTCTTTATAAGTTGAATTCTCTTATTTTTGGAATAGTTGTTAATCTCTCCCAAAGATTACTACAAGTTTTTTGTCAGGGTTCTCTTTCTTACCATAATTTTTTAATTTCATAGTTATTAAAAGGTCTATAATTTCTGCTGGGTCTATTCCTATTAATTGTCAAAGTCTGAAGTCTCAGTTTGCCTTTTAGAGCCAGGTCCAGGACTGCCAGGGCTTCAGAAAGAAACGCTGTCTCAAAACCGGGTTGGGGGCGGCGGAGGCGAGAGAGCATTCCTCTGTGGCCTCTGCCTCAGTTCTTGCCTGGGGTTTCTCTCAGCAATGGACTGTTACCTAAAAGCGTAAGATGAAATAAACCCTTTCCTTTTCATGTTGCTTTTTGGTTCTGGTCTTTATGAAAGCAATAGAAATTAAATTAAGACAGTGCTTTTAACTTTTGAGGCAACTTTTATCCCCTTGTTGTGATTTTGATACAGGCCCCTCACAGACCACTTTCAAATTATAGCAAGCTACCCCATGGTCTCCTTAAGCCTTGTTTTTCAGTTTTGGTGTGCTTGAGGTTATGTGAAACATGAGTTATGTCAGAGGTGAGCTCAAGGTTTGTAAGGACTTGTATCTGCACTGTACAAATCTCTATGCTGTTTGCTTGCCCTAAAACAGTCAGAAAAGGGTGTGTTCTCCCACAGCACCAGGCAAAAGCCAGAGAAGGCAAAAGGGTGGGGGTTGTAGCTTTTGCTGGGGATCAAGTAGTGGTTGTCAAGTTTAGAATTAGAAGTAGACTTGGCTGGTGCCAAAGCCTGTGGTTATGATTATGCTCCTGCTTGAGAACTTTTCTACTTTTTCTGATTTAGGAGGGTATAACATAATTTATTATGTGAGCTTTAGTAAATTAATATCATTTTAGTTAAAATGGTTGCCAAGGGGTTGGGGGTGTGTGTGGCTCATGCCTTTAATCCCAGCACCTGAGAAGCAGAGGCAGAGGAATCTTTGTGAGTTCAAGGCCAGCTTGGTCTATTAGAGCTAGTTCAAGGACAGTCTTCAAAGCTACCGAGAAACCCTGTCTCGAAAAACCAAAAATATAAATAAAGTGTTGCCAAGGGAAAGGCACTTGTTAGGCACATCTTCTCTGTCTATTTCTCTCTGCCCTCTCTCTACATCTCTCTTTCTCTCTCTCTCTGACAGTTGTGTTATGCTGCCCAAACAGGCCTTGAACTCTAGATCTGTCTCGCCCAACCTCCTGAGTTGAACTTAAGTTTTAGTTCCAATAATAAAATAATAATAATGAAGCATTGGGAAGCTGTTTCCTATGAACCAGGGCTTTTCAACTAGGGCTGGCTGATCCTTCATTGGGTGGTGGTGGGGGTCCTGTTCATACTTCATTTCAGCATACTTAACCCCCACTCATAACATGCCAGCAGTGGTCCTTTACCCTCCCAGTGTGACAATAACAGCCCTCTAGAGACTGCCACATGCCCTCAGGGCATTTGTAGTGAAAACCAGAGCCCTGAACTAAACCTTACACTATGTACACCTACACAGTTGCATGCTCTGCCTGCCTCTGAGAAGATGCTGCTGGTGACTTGGTGCTGCTAAAGGTGCTTGGGATGACATGAGTTAGCCCAGCCTTTGTGGTGACAGAAGAGAGCTAGATCTCTAAACCTCCACATGTGCCCACACTTAACATGTAGATATTAGAAAGTCTTTTAAATATATGAATACTAAGATTAGTTTTATGAACTAGTAGGTTAAGTTCCAGTCACAAGGTTAAGTTAGAAAAGTCTAGTTCCCTCTGTATGATCAAGGTCCAGGAATCAGTTTTTTGTTAGTAGAAAGATTTTGTTTAGTATGTATGGATATTTGTGCATGCATGTATGTGTGCATGACTTATGCATGTGCACACTGCTTGATTTGGAGGTCAGAGGACAACTTGAAGATTTTTTCTCTTCTGTGTTTCCTGGGGATCAAATTTGGTTGCCAGGTTTGGTAGCAGGCACCTTTATCTGATAAACCATCTCACCAGACCTAGGCTACAGATCTTGATTAGAGATCGTGCAAGCCAACACATCTATTTCTTTTTAAGTTTATTTTGTGTTTATGGATATTTTACCCTCATGCTCGCCTGTGTACAATGTACATGTAGTGATTTCAGAGGCCAGAAGTAGGCGTCAGATCTTTATGACTGTAGTCTTAAACAGTTGTTAGCTGCTATGTGGGTGCTGGGAACTGAACCCAGGTCCTCTGCAAGAGCTACAGTGCTCTCCATAGATAGGCCATGTATCCTCCAGCGTATCTGTTTGTCATTTTAAAATTGTTTTGAGTCAGGTTCACGTGACACTTTGGTACTCATAGTGGCCCTCTTTCCTTAGCTTCAAAGGGTGGGCCATATCTAGTTTTGTTTATGTGATTTTAAATAAAGAAGTATATATATTCATATACACATGTATTAAATATATATATCACATGTAATATATGATACATATTGTTATATGTGTTGTTTATTCATTTTATAAAATGTGTATGGCTGTTTTGCCTGTGCACCATGTGTGTGCCTGATGCACGATGTATGTTCAGAAGAGGGCATCAGATCCCTGGAACTGGAGCCATAGACAGTTGTGAGCTACAATATGGGTGCTTGGAGTCCAGGTTCTTGGCAAGAGCTATAAATGTTCTGTTTTTGTTTTTTTGTTTCCATTTTTGTTTTTGAGGGGCAGGTGTTGTTTCAAGACAGGATTTCTCTGTAGCTTTGTAGCTTGTCCTAGAACTCACTCTGTAGACCAGATTGGCCTTGAACTCACAGAGATCCACCTGTTTCTGCCTCCCAAGTGCTGGGATTAAACACGTCCACCACCACTGCCCAGTGCTATAAGTGATCTTAATCACTGGGCTATCTGTCTAGCCCATATGTCATTTTAAAATTAAAGAATATATCAAAATTCCTAGGGGGCTGGAGAGATGGCTCAGTGGTTAAGAGCATTGCCTGCTCTTCCAGAGGTCCTGAGTTCAATTCCCGGCAACCACATGGTGGCTCACAACCATCTGGAATGAGGTCTGGTGCCCTCTTCTGGCCTGCAGACATACACACAGATAGAATGTTGTATACATAATAAATAAATAAATATTAAAAAAAAAATTCCTAAAAAACCAAACAGATTGGTTTGTTTGCTGCAAAATAATAAATATATCTGTATTTTATAAAAAAGAATATTTTTTTAGGTGATTCCAATATGGATCCCAGGTTAGCTTAACCCTTGTACCCCAGCCTGGGCTAGGGTTCCGTTGTAGGAGGGAATTCCCTGCAAGCGAGAGGTTTATGTTGCGCTGCATGATAGGGAAAGGAAGATGCGATAGAAATATGCACCTGAGAGTGATGCATGGCTGCGCTGTTAAGTTTGACTGAGCCTGTTCTTGTCTGTTAGGGGTTCAGTTTCTGTGGTGTCTCCTTTGTGACCTCAGTCCTGCTCTGAGCTGTCATATGCTGATTCCAGATTGTCATGTGTCTAGTTAGGGTTTCTATTGCTGTGAAGAGACACCATCATGACAGAAAAAAAAAAATCTGTTTTGTTTTGGTATTTTGAGACAGGGTTTCTCTGTAGCTTTGGAGCCTGTCCTGGAATTAGCTCTGTAGACCAGGCTGGCTTTGAATTCACAGAAGATCCTACTGCCTCTGCCTCCCGAGTGCTGGGAATAAAGGCATGCACTACCATCGTCTGGCGATGACAAAAAATCTTACAAGGAAAACATTTAATTGGGGCTGGCTTACAGTTTCAGAGTTTAGTCCAATATCATCATTGCAGGAAGCCTGGTGGTGTTCAGGCAGGCAAGGTGCTGGAGAAGGAGCTTTGAGAGTTCTATATCTTAATCTGCAGGCAAAGCTTGCCACACAGGGCAAAGCTTGAACATAAGAGACCTCAAAACCTACTTCTACAGTGACATGCTTCATCCAGTAAGGCCATACCTACTCCAACAAGGTCACACTTCCTAATAGTGCCATTCCCTGTGGGCCCAGTATTCAAACAAATGAGTCTGGGATTGGGTTTGGGGCATAGTCTTGTTCTAACCACCACACATGTAATCTTCACTTTGCAGGAACTCTGGTTTCTTTTTTCAGAAAGCTATACCGAATGACAGTGGTTGGCTTGAACTTTATTCCTGTATTTCTGCAAATGACTTCTTAATAATACCTTTATTTTGGGGTGTGCTGGGACACAGGCCCATCTTAAGCACATGCTCTACCACAGAGCCCTTAAATTGGTTTTTAGATGTGTAATAATTTGTGTTTTTAAAGATAATCTTAGCCCCCCCCCTCCCTTTTTTTAATCAAAGGTTTGCGGTATCTTCAGAGTCTAAACCTTGAGCGTGTTGTGCTGAGCCAGCTGAACCCTTTGAAGATCTGCCTTCCATCGGTGGTTAATTTTTTTGCTGCCATCACAAAGTGAGTCCTTTGTATTTCCTTTATGGCCATTTAGAAAGTCAAGGGGTAGAACTGTTGTTCTGTCTGCCACGTGCTCTGGCACTGAGTACATTCCAGCACATTTTGAGAGCAGCACGCACGAGGAAACCACCAGCTCTGTTAGTATCCCACACACTAGGAGTCCAGAGCGGCTGGGCACTCTGAAGTACACACAAGTGCTCATCTAGGGAAGTGTCTGTTAGTAGCACAGCATCCTGGAGGGGTTGGTAGTTAAAATGGGACTCTCAAGAAGTACTTGGCAACAGTAAAAAACTTTTTGAATGCACAACAAAAAAATGAATTCAGAATCAAACTAATGGATCTGAGGTGTTCCTGCAAGTGCATGCACATGATCACCCATTAGGTCTGAACACAGAGTCTGCACTGCCCACGCCCTTCCTCACCAGACACCGACTCAGACCACAACCACAGAATGCATGTTCAGTGTAATGGAAAGCAAAGGCTCAATTTTTTCCTACCATCATTCTTCAGCATATAAATATGGAGTCAGTGTATCTTTGGTTTGTGTTGTGCTACCATGTTTGATTTTCATTGATGCTGACTTGAATTTCATGTTTTCATCGTTAAGTGAATTTTCTCTTTGAGTCAGCACTGCCATCAGCGAGCCCAGTTCCTTCCACCCTGGACTGAGATTAAAAGTATACTCTGCACCTGGTTGTGTTTTTGTTGTTGTTTTTTTGAGACAGGGTTCTCAGAGTGGCCTTGTCAGTCCTGAAACTTGTTTTATAGACCAGGCTGGCCTTGAATGCACGGGGAGATTCGCCTGCCTCTGCCTCCCGAGTGCTGGGATTAAAGACCGTGCGCCACCACACTCAGGTACACCTGCCTTTTTGTTATTGTGTGTTTTGTTGTTATTTTGAGACAGGGTCTCACTCGTAGCCCTGACTGTCCTGGAGCTCACCATTTATACCTGGCTGGCCTCAAACTCACGGAGATCTTCCTGATTCTGCTGGAGATGAAGATGTGTGCCGCCATGCCTTGTAGTATTTGACTTTTTTTTTATTAACTTTATGTGTATGAATATTTTGCCTACATGTATGTCAGCAGCACCTTTGTGCCTGGTGCCACAGACTCCGTAAGAGAGTGTCTGATCTTGTAAGACTGGATTCTCAGACAGTTGTGAGTCACCATATAGATGCTGGAAATCAAACCTGCTTTTTTCTGGAAGAAAAGCCAATGCTGAATTGCCGAGCCATTACCTAAACTTGTCTTTTAAAATATAGACTCTGTGAATGGCTTAGGCTCTTACATTTTGCTGAATTATATTCACCAGCCCCAATTTAAAAAGTAATCAGAAACTTTCTATAATGCTTTCTCTGGGAAGTCACAGTTGGCTGAAAATTGGCTGAAAATGAGCTTGCAGGATGTGATATGGCTTAGTGGTAGATATGCTTGAATACACGAGGCCCTGCACTGTGCAAAAAAGAAAACAAAAAGGAAAACATTGTTATCATCTTAGAACTTGGGAAGCTAAGGCCAGAGAATCAAGAGTTTGTCTTCAGTCTGCTACATGGTGAAAACTTGTTTGAGGACATAAAAGGAAGGAATGGGGAAGAAGAGGAACATAGCTGTGTGTGCCTCATGCCTGTAATCCTAATACTTGGGAGGCTGAGGCGGGAAGATTGCTAAGGTTACAGGATGAGACCGTGTCTCAGAAAAAAAATAGCTGTAGTCAAAGTCCTCCAATAAAGTTCAGAATACCTCCACTGGCATCTGCTCTTGGCCCCCAGTAAACAGCGAGTCATTTTTTTTTTTTCGTGAGTCCTAATTTTTGTTGAAAACAGAAAATAGATATCTTCCTGTTGTGCTGAGCATGCTATCTTTTCATAGTATTCATTAATCACAGGCCTGTTCTGTATTGTTTCCTCCTCAGCAGATGTGCAAAGACCAGGCCAAGAGTGCTCACCTTAAGTGGGCCAGTTCTTATTGCCCTCATTGTATCTAGCAGTGTCTGCATTACAGCTGTAATCTGTACATCATGACCTCTGGGGTGGCCCCAGTATGGTTGTTTCATCTGCCTTGTTGTGTGTCCCACAGTAAGTACCAGCTTGTGTTCTGCTACACCATCATGGAGAGGAACAACCGCCAGATGCTCCCTGTTATTAGAAGTACAGCTGGTGGAGACTCTGTACAGACCTGCACCAACCCATTGGACACCTTTTTTCCCTTTGACCCTTGTATGCTTAAGAGGTAGGTCATCTCAGTTGACACTGTGGGACATGTACTTTGCCCAAGGCTGGGATTGAGAGTTGCTTTGTCCTAGGTGGACTTCCTGACTGTTAATTTGGCTAATTGTGAATGCAGGATTGTCAAAAACTCCAGACTGCTTCACAAGCACACCAGGGCTATGCTTATATTTTCTTAAGCCTGTGGGGGGGGGGGTACCAAGGCCTTTTCTTGTTTTTTGTTTTTCTTTAAATTGATCAGTTTAAGTGAATTAGGCTGGGGCTGGGTGAATCAAAGTTCTCAGATGGAGAGGTGCTGTCAGCTTGGCCATCTAGTTGTCTGTCGATAATTCCATTTCCTTTAAAGACCAAATCCCATCTCACTGCCTGTGATTTATCTAGATGGGTTGGTCTGGAAAACCACTAAGCCATTCTTGGTGTTTGTATATTTTTGCTAACTGAACAGTTTAATTTTTATTTTGAAAGTTTTTTTATTTTAAAGTTTGTTTGTTGTAGGCAAAGGTTTCTGTCCTGTCCAGTCCCGTAATAAACACTCAGAAACTATATTATTTGCAATACTGTTTGGCCAATAGCTTAAGTGTATTTCTGGCTAACTCTCATATCTTAAATTGCGCATTTCTATTAATCTGTGTATTGCCATGTGGTTGTGGCTTACCAGCAAGGTTCCTGTGCCTCTGTCTCCTGTGGGTGGCTACAAGGCACATCTCTGACTCCACCTACTCTCTCTTATATATCTTCCAGCCTGGCTATGTTCTCTTAAGCCATTGGCCAAAAGCAGCTTCTTTATTAATCAATAAAAGCAACATATATACAGAAGGACATCCCACTCCAGTTTGTGTTTGTTTATGAGTGTTTTGCCTGCATTGTGTATCATTTGCTTGCCTCATGCTTGCGGAGATTGAAGAGGTGGGTACTCTTAATATATCAAGATGGCTGATGTCATCTGAGTTGGTTTTCTAGATTTAATGTTTAGCAGATTTCTGTAGGAGTTCCAGAATATCAGTCTGTTTGTACATGTGATAAATTGTCAGTCACTGAGTGAGCCAGAAACACTTCGCTTGGAATCTTAGAGATAGAAGATAAATTAGTCTCCCTAATAGATGGAACCTCAGGATTCACAGTTTTCTTGTCAACTGTAGTCTTTACTTCCTGCTTTTGTTGGACTCTAGCGTCCAATCACCGAGGAGGAGTTGCCCCAAGAGACCATCTCTCACATCACAGCTGATGTAAAAGCACGAGGATTTTTATTAATTCTGTCATGACAGGGTCTTCCAGCAGTCGGGAGGCTAGAAGACACTGAATGTCTGGTACAGGCTATTTTTAAAGAGAAAAACCACAGAAGGAAGGAGTGTCTGGGGGTTGTTCTTTAACTATTATAATTGGCTTATTCAAAAGAGCTATTACCAGTAATTGACTGGAGAGTGGTTGCCAGATCAGATGAGTAAGGGAAAACATCTGAGGGTCACTTTGCCCCTTTCCCAGGGCCTAAGTCAAAACATCAGTCACTGAGTCAGTACCTAAGGGTTATCTTGCCCCCCTATTCAGTAACTGAGTTCTATTTGGAGAACATTCACAAGGACTCAGGGAGATGATGGAATGTTCCCAACATTTCAGTATGTGTGTGGGCAATTGTTAGGTCCTTGGTTCCCGGGGGAAGGGTGAACATTACTGCAGAGACTGAGAGTTGTCAGAAATGGTTTCAGAATTATTTTAAAGTTCTACTCTTTGGGGGATGTAAATCTGAGAAAAGAGCTTAGGTGTTGGGGTTTCTGGCGACTCATTTACTTTGAAATATTCTGTTGCAGGTCAAAGAAATTTATTGATCCCATTTATCAGATTTGGGAAGACGTGAGTGCTGAAGAGCTACAAGAGTTTAAGAAACCCACTGAAAAGGTGAATTTGTGATGGGGAACCTGATGAAAGTCTCCTGGAGTCACAGGCCACAGTAAACACTGTAAACCATACGTCATTCCAAGCCCAGGTTATGTTTTTAGTAACAGGGAGGATTTGTGAGTTCTATTTCATTTATTTCTTTCATGGGGGTTTCATGAATTCTGAGCACTCCCTTCCCTTGATGAGTGCCGTTTGCCACTTGGCAATTCTTCTTTTTATGTGTTTGTATATATGTGTGTGAGATAAGATGTGTGCATGTTTGTGGAAACCAGAAGTCAGCCTTTGGTGTTGGGCCTTAGTCTACAAGACAGGGTCCTTCATTGGCTTGAGTTTGCCAAGTAGGCCAGTCTGGCCAGCCCAGGGAAACCACCTAGCTCTGTCTCCTCCAAGGCCAAGGTTCCGTGTGTACATTGTACCTTGCTTGGTTGTTTATTCTTCCACTTACTAATTTAATTTAATTTTGGTTTTCAGGACAGGCTTTCTCTGTTTAGCCCTAACTGTCTTGGGAACTTGTAGACTAGGCTGTCCTTGAACTCAGGGAGATCCTCTTACCTCTGTCTCCTGAGTGCTGGGATTAAAGGCATGAGTCACCATGCCCTGGTATATTTATATTTTTATTATTTGTTTTGGTTTTTTTGGGACAAGGTTTCTTTGTGTCACCATGTCTGTCCTGGAACTCATTCTGAAGACCAGACTAGCCTGCCTCTGCCTCCCAAGTGTTCTGGGGATTGAAGTTAGAGCTTCATGCTTGTTTAGTGACTGTGCTGTTTTACCAGCCCAAGTCTCCTCGTCTTCTAAATAATCAGGCTCTGTCTGTAATGACTTTGGGAGGTATAAGCTGTTTGGAAATAAGCTTGTGGTTTAGTGGTGGAGCTCATCATGGGTTCCCACCCTAGCACTGCAAAGCTAGGTTTTGTTGATCGGCTCACTCTTGTTGTCTTTGTTGTTGTTTTTCAAGGCAGCGCTTTACTTAGCTTTGGAGCTTGTCCTGGAACTCGCTTTATAGACCAGGCTGGCTTCGAACTGACAGAGATCCATCTGTTTCTGCCTCCCGAGTGCTGGGATTAAAGGCGTGCTACACCACGGCCCCACTATAGCTGTTGTCTTAAGCACTGGGGAGGCTCAGGCCAGAGGATGAAGAGTTTTGAGGCCTGTCTGCTACATGGTGAGACTTTGTCTGAGTATACAAGGAGGAGCTGAGAATAGCTAGCTGTTCCTGTAATCCCGGTACTTGGGAGACTGGTGTTGGAGGATTGCTGAGGCTACAGAATGAGACTCTATCTAAAACACGAACAGAATGTGATCCTCACAGAGCTTCACTGCCCCATCTGTCTGCTCAGTAGCCACCAAGTACAAATGCCACTCGGCTCATGTAAAGTCTACTCCTGTTTTGGGATCCTCAGGAATACACAGACTTGGTCATTCCTCAAGCTTCCTGATGTGGAGCCCGCATAGTCCTACCTAGCACAGCCTGTGGGTTGTGACTGGTTCACGACCCCATTGGGGGTGACCTTGTAAGGTGAGGTGACCCTTTCACAAGGGTACGTAAGTCTATCAGAAAACACAGATATTTATATTACGACTCATAGCAGTATCAAAATTAGTTATGAAATAGCAACGAAAATAATTTTATGCTGTGGGGTCACCACAGCATGTTTGCAAGGGTCGAGGCATTAAGAAGGTTGAGAACCACTGTTGTAGAGGACATGAGTGATGCTGCTGTCTGTAGACTCTGACCTCCTCCAGCATCATCATGGACTCACTGAGCTGTGGGCTTTCACTGCCTTAGGACATGCCCCTCAGACTAGACTTGGAGCTGTTTTTGTTTCCCCATGCTGGGGTTTCTTTTTATTTTTGGGGATGGAGTCTGCTCCCTGTTTACTGACTAAGTAAGTTCTCTGCCTCAGGAAAGGAATTCTTAAGCTTTTCATTAATTTTTTTTTTTTAAAAGGGTCCTGGAGAGATGGGTCATCTCAGCTAAGGTGTTTATTTAGGTTCTTCCAGAGGACCTGGGTTCAATTCCGTGCACCGACCTAGCAGCTAACAACTGTCTGTAACTCTAGTTCTAGAGGATCAGACACACTCTTCTGACCTCAGGCAAAATACTCATATATATAAAATAAAATAGAGCCAGCATGGTGGTGTACATCTTTATTGCCAGCACCTAGGAGGCAGAGGGAAGAGAATCTCTGTGAGTTTGAGGCCAGCTTATTTTACAAAGGGAGTTCAAGGACAGTCAGGACTAAATAGAGAGACACTGTCTTGAAAGGCTGAAGAACAGTGTTTTCACAAAAATGTGCGTGTACGTCTGTACGTACACCAAGTCATTGAACAACTTGGGGTTTGGTTCGTTCTTTCACATGCTGGTCTAAACCCAGGTTACCAGACTTGGTAATAAGCACCTCTTCCTACTGTGCCATCCAGCAGCCCATGAAGACTTTTCAGACTAACGTCATGTCCTCACCACTCTTCTCTACACAGGAGCTAGTAGAGGACGAAGACGACGACTTTTTGAAAGGTGAAGTGCCCCAGAGCGATGCAGTGATCGGCCTTACCCCGAGCTCCTTTGACAGCCACTTCCGAAGTCCTTCCAGCAGCTTGGGCTCCCCACCTGTGCTGTACATGCCAGACCAGTCCCCTCTCATCTCCAGGATCTGTGATTGAGCTGAACTGTGCTCCCCAGGGCCCTGAGCCCCACCATGGACACCACACTGGGCTAGTCTGTGCCTTGTATATCCAACTTCCATGTTGGACTTGGGCCAGTGTCTGAAGACACCCAGACTGGGTGTGTTTGCAGTTTGCTCCTTATGGACAGAAGACCAACTATCATGTGAAATATTTCACAGTAGGCATAGCAGTCAGTGCTAATGCTTCAAGTGTTGGCTTAATGTGGAGAATCTGCCTGCAACCTCCTGATGGAGCTGCTGGATGCTTGCTAGTGTCAGCCGTATCCCAGCAGATGACCTTTTAACAGGTTTCTTTTTGTCAGAGCCACAGTCACATGACTTTGTGGGTCTTGTTTTGGTGAGAAATCTTCAGGATCAGCCCTGCCTGTAAATACCCTAGACACTGCCTGCAGTGGTGTAATGGTTTCCTTCTGACTAGAAGAGTATTTGTGGTTGGGTATAGAGGGAAAGCGAGGCAGAGGTGAAGTGCTGAGCATTTAGGCTGCTTTTACCAGGGCAACACAAAGCATTGCAGAGGGGCAAAGAAGCCGGGGGAAAGAGGTTTCAGAGAAACAGGAAACGGCACTGGTGCAGGAGAGTGGATCTGACCTGAACATGGGTTTGTCAGCTGTACCTCGAACTGACCAAGCAGCTTGGGGGTCTGAACCATAGTTTAATCACTGTAGAGCATGGACTCAGCCCGGAGAGCTGCTCTCATCCCAAGCAGCAGGTCTGCTTTGTAGCAGGTGTGTGCAAGGACTTCAGAGGTGTCTGTCGCTGGGATCCTTACATGTAAACTTTGTATTTGTGAAAATGGCCCTTTAAGTATATTTAATCTTTTTTTTTGCCACTTGTACTTATTTAAAGGCAGCAATATTTTCTTGGTCACACCATTTTTAATGGAATTTCTCTCATGTCGTTGAGGGCTTTAATAAAGGTTGCCCACCACGGTCCCGTGATTGGTGTGTTTGAATCTTAGCCTCCTGCTCCATTAAAAGGGGGTGGGATGGGCTAGAACCAAATGGGGTGGTTAGTTTGTTCCTGTGGTTGGATCAAGCCCATGAAAGCACTTTTATGAAATTCTGTGCTATCTGGGCATTGTGGTACACCTATAATTTTAGCACTCGGGAGGCTGAAGTAGGAGTATTTTAAGTTAAAGCTAGTCATAGATACATTTTTAAAAAGCCAGACATCTATGGAAGAAAGTGAAGTCTCCTTGTAGCGGGGGAATTTCTTTTTGGTACTGAGGAAGGGAACCAGGGTCTTAGACTCACACCTATCCTGAGGTGAGAAGAGTTGGCAAGCGTTGCATGGTTACAGCTGTGTCCTTGGGATTGTCTGGAGATTGGGGGGTTCCGCATGCTGCATGCTTTTTTTCTAGACTCCGAGCCTCTGTGGGTTAAGGGTGCATCATATGCTCTCCTACATATTTCAGTCACTGTAGTTCAGGTCCTCAGCTCAATTATGTCTCCGTGTCTGGCTCTCATCTCATACCCAGGCTGTAAGCTGCAGTCAGTGCTTTGGGATTTCTTGCACTATTTACTAAGTTTTTACATAATGCTCTTTTAAAACATCTCACTGGGGGCTGGAGAGATGGCTCAGTGGTTAAGAGCACTGACTGCTCTTCCAGAGGACCTAGGTTCGATTCCCAGCACCCACATGACAGCTAACAACTGTCTGTAACTCCAGTTCCAGAGGATCTAACACCGTCACACCAATGTACATAAAATAAAGTTAAATAAATTAAAAAAAAAATAAAACATCTCACTGGGGTTGGAGATGGCACAGTGGTTGAGAGCACCGAGTGCTCTTCCAGAGGTCCTGAGTTCAATTCCCAGCAACTACATGGTGGCTCACAACTTATGATGAGATCTGGTGCCCTCTTCTGGCCTACAGGCAGGATACCGTATAGATAAGTAAACAAATCTTTAAAAAGAAAAAAGGGATTGACCTTAGACTCTGCTACAAACGTTCTCTTCCACTGACTCACACTGCTAGCTTCCCATATCCAGGTTTTAAAGTTACGTACATTTGCCGGGCAGTGATAGCACAGCACTCAGGAGGCAGAGGCAGGCGGATCTCTGTGTGTCAAGCCCAGCCTGGTCTACAAGAGCTAGTTCCAGGACAGGCTCCAAAGCAACACAGAGAAACCTTGTCTTGGGGGGAAAAATGACATTTATGGAGACCAAAGTTCAGTTTAGCACTTTATACCCGTAAGCGCTTAACTTCATTATTCAGGAAACTTTCAAATTCCTGCCTTTGGGTTTGTATCACATATGTGATTTAAAATATTTATTTATTTACTTATTTATTATGCATACAATATTCTGTCTGTGTGTATGCCTGCAGGCCAGAGAAGGGCACTAGACCCCATTACAGATGGTTGTGAGCCACCATGTGGTTGCTGGGAATTGAACTCAGGACCTTTGGAAGAGGTCTTAACCTCTGAGCCATCTCTCCAGCCCCCCACATATGTGATTGGGCTGGAGGTAGCTGTCGACCGTAGTACTTGCTCCTTTAGCAGTTCTGCTGACAGCGCCCACGTCAGGTGCTCACAGCTCCAGGGATCTAACAGTCTGCTTTTTTTGTGCCCTTGTACTCACATAAATCGTAATAATAATAATAAACCCCTTAATCTCAGTACTTGCGAGGCTAAAACAGGACTATCATGAATTCAGGATTAACCTGGGGGGGCTGGAGAAATGGCTCAGCGGTTAAAGGCACTGGCTGCTTTTCCTAAGGACCCGGGTTCAATTCTAGCACCCACATGGCAACTCACAACTGTCTGTAGCTCCAGTTCCAGGGGATCTGGCATTCTCACACAGATACACGCAGACAAAACTCCAACGTACTTAATAAATCCTAAAAAAAAAAAAAAGTTAACCTCGGTTATGCAGTGACTTCCAGGACTCCTGAGTTTTAGAGGGAAACCTGTGCTGTGATTGATTGTCCTAGGAGCACAGGTTTCATTCAAAAGCAGATTGGCTAGATCTTTGCTCAAGGGGGTTGGTTCGTTTTCCTGCTTCCGGATTGGTTGGTCTTCTGCTTAGTTGGTCAGGAGCAGATTTGGCTCTGGATCCAGGTCCAAAGTGTGTGTTTTTTGTTTTTTGTTTTTTCTCCTTTTGGCTCTGATTTCAGGGCGGGCCAGGGTGTTTTGTTGTTTTTTTTTTTTGGCATATAATTACCCTACATATGTAATTATACTTAATTCTGGGAATGTAGGCTGAGGGAAACAACATAGCAGGATCAAAACCCTGTCTTAGCCAGAATTTGACTTTACTTGTATTATTTACAGCCCTATCTGAGAATATGTTAGGGCGATAGCATTGGCCTTGAGTCACACAGGGTTTAAATTTAGACCCATCATTTAAAGACAAGTGGCACCGTCTGCGGCCACGTAAGGGTCCTAGCTTTTCTGCCTAGGGCGGTGAAGGGCGATAAGGAAACACAGAGGTGGGATTTCTAGTCCAGGCGCCAGGGCGACCCTCTTTCTGCCGCACCTTTTCTGGCGCACTCACCGCGGTGCCTGCTGGGCCGCAATCCACGCGCTCCCGGCGACTTTTGCGCTGTCTGGCAGCTGAAGTAGGTGGACGTTGGTTAATTGAACACACTTTTGAGAATCAACACGGCCCAAGGAGGGAGTCAGGGCTGGGTGAAGCAAAGCTCCCGTGGGCTCCGAAAGGTGCGTACAGAAAGAGCTCAGACAACATTCCCACAGTTTGGACTACATCTCCCGTGACGCCTTGCGGCCCATAGGCTTTTCCTCGATCCCTCGTCCCGGCAGTCTCCGCGGTGTGCGGGGCGCGGCGCCCGCGGTGGGCGTGGCATGGCGCGAGGCGGGGCGGGCGGCAGCCGCCGACGGTGGCGGCGGCCTAGGCGATGCCGCTTCTGGTGGACGGGCGTCGAGTGCGGCTGCCGCGGTCTGCTGCGGACCTGGTTCGAGCGCACCCGCTGCTGGAGGTGAGCGGGATTGCTCGGGCCTGCGGGCAGGTGGGATCTCCGCATCTCGGCCTCGACGTGCTTTCACAGGGGATCGACTGAGGCGGGGCCCAGAGAGGTTAGGCGACTTGCCCAAGGTCGCACAGTGCGCGGCCGGCGCGCGGGGACCGGGGCCTCGTCTACCCTCGGCGGGATCCGCAGGTTGAGGCGCTTGAGCGGCTCCTGGCCTTACACAGCCCGGCTGCGGACAGGTGCGGGCGGAGTGCCCAGCCCTCTGCGAGCCCATTCCCGTCCCCTGCAGCTTGGGGCGCCTTGTTATCTTTAGCCAGAAGTAAGGGTTTCGCTGGGAAGTTGCTAGGACGGCGAGGACCGCGCCCTGATGGGTGGGTGGGCTTTTGTCTTCTTTCCTTGCGGGAACTTCTGAAAGAGCGCTCTGTGAAGGCAGTGGTAGTTGTCAGCTCACATAGTGCGGTCTAGGAGAGGACCCGGGAGAGGATGATTCCTAATCAAAGAATTCTTTTAAAGACCCAGTTATTGCCTTGAAAGATGTCCGCTTTGACTCTGAGAGGTGAAGCCCAGGAGTGTGGGGTTAGGGAAGGCATTCTAGAAGTTTCCTCTGATCAGTGGTCCTGTCTGCTTAATTGCTGTTTTCCCCTGGATTGCTTCCTGAAGCAAAGGCTTCCTGAAGGCAGATGGCAGTGGGCTTACAAAATATTTGTTGGGTAAATGAATGGGCAGAATGATCCCTGACAACTATGGGGCAAGGAGACTGTGACTGTTAGCTTGAATTTCAGGACAGCCATCCTGCAAATCGGGCTAGGCACTGTGCCCTTTTCCTTCCAGTGGCACTGCCACTGGGTCGGTGAAGCCAGGAGTAAAACTCATCAAAGAAAAGTTTAATCCACCTCAAGGATTCCGAGGACTCTCTCCCATCTCTGCTTGAAACGTCTAGTTTTAGTGGCCACGACAGCAGATGAGAAGGCGGAGATGAGGTGACGTGGAAACCTCCGGAGGCAGGATTTTGGTCTGTCTAGCCCGGAAGGGGTGGCAGGGAGGCCCCTGTGGGAGAAGGCTGGAGTGTGAACTGCATCCCCAGTGGCTCACTTTCTTTAGGATAGTGTGTGCTCTGGAGAGGGAAGTTGAAAATTGTGTCCTTAGTCACAGACATTCTTCTCATGGTTTTGGTGACTTCCTCACAGTGTTTTTTGTTGTTTTGGGGACAGGGGCTCTTTATATACCTCTGACTGTCCTGGAGCTTCATGTGTAAACCAGGCTGGCCACAAACTCACTGGCTTGCTTGCTTGCTTGCTTTGCTGTGATACACTGTTAAAAAAGGTTTGAGACAGGGTCTCACTGTGTGGCCCTGGCTGGAGCTCACTGTGTGGCCTGCCTCCCAGATGCTGGAATTAAAGGTGTGCACAAGCGCGCCTGATTTTATTTATCTGTGTGTGTGCACAGGGGCCAGAAGGTGGCATCAAGTGTCCTCCTCTTCGTTCAGTGCAGTTCCTTTGAGACAGGGGTCTCCCTGAATATGCTGTCTTGATTTCTCTCATCTCCACCTATCACAGAGCCGGGTTACAGGCATGAGTGGGAATCAGTGCGGGCACCTAAGCTTCGGTAGATTTCTCAGCAAACAATTTTAACTACTGACCATCTCTGTAGCACCCCCACCCCCCTTAAAGAGAGAAAGACAGACAGGCTGGCCTTGAATGCCTGAGGTCTCCTGCTTCAGCTCCACTGTGGTAACTCGAGGTGTCATCCAGTGTGCCCATCATAATACACTTTCTGATTGACAGCATGCTATATATTGTTATTTTTTTTTTCTTGGTTTTTGAGATAGGGTTTCTCTGTGTGGCCCTGACTGTCCTGGAACTCGTTCTGTATACCAGGCTGGCCTTGAACTCACAGAGCTCCACCGTGCCTGGTTCCTGTGTGTTTCATGTCAACATTTTGTGAACACACAGCACCAGCTGTAGAACCGCTTTCTGTAGCTGTGCTTCCTTAGTCTGAACATTTTAAAAGGAAAATTCCAGAACACTAACTGATGCTGTCATGTCCCCCTCCCCACTTTCTATTTTGAAAGAAAATCTCACTTTAGCTCAGGCTGATCACCAACTCATGATCTTTGCGGCCTTCCGGGCTGGCGTCACAGGCATGTGCCACCATGCTGACTAAGAATTGTGAGGCACATGCCATCAGACATGCTACCAGGGAATCCCATACTGCTGTGAGGCACATGCCATCAGAGATGCTACCAGGGCAATCCCATACTGCTGTGAGGCACATGCCATCAGAGATGCTACCAGGGCAATCCCATACTGCTGTGAGGCACATGCCATCAGAGATGCTACCAGGGCAATCCCATACTGCTGTGAGGCACATGCCATCAGAGATGCTACCAGGGCAATCCCATACTGCTGTGAGGCATATGCCATCAGAGATGCTACCAGGGCAATCCCATACTGCTGTGAGGCACATGCCATCAGAGATGCTACCAGGGAATCCCATACTGCTACTGCTAACCTTGTCTCCACATTTACTCACCAGTACATCTGGGTTCAGGCACCCAGTGGCCAGCCACAGTAGAACAGGCCCCACACTGTTCCCTACAAGATGAGTACCTTTGCTTTTATTTTCTAGATTGAGGGCTGCAAAGAGCAGGCACACAGTGTGGTGGTTTGATGAGAATGGCCCCCACAGGCTCGTATGTTTGACGCCTGCCCTCTAGTTAGTACGACTATTTGGGAAGGATTAGACATGTCCTTATTGGAGGAGGTTTGTCACTGGAGGTGAGCTTTGATGTTTCAAAAGCCTGGGCCAGACCCAGTGTCTCTCTCTCTCTCTCTCTCTCTCTCTCTGCCTGATCAGGATGTAAAGCTCCCATCTGCTGCTCCAGCACCATGCCTGTCGGCGTCCTGATATAAACCACCCCTCTAAAACTGTAAGCAAGGCCTCAATTAAAGGCATTTTTCTTTTCTTTTCTTTTCTTTTCTTTTCTTTTTTTTAAATAAGAGTTGCACTGGCATGGTGTCTCTTCACAGCAACAGAACAGTGACTAAGACTGACCGTAGCAGGTCCCATGCTTAGAAGTCAAGACTGGGGCCCTGCTTTCTTCCCGTCACTTTGGATGTTGTGTCCTTCAGTACAGCAGCCTCTTGCAACAAGGGGCACCCCTGTAGGTGCTAGTGTTCAGGGTAGACAATAGTGTGTAATCTTGAGCGGCCCAGTGCAGCGCTCCTTAGTGTCTGCTGTTGTGGGGGTGGAGCCCAAGGCTCTACACACGCTAGACATGCCTGCTTCTGAGATGCCCCTAGCCCTAGGGTCTTTAGGTGGTAGGAATAATAATATTTTATAACAGCAGATTACATGAATTCCTGGAGGAGCCATATCTGTGTGGACCTCAGGGCTTGCCATCTAGTCATTCTGAGAGAGAAGTTTGCTGGCCACCAGCAAAGAAAGTAGTGCCATTTGCTAGGCCTTGGGAAAGTTCGTTAAGGAACTGAGTGAACATGAAAAAGGTTTAGGGTGCTTACATAACCCCAGTGCTGAGGGGTGGATCCCAAGTGCTGGGTGGCCAGCCAGTCTAGGTAAAATAGTGCGTTCGGGTTCAGTGAGGAACTCTGTCTCAGAACATTAAGGAGGGCTGTTGAGATGGCTCATATGGTAAAGGTGTTCGCTGCCAGGCCTGATGACCCGAGTCCACGCTCTGGAATCTACATGGTGGAGGGGAAAAGTAACTACCAAGGGTTGCCGGGCGCCCACTGCATGTATGGCAACACACACACATATGAAATAAAAGGAAATTAAAAACAGGTTCAGAGTAACAGGAAGGCACATGACAGACCTCTCACACAGGCATGCTTCACCCTCACGGGCACCACATGACGTCTGCATCCTTCGTGCGCTCATGCACACAGTGTGATGAAGTGGGAGGAAAGAGCAGGCTACACTGTCCTGTGGCGGCGTGTCTCTGGCCGGTCGCCTTTGCTTTCGTTTCTTGTGTTGTCTCTGAGACAGCCACACTCTAGCCAGAGCTGGCTTACACCTCCAGTGTTGGGACTGTGAGCATGAACTTCTGCCTCTGCCTTCTTATACTTTTTAATAACATATTTTATTTACACTAGTATTTTGCCTGCAGGTGTGCCTGTGTGAGAGTGTCAGATCCCCTGAACAGGAGTTACCAGACAGTTGTGAGCTGCCATGTGGGTGCTGGGAATTGAACCAGGGTTCCCAAAGACCAGTCAGTGTTCTTGTCCCCTGAGCCATCTCTCCAGCCCCGACTTTCTTACAGTCTAAAGTGGTAGTGATACACACATGAGGCGGGAGGGGACAGTTTAAGGGCAGCCTGAACTACTCTGTCTTAAAGGTCAAGTCTCAGTCAGATTCTTGAAGAACCATGGTAAAGGATTGGGTGTCTCTCCCAAGCACTGGGATTTTTTTCATATGTCGCTCCTATTCAGGGGAAATGTTCCTGCTGCCTTTCTCTACCGGTCTCCAATGGCCAGTGCAGCACAGTTCAGAGATGCCAGCCTGCTTCCCACTTCTGAGTAAACATTGGCTCTTTCCATCTCTCCTATTCAAGCCTCACTAATTCACACAACTATTTTATTCTGTTTCAATTAAACAGGAAAGAGCCAGACTTCTCAGAGGTCAGTCTGTTCAACAAGTGGGACCCCAGGGCCTTCTGTATGTTCAGCAAAGAGAGCTTGCAGTGACCTCCCCAAAGGATGGTAGGTTAGGAAGCAGTGTGTTGGGCCTTATTCCAAAGTCTATTGGCTATTTTATGTTATTTCTTTTTGGAACAGGCTCCGTCTCCATTCTGGGTTCTGATGATGCCACTACTTGTCACATTGTGGTCCTGAGGCATACAGGTATGAAGACAGAGATGAAGGAAACCCTTCCTTAAACTATCCCAACCATGTGCAACCACTCATTTTTTTCAGTTTGAGTTTCCTGGTGTAGAATTTGAAGTCATGCAGTTGCATGGCTGGGGCAGACAGACTGAGGGGCCAGTGGCAGTGGCACCAGGATTTATCCCTACTTTTTTGGAAACCTATTCTCTTTGGACGGATAATTTGCTCAGCCTAGATATAGGAGGGAGGGCCTTGGATCTTTCCCAGAGCAATGTGCCTTACCCTCTCTGAGCAATGGATGGGGGGGGGGGGTAAGTGGAGGGAATGGGAGAAGGGGAGTGGGAACTTGGATTGGTATTGTATAATGAAAAAAAGATAGTTTTTTTTCTTTTTTTTTCCGAGACAGGGTTTCTCTGTAGCTTTGGAGCCTGTCCTGGAACTAGCTCTTGTAGACCAGGCTGGCCTCAAACTCACAGAGATCTGCCTGCTTCTGCCTCTCAAGTGCTGGAATTAAAGGTGTGCACCACCACCGCCCGGCTGTTTTCTTTTTTTTAAAAAAAGAAAAAAAAAAGAATTTGAAGTCATATCTTTCTTGTTTGCATGTGTCTCCCTGGTGCCCTGGTCAGATGGGTTGGCTGGGCAGCTTGGACCCTTTCCGTTTTCTTATAGTGTATCTTGCTTCCTGGAATATAAGGACTAACTCACTTTCCCCTTCTTCTCCAGGTAATGGGGCGACCTGCCTCACACACTGTGATGGAACTGACACCAAAGCCGAAGTCCCCTTAATAATGAGCTCTATAAAATCCTTTTCTGACCATGCTCAGTGTGGAAGGTAAGTTCGTACTATGGACACTGCCGGGGTGTCCTGCGCTTGTACACCTTTAGCATGGGTGGTGTCTACACTAGGCTGCGTGGAATAATGGGGGGACATTATTGTACTGGACATTTTGTTGAACAGGGCTCACTGTGTAGTCTGGCTTCAAAGTTATGATCCTCTTGCCTCAGACTCCCTGGTGCTCAGATTAGCGGATGAGACATGTCAGGCTTGTGTTGACTCTGAACTTGTGTAAAGTTGGGATCTATTAATATTATTCATATTAATTTCTTCTGTGTTTTTGTGAGCAGCCACTTGTTCTATGGTCTGGAGCAGGGAAGGAGGAGGCAGGGTTGGCAGTGACCATGCCACACTCCTCAGCAGGCCAAGAGTTTGAGCATGGGTGTAGGGTAAGAACCAGTCCAGGCTGGCTGCACCTCAGCATTTCATTGTTACCCCATCCGTGACACGTGGTCATGTACCAGAGCCACACAGCTAGTTAAGTTCTGGCCTTTGACCCAGGCCTGGCTTCACTTGCTCTGTTCTTATTACACTGGCTCTGATTTTTCTTGGCAGCCTTTGAAGGAACTAGTACAGTCACATACAGGTGCTTAGAATCACAGGGACACTTACTAGTTAGCTTTATTCGTTCAATAGGTAAGTTTTAAAAAGTGAGGGGTGAGATATGTACACACCTTTAATTCTAGTAGTGGGGGGTAGAGGGAGACAGAGAAGGATCTCTTAGTTTGAGGCCAGTCTGGTCTACATGGTGAATTCCAGGCCAACCTTTTCTCAAAAAATTAACCAGATTTAAACTTTGTGTTGCATGTGTGTACACTAGGAATTGAACCCTGGGCCTTGCGTGTGCTAAGAGTGTGCATTAGCACAGAGCCCTTTTGTAAAATGTAACTCTCTTGACTTGGGTCTGTGTCACAGGCTGGCTGGCTCCATAGTCTTTGACTCGTGAGCTGTGAAATCGCCTTTTCCTGTTGTTGTAGCCCAGACTGTTCCCACAGTCCTCAGAACACAGTGTTTATGTAGCAGGAACGGTGGGCTGCATTCCCGCCCAGCTCCACATGGCTAGCTTTACCCGAAATAATTACACGGAAACTGTATTCTTTTAAAACACTGCCTGGCCCATTAGTTCCAGCCTCTTACTGGCTAACTCTCACATCTTGATTAACCCATTTCTAATAATCTGTGTAGCATGAGGTGATAGCTTACCAGGAAAGATCTTAACCTGCGTCTGTCTCCGAAAGGAGAATCATGGTGACTGCCTGACTCGGCTTCTTTCTCCCAGTCTTCCATGACCCGGGAAATGATGGAGGAGGGTCATATGTCTCTTGGTTAATAAAGAAACTGCCTTGGCCTTTAATAGGACAGAAAATTAGGTAGGCGGAGTAGACAGAACAGAATGCTGGGAGAAAGAAGCTGAGTCAGGCAGTCGCCATGATTCTCCTTTCGGAGACAGATGCAGGTTAAGATCTTTCCGGGTAAGCTACCTCGTGGTGCTACACACATTTTTAAAAATGGGTTAAAGCAAGATGTGAGAATTAGCCAATAAGATGCTGGAACTAATGGGCCAGGCAGTGTTTCAAAGAATACAGATTCTGTGTGTAATTATTTGGGGTAAAGCTAGCCAGGTGGCAGGAAGGAGCCCACTGCTCATTCTACATGTTTAGTTATTCTCTCTGTGGAAATCAGGGCAGCCTGACAAAGTGGTAGCAAAGCCGCAGTGCTCCCAGCCCTTCCTGCTCTAACATTCCTAGTGAGGCCATCCAGGCCGTCAGACACCACACCCTGCACAGGCTAGTTCAGAGGTGTGAAGTACACCACATGCTCCCATGGTTATTGGAGGAAGACAAGCAAGGGAAACATGGGGTGAAGCAAAGTTTGAACCTGTCTCAGCCCTGCTGTGTGCATATGCATTATGACTGTTGTAGGGAGAGGCTTCCTACAACTTCCCAGATGGATCCTGTGTGTATGGTAAACCATGCTGTGATTCCTAGGTGTAGTGGGATGAGAGCACTTAGCTCTCAATTAGTGGGTTTCTGCCCCTTTCCAGCCTCAAAGCCCAGATCCTTTTAGGTGCAGGTGTTGAGAAGTTCTAGAGTGTTCTGTATGGGTGGCCAGGTGACACTGGACTGATGACCCTGGGCGGGGTCCTCAGAGCCTTGCTGCTGCCTTGGAAGCCCCATGTGCACCCCATTGTGCCCACAGGTATTTTCATTATATGATGTAGAAAAGACCCAGAAGCATGCTGTGGACATTCATGGTAGCCAGGAATAAAATATCCATGAAACCCGCATACAGTCATGTCATGCCTAACTCTGATCACTTCCTCTCTTGGCAGGCTGGAAGTGCACCTTGTGGGAGGCTTCAGTGATGATAGGCAGCTGTCACAGAAACTTACTCATCAGCTTCTTAGTAAGTTTGCCACCCCCTCCTAGTTTTGTCTGGTTTAAAAATAAAAAAAAAAAAAAGGTGCTAGGCAGTGGTGGAACACATCTTTAATCCCAGCACTTGGGAGGCAGAGGCAAACAGATCATTGTGAGTTTGAAGCCAGCCTGGTCTACAGAGCAAGTTATGACAGCCAAAGCTACACAGAAACCTGCCTCAAAATAAATAAATACATCAGTAAGTGGAGTAAAAAAGCTCTCCAGCAGTCAGACGAAGCAGAGGCAGGAAGGTCATGAGTCAATCTGTCTACACTGAAGACACAGCCATGTGGATGGACTGTATAGACCATACAGAGTGTAGCATGGATCTAAATTCCCAGGTGCTGGTGGGATAGGGACAAGATCTCCCCCCATTTTTTCCTTCTTTTCTTTTTTGGTTTTTGAGATGGGGTTTCTCTGTATAGCTTTTGAAGCCTGTCCTGGAACTCACTATGTATACAAGGCTGGCCTTGAACCTTCAAAGATCCACCTGCCTCTGCCTCCCAAGTGCAGGGACTAAAGACATGAGCCACCACCGCCTGTCCAAACTCCCCCCCCCCATTTTGACAAGGCGATGTTGTTGAAGCCCAGGCTGGCTGTGGCCTTGTGATCACTGTGCCTCAGCCGAGTGAGAACTACAGACGTGTTAAAGATGCTCTTTTAGAACAGCAGTTGGTGAATGCTTCAGAAAATGAAAATAGCACTGCTAATCTTTTCTACTAAATAAGAAGAGGTAGACGTGGTATATATCAATTGTGAAATAGGTATATGCTAATGCTAGACCTGCACTGGAGCACCTGTCCAGCAAGGAAACTGCACTGTGGCTTAAGCCCTTTAAAGGTTCACATCCTTTGACTCAGTAACCACCCGTCTAGAATCCATTTTGAGAAAGTCATCTTCTAAGGTTGCAGAAAGGCTGACAATTTGGCTCACTGGGTAAAGGCTCTTCCCACCACGCATGATCAGAGTCTGGTGTTTGGGACCCACATGGTGGAAGGAGAAATCTAATTCTTGTATGCTGTCCTCTGATCTTCTCATGTGATTCATGGCAAGGCATGCACACATACACACAATATGTAAAAAAAAAAAACCCAAAACAAAAGAAACCAAACAAACAAAAAAAACAAAACCTTGCACAGAGATTTTGATTTAAAGATCAGTATTCCAGCAGTTCTGACACCAGGGAATAAATACCCAGTGTCCTGAGAAGAGTTAGAAAGTTTCTAGAAGTTGTTACCTACTGAACCAGGTCTGGAGGTTCATGCTTACAGCTCAACATTTGGGAGAAGACTGAGGCAAAGGGCTGTTCGCTCTTAATCAGCCTGTTAACTCCATGGGGAAAGCCTGTATCTAATAAAAGCAACTGGGGCATGAAATTCTATGGTGTGACGAGCATCGCTGTCTGTTACGAGCTCAGGTGTGCACCAATCTACAGTGGGGAGTGGGCATTTAGAACCTATTCTCTTCTGTCCCTTGTCTAAAAGCATTCACAAAGCTTTTGCTCTGTTGGCTGGAGAGATGGTCAGTGGTTAAAGGCACTGGCTGTTTTCCAGAGGACCCAGGTTCAGTTCCCAGCAACCACATGGTGGCTCACAACTGTCTGTAATACCAGTTCCAGGGGATCCTGTAACCACTATTCATATGGCACACATACAATGTAGGAAAAACATTTATACACACAAATATTCCTTTTGTTCTAATAGACTCAAGAAGAGTTGGTCTTCTCTTAGGACTCCACCTGATGTGGGTGCTGGGACCTGAACCCAAGTCTTCTGCAAGAGCAGAGTAAATGTTTTAACCACCGAGTCATCTCTCAGCCATCATGAGGCTTTTCACAGTAGCCTATATTAATCACATATAACAGCGGTTTACTTATGTGCATGTGGGCACTCAGGGCACATGTGTACCATAGGAATGGGCTTTCTCTTCTACATGTGGGTCCCAGGGATTGAACTCAGGTTACAGGTGCCTCTAGAGATTGAGCCTTCTTGCTGACCTAATCTCCATCTTAACTACCCCCCTCCACCACCTTATTTTTGAGACAGGATCTCATGTAGCACAGACTAGCTTTGAACTTGAACATGCCGGTTTCTGTAGTGCTAGGGCTTGAACTCATAGCCTTGAGTGTGCTAGGGGATGCTAGGCAATTACAGTATCAGTGAAACTACAGCCCCATCCCTAATAGGACATTTTCGTGTATATATGTAATGTATTTTGATCATATTCACATCGGTTACTCATTTTTGGGCACTTTTTTGACATCAATTTTGAAATTCTAATTGTAGGTGAATTTGACAAACAAGATGACGACATCCACTTAGTGACATTATGTGTGACAGGTGAGTCCTGCTGGGTTCAGGGAGGTTTTGTCCGTCCCCTTACTACAGCCCCCATCAGGGTAGAATTGGAGAAGACACTCTAAAGAGACTGTCACCTCAGGATGACTTGTCCCCACCACTCCTTGTCACTTTCAACACCAGGTCCCACTCAGCTAATGGATGCTCTGATGTCTGCTTTCTAGGCTGTCAGAGGTTTCTCTGTGCTCCTGGGAAGGGAGCGTGCTGGTGAGCTGCCCTTGTGTGGCAGAGGCAGGGTCTGCTGGTGGCCATGTTGGGCTCTGTGCTGATGTTTTTCCTTCACACGCACAAGAACAACTGTTTAGTGCTCTCACTTTCCTTCATTTCTTAGAATTAAATGACCGGGAAGAAAATGAAAACCACTTTCCGATCATTTATGGCATCGGTAAGTAGTGTTTGTATTAGAGGGTTACATGGTTTCCATGTGGGCTAAAGGTCTGAGTGGCAATCATTGCATCTGTACCACTGCTGGTGGTTGGGTCCTTGCCCCTATCTATTTTTACTGTGACAAGTTAGGCAAGGGGCTATAAGGTTAATGTGTGGAAACTGCAGCATAGGTTATGAGCACCCCACACCTACCCCTGCAGCCTAGTGTCACATGGGTGGAGTCAGGCACGCTTTTCTCTAGCAAGTGCTGGTTGGGGGGGGGGTATGGGGTATTTGGATTTTTTTTTTTTTTTTTTTTTGGTTTTTCGAGACAGGGTTTCTCTGTGGTTTTGGAGCCTGTCCTGGAACTAGCTCTTGTAGACCAGGCTGGTCTCGAACTCAGAGTATTTGGATCTTTGTATGGGAATGAAGTAAGATTTTGATTCGGAATAAAGACAGTTGAACTAAAGGAAGTCAGCCCTGCCAGTCCTGAGGCTGACAAGTTGCAGAGGGCTTCTGGTGTGCCCATGGTGTTTAGCTGAGTGGGTGCGGAGGGCACAGGCACTTCTTTATTCTGTCACTTTTATAGCTCTAAAATCAGTGTTTGTGCAGAGGCTGTCAGCACCTCAGTCTTTTTCTTCAGATCCAGTCCTTTCCTATTTCTGGTTCTTAGGTATGGTGGTAGAAATGTGAAGTCTATTGCCAATTTAGAGTCACTCCTTCTCCCTTGCAGCTGTCAACATTAAAACTGCAGAGATTTACAGAGCTTCCTTTCAAGATCGTGGCCCAGAAGAGCAGCTTCGTGCTGCAAGAGCTTTAGCAGGAGGCCCGGTGAGTGAGAGCCCATCTTTGTGGGATGGGTAAAGAGGGAACACCAAGGGACTCAAGTTTTTAGAATGTTGGAAAGTTGTGGCTATCTCCTTACCAGGATTTAGTATTCAGTCCACTTCCTCATGGGTTAGAGGAATAAGGATCGAGTTTAGGTTCTAAGTGCTAGATACTAGATCTCTGCCTGAAAGATGGAGGTGGTAGTAAGAGCTAGAATCTATGGCTAAAGCAAGACCTCTTCCCTTTAACCTTCCCATAGAGAGACTGCAGGCGGCTGGGGGCGGGGGCACTGACAGAATGATGTCTCATCCATACACCTAGTCATCAGAGAGTAGTCTGGCAAGTCACTCTACAAACTGAGTTCCAGGAGAGCCAGGTCTACATGGAGAAACCTTGTCTCAGACCCCCTACCCAGCCCCAATGTGTAATTTCCTCAGTGTACCGTATGTTTCCTTATTTTTTGGTAGTGCCTAGGATGGAATAGAGGCATATGCAACAACGTGCTATGCTGCTGAGCACTCCTAGCCTAGGCTCTTTTTATAGCCTCAACATTTCCCAGGGCTGGGATTGCACAAGTATACAACTTTGTCCAGGTCTCTAGTATGTTATTAATTAATTAAATCATTAATTTCTTGTTTGTTTGTTGTCTTTTGAGACAGGGTTTCTCTGTGTTACTTTGGAACCAATTCTGGAACTAGCTCTGTAGACCAGGCTGGCCTCAAACTAACAGAGATGCGCCTGCCTCTGCCTCCCGAGTGCTGAGATTAAAGGCGTGCACCATCACTGCCCAGCTTTAAATTTAAAAGACTTATTCATCCATTTGAGGAACAGATAGAAGAATGTAAAATTCCCACTGTGAGCCTGTTTTAATCCAAACACTCGGAGACAGGAGACAAGCGGATTACCGTGAGGTACAGGCCAGCCTGGGCTTAATGTACCTTTTAAAAAAGATGCCAAACAGGATCTGGGGAGATGGCTCAGTAGGCAAAGTGCTTGCTGTCTAAACATGATCCACAGCACCGACATAAGCTGGGCGTGCTGTGCATGCTTCCAGGCCTGGTGCTGGGGAGACAGAAGACTGATTGTTGGGGTTTGCTGAGTCTGTAGCTCTAGTGGAAGACCCTGTCTTAGTTAGCAGAAGCAACGGAAGACACAGGGCATGGACCTCTGGCCTCACATAGGTGCCAGCACCCCAACTGCCGCAAGCCCAGAGATCTGCTTGTTTGTGCAATTCTAACATTTCAGTAAGAAGATGTGTGGCGTTAAGAGATCTGTTTCTGCCAGTCTTTTACCATTTTCTGGAGTCCTAATTTTGTTTGATATGGTCTTGCTATGTATGTAGCCTAGGGTATCTTGGCGAGTCTCCTGCATCAACCTCCATCAACTACTATGACCAGCTTGGTGGTTTTTCTTCTCTAAGACAGAGGGTTCCATTGCAGCCCAAGCTGGCCTGGAACTTACTGTAGGATTCCTTTTGGTATTTAGTAGACTATATTTCAGCTTGAGTACCCTCTTAAAGCTGAAGATTATCGCTGGCATAATTCGGGAATTCAAGGAATGGGTCTGTTGGTAAATCAGTTTCTTCAGAGCCAGTTGTGGTGGTGCACACATCCCTGTTACCCCACATTGTGAGGTGCAGTAACAAGATGAGGAGTTCAAGCATTCTTGGCTATGTATTGAGTTCAAGGCCAGCCCGGGCTACATGAGACCCTCTCAAAAACTAAACAGGCAGGTCTCTCAGAGTTTGAGGCCAGCAGGGTCTACCAAACCAGATCCTGTCTCGGAAAACAAACAACAAAAAAATGAAACCAAGCCGGGCGGTGGTGGCGCACGCCTTTAATCCCAGCACTTGGGAAGCAGAGGCAGGCGGATCTCTGTGAGTTCGAGACCAGCCTGGTCTATAAGAGCTAGTTCCAGGACAGGCTCCAAAACCACAGAGAAACCCTGTCTCGAAAAACAAACAAACAAACAAACAAACAAACAACAAAAAAAAGAAACCAAAAAAACCCCAAACCTTTCTTTTATGCTTTTTGTGAGACAAGGTCACACCGTCATCCAGGCTGATCTTCCTGCCTCAGCCTCCTGAGTGTTGAATGGCAGGTGTGAGCTGTCATACCTGGGCACCAGGCATTGTGAGCTTGTTTATGTTGCCTGACTAGCTGCTTGGGGTAGGAGTAAGGAGGTATGGTATTTGTGTAGCCATGGGGAGTAACAGGCATTAGTCAGACCTGCCTGTCTTTGAGGCACTGCTGATGCTCACTGGACATGTGACCTGGGACCTTTCTCACCATCCTCTTCCCCTTAGAAGGGCGGCGTGCTGTCTTCTTGTAGGTTTACTGTCAAAACATAGGACCAAACCCAAGTCAGGCATTTGGTGGTGGCAGCTTTGTTATTACGGGAGGTCAACATTTGCAGTTTATCAGCTAAGGGGACAGACTTGGAACTAGACTATAGCAGTGGTAGGCAGTGTCCTTACAGCCTGTCATGGAAATGGTTCTTTTAGATGATTAGCATTTATGATGCAAAGACAGAACAACTTCGAATAGGCCCGTATTCCTGGACGCCATTTCCACATGTGGATTTCTGGTTGCAGCAAGATGACAAGCAAATACTAGAGGTGAGAATTTACAGGTTGGCTAAATCTTAAATCTCTGGACCCTGGTTTCCCCATCCGTAAGAAAAAAAAAGGTTTAGACCAGCTAACAGCTGCTTCTCCTTCAGTGGGTGAGATTGGCGTTCTTTTGCCATTGAGAGACTAAAGTTTATGGCAGTGGGGGATTAGTACTGTCCTGGCAGATGTTTGTACAGGCAAAGTAGTAAGCAGTAAAACGTGTGTAACTCAAAAGATGTATAGAAGCTGAGACCAGCCTGGTGAATGTGTATACAGCCCAAAGACTCTGACATTGTCATCCAGCGGGGGAGGCGCCTAGCCTGGCCCCTCTCATGCCCACTGTCTTGTCTTTTCAGAACCTTTCTACTTCTCCTCTGGCTGAGCCCCCCCACTTTGTTGAACATATTAGATCTACCTTGATGTTTTTAAAAAAGTTCCCATCTCCAGCAAATATACTGTTTCCTGGAAATAAAGCTCTCCTCTACAAAAAAAATGAAGATGGTTTATGGGAAAAGATCTCTCCAGGGAGCTAACACCAGAGTTACCAGAGAACACAACTGTTTGGCTCAGCAGATCATTGGCGGTTTGGAATCTACATCTGTGCAGTTTTACCTCTTCCTTGCTTACTGTCTTTCAAAATAAAATCTTATTTTGGCAAAGGCATTTGTTTTAGATGATTTTTTGCTTCACTACAAAGTGAGGAACAGAGGAGAAACCATACCATTGGCCTTGCATTGAGAGACTGGTTGGTCAGGAAAAACCCAATCAGTGCGTGTTGGTAGGTGCCTTTAAATCTTTTTTTTTTTTTTTTTTGGATTTTTTCGAGACAGGGTTTCTCCTTAGCTTTTTGGTTCCTGTCCCCACACTAGCTCTTGTAGACCAGGCTGGCCTTGAACTCCCAGAGATCCGCCTGCCTCTGCCTGGGATTAAAGGCCTTTAATCTTGAGTTCAAGGCCATCCCGTTTCACAGAATGAGTTCCAGGACAGCAAAAACTACCAAAGAAATCCAGTCTTGTTTAAAAAAAAAAAAAAAAAAAAAAAAAAAAAAGAGGAAGAAAAGGGAAAAGGAACTTCCTAGCAAAACTTAGCAGCACTAGGCAAGATGAAAGGTTCAGAAACAAACAGCTGCTGAGTATGATTTTGAGACAAGCTCGTGGGGTGCCACATTCGATCTGAATCCCACAAAGTGAGAGAAACTTTTTACATATGATGCTACTAAGATGCCCAATTAGGGTTATGGAAGTTACTTTTTAGGAACTGTTCTGTTACCTGATGAAAAGTAATGTTTACACCAAGCTCACAAGTAGTAATTTCAAGAGCCTTTATTTAAGCCAGCATCAGATAGTGTCTCAAGGTAAAATTCTGTTGCAGCAAAACCAGGTAACAATTTCCAAATGTATAAAAACATTTAAAAATCAATCTGTTAAAGGTGATAATTTACCCCTCCCCCATGTCACCTGCTATACTTCATTGCATCAAATAAACAGGGAAGACTATATTTAATCATTTGCACCCCCAAAAAATGGAAAGATTGCATTTTGCTAAGTGGCAACTGTCAAAAATCACATCAAATCAGTGTAATTATAGGCTTAATGTGGTATAACTAAGGCTTCCAACACTGCAGTCCACCGGCCCACCATCTTAGCATCTTCCATTGTTTGACTTTAGGGACTAGAAAGGCACGGGGTGGGGCATCTTAGGGTACTGCTGGTGATGCAGTACTTGGGAAATAGAAATGAAGGAGAATTAGGTGGCAAGCCTGGAAGAGGCAACTTCTCTGGTTCTTTCTGGAGCTGGGCCCAGGGTGAGTAGAAGAGAAGCTGCAGCTGACCATGAAAAGCAGGTCAAAGGCTTGCTTGCTGCAGCCTCTACCGTGCTGCACAGCAGACGACAGGAGGCTCTTCATGGTGCTCTCCAGGGGGCTTTCTGTCATAAGTAGACCCAAGCACAGGGCATGCTGGGCATGTTGGGCACCAACTTAAAGGCATTACCAGTGTTTAAAATATACTTAAATATGGTCAGGAAGAGATCTTACAGTTAGTTACTAGTAAAGATGAGTCCTTACATTTGTTTACAAAGAGCGTATAAGGAGAAAAGGTGCAGCAGGGACAGTTCTAGTGCCACAGCGCATGTGTACACCATCCCTCAGAGGCTTCAGGTCCTACTGAAACCCATTTCCTGATGCCAGCCAGTGAGGCAGACGTCTCCCACAACCTGCCTGAATTACAGACCGAGTAAGACTGAAGCATGGGGGAGAACCTGGAGAGACACTATACAGCCTAGAGAAAGAGCAGTGTTTCCAGTGGAAGGTGCTTGAAATCCACATGTTCTCTCTGTACAACGTGTTTGTGGTATATGAAGAAAGGGGATGCCAAGGTTGGGCAGGCCAAAATAGTCAGTTGTTGGTTCTACTTACACATAAAATAATTGCCCCCCCCCATAAAGCCTGGTTTTCCAGCATGTTTCTGTGCAAAACTCCCAGTTTAGCACAGACGACAGAAATGTCTATCATCTTAGCATGTGGCACAGTTCACATTCTTCCCTGAAACAGTCAGTACAGGCGAAGCCCAGTGTTACTGAGGTTTATCTTAAGCGTTCCAGCCCCTCTACCTGGGGGTCGTCATCTTCCGGATGCTGGGCCTTGTTCTGCAAGGTCTCAGTCTGTCTGGCAGTGGGGGCAGGGGCTGTGGAGATCTGCTCAGGGCAGTGGGCCTCTGGGCTGCTCTGCTCTAGCCCACTGCACAGCTGGTCCACCTTTTCGAGGTCTTCGATGTGGGTGACTGAGCTGGTCTCACTCACAGCATCTGAGCCTCTCAGAGCCCTTTTAAAAGGTTTCTGGCCTAGAGAAACAAGATGAACCATGATGAAACTGGTGGAGACATCCACAGACAAAGGTGCTGTGGTCCTGCATGGTCATTGATTTGGCAGGAATGCTGGAATTTTGGTTTGCACTTGAGAGGTGAGGCAGGAACTAAAGAACACAGTGACACCAAAGTGCTCCCCAGGCCAGTGCTTCTGTGGTGCCCCTGACAGGAGTGACGACCTCGGTTAAAGTAATGCTTGCCTTTGCAGTGCCATGGAGACATTTCTTTGGAGCTAAATCTCAGGTGCCTGAATTGTTGTTTCAGCGAAGGGAATGGAATTTTGGATTACAGAAAGGAACATAAGGAACAACAAATAAGGAGCCTCAGCGGCATGTATGAGTCTATTCCCGAAGTGGAACAGAATTGGTTTCCTTCTGTTAATGAAGGTGAACTGTGGAGCGGTTTAACCCACCTGGAAGTCTCTGTTTGCTTTGAGTGCCTGAAGGTGTCGGAGGCGGTGTCACTCCTGTACCTTGTACTTTGTGGACGTATGTGTATTCTGTGGATTCCAGAGAGCCTGTCAGGAAAAGAAAGGAATGGCAGAAGCTCCAGGCACAGCTATCCTGAGATGCCATTTGTCCTCAAATGGCTTTGTGTCTTAACCGGCTTCCCACTGACTGAACGGGAGCAAACCCAGCCTGCAGTTGCTCCCGTCTCTCCCCAGGCTCTTCAGCTCCATCAGTGTGTGCAGTGTGCTGGGACCCTCACTTTAGCAATGAGCAGATGCTAACATTAAAGGCTGAGGTCTGTGATATAAAATGTTCCTTGTTCGTGATGTTCTGAGACAAAGTCTCAGAAAACCCTAATCCTCTAGCTTCGTCCTCCTAATGCTAGGATTACATCCTTCTGCCACCATAACAGGAAACTCCAGTGATACCTTTGCTATCATGAGAACCTAGAGAAGGAACAAAAGAAGGAACACCAAAATTTTGGGAGTATTTCTCTTTTTCTTTTTTAAATTGTTTACATATATTTTAAAGATTCTATTTATTTATTATGTATACAGTGTTCTATCTGCATGTGTGCCTGCAGACCAAAAAAGGGCACCAGATCTCATTATAGATGGTTGTGAGTCACCACATGGGTGCTGGCAAGTAAACTCAGGACTTCTGGAAGAGCAGTCAGTGCTCTTAACCACTGAGTCATCCCTCCAGTTCCCGGGAGTATTTCTTTAATAGGATAGGAAAGGATTCACTGCCGCTAGTATCTCCCAACAAGTTGGCAACATTGCCAGTCACTGGTTTAAAATAAATACCGTGTGCTACAGCCTTTAGGGTCCCCTCTCAGAAAGAGCCATGTCCTATACAAAGTACTCAGGAGGACTGCAGGAAACAATAGTCCTATGCCAGTGTCCATGGTGCACTGTCCCCAGATGTGGGCCGGTTGGATAGGCATGTCCCTTTTCCAAGGAAGAGCAATGTGCATGCTGTGGAGTGGCTGCTTTCTCACTGTTTCAGCAGGGATGGGGGAGATGACATGGCAGAGAATCCGGGGAGATATAAAGTATGAAGTGTACAAGGAGATAAATGCATCTGGTCAAAACTTAAATAACAGATCTAGGCATAGACCAGTTGGAAGTCCTACCTGCTGTTAAGTTAAAACTTCTTCCCTTTTGTGAAGCTTGAACTGGAGAGAACCAATTCAGGACGGACCCTACTACAGGGATCTGCCGCAACACTCCCTGCAAAACAAGCCTTGTTTAGGATAACCTGCTGAGTGTGCTCTGCCAGGATCCCAGCCTGGAAAACTTCAATCCTAACCCTACCTCTTCCAGAAGTCGTTCCTCATTTGCCTTCTGGAGTTGAACCTGAGCCTCCTGAATTCCCTTCCGAACGACTTCTGTCATGTTCTCTAGAAGCTGCAAAACCAAAGATACTGTTTGTCTAAGCTTCTTGCCCAGGGCCTAGAACTACTCACACAATCAACAGCATTGGTGACATTTCCCAACAAGTATATCAGTAGATGCAATTCTGCACTAAAAAACTTGAGCAAAGCTAAATAGAAAATTAAACAGAAGATGAAAGCTCATGCAGGCACAAGCAGACAGAAATTCGTTGTTTGGCCTCATCTGTCAGAGAAGAGAAATAACTAGTTACATTCTAAATGTTTTATCAATAAAAAGCAAGCACTGTTTAGTGCTGAGAGAAAGTCAGAAGGAATGGCCAAGCCTGGGAAAAACCCAACAGTGAACACAGCCAAGCTCCTTGGCCTTTTTTCAAACCTCTTCATCCCCTCTCTACCCCAAATGAACTGCAGCACATGCATCTCTGCTCTCACGCAAGGGTGGACTGGAGTCTGACCTCTAGCCTTGCAACTTTGTCTCCCATGCTACTAGACCAACAGAGGAAGGTCTGTTTCTGGTGGCATGGTCCTTATCAGGAACACCTATGTTGGTGTCCTTGGGACCCAGCTCCTTTTAGTAAGTCTCACCTCAGTGTACACAAATGTGAGCAAGTCCCCAAACGCTCAGCTGCCCTAAGCCACAATATTTGCTGTACTGCTTGGTTGTACATGGCTCTTCCTTCACACTACCTGGTGAGGTCATTGGGACAGCAACTGTGTCAAGGCCACTTAGCACTCCTGATGTCTGGCACAAGACCTAGCTCACATCCAGGAAAGAATGAAATGAACAGACATTCCCCAGTGTTGTATCACAAACTTTAGAAAAGACATGAAACACTGATTCATCTTACAGACCCTTGAGTTTTCCTCAATTTCCCGGGCTGTAACTGCAATGGTCTCCACTAGTTCAGAAACATCGACATCGTCACTCGCCATGCCGATGTAAATGCAGCTCTTCGTGCCTTTGTACTCAGGGCCTGGGGGAAGAAACAGGCAAGGCTGGCTCCCAAGTCCTCAGGTTTGTCCTGACTATGAGATGACAGCAAAGGAGCCTTCTTCCCAGGAAGAGGAAGATGCTGCTGACAAAGGAAAGGAAGGCTGGAGAGCTGGCAGAGGAAGGGAGACCCTACTAGGAGAGACCCTTTGCCTCTAGTTGATCCTAAACCAGAGCTCCTTCCCTCTGTGGCAATGCAAATATCTTCCTTAAACCCCTCGGACACGGTCTTCTTAAAGTTCTCAGCAACTTAGAGAAGTCGTTCTTACCCATTTTAAATATGAGGTCAGATTCCAGTTCATTTAACTTTTTCAGAAGTCCAGTGTGTATTTTCTCCCCCTCTGGATCAGATTCCAGACTGCTGTTATCATCACTGACATGCTCATACCTAAAAACATCAGAGCACAGTAACGCAGTTAAGATTGAACATCTCTTTAGATAGGACTGTGGGTGCAGTGTAAGTCCCCAGAGATGAGCACAGATCTGGAATCTTCTTGAATCTTCTTTCTTTTCTTTCTTTTTTTTTTTTTTTTTGGTTTTTCGAGACAAGGTTTCTCTGTAGTTTTAGTGCCTATCCTGGAACTAGCTCTTGTAGACCAGGCTGACCTCAAACTCCTAGAGATCCGCTGCCTCTGCCTCCCGAGTGCTGGGATTAAAGGCGTGCGCCACCACCACCCGGCTCTGGAGTCATTTTTCAATAATGTTGTAAGCCTCAGTTTGTGGTCCAGGAAAATAACGAGTCTGGGGGTCTTTTATTTAAAAGGAAAAAGAAAAAAAAATGAGAACTAGGAGGTATCCCAGAAGATTGTGAGGCCAGCACAGCTCTCTTCCTGTGAACCAGGCTTATCCTGCAAAGCTCTGTATATCTCATAGAGTAACCATCTGTCCACTGTGTGTCTGCCCTGGGCACTTGTGAATTAGCACAGGCAGATGGCACACAGTGACCCCCGACTCACTGAGCCGAATGGTGGGCCAAACTATCTTTTTACATTAGGCTTTTGTAAATGCCCCAGAACATCTCAGTGAATCCTTAGCAAATATACTCTAATTCTACCTGGATATATACGTAAGCATCAGAACCCACTTGTCTTGACAAAGTCGTCTTCACGTCACATCTTGTAGCAAGGGAAATCATTACCTGACAACCCCGATTCCAGGCCAGCTGGGGTCATCAACATACAGGAGGCCTGCTGTCCCCTCTACTTCCTGCCTGAACTCTTCTCGTAGCTGTAGTGTGCATGTCAGCACTGGAAGTTTGCTTTGGATGCAGGTGACGAGTTGGTCCACATCCTCGCCTTGAGTTCCTAACACTGAAAACACCACAGGATGTTTGAGAACTGCGTAGAGGACTTGGTGGTGGGGTAGGTGGGTACATGAAAGGGAGACTCTTTTACTACTAACAAGGTCAAAGACTAGATCAGTATTAGCAAAATTTGTTTTTTTTTCTTGAGACAGGATTTCTCTGTGTGTTCCTGATTGTCCTGGAACTAGGTCTGTAGAGCAGATTAGGCTGGCCTTGGATTTACAGGGATCTGCCTACCTCTGCTTCCTGAGTGCTGGGATTATTATTATTATTATTTGAGACAGGGACTCATCCTACGGTTGAAGCTAGCCTTTAACTCATGGCAGTTCTCTTGCCTCAAATTCCAAAGTGTTGGAATTATGGGCATGAGCTACTATGCCTGACCTAACCTAATTTTTTTTTTTAAAGTTGTTCCATGTAACTATAGAAGAGTCAGATGACAAAAACTAACACACTTGGGGCTGGGAGAATAGTTCCCATGTACAGCATGAGGTCTTGAGTTCAGATCCCCATGTTTCATAAACACGAAAAGCTGGTGTCATTTGTAGACACCTGTAGCCACAGCACTAGGGAAGGACAGACCAGAGGACCTCTAGAGCTCACTAGTCAGTTCAGTGAGCTTTCAAGTTTAAGCAACAGACTTTCCTAAAAATATAAAGTGGACAGAGATAAAAGGCACCATGCCAACTTCTAGCTTCCACAAGCACAAGACACATATACCACACATATAAACAAATTTTTAAAAATCAGGCTGACAGGGTTCAGTGGTAAAGGTGCTTATCACCAAGCCTAGCAACCTAAGCTTGATCCCCTGGACGTACATGGGGATCCATGTGCCAGGAGTCCTTTGACCTCCACATGCATGTTCCCTATCCATACAATAAACATAAATAATGAATAAATAAATAACAATTTCACAGTTGCTGGCTCCAGGGGACACAGCTACTTTGTGGATTTAATGCACAGAGGAACTTTCCATCTCAGGCCTGACTCAGGCTGCACATGCCTGTCATGGGCTACACAAGAAGGCAGGGAGACAGTAGCAGCACCACATGAGATACATGAGTCATGTCAATCAGCGTTAGAGGTGAGGGAATCTTGGCAGTTTGCCATCCTTCCTCCTCTGGGCTCCCAGGTGCTGCCCAGGTGCTCTCTGCCAGCCTCCCGCACTGTCTTCAGAGCTGGGGTTCAGGCCATCAGCAAGCTCTGAAATAGCCTTTTCTTTACAGGGTAAATTTTCTTATTTTGATGAGCTTGAGAAAATATCTTTGCAAAAATGTTGAATATATCATGAAAAACTACCAAAAATTTTCTTAAAATTGTTTTAAGTCATTATAAAAAGCATAATCATTTTTTTTAAACTATCTCACTAACCCCAGCTTTTTAAAGTTATCATGTAAGAAAGGTGCAGTGGCTGGGAGGTGGTGAAGCACGCCTTTAATTCCAGCACTTGAGATGCAGAGGCAGGTGGGTCTCTGAGTTTGAGGCCAGCCTGGTCTACAGAACAAGTTCCAAGATAGCCATAGCTATGCAGAGAGGCTCTGTTTTAGAAAAACAAAACCAAAACCCAAAAAAGAAAGATGTGGTGGCTCATATGGCTCATGCCTACAGCCTCAGTGTTTAGGAGACCAAGGAAGGAGAATCGAGTGTTTAAGTAAGACCCTGATTCTAGAATAAAATAAGGATTGGTTGGTGCAGGACAATTCTGTATTCTGTCAATTATGTTTTAAATAAACACTGAATGGCCAGTAGCCAGGCAGGAAGTATAGGCGGGACAACGAGAACAGGAAAATTCTGGGAAGAGGAAAGCTTTCTCTCCAGTCCTGTCCAGACACCAAAGAACCTGCACCACTGAAAAAGGTACTGAGCCATGTGGCTAACATAGATAAGAATAATGGGCCAAGCAGTGTTTTAGTAAATACAGTTTCTGTGTGATTATTCTGGGGCTAAGCTAGCCGGGTGGCAGGGGTGAAAAGCAGGTCCTCATGTTACAGAAAGGCTCCAACGCTGGACAACTGCATCCACATAAAGCCCGAGGCAGCTTGAAAAGTAATTCTAGAACAAAATGACAGCATTACGCATGGTTTCTTTGGTCGCAATTTCTCAGGTCTGCTCTGCTTGCTAGAGGCAAGCAAGCACTCTCATTTGGGAGAGGCATCCTGACTCAGTTTTAGCTGCAAAACCTTGCAGCTGCTTCTGCAATGTCTATAACAGTGGTCCTACTCTTACAACTGGAGGTTTCCATTCCCATCTCCAGAGTATTCATACACACATGTGTGAATACACTAACGACGTCTGGAGGGCTGACTACATGGAGGACCCTGAGGGATGACATGCCAGGAGAAGGTATGGAAACTGTGCCCCTTCCCTACAATTTGCCTTGCACATTTCTTTCTTCTTTTGTGTTTTTTCCCCCCAGACAGGGTTTCTCTGTGTAACTGAGGCAGCCCTGGTGGCTTGGCCTGGCATTCACTCTGGAGACCAGGCTGGCCTTGAACTCAGAGATCCACCTGCCTCTGCCTCCCAAGTGCTGATTTAAAGGTGTGGGCCACATCCTGGTTGCCTTATACATTTCTATCCTTTAATTATATGTATTAGAACAAATCATGACCTTAAATATATATTACTAAAAGTGCAATATTTGAACAAAATAAAAGCATGTCCAGGTTGCATTCCACAGTGACAACTCTGCTGAAAGATTGGTCTGTTTGAGATAGGAGGGACTCTTTTTTATTAAAAACATTTTACATATTTGATCATGTTTTTCTTCCTCCCAATGCCTCCTGGATTCTTTCACCTCCCTACCTATACAACTTTATGTTCTCTCTTTCAAAACACACAAAAAAATGAGTTAAAAAATAAAACAAACAAAAAATAAGAAATACAATCCCCTTCCCCGTCCAAAGCCTAAAATCAAAACAAACAAAAGACCAGTAAGGGGGGAAAAAAAGCCAAAACAAAGCAGAGGGAAACAAAAAGTTCACAAAAACACCAAAGTTCATTTTGTGTTGGTCCGCTACTCCCTGGCACTTTCGCTTGCCGACAGGCATCTAACTGCAGACAGCCTCTTTGTTGGGTGACCTGTCCCATGTCTTCTCCCCTTCTCAGTGTGGGACCCTGTCTGCCTTGAATCTGTGCAGGTCTTGTGTTGAAAGGTTTAAAGCTCCACAGGTTACTCAGATGTTTACTTGGACATGAGAAGTAACCAAAATAGAAAACCTAGAGTCACAGAACTGAATTGCTCCAGATGCCTCACTCTCTGAGAAGTTATGCTGAAACCTAAATTTAGCCCAAAAGGAAAGCTCCTTCGAAAGAAGATGCTGCAAACTACAGGATAGCAGGTCATAATGGGGGCCCAGTCATCTGACTGCTGGCCATTAGCAGTTTCTGCCTTAGCCACAGGGGCAGAGTTGTAATTGCCTTACCTGCTGCTGTCATCAAAGGGCTGAACCGCAAACATGTGCCATCCACTTCCAAGTCCAGGACAGTGAGGCCACACATAGGCACCAGCTGTCTCAGTTGTTCTCCTAGCTGCAGAGAAAAGGACAGAGAACATTCTTGCAACCCATCCACATTCCTAACCTCACCCAGACTAAAGTGGTTCCTGGAGCTAGTTTGCCTTATTCTTCAGGGCATCTTCCACTATCAGCAGTTCATTTTATGTTATTCCAAATACAAATTCACTTTAGAAAAATATGCAATATAATTAAAACAAAAATATGACATAAAAATGACTCACAAAATACTATCTTAACACTGACTACTGATACCTGGTATATTTCCCAGGGTCTTTTCTCTGTTTTTGTAATAACAGGGCATTCTACATTTTAGGAATCTACGTTGTTCTCTGTGTGTGTGCAGGTACACATTTGTATGTGGAGGCCAGAAATCAATGCGGGGCTTTTCCTCAGTCATTCTCTACCTTACTTTTTGAGACAGGGTCTCTTCTCAATGAAACTGTACGTTTTTATTTTTGTTTATACTGTCCTGCCAATGAACTCCCTGAACCACCTGTCTTTGCCTCTCTAGTGCTGCAGTGCTGTTTTACATGGATGCTGGAGATCTGAACTGGGGCACTGATGCTTGCACTGCAAGCACTTTACCACAGAGCCACTTACCCAGCCCCAGTAACCTGCATTTTTTTTTCCATCTAATTTGTGCTGATCATTTTCCATCTGTTTTAAACATTTGTCTACAGGTTTATAATAGTTTCTTTGAATGGCACTACAAGGATGAATTATATATTTATCAAACCTCAGGAAATGATACTGCTGTGAACATCTGTGGTGGTCTGAAAAGAACCCAGAGGGAGTGACACTATTAGGAAGTGTGGCCTTGTTGGAGTATGTGTGATCTTGTTGGAGAAGTAGGTGGGCTTTGAGATCTCATATATGTTCAAGCCACACCCAGTGAGACAGACCACTTCCTGTTGCCCGCAATAGGTAGGGCTCTCAGCTACTACTCCAGCACCATGTCTGCCTGCATGCCACCATACTCCCAGCCACCATGCTCCCCACCATGATGATAATGGACTAAACCTCTAAAACTGTAACCTGCCACCTCAATTAAATGTTTTCCTTTATAAGAGTTGCTGTGGTCATAGTGCCTCTTCACAGCAATAGAAACCCTAAGACAACATCTTTACCCTATTAAGAACACTTGAAGTCTAAAATCTAAACATAAGTGTCCAAAAGCCGCTAGAACAGAATGCTGGCCCACTTTGCCTGGGCATAGGGAACACCTGTACCTTCTGATGCACTTTGTTTTGTTTCTTTGAGACAAGAAACTCACTTTTTTAGAGCTCACTATGTAGGTCTGGCTGTCCTGTAACTTACTCTGTAGACCAGGCCAGCCTCAAACTCAGAGATCCACCTGCCTCTGCCTCCAGAATGCTGGGATTAAAGATGTGCGCTACCACACCCAGCTTTAGACCACGCTTGTTGCCCAAATCAGAGGTACTGAAGTCCAGGCTTTACACGCTGTTTAGCCTTACACAGCAATCAGGACATAGTCACAGAAGGAAAGTGAGGGGCCTGCCAGAGCTGACAGTGTATGAGGTGCTTATCTAATCAAAATAGAACAAGCCTGGTCTCTCTGTACAAAGCTCCTTCCTGTGGCTATGACTACCACACATGACCATGTTACAGCAGGCATGAGGCCAGGTGACACTGCTCCAAGACATAAAGGAGAAAAAGTAGATAGGAGCCATCTTTACCCAGCGGTTCAGTGCATCACAGGAGTGTCTCTCCCGGCCAACAGCTGCAGGTGCTACGTTGGATACAGGGACAGCTTTAAATGCTGGATCTGAGGCCAAACACAGAAGGGATTCATTCCCAGAAACAAGGCTACAATAAACATTATAATTTAACTCCATTTCATGTAGATGCCAAAGTGAATCCCAAGAGAACAGCATCATATATTAATGAAATCAAAATGTCTGAGGTTAATTGCCTATACTTTTCTGATGAACTAAGTAACTTCTCAATAGATTTTTAAAATAGAATTCTCTTTTCCCCCACCCAGTTTTCCAAGACATGGTTTCACTGTATAACTGTGAATGTCCTGGAACTTGCTCTGCAGACCAGGCTGGCCTTGAACTCAGACATCCACCTGCCTCTGCCTCCAAGTGCTGAGTTAAAAGACTTGCACTACCACTGCCCAACTTAGAATAGGATTCTTAATTTTCATCTTTTAAAAAAATTGCTTTCAATGCCAGCCTGGTGGTGCACGTTTATAATCTCAGCCGTTGGTAAAGCTGAGGCCAGAGGGGCAGTAGTGACGCACAGCCTTAATTCCAGCACTCAGAGGGCAGAGGCAGACGGATCTCTGAGTTTGAGGCCAGAGCGAGTTCCAGCACAGCCAGGGGTACACAGAGAAACCGTCTCAAAGAAAAAGAAAGAAAGAAAGAAAAGAACAAACAATAAACAAAAAAAGTGACTCTCATTACAGGGATTCTGAAAACAAACCAAAGCAAATTTTGTAAGTTGACAACTAGTCTGCTGAGCACTGCACTCCAGCTGGCTCGGCACAAGTTACGTGATGGCATTTGGAAGTTCTTGGTTTAGTCATAGGCACTTAACACTAACTAGCATGCTTGCAAAACTGGTATATTTTTCTAAAATGGCTGAAGATTTTAGCAATGAAAACATATAGATTACCCATTTAATTTCATATAATATTAAATTTAAAGCCTGAAGCACAGTTTTGTTTTTTTTTTTTTTAATTGCCTACCTGAGCCTGGTAATTCCTGGAAAAATCTGAACACTACTACTGGAGAACTGAGCTCATCTTCCACCTGCAAAAAGGGAAGGGTGCTGTTACCACATTGAGAATAGGACCAAACACCAACAGGATGAGATGCTATCTTTGGAAAAGCAGACAGAGATGCCACTGTACACAGACATGTTAAAAAGCTCAAAGGCTGTAACTGGCCTGAACTGAAAATGAAAATGATGGTTGCTTACTCTCTTGACCCAACAAACCCTATAAAATCATGCAAACAAGCAACCTTTAAAACACTGTGTAGGGTGTTTTGTCTGCATGCGCGTGTGTGACCCAAGTGTGCGTCTGGTACCCACAGAGATCAGGAGGGAATACTGAATACCCTGGAACTAGAATTAGAAACAGCTGTGAGCCACTATGTAGGTGCTAAGAATCAAATCTGGGTCTTCTGCAAAAGTAGCAAGTGTTCTAACTGTAGAGCCATCTCTCTAGTCTAAACAAGGAACCTTTTATACTCAGGGATTTAAAAAGAAAAGGCACCAGCTTTTAGAACAGGACTCAAGTCCTTCTGGCAATGCACATCCTGCAGCCTAGAATACACTGGTGGACTGTCAGACAAGTAGCTGATGACAGTGCTCACTGCATTACAACAACATGCCGGCCGTCAGGCACACACCAAGGAGCAATAGCTGGCAGGCTCTATGGTGGTCTTGTTGGGGTAAGTTCTGGGGATGCTTTCTTTCAACATTTAACAGTTGTAATCTATCACTGTAGCTATTACTCCTGTGCTTTGAATTATGCTATGGCTAATGAACTCACTTTGTAGGACCACAAGAGGAAGTGCTAACTCCCAGACAGGTGCTCTCACTATGTAGTGCTAGAAGGTCTGGAATTCAATATGTAGAGATTTTAGAGAAAGCTCCTGTTTCTGTCTCCCAGTTGATGGTATTAAAGTATGCACCACCAGGCCTGGCTCTACTAACATTTTAAGGAGATTCAGATCAGGCAAGATTTATATTTAAATTTGCTAGTTATTTATTGAGCTGGTTCTTATATTAAAATGCTTTTACATCTGCCACCTCTAGCTTTCACATAAATAAAATTACTAATGCCTTTAAGAAAATAAGGACTTATCGTTTAAGTAGAATGGGGTAAATTCCACAAAAAAGAAAGAACTAAGAAGGTGGCAAACTAATCTCACTTTTTTGATGTAAGGCAGAAGGGTCCAGTCTACAGCGTCTATCTATACGATCACTGTTTCCTCATACTTTGCTCTCAGTATCAGTGTGCACAGGAATACCATGCGCAGTCATATACAGACGCAGGGCCCTACCAACACAACAGACTGAGCGGATACTCAAGTTATCTAACCCTAAATTCTGAAACAGTTAAGATTAAGCCAAATTAAATCCAAAGAGTTTAAACCACTTCTGGGCTCAAAACAAAATGAATCCAGAAAGAAGACTAAAACAGAAGCAGCAGCTGTGACAGCTGGACGTGGTGGTGCAGACAGAGGCAGAGGACAGCCTGATCTATGGAGCAAGTTCCAGGACAGCCAGGGCTACAAAGAGAAACCCTGTCTCAGTCTTTAAAAAGACAACAAAGCAGTGGCAGCAATAAATGTAAGTTAAGCTGCATGGACAGGGAACATGAGTGGTTGTGAATCTTTGCTTTTATGGTTGAAGTCCTATATTTTAATGCCCATGTGGTGGATAGAGAATTTACACAAAGCCTTTGATGAAGCTTCTAAAGAAAAGAAATACATATATATTATATATGTGTACATACACATGCACATGCACACGCACACACACGCGCACGCGCGCACACATTCACACACACCTAAGTTCAACAAAGAATAAAAAATTCCAGGGAATCAAGTGATGTATGTCCTGGTGTGTATGATCTCAGTGTACTGAGGGGAAGGCTTCTTGAAGAAGACATGTTTGAACCGAGGTCTCAAAACTCACAACTCAGTAAAGAGAAGAAATGGGGAACAGTGAGTGTCTCTAAGCAGAAGAACAAAGGAGACTGCTGTGAGAATTAAACAAAACAACGCGGAGAAAACACTGGGTATCATGTTTGTTAATAATATGTAGCCTACTAGTAACTGTGACAGTTGATGACTGTGTTGTCTGCTAATCATATATTCTCCACTAAAGGAAGTGGCCATTGAAAGAAGGGTGTTGAAAGGTTTGTGGCTGGACACTATGTAGGCTGACAAAGACACTCCAAAAGAACTGACAGTTAAGAGGGGACACACGGAGATCCTGAGTGGGCTCAGCACTCCCTTGATTCCTACTAACAAGCTCACTGTAATCCACTCTGAATCTCATCTGCAGGCAGAGATGTCCAACCAACAACTGATATGACAGAACAAGAGGTTAAGAAAATAATGCAGGGGTAGAGAGGTGGCTCAGTGGTTAAGAGCACTAGCTATTCTCTCAGAGATCTGGGGTTCAATTCCCAGTATCCACTTGGGAACTCACAACTGTCTGTAGCTCGTTTCAGGGGATCCAGTGCTTTCTCCTGGTCTTTACACACATTGTAAACAGACACACTTGCAGACCAAACATTCATACACATAATATAAAACCAAATATCCACTTACCCTCTCTGAGAAGTGGGTGGGGGTGGGGTGGGGTGTTAAGTGGAGAGAATGAGAGGAGGGGAGGAGTGGGAACTTGGATTGGTATGTATAACGAAAAGAGATAATTTGTTTTCTTTTTTAAAAAAATAAAAAACCACAAAAAACAAAAAATAAAACCAAATAATCTTATAGAAACAAGAAAATGACTCAGTGTCATCAGGTTACTCAGCGACACTGCTAAGTGCAGAACTCAAGCCTCCTGACTTGCTCCTTCAATGACCCACTCTCCTCTTCCAAATTTCCTCTCAATTGAATGCAGCCAGATAACTGGGCTTCAGAATGCAATACAGGGTACCTGCTCCCCCCACCCCCAACTCCTACCCTGCAACCTAACCATAATAAAAGTGATTATATTAATCTGGACCCCAAATAAACTCAAGGACCAACTTTGAACTAAACTCTTGTTTTGCAAAAAGTGCCAAAGAAACTCTCAGTAGCACATTTAAATAAAAACTTGACCTATTTATTTCCTGAAATTCTACAATACTGTGAAACAAAATGTGAAAAGCTGCCCTCCTGGACTGATACTTTCAGTTGCTAGTTCTGCTAAGTCTCCTTGTGAGTTACTACTTGAGGGGGCAAAGATCCTGGAAGACAAGACCTGGGGTATTTGCTTTTTCCTTCTCATCCCAGTTTGAGCAGGTTTCAGAAAGCAGCCCAGAGTATTCTGAGACAGTAATCTTCGAGGATGGGTGACCTTGAGTCCTTGGGAAGGTGAAGTCAAAGGAGTTTACATAAGATTTTTGTGCAATTCTAGATTTTAACAGAATTATAGGAATTTAAAATTTAAACACTGTTTGGCACAGATTTCTTAATTTCAGACTAACTGTATAATTAGGTCATAAATATATATGTGATTCCTTCCTAAAGATTGTTCATGGCACTGTCATAACTCAAATGAAATGTTATCACACTTGAGGAAAACCATTTTCTTCACTGGAGCTAAAAACTTAATTCAAAAGCAGAGAAAATTATATACTATACCAAGATCTTGATGTAGTCCACTTTCTTTAAACTTTCTTGCAACCGCTGACTCTGCAAATAACAACACAAAAGTATACAACCTTACTGGAGTGAATTGTATTAGCAGGTTTCACAGGGATCTTTGCACATTAGACAGAGAAAGGTGTCTGCAACTTGGTGATTACTAAGTTTGAGTCCCAATTTTCACAACTCAACATTTGCAGATATTTTTCAGTCTTTCACATGTAGGGCTAGCAAGTGAAGGCACACAGCATGACAATTCATGAGGATGGTTAAAACTGCGTTTCTATATAGTCACAACCAAATACCCTTCACCACTGACAGGAGAATCACTATAGTCCCTAATTCATCGAGTAGAGAAACATGAATTCAGCAGATATTTATTGAGTATTGGATGTTGCAAAGCCACTAAAGGAACTCCACTTGAAATGTGTTCTATCAGTGAAACCTACAATCTAGTGAAACTGTGGGCATCATACGAAATCATACAAAGTGCTTCATGGTGTTTGGCACTGAGTAGTTGCTCAACATCTGCCACACAAAAAGAAAGAGGAGATGAGGAGGAGAGGGGAGTGCACGATACAGTATGGACTATAAGACATGAGCATGCAGACACGCACACCTGCCGATGCCCCATAGTTTCACAGGTGCTCCAGGATGGAGAGTGAACAGCAGGTTTTCATTCAAACCCTCAAGAACACTGGAGATTAGCTACAGGCTTGGGTAGTAGGCAGGTGCCAGAGCTGTAGTAATCTCAAGGGCTTGGGAGTTAATGTCATCATTATTTCCCTGCACTCCTAAAACCAAGGAGAATTGAACTTTTCCCACGAGTGCTCAAACCTTCCTCTAATTTGACTAAGTTGCTACGGTAATAAGGGCTTCTATTTCCTAAGAACCAAATCATGGTATGAGCTAACAGCAAAATGAAAACACTTTTTTAAAAAAATGCTTTTTATAAACAAAACGTTAAAATTAATTTGTAGTGTAAAAAGGAACTAACCTATAAACCAAAGAACAAAATAATTTTTCTTAAGCATAAAAATGACAGGAGAAAGTGCTAATATCCTGGGTTGGGGGGAGAAACAGTGGAGTATTTGTTTGGGGTACTGAGACTGAACCCAGAGCCTTGCACATACAAAGTGTGTGCTCTACCACTGACCTACAACAATAGCCCAAGAATATATTTAAAACAAAGATTTAAACTTTCATGAATAATTTATGTGATCAGGTACTACTTAAATAGTATAACATACACTAACTTAGTAAATCCTTAGAAATAAATTATCTTATACACAGGTGAGAAATAGTGTCAAAAGACGACAACATGCTTTTAAATTGACACAGGGATCAATGCTTACACCACACAAACATGACTGTGTTTCCCCATTTTAAGACAGCTTCTCATGTAATCCAGGATGTCCTCAGACTAACGATGTAGTGAGGCTGGTCTTGAACTCCTTCCTAATCTTCCTGCCCACATCTCAGGAAAGTTGGGATTACAGTCATGCATGATCATATTCAAACCCAATCTCTTTCCTGCTGTCAAAGTTGGCCTTGAATGCTTAGTCTTCCTGCCTCTGCCTGCTTCTTAAGTGTTTGGAAAACAGGTCTGAGCTACCACACCTAGCTTGACTTTTTTTTTTTAATATTTATTTATTTATTATGTATACAATATTCTGTCTGTGTGTATGCCTGCAGGCCAGAAGAGGGCACCAGACCCCATTACAGATGGTTGTGAGCCACCATGTGGTTGCTGGGAATTGAACTCAGGACCTTTAGAAGAGCAGGCAATGCTCTTAACCTCTGAGCCATCTCTCCAGCCCCAACTTTTTTTTTTTTAGAGGGTAAGGTTCTCAATATATGTGTTTGTCCAAAATTGCTACACTGAAACCCAATATCCTAAACAATAATATTAACAGAGTCAGCGATTGAAAGTGATAGTGCATGACTCAACTATCATGCACTAAAAAGGATTCACTAAAAAACAATTTGTGAACACGCTTATAAAAAGAGGATGAAGGGATGCCAAGTAGTGGGGGTGCACACCTTTAATCCCAGCACTAGGGAGGGAAAGGCAGGTGGATCTCTGGGATTTCAAGGCCAGCCTGGTCTACAAAGTGAGTTGCAGGGCAGCCATAGCTGCCAGAGAATCCCTGTCTTGAACAAAACAAAACAAAACAAAAACAAAATGAATAAGCAAACAAAACGGAAGGGCATGCTTTCCCTGTCCCCAGATGAGAATACATAGATGGTAACATCTAAAGCCTTCACCAGGCACTGATTCTGCTGACATATTAACCTCAGATTTGAGCATCTACAACATCTTTTTTGCTACTCACAATTACCAAGTTATTTTGTTATAGAAGTCAAACAGATGACATTAACCTATAACAGAATTTATGTTTTTCATAATCAGACTACCTCTAATACAAAGATATATTTGTCCCTAGAACCTTACAAATAGGAAACCCAAGCTACTGTATCAAAAATACCCATACCTGGGAGCTGGATGACTCTGCAGTTAAGAACAGTGACTACTCTCCCAGAGGACCCATGTTCAAATCCCAGTACCCAAGTGATGGCTCACAACCATAAATTCCAGTTCCAGGGGATCCAATGCCTGTTTCTGGCTTCAGGGCTCTAGACATGCACATGGTACATAGACACACATGCAGGTAAAACAATCACACACGTAAAATAAAATAAATCTTTAAAAACTATCCATGCCCTCTACCAGAGTTTAGAGCTGAGACTGAGAGCTGCTGGGAGACAGAGTCCCCTTTCTTTAAGGTGTGACTGTGGTATAGCTGACATACTCCATCAGTGGTTACACACAAGGTGTGGCTGTGGTATAGCTAACATGCTCCATCAGTGACTCTACAAGGGTAGAGTCGCATTACTAATAGGACCGGATAGGTTATAAAAAAACAAAAGCAGACAAAGTAAGGTGGATATGGAATGGAATGGGATTTACAGGAGTTGGGGGAGAGGAGTGAAAATATATGAAATTCTAAAACCATTAATAAAAATACATATAAAAAAACCCATACCACTTACATTGGATTGTTTTTTCCTCCTTTCTTTTTCTCTTTCTTTCTTTCTTTCTTTTTCTCTTTCTTTTTTCTTCTTTCACTCTTTCTTTCTTTTAAAATCTTTTTATTTTGAGACAATGGTTCTCTATGTAGTCCTGGCTATCCTGGAACTTGTTATATAGGTGCAGACTGGCCTGAAACTCAAGAGATCCTTCTACTTCTGCGTCCCCAAATGCTGGGATTAAAGGTGTGGGCCACCATACCAGACCTCTATATTTACTTTTTAATTTTTATATTCCTTCTCCCTGGAAGGCTAGTCAGTCAAGCGCAATATTTATGTACCTTCCCTTTCCCTGGAAGTCATCTTGTGACTTTTCTCATTTCAGGGTGACACTGGCATATTCCTTTGCATGTGAAAATATTGTTGGGCCAATGCCACCAGTTCCTCCCAGAACTCCTAAGAAACATACATATATGTAAGAGGCACTTGGTGCGCTTGCTGATGAGATAGTACACCGAAGTGACAAGGTCCTGGACAAATGTAGCAAAAGTCAAAGACTTCCCGTCTCTCTCTGTAACTCCTCCAGGGCTCACATTTCTACTCACCAGCTGGCAGGCATGCTTTATTCTTTCCACAATGCCATCAAGTCCCAAGTATTGTAATGACAACCACAGCGGCAAGGCTCGGAGTTTGTCTGCAGGCTTATTTGATGTAAGACCAGCAACTAGTGTCTAAAAAAGACAAGACAGGTACATTGATGAGGGCTGCTGGAATGTCAGCACTGACTAGCAACGCTGCACTGCACACCGGGAGACTTGGCTTGCATTATCCATTTGGCCTTTCAACAGCTTGTGTCCTATGTCAGCTTAGCTCAGAGACCCAGCTGTGCTCAGGGATTCACAAGTGAAGAGAGGCAGACTACTCCAGTTGAGAATCCAGATGGGGTATGCTCTGGAGCCACAGTTCTTAGCCATTTAGGAAGAAGCCTCTTGACAGGTTACTATGAGCATCCTTGAAATTGTTGGTCATTGTCAACTAAGCAAGATATCAACTGTTTAAGTAGTAATCATTAAACATTTACTTTGCATGCACCTGTTGCTAAAACATCTACAAAACAAACAGTCTAGGGTTTAAACCAAAATATTAGTTATAATCTGTAATGGAAATGTCGGTCAAGGGTCTTAAATGGTGATCCTACTTTTGGGAATCTCAGCTCTGGGTATGAGCAAGGTACAATATACATGCATGAAAATGCCATAATGAAACCCATTATTTTGTACATTTGCCAAAAAAAAAAAAGGAATAAAAAAAAGTAACAGAAGCCAAGTGGTGGTGGTGCACACCTTTAATCCCAGCACTCGGGAGGCAGAGTTCAAGGCCAGCCTGGTCTACAATAGCTAGTTCCAGGACAGGCTCCAAAGCTACAGAGAAACCCTGTCTTGGAAAAGAAAAAACTTTACATTTCTCTGTATTCTATCCCAGAAGGCAATTATGAATAGCATTCATTCTGTAGTGACAGACAGTCAGCTCACCAAGGCAGGATCATCATGTTTGTAGAGTGTCACTGCAGGAACGGCTGGCAAACCTAGCCACGGGCCAGGAGTCAGTGTCATGCTATCACATTTGGTTGCAGCCTACCAAGGAGAGAGGTTTGTTCATTAGGTAACCAGGACATGAAAATACTGTCCCTCCTGTAGTTGTGCAAACTATGGAAATCCACCAGAGACTGAATATCACCACCAATGTTCAATAAACCAACAACATACCAGCACAGACGAGGAGACATAACCTAGAGCCAATGTTGCCAGATTCACGCTGCAAGAAAAAGCACCAGTCTAAGAACAAATTAGTTAATGTTACTTATTTCCTAAGCAGGTACTCTACAAGAGAAAGAATCAAACTGTGCTGTCGTAAGGCAACATGTAATCATCTCCACCTATGTCTTTTGTTTCATTAGCATTCATTAAAGCAAAAGATGGGAACTACAAAAATTCTAACGTTTCAAAATACACTTTTAATAGGAACATGCTTTGGGGGCTATCTCTGCTTATTTAGGACAATGCATACACTATTCTGTATCTTTTATGGCCACTCTTCCTCAGTCACTGTTCTTTTTGTAGATGTGAGATAAAAGTATCCTTATCTTGGACAATGTGGTAGCATGGGAATCTCGCTGCCCTGCACCTGCTCCTTCTCTCCCTGAAGACACCCTGAGCCCTTCTGTCAAATGACCCTATCACCTTTACCAAACTATGAGCTCAGGTGGAGTCACTTACCTACTTTAGAAGTGTTCAAAACACCTCAACTATCAGAGGAACTCATGGAACATGAAGTTGGAAAGGTGGTTAGGATTTCTGCAGTTACTTTTTACTATAATAGGAAATGTCTCTCCATGAGCCAAAATATAGGAAATAAAGTCAAATGATCATGACTAGGGAGAAGTGGAGAGGAATGTATGGAATTCTGGTTGACACCATGCTTAGCGCCAGTCCTACTACTGATCTTTTCAGACGTACAAAGCTCAGATGAACAAAGCAATAAAATCTCCTTTTCATTTGGTAATTTTGTCATCTGTAATCCAAACCTTTAATGATAAATATCTTTGGTCTGGATGTCCACTCTCCATGAAGACCAAAATGGAATTGATCTTACCAGTACTTACCCTTCAACATGAAGCCAGATGTCATACTGCTCACAGAGCTCCTTCAAACGTCCAATCTTGTCTGTGTGTCCAACTCCTGCAGATCCTATAAAATAAACAGGAGCACTAATAAGCAACCCAGTGCCTTCTGACTCTTCACAGTGAGGGAGTTATCTCCACACAGGACTGAAGCAGCACTGCACCCCGACCTTGAAATCTTCCTTGTGGAATGACTTCAAATTAACATTTGTGAGTTGGTTGGTGTAAGTTTTGAAAAATGTGCCTCCTTCTTTGTAAGTATTTAATTTTAAACTGAAGTTATGTATGGGCTTTTTAAACCACTAGATTTGTTAAGTCATGGGAAACTGCCAAGCCTGCCATCAAGACTGTGGAACTGCCAATTTATGCCTGCATTCTATCAGCATTCTCTTTAGAAATTTCAGAGCTCAGTCCACAAGTGCTTACAACTATTTTCTCTTTCAGAATACATCTTGTCAGTGTGAATTATTTTACACTTACTATTCTAGGTAGACTACTTTTGTTGACATTTGCTCAAATATCCTTTCTCACTGATTTATCTCCACATCCTGAGTTATTTTGATTTAGGTGTCTCCTTTATAAAAATGTAATATGAGTCTGGGTTTTTATCACACAGGTTAGGTTCTTTGTTACTATAAAAGATATATTTTGTAAACTACTTAAACATAAATCAAAGACTTGGAGCTCATTCCTCAGTAATTTACTCTATAGACTTTACTGAGCACACTCCTTTTCAGATAGAACTTAAGTAAAACATGCAGCCATATATTCCCCCATATGTCCTAAATTTTCAGTTACTAAAAGCTCAACCAGTAAGAACTTCTACATCCTCACCATGGTCTTAAGAAAAGGTAACGTAGGCTGGCAGTGTAGCTTATCTGGTCAAGTGTTTGCTTAGCACATAGAGAACTGTGGAACAGCTCCCTCGCACCATATAAAGTAGGCATAGTGGCACATGCTTATAATCCTAGCACTAAGACCAAAAGTTAAGGGTCATCCTTGGCTACCAGAGTTAAAGGCCAGGAAAAAGGGGCTGGAAAACTGGGGAGATGGTCGAGTAAAGTGCCTGTCCCACAGCATGAAGACCTGAGCTCAATCCCAGAACTCAGGTTAAAAAACCACACATGATGGCAGCACATCCCAGTGGGAGGCAGAGATAGGCAGATACTTGGGCCCTGATGGCTAGGCAGCCTAGTATTACCTGAAGCTACAGGCCAGTGAAAGACCCTTTCTAAACAAAGATTGTACCCAAGGCACACACCACACACACACAAACTCCCCCCTCCCAGGGTCGTACTATGTAACCCTGTCATGGTTTTGCTCTTGTTTCCACAGGAGAAGAAAAATTGTGGATACCATCAAAATTAATAAAGTTTCGATCTGAAAAGGAGAAACCTCTTGGAAAGGAGAAATGACAACTCATCCACAATGATGATATTCATACAGGTGGTAAGAAAAATATATAGAATGGGGGCAGGGTTCTGTTCTTATCTCCACAGGAAAACACTCATCTTTGAAAAATTCAAGGGACCCTGGATATTTGGATACTGACAGATGGAAAAATACCTGCCCAATAGGAAATATCAAGAAAACTGAAAGAGTTGTGTAAGTAATATTAAACCATATTTCTAAATTTATAAAGCTGGTTTTGAAGTTGGACTCTGGCTCAGTCCCTCTCCAATTCCAAGCCTGTTAGTAAGAGAAAAACCCAGAGTTTCTGGAGTTTCTGTCTCATGTCAAGAGCCATGATACGGGACAGAAAGAAATATGAGTTTAGAAAACATCTTTGCTTTTCTTCATATCTATCATACTTTTCATTGAATATATCTATCATGCCTTTCAGTGAATATATACATATATGTCTATATGATTAATGTTTAAGTTTTTCACAATGAACAATGAGTTTTTCCTGAAGTGACATTTGAAGTTTCCAGGAAGAAGATGGGGCCCCATAACAACAACTCCACCTGGTTGATATGACGTCATGATACTGATAGCGCTACTACAAGACCTGCTTTGGGTACCAGCTGCACAAGACAGTTCCAACTTGGTTAGCTGAAATGGAGCACATCTTATACAACATTTTGGCCAGACCTGCACAAAATACTCAGAGACTATTTGCAATTTTAAAAGACATTGATCTTGAAATTTAACCATCATTTTACTTTCACAGGATCCCCCAAAAAGAATGTCGCCCCCATGACAGCTGGAAGTAATTCTAGAGGACGATGTCCCCTCTCCCAGTAAAGTTTGCCCTTGGGTTTAGGGACATCATTTAGGGGTTGATTATAATTAGTATATGACTGAGGGTTGGGCGAGGAATTTTATAAGCTCAGGGATCATTTTGGGAAAAAAAAAGGGATGATGGGATAATAGATTTATAATTGTGAGTTACTATTTTTAGACAAATATATTGGTATTGATTCTTGTATATTGATACAAAGTTAAATTATATTGACTATTGTATACATGCATGTTTCTACCTCTGTTTAAAACATTTTTTATGTATTGACATATATTCTATTGATATATATATTGTATATATTTACCATATTGCAGTGTACATTTCTACCTATGATTAAGATACTTATGTAATGTTTGTGTATTGATATATATTTACCTACTGCAATGTATATTTGTACATTGTTTATATTTGGAGGTCATTGTCCTCATTTGTTTCACAGTCGTTTATTTTCTTAGTCTTTAAGTTAGATAGATATTGAGAATTATATAGATTAATAGTCATCTAAGTTTGTCATTTATAATTAGACTAATCAGGTTCCTTAGATATATAGAGATTATACTCAGTATAGATAGATAATCTTCAACTTCTTCAAAGAGCTGTAGAAAATGGCCTTTTTAACTCAGAGTTTTGTGGTAGCAAGACACAATTGCTCCTGGCAACACTGCTCTATTCCCGAGAGAATGTTGAGCACCAAAGACACTCCACCTGGAGCCTTTCTTTTTGGCAGAACTGGTCTTTGGGCAAAGAAATGCCCATACCTCAACCACTGACAGAGATACAGAGCATGCATCAATGGATAAAACAGGACTGTCATATCCTGCCAAGACAGGGTAAGATAGTTTTGAAAAGTTGCTTGCCTTTGAAAATGGTATGTCAGTTATGTTAGGCCTTAGCCAAAGTTGGTTGCTTCAACGCTGCTAACGTGACTTTGAGTGATTGCCCAGGTAGCTAGTTGTCTCTGTGATTTGTTGCATGTTTTGGAAGTTGTTTTACTGAACTTCCTAATTACCCAGGTAACATTATTTCCCTTCTCAGATCTTTGATGGGGTTGAAGACTATATAAATGTAGTTACTTTCTCTCATGACTTGGCCAAGTTATTTATTATACAAGACCTAAGCTAGTTAAAATAGGATATTTGTACTTATTGTATATAATTTCATAGTAGGTTTAGAACTCTCTTATTTAAACAAAAGGGGGAGGTGTTGTGGGAGGTCCTCCTGCTCCTCCAACCTATAGCTGCTGAGATACCAGCTCATTTGGGCGTGGTCTCTCTCCCTTTAAAAAAGCGGCCATTTCCCTCTCCTCTCTCTCTTCACTTCCTGCTCCGCCAGTGACTAGACTCCCTTCCTGGTTGCATAGAGGGCTGTTGCCTGGGACAGTGATCTGTAAGTTTTTTCCCCTTTAAATAAATACCACCCTATTTATCATAATTCCAAACTGGTGTGGCATTGTTTGTGACTTACGCCTTCATTTTTGCTCAGTATGCATATCAGGCTGGCCTCAAACTCACACAAGTGCTGCTGGGATTAAAGGTGTGTGACACTATGCTTGACATGTCCCAAACTTTAAAAAAAATACCTTCTATTTATTCTTTAAAATTTGGTTCTGTTTTTTGAGACAGGGTCTCTGTCTAAGCAGCTATGTACACCAGGCATTGCTATGTACTTGCTATGTATACCAGGCCTCCAGTACCAGGGTTACTATCATGTATACCACACATTTAGGTTACTAAATTAAACACTTAACTGTAATATTTCTATTCAGATGCAAGTACAGGGCTGTGTTTAGTGACCGGGTCACTATTAGAGTACTTTCAAATTGTCTGCTTTGGGGGCATGAATTCAGGGGAGAAATGGGTCACAATGGGAGGTCACCCAGTCACAAGATTTTAGTCTATAAAGTGACTGAGTATAAATTGACTGAGTCAATTTGTGCTTCTTTTTAAATATACAGTAAGGTGAGTCAGGCAGGAAGCAACAGTTTTCCAACGGCAATAAGGTGGATATTTAAGTGGTTTTTTTTTTTTGTAGGAAGCTCGGTTAAAATATAATTCATCTGTAATAAGCCCGTTATCATAAATGCATAGTTCAGCCAGGCAGTGGTGGCACCTTTAATCCCAGCACTCAGGAGGCAGAGGCAGGGGGATCTGTGAGTTAAAGGCCAGCGTGGTCTTCAGAGCAGAGCAAGTTCCAGGACAGCTAGGGCTGTTACACAGAGAAACCCTCTCAAAAAACAAACAAACAAAGGAAAGTATAGCTCAGTGAAAATTGATTAATGTGTAACTAATGTCACAATCATACTGTTTCTCCTACCTTAAAAGTTCCCTCCTCACTGTAGCCACTCTCCTCCTAACTCAGGATGCAGGAACCCTGACTTGTTCCTGCCACTCAAGTCTTCTTCTGTCCAATCAATGCATACTGCATGCAACTCTTTGTGCATCAGCATGCCTTTCAAACTCCTCCACAGCGCAGTAAGCATCAACACTTCATACTTACTGATTAGTGTTTTACTATAGGCATAGGCCCCAATTTGCCCATCCATGTGAAAAACTTTCAAGTTATCTTGTTAATGAACAAACACATGCATAGACATTTTTGTGTGTGGAGATCATTTCATTTCTCCTTTATTAAGTAGTGGGATGAGTGAATTACAGGGATTTGCATTTGGCTCTCTGAGAAACAGCTCAAGGGATTTACAGAATGGCTGAAATATTTTATATTTCGATGTTGTGTAACAGTCTCTTCCAAGATTGAAACATTCTAGCCTTCAGAGAACCTTCTTAAGCAAAAAGGTAAACCACTCAAAAGAGCTGCAGGGAAGTCCCTGAAACTGACATGACTCACTAGGCCCTTCCCTGCCAGAGTAAGCATTAAAAGTTGAGAGTGCCTCTCAGAAAAGCAGAGCCAAACTGCAAAAGAAGACTCAGACAATTGAAACCACAAAGATGCCTCTACCACAAGCCACCTAGAAGAGGTTTAGCTCAGCTGACGTTCCTGTAAAGGACAAACCTGTGATGATTCACAAGAAACCAAAAAGCAACACATGCTTCTAACATGTAAGTCCCTAACTTGTACAGGCTGTACCCTAGCAGCCCACATCTTTTCCCCCCACAGACATTGAAGACTATTCTTAAATTTACTGAGCTTGTAAAATTTGCAGTTCTTGCAAAATAACAGGCCTCAAGGCTGCTATTTCTGCCTCTGTAATCAAATCAACTTGTTTATTCTCTTCAAAAAGAGGACAACTGCAAGACATATATGTTAAAATAAGACCCTGCCTCTACCTAGGCAGAACACACGTAATCTTGTGAGGGCTGTCTTCATAAACACTGAGCTGATATGGGCAGCTGCTGCGCGGAAGTGCGCTCTTGGTTCAAGCCCTGGTGCCACATCACCTAGCACCAGTATTTTTTTTTTTTCTGCTTTGTTTTGCTTGGTTTTGGTTTTTTGAAACAGGGTTTCTCTGTATAGCCTTGCTATCTTGGGACTCAAACTGTAGACAAAGCTAGCCTTGAACTCAGAGATCCACCTGCCTCTGCCTCCCGAGTGCTGGGACTGAGTGCACCACCACCATGCCTCAGCACCAGTATTTAGAAAAGCCTCTTCTCATTAAAATTTATTGATGGTCACTGTGAATCTGAGTGACCCAGGACCCATAACCTGTTGAAATGTTTGTAGGCTGTGCAGTGTGTTCTAAGTTCCTAGCCTTGTGAGCTGTTATCCATGCTGGGGTGGGCTTTGGTGATAGAGCCATCTTTGCCCGTCACTTCTGCCCGTCACTAACCCTAATCAGTCTGGACTTTGATGATCCCTGTCTGTAGTGGGATCCTTATCTGGGGTGAGTAGACATGTGGACCAGGACTGTATGTAGGTGCTTGATCCTTAGCATTAGGCACTTTCTGCCCAGCAGGGGTCTGGAGCCAGGATCTTAGGCATAGCAGACAAACATTCCATCACTGCACTATATCTCGGGCTCTCACATGGTTGTACTTTATTATTTTATAATTTTGAGACTGCCTAGCCCTGAACTCACTATACAGACAACCTTGAACTTCAAACTGTTTGCCTATACCTCCAGAATGCTGGAACTGCAGCATGTGCCACCCACGTTTGGTTCACTTATACTTAAGGATCAAACCCAGAGCTTTGAACACACTAACAAGCACTCTACCAACTCACTGAACTACACTCCAGACCTTACTGTGGTTTCTCCATTTAGTTCAGACTGACCTTGACTTTTGATGTTCACGCATTAGCCTCTGAAGTGCTGGGATTATAAACTATGATCTAAGTGTATACCAACATGGAGCTGAACTGTATTGTTTTAATGCTACTGAATATCAAACATCTTTTCAAGTATTTATATGCCCTTTGGTGAAGTATTCATCCAAATGCGGTTTATTTTAAAGCTGTCTCTCACGTTATTGCAATGGGGCCCCAGACCTTAGCACAACTGACTCCATGATGAATGTGCCATTCAGACTGTAAAACACAGCATGCAGATAGTACCAGCTGCCAAAACTAAAACAAAGACCTAACCCATCAAAGTCCATACAGTTCTGGGAAAGTCTCTAAATGTACAAACCTTGCTTTTTTAGCTTCTATAGTTCTGCTTCTGGTTAACTGTTCTTTTAACTAAAATAGGTCAATCCAGAACATGGTTTTTATGCTTAAAGGCTCACCCCAATAAAGGTGAGAAAGGTGAGCTATACTAGGATCCTGAAGATCCAGTGTGGTTTCTGGTTGGCTAATTAAGACTGTCTATTGGCTCAAACCCACGTCCTAGCAGTCTTCTGTGGTGAACGCTGGCTGCTGAACTGCAACATAACTTTATGTATTTTAGATGTAAGTCATTTGCCCAAAAAAAAGTGTTTTGAAATACTTCTCCCAGCCTACCACTTGATTTTCATTTCTTCTTTTTTGTTTGTGTTTTGTTTCTGTTTTTCAAGACAAGGTTTCTCTGTGAAACAGCCTTGGGTGTTCTGCAACTCACTTTGTAAACCAGGCTGGCCTGGAGCTCAAAGAGATCTGCCCACCTCTGCCTCCTGAGTGCAGTGCTGGGATTAAAGGTGTGAGGTTCCATGCTGCCTTTTATTTCTTAATAGGGCCTTTTATTTTTGTTTGTTTGAGACAGAGTCTACATTATTATGTAGCTATAGCTTGCTATGCAAACCAGGCCAGCCTTAAACACCTCTAGTGCTGGAATTAAAGTCATACACCACCATAAAAGCTTCTTGTTGCTGGGGACTGATTCCAGGGCCTTGAATCAAGTTTTTATTATTATTTTTTGGTTTTGTATGTTTTGAGGTCAGACCTTGCTATGTAGCCTTGGCTGTCCTGGAACTTGATACACAGAGATTGTGAAAGGGCTTTTTTAGGGAGAAATGACTTAGAGACACAGCCTATAGTACATTTGAGCCTTCTTAAACTTCTTTCAGAAATATGCTATACTTTTAAGTGCACAGATATTACACATATTTTCAAAATTTACTTATAAAGTTTTCTTAAAAATTTTTATTAACCTGTGCATACACATGTGAGATGTGTGGGGAACACACACTCCATGGTACCGATGTGGAAGCCAGAGGGTAACTTTGTGGAGTTGGTTCTCTCTTTCTACCTTTCTGTGAGTTTAGGGAGTTATCAGGCAAACTGGCTTTGTGGATCAACTTGACACATGTTAGAGTCATCAGAGGAAGGAGCCTCACTTGAGGAAATGCCTTAATGATATCCAGAAGCAAGGCATTTTCTCAATTAGTCATCAATGGGAGAGGGCCCAGCCCATGTTGGGCTGCTGGTCCTGAGTTCTATAAGGTGAGCTCAATAAGCCAGTAAGCAGCTCCCCTCCATGGCTTCCGCATAAGCTCCTGCATCCAGGTTCCTGCCCTATTTGAGTTCTTGTCCTGACTTCCTTCACATAAGCCAAATAAACCCTTTCTTTCCCAACTTGCCTTTTGGTCACGGTATTTTGTCACAGCAATAGAAGCTCTAACTAAGATATCAGGTATACATCAGCAGGCTGTAAGCACCTTTCCCTGCTAAGCCATATTGCTGCCCCATTTTTATGCTTTTTGATGGTATTATAAAAGACATTTTAAATTAAATTTCTTATTTATTACATTTATTTTGTGTGTATGTGTAGACACGCATGTCGCAGAGTGTAATGAAGTCAGAGAACAACTTATAGGACTCTGTTCTTTCACCAGGAGATGAAACTCAGGTCATCTGATTTGGTGGCAAGCATCTTTATCAACTGAGCCATCTTTTTGGCCTTAAATTCAATTTCTAATTGTTTATTGTTAGATAGAAATCTAGAAACCTTATTAGGTTCATGAATCAGTTCCAGGAGTGTGTCACTCCTTGATGGGGCCTGGCGTTTTACTTCTTACAAGGCCAAGGCAGGATTACTATGGCCTTGTAAGAAGGCTAGGCTAAAGAACTGAGACTTCATCTTGATAAAACACTACAAACAAGACCCTGTCTCTTCAGCCGAGCACTCAGTGCCCTTGTACATACTAGGGTATGATACCTACCAGCACTTGCAACAAGCAGCAAGGGCAGTCTTCCTCTTTCTATGTCATCTTTGATCAGTTTCTCAAGAAAGGCAATGTCCTAGGACCAACAAACAAATCACAGAAATGTGAGCCAATCAGTATATAAAGTATACACTGAAAAATTACGACTTTGTGTGTATGTGGTGTGTATACATGCACATGCATGTATGGATGGATGGATACTAGAGCACATTTGTGTATGGAGGCCAAAGCACCGTTCCTCAAGAACAATTGTTCTGAGACAGGGTCTCACACTGCAAGGCCCAAGGATTAACCTGTAGTGATATTTTGTTTGTGTTTTAACAAATAAAGTTTGCCTGAAAGTGCAGAACTAAAAACCACTAAAGGCCAGGGAGTGGTGGCACACACCTTTAACCCCACGACTCAGGAGACACAGGATCACTGTGAGTTCAAGGTCACACTGGGCTAAGCAAGATTGAATCTGTCCAAAAGAGAAACAGAGCTCACACAAAGGTGATCCCAGCACTTGGGATCACACACCTTTAATGCCAGCACTAGGGAGGTGGAGACAGGAGTGATATGGCTGGGCAGAGAGAGGAATTTAAAGTGGGAGGAGACAGAAGCTCAGATGCAGTTTGAGGTTTGGTGGAGACAGATGAGTCGGGAGATACAGTCTAAGGACAGGACTGCCCTTTTTGTTTGAACTCTCTACTGGCTACCTGCACTGCTTCTATGATCTCTCAGCTTTCACCCCCTAATATCTGAATTTGTGCTGCATCAATCTGACTCCACCTCCCCAGCAATAGGATTGATTACAAGCATGAACCACTATACCTGGCCTGAATTCTGTTTGTTTTGAGACAGTGTCCCACTATATGACTCTAGTTGGCCTGAAACTTGCTATGTAAACCAGGTTGGCTTTGAACTCATAGAGATCTACCTGCTCTGCTGCTCAAGTGCTGGGATTAAGAGTGAGAGGACTAAAGACATGTGCCAACACACTCAGCTAAATTCCATATTTTTAAAACCCATAACTACAATATTAGTGAATTTTTTCCATGTGAGTTCTGGGGATTGAACTCAGGTTTTCATGTCTTCTCAGGAAGCACTTTAACAATTAATCCATTTGCCCACACACCCAGCAAGCTCAGGCAACCCAGGCTGGCCTTGAAGTTCTCATTCTGTTCCACCTCATCACGGGTGTGCAGCAGTTTGGTTTTATGTGATACTATGGCTCAATCCCAGGGCTCTAGGCATGTTGGGAAGAACTCCACCTAAGCTAATGCCCAGTGAAAAATTGTGAATACTGAAAGCACAGATGAATCAAAATAAATAACTCAAATAAGATATTTTTTCATGTTAGGAAAACTATTTACTCTTGAATTTCAGCCTTAAAACATTAAAATATATTCAGTCTTATTAACATATATAAGAAAAGTATTTTAAAACCTCTGTATGCTATCAGGACAAAATGCATATTAGAAGAACTCAAAAAACATTATAGTTTTCTTGTGATTTACAGAATTGAGAGTTCTGAACTCTTTTTATTTGAGGCAGGATACAGCCCTGCTGATCTGGAACTTGCTATGTGGAAATTCACTTGCTGGGATTAAAGGTATGTGCTACCACCTCTCGCCTGAATTCCTCTGTTTAAAAGACTACTCCTAGAATATTAATAAATGTTCACCTGAATGACATTTATAACCTTTCCAAGAAGAGACCTTGACCTTTCTTTGATATCACCGAGTGATTTATTTTCCATTATTAATATTAAAGATTCCAAAGTATTCCTCCTATAAAAATTTCATAGTATTCAAAATTTTTTGTTGTTGATTTTGGGGCTTTTTTTTTTTTTTTGAGACGGTTTTTCTATGTAGCTTTGATGTCTGTCCTGGGACTAGCTCTTGTAGAACAGGCTGGCTTTGAACTCACAGAGATCTGCCTGCCTCTGCCACCTGAGTGCTGGGATTAAAGGCGTGTGCCACCACCGCCCAGCATATTCAAATTTTTATTAACAAATTTTGCCTTCCATAATCATAGACAACAAAATAAATTTTTCTTATAGACTAATTAGAAAAATTAAAAGAGATTAAAGGGCTGGGTAATGGTGGCATATGCCTTTAATCACAGCATTTGGGAGGCAGAGGCAGGCAGATCACTGTGAGTTCGAGGCCAGCATGGTCTACAAGAGTTAGTTCCAGGACAGGTTCCAAAAACTACAGAGAAATCCTGTCTCAAAAAAACAAAACAAAACACAAAACAAAAAAAACAGAGAGAGAGATTTAAAGGTAAAAACTGTACACATGCAAGACCAATACTCCTAGTTTTAAACATTTGCTTTTAAAGAAAATACTCTCTCATTCCCACAGAAACAGACAAGAAAACTATTTTGAAAATTGAAATGAAGAATCTCAGAGTTTATTCCTTTTCTTCTGTCTTCAGTATCAAGATGTTTATCTTATATGGGTAAAAAATGATCACAACTCAACCCTAAGATTACATTGAAGGACTTCATTTCAAAATCTGTCTATTCACATTGCAGGAAGATCACAATTCTGAAGTCAGCCTGGGCTTCCCAGGAAGATCTTAACAAATCAAAAAATGAAAGAAGATATGCCCACTCAAATCCAGATAGTAGTGATGACTAGCTAGACCTCTGAGTGTGAACAAAAATGTCTCACGCTTGCTTAGATGAGTGATGGTGAAAGGCTGGAGAGAGAACATTCTCAGCACAAGGGGCTCAAATACCAAACAACCTCCCTCCCATCACCCAAGAGAAGGTGATGAAGTAATACACGACTCCTTTAGAGCTACACAGGTCAGCCTTCATTCAAATACCAAGTGTACAGTGCACCACAATGGGTGCACTAACAACTAACAGGTTAGTAATTATCTGGAGGCCAGCAAACAGAACCTCAGAAAGAAATGGTTTTCAAAATCTAATTCTATTATTACCATAGAAACCCCAAACCAAGTACTCACCATCTGATGCTGAGATCCAAACATAGTGTTACAGGGCACACGACACAAGCAAGGCAGGGGTAAGCCAAGCTGCAAGAAGAAACACACTGTTTACTTATGATGGCGAGAGACTGAACAACAAAGACAAGCCAAAATTATTCTTTAAAAACAGAATCTCAGTGAGGCATAATAGAGTATGTCTGTTATCTTATTTCTGAGTCTGGAGATCACATGTGTGAAGTCAGCTTGGGCTACACAATTAGTTAGACCCTACCTTTAAAATTTAAAAGAAAAGCCTGGGTGGTAGTGGCGCACGCCTTTAATCCCAGCACTTGGGAGGCAGAGGCAGGCGGATCTCTGTGAGTTTTGAGGCCATCCTGTGATGTGGGATTCCCCTCTGTATGCTGTGAATGAATATCAATGGTTAATAAAGAAACTGTCTTGGGCCTGGCACAGGAAACGGGGGTGGAGGGACTAAACTGAATGCTGGGAGAAAGAAGGAGGAGTTAGGGAGAAGCCATGGAGCTGCTGCTGGAGACAGACATGCTGAAACTTTCCTGGTAGTCCACGACCTCATGGTGATGCACAGATTAATGGAGATGAGTTAAATTAAAATGTAAAAGCTAGCCAATAAGAAGCTAGAGCTAATGGGCCAAGCAGTGACTTTAATTAATACAGTTTCTGTGTGGTTATTTCGAGAGTCTGGGCAGCTGGGAAACAAACAAGTGGCCTCCCCACTACAAGCCTGGTCCACAGAGCAAGTTCCAGGTCAGGCTCCAAAGTTAAACAGAAAAACCAACAAGAGAAAGATTTAAAATAACAACAAAACAACAACAACCGCCCCTCAAGAATTCAGGTTTATAAATATATAAATACATCATGTTAAAGGACATCTGGAAAGTTAATCTCTCTCACTCCCAAACGGTGACTTAACAAATGCTTTATATACTTCTTTTCCAAACAAAGAAACTACCATGCACCCTGCATTCTGAGGTGAGGAGGGTGATTGAGATTCTTTTCCCAGATGTTCAGAGAGGGTCTTATTTATGGGTTCTCCTACCCTCAAAAAGTAATAAATATGGATTAGCAGAAATATATTGCTTACAAGAAGCAAAGTCAATGCCATGGATGGAGAAAGTTGTCAAATTTTATATTCTTAATATTTAGTTTCCAAGCACAGAGCTTGTAGTTTTAGGAACTGCAAACAGGTACAGAATAAAACGTAAAACGCAGTGAGTAATTCATTCGCACATTTCCTCTAGAAAGGACTTTCTGCAGTACGTTTTCCTTTGACACCGCCAGGGACTGGACTAGGGTGTATGATGCAAGGCAAGTGCTCTGCTATTGAGCTACACCTCATCCCTTCCTCAAAGTATTAAAGGAAAAAAAAAAGGAAAACAAAGATTCACTTCAAAAATAAATCCTAGCCAGGCAGTGGTAGTACACGCCTTTAATCCCAGCACTTGGGAGACAGAGGCAGGTGGATCTATGAGTTTGAGGCCAGCATGGTTTCCAGAATGAGTTCCAGGACAGCCAGGGCTGTTACACAGAGATATCCCGTCTCAAAAGACAAAACAAATAAACAAAGTAAATCCTGAATTTCTAGCACATGGGAGGCTAAAAGAAGAGGATGGCCAATTCAGAGACACCCTAAGCTACAAAATGATTCCAGCCTGGGCTACACTCATGGTACGATCTCACCGGAAAAAAAGATAATCTGGGTATGGTGGCCCACATCTGGGCCATCCTTCTGCCTCTATTTTATAAGTTCTAGAATTACAGGTGCACACCAACAAGCCCAGTGAGACTGTCTTAAAAGGGCTAAGGAAGCTGGGTGGTGGTGGCGCAGCCTTTACTCCCGGAACTTGGGAGGCAGAAGCAGGCGAACTCTGAGTTGCAGGGCAGCCTGGTGTACAAAGTGATTTCCAGGACAATTAGAACTGTTACACAGAAAAACCCTGTCTCAAAGAGGGGAAAAAGGAGGTGGGGGGGCTAAGGAAGAGGTATGGGTAAGTACAAGAGAAAGAGAGACTGACGTTCATGGACAAGTTCAATTTACAGTATCACCAACAGGGGAAAAAAAAAAACATTTTAAGTGAAAATGCCTCCTGTAAACTACAAATTTTTTACTATTAATGGTTTCATATATATCCTTTTGAACATTTGGTAACTGTAAATACACAATTTAGGTAAGTCTGGTAACTGCTAAAACAAGATATACCCCTGTTATAAAAGCAACTAAATTCAACCAGGAGGTGGTGGTGCATGCCTTTAATCCCAGGACGCAGGAGGCAGAGGCAGGCGGATCTCTGTGAGTTCGAGGCCAGCCTGGTCTACAAGAGCTAGGTCCAGGACAGGCTCCAAAGCTACAGAGAAACCCTGTCTCAAAAAACAAAAAAAGAAAAAACCAAAACGGCAACTAAATTCAATAGAACCATGTAAATACAGCTACAGCTACATCCCGTTTGAAGTACTGGTTGTCTTTAGGTACTCGAAATCACTGAATTTATCTATTACACATTATTTCTAAATACAGTAACTTTTTTGTGGGGGGAGTTCTCTACGTAACAGCTCTGGCTGTCCTGAAACTTGCTCTGTAGATTAGGCTGGCCTTGAACTTACAGAGATCTGCCTGCCTCTGCCTTCTGAGTGCTAGAATTAAAGGCATGCACCATTGCTGCCTGACTAATAACATTTGAGATATAGCAACACTATACAGTCTAGGCTCGAACAATTTTTCTTCTTTTAATTTTTTGATTGATGGGGCATATATTCTCTCCTTTTCCTTGCTGAGGCAGCATCTCTTTTTTGGTTTGTGTCCTGCTACTTCCTCCAGGTTAATTAGCCTGTGAGCCTCTGGACAATTCTCCTGTCTCCAGATCCCATCTCACCATGGTAATTCTGGGATTACATAATCATGCCAGTGTATCAGGCTTTCCTATATGAGCTCTAGTGAACAAACCACCCTGCTAGCCTACAGTGCTGCATTGTTTGTATAACAAAAAATATATATAAATAATCTTTTTTTTCAACTTGACACAAACAGTAGCTGGAAAAATGCATCTATATGTTTGAAATGTTTAAAAAATAGAGGGGTTTGAGAGATGGCTCAGTGGTTACAAATACTTGTTGAGGATATGAGTTTGGTTTCCAGCACCCACATCAGGTGGCTTACGGCCACCTGCAAATCAGCTCCAGACCTCCACAGACACCAGTATACACCTGATATACACTTAAAGACAGACATACATACATAAAAACATCTTTTTAAAAAAGTTTAAAAGGTTGTGTAGTAGTGGTACATACCTTCAATCCCAGCACTTGGAAGGCAGAAGTAGGTGGATCTCTGTGTGTTCAAGACCAGTCTGGTCTACAAATTCCAGGACAGTTAGGACTGTTACACAGAAAAACCCTGTCTCAACACCCACATGAAGAAGAAGAAGAGGAGGAGGAGGAAGGGGAGGAGGAGGAGGAGGAGGAAGAGGACGAGGAGGACGAAGAAGAAGAAGAAGAAGAAGAAGAAGAAGAAGAAGAAGAAGAGAGGAGGAGGAGGAGGAGGAGGAGGAGGAGGAGGAGGAGGAGGAGGAGAAAAAAACCCCAAACAAACAAAAACAGTCTAAAAAAATGCTGGGCAGTGGTGGTGCACGCCTTTAATCCCAGCACGCAGGAGGCAGAGGCAGGTGGATCTCTGTGAGTCCGAGGCCAGCTTGGTCTACAAGAGCTAGCTCCAGGACAGGCTCCTGGACAGAGAAACCCTGTCTTGAAAAACCAAAAATAACATAAAGCATTGGGGCTGCAGGTGTAGATCAGTGTGCACAGACCCTGCTGAGCACGTGTGAAGCCTTGGGTTTGAGAAAAACAAGCCATAATGTGGGATTCCCTCTGTATGCTGTAAATGTGCTTTGTTACTATTAGTTAATAAAGAAGCTGCTTTGGGTCTATGGCAGCTCAGAATAGAGCAAGACAGGAATTCCAAGCAGAAATAGAGGGGAAAAAAAAAGGCAGAGTCAGAGAGAAATGATGTAGCTGCTGAGACAGACTCCAGAACCTTACCAGTAAACCACAGCCTCCTGGCAACACAGAGAATAGAAACGGGTTAATTTAAGATGTAAGAGTTAGTTTATAAGAAGCCTAAGCTAATAGGTCAAGCAACGTTATCATTAATATAGTTTCTGTATAATTATTTTGGGTCTGGGAGGCCGAGAAACAAACGAGCAGCCTCTGCCTACAAAGTCACATGAGAAATTTGTTAAAATATCTATCTTTGGGGGATGGAGCGATGGGTCAGGTGTGAAGAGCACTTAGTGATCTGTGTTTGGTTACTGACAGTCATAGTGAGATGTTCACAATCACCTGTAATTCCAATTCTAGGGCATGTGATGCCCTCTTTTGGTGTCAGTAGTAACCTGCATAAATGCAAATACAAATGTGTATGCACACACACATACATACAAATAAAAATAAAATAGTATGCATTTATCTTTGGGACTGGGGAGATGGCTTAGAGGCAAAGCACTGCTGCACAAATGAAAGGACTACAGTTTGAATCCCCAGAAACTTATGTAAATGCCAGGTGGGAGTAGTCATTCACTTGTAATTCTAGTTCTGGAAGGCACAGTCGGAATCTGCGGAGCAAGCTCTGGATTTGACTAAGAGACCCTAACTCAATGAATGAGAAAGAAGAATATTTGAGGCTGACTCCTTGACATCATCAACCCTGAGCCTCCATGAATACATATGTACCTACTCCACACAGACATATAAAAATACGCACACATGAAGAAATGGGGTGTTAACAACAACCACCACCTGTTTTAATATTACCTGATTACAGAGGTATTGGCCCAGGCCAGGTCTAGCAGCAGAACTAAGATATATGACAGGCTTTTTGTTATATAACACGTCAAATCCATCCACTACAAAGTCTTCATAGCGAGAATGAATGGCAAGCCTACAGATCTTAGCAAGTCCTTCTCTCTCTTCCTCATGGAAGTAAGTGCATCCATTTTCATACCTATTAAGAGATCACATATGTTAATGTACTCTTTTTTAATTTTTAAAAAGGTTTTGTTTTTATGTGTGTTTGTCTGCATGTATGTATGTGCACCACATGTGTGTAGTGTCCAAAGAGGTCAGAAGAGTCATCAGATCCCCAGAACTGAAGTTACAGATGGTTGTGAACAACCATATGGGTTTTTCTAGAAGAGCAGCCAGTGCTCTCTTCACTAGTCAGCCACCTCTCCAGCTGCATATTAATATACTTCTATTTCTAGTCATATAAAATCATGAAAGCAATTCTTTCCTCACAGACACTACTCCTACACAAGGCAGAGGGGACACAGTGAGGAACCCCTTTCCCTTTCATTTTCATTATCTTGCTACTCACTGTAGTTGCAGGTTATAAAGGAGAGAAGCAAAGACCCAGCATCCACACCTAGCTCTGGAAACAAAATAACAGAAATTATAGAAACAAAGACTAAAGTCCCCAGAAATAAGAGCCTGAAGATAATGGCTCTCGCTTGTTCCTCCTGAAGGCTGGTGCCAAAGACTGACATGACAGGAGTTTCAGCACTAAGACTGAAATAAAAGAAGCATTAACATGTTCACTTAATCCTCAAATGAAATAGCTATTTATGCTCTCACCATTTAATACAAGACAAAACCTAGGCCAGGTGGTGGTGGTGCACGCCTTTAATCCCAGCACTCAGGAGGCAGAGGCAGGCGTATCTCTATGAGTTCTAGGCCAGGCTGGTCTACAAGAGCTAGTTCCAGGACAGGCTCCAAAGCTACAGAGAAACCTTGTCTTGAAAAACCAAAAAAAAGAAGGCAAAACCTAGGTATGAAGAGGTTAAGCAAAGAGTCAAATCCATATGAGGCATCATGGAAACACTGCTCACAATCCATGTCTGATTCTGACTCACCCTTATCAGGAATTAAAAACTTGTAAGGCTGACTGGAGAGCACCCGCATGGCTGCTCATAACTATCTGGAACTCTAGTTTCAGGGGATTTGATGTCCTGTTTTGGCCTCCTTGGACACTGTACATATGTAGTGCATATTCACACATGCAGTCAAAATACACATACATGTTAAAAAAAAAAAGTAGAGCTAGGTGTTGTGGCAACTAGGAGGAAGAGGTAGGCAGATCTCCGGGAGTTTGAAGCAGATTGGTCTACACAGCAGGTTTCAGGACAGCCAGGCTACATAGATATCCCGTCACAAACAAACAAGTAAACCCAAATTTAAACAAACAAACACATCTCCCTCATAATACCTTTCCCAGTAAATAAATGAATCCTTAAAAAACAACTGCAACAAAATCTAGCTCATAACACCTTTACCTGAAAATCCGGCGTAGCCATAAGGTAGTGTCTGAAAGTATCCTGGTTGTAAGTTTTCTCAGCTTCTCTTTGTCCAGAGTTGAAATATAAGCACCCAGACTATGACCCAACAAAGCCATGTGACCTTGTTCTCCAATATTCTGGATTCTGTTAATCAAAGTCATTGGAGTATTAAGAACTGATTATCACCAAAGCATAGAAAAGGAAATAAAATTAAACAGTATTTCACAGAAATTTGTCAGACTTTCAATTCACTTCATGTGCTGAGATTGAAGGCATGCACCATCACCAACCAGGCTCAAAATAACTCTTAGTGAAATTATTACTCAATGAAATTTCTTTCTTGAGCCACTCATGAGAACAGAATCAAGAACAGATTTTTTTTTCCTCAGACAGTGTTTCTCTGTGTAGCCTGGCTTTCCTGTAACTTGCTCTGTAGCCCAGGCTGGCCTCTAAATCAGAGATCTGCTTGCCACGCTTCCCAAGTGCCACCACCACTTAGCCAAGAACAAACTTTCAAAGATAAACTGCCAAAACTGCAGCGTTACCGGGTGCTCTGGGGCTCCTCGTCTTCATCTCCATGCATCAGACTCTGAACTAACTGGAGGATGCTCACCATATCCTGTCCACTGCAGAACAAAAAAGAGTTAGGTGGGTGAAAAGAACACATATGCATGCCCCTCCCCTCCATCTCCCAACCATTTCCCTCATTCAAACTAACTTGAAGCTGTTTTTTTTTTGTTTTTTTCCTTTTTAAACATTTGGTAGCTAGCTACAAGACAAAGAATATTAAGAGCAGTTTATACATTTTCAACAACACTTAAATATTATAACTTTACCTATTCTTTGACCAAATTTTAAGTTTTATTTTTGAAAGTATTTCCAGTCTTGCTCTAGCTATATTTCTATAATGAATCATTTCATTCTTGAAAAGCAGAGACTATTTAATAAGTATAAGAGCCAGTCTTTGTAAGCAGGGTGGTGGTGGCTCACACCTTTAATCCCAGCACTTCGGGAAGCAGAGGCAGGTGGTTCTCTGTGAGTTCAAGGACAGCCTCGCCTAAAAGAGCTAGTTCAAGGTCAGGCTCCAAAGCTACAGAGAAACCCTGTCTAGGAAAAAATTGGAAAAAGAGCCAGTCTTTATAAAATGCTAGAAGACCATAAAACAAACAAGAATTCTCTATTGACAAGACTCTGGAGTCTGGTCCATTTGAATCAACAGCCTTAAACATGTAATCATTTATTTCCAACTCTTATCCAAGTTGGAAAATTTGAGATCTGCTTAGAGTCTGAATAGAGTATAATAGAGTCTAATAGACAAGACGTGCTTAGTATATGAGATGGAAACAGGATAAAAATGTCAATGACTACAACAGTATGAAATGGCAGGCAATTTATGGTGTATAAAATGTAAAAATACTAATAAGAATAGTGTTGATAAAAATTTTCTCCTAAAAAAAAAAAGCACCAGCTTTGGAGGGATTTATAGTGGGGAGTGGTAAAGAGCTTGCCTAGCATGTATGAACTCTAGGTTCAATCCCAAAGACCACAAAAATAGTAGCAAAAAGTAAAAGAAGCGCCATCAAAACAATGCTCTACACTCATCTCACCCAAGGTGCTAACCTGAAATGCTGTGATCCTTTAACACTGCAGAGGTGGGGGGAGGGTGGGGAAGCTGAGGCTCACTTGGCTGCTATCCGTGGGACCTTGAGCGGGAGGTCCAAAGTGGCTGAGCCCAGGAGTTATAGAATGGAGAGAGATAATCAGACAGTGCCTGTAAAGCACTTACTAGCTTCAAATACTAGACTCCTGACCACTGTCACAGTGTTTTTAATGCACTGCCAGTCTGAGAATTCCAGATGTTCTTGGGAGGTCTAGAGAAATTTTTGAGTAATTAGGAAAATAAACAAGTCCTTGTCCCTTCACACCTGGGATAGGAGATGGGGCCTACTTCCTACTGAGTGGTAAAAGTTCTAGAGGACTTCAAATCATTAGGATTCATGCTACAAGCAGGAACAACTGAAAACATGACATCTGGGAGTGTTGGGCATGATATTTGCTGTATGGTGTGATAACTTCCTCAATGCTTTCTTTTGTAATCTTGTACAATTTATATTCAGGTCAAAGAACAGTTAAAGGGAGTTGTATTGTTGACCTAAGTGCAGTTTCCTGGTTATAAAAGAAAAATGGTTTGCCTCAAGGAAGCTGGGCTGGGATTTTAATTGCAGATCATCTGCTAGCATCCTGTGAAAATGACAGCCAGGTATTTCTTTTTCACAAGTAGATTAAACCACAAGAAGTTGATAAATTTGCTTTAGCTGCAAAACAAATTAATCACTCCAGCAATGATTAAAGCTGACATTTTCCTTTCATTTACTATAGTATGTGTTTTTCATTTTTGTTTTGTTTTTGAGACAAGGGTCTCTTATGTAGCCCTGGCTGTACTGGAACTCCATGTGTAGACAAGTCTGGCCTTGAACTCAGAGATCTGCCTGTCTCTGTCTTCTGGGATTAAAGGCATACACCACTGCCTGGCTCATTTACTAGTATATAAAAATCATAAACTGTACCAAATTAAAATATCTCCCACAATATAATTCAGTCTACAAGAAAGATTACAGGTTTCAAGAATGAACTAGTTTGCTATCCCAGTTATAGCTATGAATTCATGAATGGGATATAGTTCTGAAAGGGGAGCCAGGTATGGTGGGATACGCCCATAATCAAGTACTCAGAAGGTTGAGACCAGAAGACTGTCACCAATTGAAGGCAAGGCAATGACCAAAAACAATTCTGAGGGAGAATGAAGCTAGTAAGCTCACTATTATCACCAACTAGCCAGTTTTTTAATGTCCTACTGAGTAACCACTTAAACTATCTTGGTACCCATTCAAAGTAAACTTGTAAGAAAATAACAGTAAAGTAAAATTTTGGTTTAAGAAAAACGTATATCCTAACTAAAGGTATTGTTCCTCATTGCCACCTACCTGCCTTGGAGTGGCCCTGGAATGTCCTCTGATACTGGCTTCTTTCCATTTTCCTCTTCTATTCTTCTGGTTTAAAGGAAAGAAAGAGTTCACTGTATGTTTAACCAATCAAGTTTCTAACATATGAGTATGCGAACATGTGGCTTTACCTAAAACATTCAGAGACTGATGAAGATTTTAAACACATTCACTTCATCTCCCTAGAACCCAGAGATACTTGAGAGTTTCAGGAAAAGAACGTGAAACAACCACTTCCACAACGACTTGGTCAGTTGATCCTCATGCGACAACATCTATACTGAGAAGTATTTAAATATTAAAATTAACGCACTCCATAAACAAAACTCTAAAGTGGCAGAACTGAAAGGTCCTTCCTAAAATTTCAAAATCCTTTGGTTGCAAAGCACCTTCTACTCAGTATCTGTACCTTTAAAGTCAACAGAATCTGACATCCTAGAGATGGAAATGGTTATAACAGGAAGAAACTAGAACCACCAGATTCAAAACCGGCTGGACACACTCCAACGTGGCCTACATGCTCACCTCTGACTGTTCTCCAGCATCCGCATCACTTCCTTCAAGTTTTTTCCCATTTCAGCTAATGTAGGGTCTGCTATCTAAGAAATAAACCAAAAAGGCAAAATTTTAACATTCCTTTATTATTACTTTTTATTTATTCTTAAAAAAATATTTTCCTATAGCTTAGACTATCCTAGAATTCATGGCAATTCTCCTTCCTCAGTGCTAGAATTACCACATGAGCTACCACATCTAACTTGGTTACATAATTCATTCAGAAAAATCAAATGCAAGTGCACTTCCCTTGGATTTGTTTGTTTGTTTGTTTGTTTGGTTTGGTTTGGTTTTCGAGTTGGGGGTTTTTCTGTGTAACAGCCCTAGCTGTCCCGGAACTAGCCTGGCCTTGAACTCACAAAGATCCGCCAGCCTCCTGCTGACTCCTGTTGTCACAACACTCTGGCTTCCTAAACAAGACCTGAAGAAGCTACAGACACGCTACACGCTAAATCTTATAGGGTCCCACCCACATACAGGCAACTAAGGAATCCTGCGAGCATAAGAAATAGTTCTCCCCGGGATGTGCCCCTAATGGTTATCTACTACCAAGTGGTCAACTCTGAAATCACAAACATACAAATTACACTAAACAGACTGAGCAGGTTGTATAGGGGAAATGATGCAAATATATTTCAACTTACAAGTAATAAATAATAACATGGAAAGCAAGAAATCACAGGAAACCAAGAAAAGGGAGATGCTATCTTTCCTTTGACTTCAACGATGATTCTTGTTGTGTTCTAAATAATTACATTACAACCATATTGCAGATAAGGGGCCGTAATTTCCAGGGGGAATGGAGAAAGGAACATGGGAGGAAAGGTAAGGGGAGAAAATGATGAAATTATATTCTAATTTTTAAAAAAGATTAGTTAAAAAGGACATAATCACCATCTGAAGAATATCAACACCCATTATAAGCTAGAACTAGAATTGCCCCCTCTTGTGAGTTCTGCTCTGGTAATCTTATGTAGACCAGGGATAGGGATAGGAATTTCAAACTTCAGGGCCACAAAACTGGAACTCAAGTTGGGCAGTGGTGGCACATGCCTTTGATCCCAACAAGAGGAGGCAGAGGCAAGTTTGTGAGTTCAAGGGCAGCCTGATCCACAGAGCAAGTTCCAGAACAGCCAAAGCTACACAGAGAAACCTTGTCTCGAAAAACAAACAAACAACCCCCCCCCCCAAGAACCTCAAACCAAACAAACAAAAACCCTGGAACTCAAAACCAGTCTCCCTCGTTTCCTCCCTCCTCCTCCCCTCCCCTCCCCTGACTGCTTGAGAAGATGGTTTCTTTCTACATTACTCAGACTGGCATCACAACTTCCAGTCCTGGAAACAGGCATGCACCACCATGTTCAACTTCACTTCGTGTATATCACTACTAAGTCTGTGATTTGTTCCCGCAGCCACAGGAAACTAATCTGCCCATAAGCCAGAAGATGATGATTCTGTCTAGAAAAAGCTAGCCTAAGTGGTGGTCTCTAGAACATGGAAGTGGAAAGAGGGGGCATCTGTTCCTGTCTATTCCTTTTAGACGGTAATACCACGTGTGTACATTTAACTCCCTCCAAAGAGAAATGAAACAAAAGTATTTTTAATTCTTAAAAATTAAATTTATTTTAACTATGCCTCATTTATGGCAATTAAAATTTTTAATTAAAATACAATTACATAACTTTGCCACTTCCTCCAACCCCGATATGCCCCCACTTCTCCCTAACCCCCTCAAATTCAAGCCCTCTTTTTTTAACTTATTGTTACACAAATACATACATACATATATATATATATATATATTTGAATAAACATATAAATTTAACTTGCTGAGTTCAAGATTTATTTATTTAATTTTTCTTTTTCTTCTTCTTTTTTGGTTTTTCAAGACAGGGTTTCTCTGTAGCTTTGGAACCTGTCCTGGAACTCGCTCTGTAGACCAGGCTGGCCTCAAACTCACAGAGATCCGCCCGCCTCTGCCTCCCTAGTGCTGGGATTAAAGGCGTGCGCCACCACTGCCTGGTACCAAGATTTATTTTATTATTTAGTTATGTGTGAATGTACACATTATGTGTGGCCAGAGTCCAGAATAAGGAATTAAATCTCCCAGAGCTGGAGTTAAAGGTAGTTGTGAGCCACTTGATGTAGGTGCTGGGAACTGAATTTAGGTCCTCTCAACATCTCTCCAGCCCCAAGTTATTGATTCCTATCTAATTAAAATGCATAAGGGTCTCTGAGATGGCTCAGCATTAAAAGCACTTTCTACCAAGGCGGATGACCTAAGTTTGATCTCTAGCACCCACATGATGAAGGAAAAAACTGACCCAAGTTGTCTTCTGAGCTACACACACACAGTAATTAACAATAAAAACTCCACACATCTCTCTTCTTAATCTCCATAGTAGTTTTTAGGGATAAAAGTCTTGCAGTCTCAACTGTTATACAGTATGAGTTGTTCTGTGTTTACAGAAACTCCTTTGTCAATGTAGTCCTTGAAGGACTTGCCTTTCTCTTCATACTGCTTTCTGTACCCACACATCTTCCACAGCAAGTCTGCAATGTTGTCTATCACATTTAGTAGTCCTACATTACCTCCTCAAATCTATCACGTTCTATTCAATTTACCAATATCAGAATCATAAAATGTTAAATTTTAGATAAGACTTTAGGGGTCTAGTTCACAGTTCTTGTAAGCCTTACAACAAATGGGAAGGAGGCTAGATACATGTGCAATGCCAGAACCAGGGAAGCTTTGACAGGACGATCACCTTGAGTTTGAGGATAGCTTGAGCTATAAAGTGAGACACTGTCTTAAACAAACCAGAGATGACTCACAAGATAAGACACTTGCATGGCAAATGTGAAAATGTGCATTCAAATGTCAAGTTTGAATTCCTAGAACCAATATAAAGTCAGACATAGCTGTGAAGCTATAATACCACTGTTTCTATAGCAAGCTGGTAGATAGAAAAAGGAGAATACCCAGAAGTTTGCAGGCCAGCTAGCCGACCATATCATCTCAAAGTGGGCAGAGAAGACTGTCCTCTGCCCCACATGCACACAGCTGTACTCATGTCCTCACATGCACACAGCTGTACTCACAAGCTGTCCTCACATGCACACAGCTGTACTCACAAGCTGTCTTCTACCCCCACATGCACACAGCTGTCCTCACATGCACACAGCTGTACTCACAAGCTGTCCTCACATGCACACAGCTGTCCTCACAAGCTGTCCTCACATGCACACAGCTGTCCTCACAAGCTGTCCTCACATGCACACAACTGTACTCACAAGCTGTCCTCACATGCACACAGCTGTACTCACAAGCTGTCTTCTACCCCCACATGCACACAGCTGTACTCACAAGCTGTCCTCACATGCACACAGCTGTACTCACAAGCTGTCCTCTGCCCCCACATGCACACAGCTGTACTCACAAGCTGTCCTCACATGCACACAGCTGTACTCACAAGCTGTCCTCACATGCACACAGCTGTACTCACAAGCTGTCTTCTACCCCCACATGCACAAAGCTGTACTCACAAGCTGTCTTCTGCCCCCACATGCACAATGAATGTATGAACATGTATCTCTATCTCACTCACACTGACACAGACACACACATAAAATCAACCATCAGTCGGGCAGTGGTGGTGCACGCCTTTAATCCCAGCACTTGGGAGGCAGAGTCAGACAGACTTCTGTGAGTTCACGGCCAGCCTGGTCTACAAGCTACTGAGAAACTCTATCTTTGGAGAAAACAAAACCAAAACCAAACGACAACAAAAAAATCAACCATCAATCTCCAAAGTACAACTCTGGTAAGAGCCACATAAAATGGAGGCTTTTAGTGCCTTCTAGTACCTATTAGGTAGATCAGCTTTGGTAAACACAAAGGATGTTAAATCAGGTTTCATTCATAAAATTGTCATTAAAAGTAAAAAAGTATATTATGAAAATATCTGATTCTAGCTTAACAATTTAGAGGTGAAGAAATTAAGTCTTGGAAATGTGATTTGCTGAAGACATGTGTTAGAGACCTGGGTTCCTTATTCCCTTTTCTGGCCTCTATTATACAAGAAGGTTCTAAGCTTCTAAGAAGGTTTACAAAGTAATCTTGTTTCCATATCTGCTTAATTTCTCTCTCTCTTTTTCCTTCTTTTTCTTTCTTGAAGCAGGAAATAATTATATAGCTATGGCTGGTCTGGAATTCACTACAGAGACCAGGCAGGCCTCAAACTCAGAGATCTATTTCCTTCTACCTCTAAGTGTTTGGGATTAAGCCATGCCAGGTTATCTGTTTTTGATGACTAAATATAATTTAAAAATATTTTCAAACAGATGTTTTAAATGAAATCCGAAACTTAAATATAACTATGAAATAGGCTAGATTGAAAAGGGTTTCAGCGATCTGATTATTAGTAGGAACTGGAAGTGATAATCATCAAGAGAATTTAACTCCAAAGTCTCCCAGTTTTGTTCTTCATCACCCTCTCTTGTAGCTCAATGAAAAGATAACCAGTTTACTTGATAATTCACATCTTCATGCTCCAAACACTTGCCTGATTTGAATGCCTTAGCACCCTTAAAGGCAAGATTTATTTAAAAAACAAAAAATAAAAAATGATTTATATTTGTGTGCACACACATCTGTGCATGTGTGGGTGGGTCCCCACAGAGGCCAGAGGAGTGTGGCACACATGTCTTCCTCTTTTGTCCCCTAGAGCTAGAGTTATGGGCAGTGTGAGTTGCCAGATAGCGTTCTGGAAAACAAACTCTGATCTTTGAGAGCATTAAGTGTTCTTAACCAATGAATCACCTCATCACCCCACTCCCGCAACTCAAGGTTTCTATGAAACTTTTATGGATACAACCACTTTCACATCCCCTCTAAAGACAGCCTCTTTTTTTTTGAGATTGGGGGTGGTCACTCTATACATCCCAGGCTAGTCTAAAGTCTTCTATGTAAGTCAGGTTGGGCTTCTGAAAGTCTGGACTCACTGACAAAAAGAACAAAAGGTAGAATTTATGGGGATAGCCGGGCGATGGTGGCGCATGCCTTTAATCCCAGCACTCGGGAGGCAGAGGCAGGCGGATCTCTGTGAGTTCGAGACCAACCTGGTCTACAGAGCTAGTTCCAGGACAGGCTCCAAAGCTACAGAGAAACCCTGTCTAGAAAAAAAAAAAAGAATTTATGGGGATAATGGGACAGAACTTTTGAAACTGGGGCCATTCTCACATTCAGCTGCTAGTCTTCCTGACATCCTTCATGAGAACCATTTCACAGATGTTCTTTCCAGTACAGATATGAACTTCCTAGCCACATTATGAGCTGCCTAAAAGCAGGGATGCAGATTTCTGCTACTTCCTGTTTCATTCATTCCATCAAGACTTAAGGTCAGATGCCTTTCAGCACTGACATCAGCCTCCTTTCTCTCTATAAAGTGCAGCATAATATTTTTTTCCTATAGCATTGGAACCAATCTTTTTAGTTAACAGTTAACGAAAAGCCATAATCAGTGAGGTAGCTCAGCAGGTAAAGGTACCAAGTGTGACAGCCTGAATCCAAGCTCAGGGATCCACATGGTGGAAAAGAATTATCAACGCAAAGTCCTCCTCTGACCTCACATGTGTACCATGGTACATGTCTCCGTCGCTTGTCTGTTTTTTTTTTGTTTGTTTGTTTGTTTTTGTTTTTCGAGACAGGGTTTCTCTGTGGCTTTGGAGCGTGTCCTGGAACTAGCTCTGTAGACCAGGCTGGTCTCGAACTCACAGAGATCCGCCTGCCTCTGCCTCCCAAGTGCTGGGATTAAAGTAAAGGCGTGCACCGCCATCGCCTGGCGCTTGTCTGTTTTTGTGTGTTTTTTTTTTTAATTTGAGACAGCCCTGTAAAGCCCAGACTGGCCTTGAATTGTGCAGCTGATGAGGATCAGGAACTTTGGTGTGTGTGTGCACATTGGTGTCTATGTGCAAGAGTGTACAAGAGGCTACAAGTCAATACAAAGTGTCTTCCACTTTTATCTTTTGAGTAAGGATCTCTCAGATGAACCTAGAGCTCATCAACAGGCTAGAATGGCTAGCTGACAAGACTTGGTCAGCAAGCTCTGGAGATCTGCCTGTCTCTGTTCTCACAGTGCTATAATTAGGATAAATGTGGCCACATCTGGTTGGTTTTTTTTTTTTATATATATAATGTAGGTGCTAGGGAAACACAAGTCCTTACATTTACAGGCACTTTACTGACTTGGGCATCTCCCTCAACTTTAGGCTGTGACCCTGAACTTCTAATCTTCTACCTACCAAGTGCTGGGGTTACAGTCATGTGATACCATGTTCGACTTTTATTTACTGAGTCCCTTAAAACTATGCCCGAAGAAATTTCTATCAAGAGCAGCCACTATTTCCTTATTCCTGTTTCATATGTTGTTTCTGACATGTTGCTGGCTGTTTAAAAGCAAAACAAGAACCATACACAAGCCTACATGAATAAAGAACTAAATTCAAACCAAGCATGGTGGCAAATAATCCCTTGGGAGACAGAAAAGGATCAAGTGTTCAAACCCAACCTAGTTTACATATGGAGTTTCAAATCAGCCTGGTCTATATGAAACCTCCAACTCAAAACACACAGAAAAATAATGCAATTGAATTGTGGTTGTGGTTCATGTCTGTAATCCCAATACTCAAGAGGCTGAGGCAGAATTCAACTGTTATGAGTTCAAGACCATGGACTGATCCCCAGCACTGCAGAAATTGAGAGAAGCAGCACATAGTTATGATCTCAGTCAGCACTTGGGTGTAAAGGCAGTAGGAGAAAGAGTTTAAAGCCACCCTTGGCTACACAATGACTTTGAGGTCAGCTTGACATACATGAGATTCTGTCTAAAAAAACAAAGACAAATAGCCCAGAAACTGCGCAAAGATGCCTATTTTTAGCACACAGGAGAGGACTGTTCAATGATGCAAGGGGGAAATGGAATTGGACTATTTCATGATATTAAGGAGAAAACAGTATTTTCTACAGCCCACTCTTAGGAAAAAGGTTATAATTTAATTTTGCTTTAACATTAAGCATAGGGGCTGCACCAGAATAAGTAGGATGATCCTTAATAATCATGGGGCATTATGCTAATTAACCACCTTATACAACATATTTCCCACATAACTAAAGTTTACTTTTAATGATCATTTTGGGGTATCTCTCTCTCCATAACCTGTCTGTCCTGGAACTTACTCTGCAGATCAAAATGACCTCAAACTCAGAGATCCTGCTGCCCCTACCTCCTGAGTGCTAGGATTAAAGGCGTGCGCCACGCCTAACTCATGATGATCTTTTTAATTCATATTTTTACTCAGAAACTCTCATTCAGGGAAATTTCCCATTCTGCAATGTTAGAACTAGATGAAAAAAAATTTTATAGTACTGGAACAAGTCTCTGTAGCTAAGAACAAACAAAATATAGTTGGGGGAATGGATCGTCAGGTAAAGACATTTGCCAAGCCTGTGGCAAGTGACCCAACAGGGGCACTTTAAGAGTATTAATAATTAAACCAGGACAAAAGGTGTAGACTGGGATGGTCCTAGGCAAACCAGGATGTAGGCACTCTACCTGCAGCTAAATGTTTACTTCAGATCTTAAACCTTTTTCCTTCTAGCAAAGGTAGGGAAATTTATGTGGTGGTGGTTTATGAGCTATAAGGGAAATTAAGGCAGCACACCTGTAGTGTAGGTGTCAGCAGATTCTCACAAATTCTACAAAAGATTTACTTTCCTGTCTTTATCTTTCTTTATTTAAACTCTAGAGAAGGGCCTGTGAGATGATTCAGTAGATAAGTGTTTGCCACGAGATGATGTAAGCCTGAGGTCTGAGTTCCATCCCCAGAGCCCATGGAAAGGTGGAAGGACAGAATCAACTCCACAAAATTGTCCTCTGACCTCCATATGCACACTGTGTGTGGCATGAGTGTTCACCTATGCATATTACACAAATAACTTAAAAATAAATAAACCCGAGTAAAATAATTTGTTTAAACACCTGAGATCTACATGCAACATGAATGTGGAAAGAAGGGGCCCAGTGAGTGAGGCTCGGGCAGGGAGCACAGGGGAGGATAAGTGGTAAGGGGAAAAAGTTAGAACAAAGTATAATGATAAATATATATGAAAATGTCACAATGAAACCAAGTGCTGTTTATGATTGATTTCAAGTTTTTATTTATATGTATGTGTGTGCCTGCGTGTCTGTATGTGTACCTTGTGAGTGCAAGTGCCCATGGAAGTCAGAAGAAGGTGTTGGAACCTCTTCGAAATAGGAGTTACAGGCAGCCGAGAGCTGACATGTGGGTGCTGGAAATGGAATCCATGTTCTCTGCAAGAACAGCAAGTGCTCTTAATTAACTGTTGAACCATTTCTTCAGCCTCTGTGTATGCTTACTTTTAAAAAGTAAAATAAGAAGCCAGGGACTTAGAAGGCTGAAGCAATAAGATTAGGAGGAGTTCAAGGCCAATCTCTGCTGAGCTTTAGCAAACTTTGCCTCAGTAACAAACAGGATTATCGAGATGGCTGAATGGTAAAGGTGCCTGCTGCATGCTGGATGGCCCGAGTTTGAGCCTCAGAACCCACACTGTGGAAACTGAGGTCAAGTCTCACAAGCCGTTCTCAGACCTGCCCAGGCATGCCAAGCAATCCTCACTAGAAATTTTAAAAAACGGAAAGACATCTCTTTGTCTGTCTGAGTGTGTCTGTGAGGACATGAAAACATACTATAATTATTCATCCATAAAACATCAAAATCTCCCATTTCAAAGGGATATACAGTTGTTGACAAGATGTAACTATTAGTATTTAACCTTGCAAAGAACGTAAAAAAGAAAAACATGCAAAAGAGTGACAAAAATCTGTATAGCTAAAGAGACAACAATATTAAACACATGAGACATCAAACATCGGTCACACACAAACATCTAGTAGAGGGACAAGAAAGGCATCAGTGGTGGTTTGAATGACATGCCCCATAGTCTAGGGCATTTGACTATTTGGTGCCCAGCTGAAAGCCCTACTATTGGGGAGTTCATTAGGTGAACTCTTTGCTGGAGAAAGTATGGTGCTGGAGACAAGATCTGAGACTTTAAAGTCTCCTGCCATCCCTATTTGACTCTATTTCCTGTTGGTGGTCCAAGATGTGGACTCACTTTTCCAGCTCCAGCTGCTCTGACTGCAGTTGCCATTATGGGTCCTAACCTCCTGGAACTATAAGCCCAAAGAAAACCTGGTCATGGCATTTTATCACAGCAACAGAAAAGTAACTAATAGAGCATCCAAATCACCATGGAGATACATGGAAATTGAGAAATCCAAGTCTAAATTAAAACACACACACACACACACACACACACACTCACCCCCACGAAACAGATTCTAAAATCCATCACTTAGACATTATGTCATGAATACTACCTTCCAAATAGTGCACACAGATACCACACAGCAGGAAAGCTTTATTTCTAAGTTCTTGTTCCTCTATAATCAATCATACAGGCACACCTGCACCTACTCTCTCTCACACATCACACACACAGTAATAATAATAATAATAAGCCCCCACAAAAACAATTTTAAAAATACCCCAAATACCCTCTTCTTCAAAACCCCTGACTGGCCATCAATTTCATTTCTTTTTCATTTTTATACTACTTTTTACTCCTCCTTCTCACACAATGACTTATTTAAACATGTACACCTAGTAACTTATTCTGGTGTTCATTCTTGTAACACCAGCAAATGGGAGGCTGAAAAAATTAAGTTTGAAGCCCACCTGGACTATAGTGCAAGATCTTATCTCAAAAATAAAGCAAAACAAAGTAAAGATGTTGTCCTTTCTACCATAACCCCTACAGGGACCACATCTTATTCATCTCTCGTCTCCAGCACTTAGCACTGGTTTCTGACCTTTAACTAATAAGAACGTAGAGATCAAAACAGATTTCTGCTTTAAGTGAAAACACACAACATTCAACCTAGGCTACAATGTAATTCACAATTCTAACTATAACATCAGGACTGGGAGTAGGAGGAGAGCACCAAAAGCTTTGCCACCAACACCTCTGCCATCCAGAATAAATCGGAATCACCAAGGCCACACACATGATTCTTTGTGTGAGACAGATCCTATGTAGCTAGGGCAATCCTGAAACTCACTCTGTAGACCAGGCCAGCCTCAAGTTCACAGAGATCCACCTCCCTCTGCCATCTGAGTGCTGGGGTTAAAGGCGTGCACCACCATGCCCAGTCAAGACATACAATTTTAGGAGCAGAACTCTAAAACAGAAAATCCCATCCCTTTCCTCTGATACCCAGCAATGAGCAATCATTTACTCCCATAACTCCCAGGCACCTATATGCAAAACCCTCACTTTGAATGAGAGCTAAAATGTCGGCCATCATTGTCTACATTCTGTGAAAGAGTAGGCTCTGTCACAGCACACACAGAAACCAATAATTTTAAAAACTGCCTCACTGGAATTCTTTTCTCATGCTTTTAAAAAAAATGTAAGTGGTTAAGAGCACTGGTTGTTCTTCCAAAGGACCTGGGTTCAATTCCCAGCACCCACATGGCAGCTCACACCTGTCTGTAACTCCAGTTCTAGGGCTTCTGACAGCCTCACACAGAATGCATGCAGGCAAAACTCCAATGAACATACAATCTTTTTTAATTTTTGAAGATTTTTTATTTTATGTGTGAGGCTGCATAAATTTAAGAATACCACAAGCATATTGGTACCTTTAAAAGCCAGAGGGTGTCAGTCAGATCCCCTGGAACTGAAGTTACAGGCATTGTGAGCCACATTACATGAGTGCTGGGAGCCAAATCCACATCTTCAAAAAGGCAGTCGTCACTCTTAGACCACTATGACCACTTATCTCCAGCCCTTTTCTCATGCAGACATAAAAGTTCTGGTCACCCTTACCAATAGCGATCAGGAGGGTCTATTCGCACTGCTCTTGTTCCTCTTTATACACTTTTAACAGTAAGGTAATAACTTTTCTTTTTCCAAAATCAGTCTCAAACAAGAAATATTTAGTTTAGGATAAGGACAAGAACAGAAAATGAGGGCCAGTGACACAGCTCGGACAGACTAGTACCCACTAGTCCCTGGGACTACACAAAGCTGGGTGTGATGGCACAAGTTTGTAACCCCAGCACTCAGGAGGTGAAGATAGATCATGAGTTCAGGGTAATCCTTGGCTACACGGTATCCTGTCTCAAAGACAAACAAAACACACAAATGACAGTGGTCTTAGGTAAAAAACAAACAAAAAAAAAAAACCAGAAATAAGTAGCTCTAATAAGTTAATTAAACCACCCAGTTGTACTGCATTGGTAATTGAAATGGTCTAGCCCTGTGCTGCCATGGATAGTAGTCAAAGCCATAGGCGGCTGTAAAGCACTAAGCATATGGTTAGCAATGTGGTTAATGCACTAAGGAAATTGTTAATTCTGCTTGACTTCAGTATATCTAGATTTAAGTGGCTTCCTAACTGAACGGTAGCTCTGGTTGTCAACTAATGATTCCCAACCAGAGGCAATTCTGCCCACCCCATCTACAGCCATTTTTAATTGTTACAGCTAGGAGCGTACTGCTAGCATCGAGTGGATGGGGGTCAGGAATTCTGTTAAACAAGATGCATTGCAATGAACCTCCCACACCTAAGACTCAGTTGACACAAATACCAGCAGTTGAGGAGCTTGAGAGCTCTGTCCTGAGTTTGCTCAAGGGTGGAGTTAAAACAAATCGCAGCACACCTTGTCTAAACAGAATATCCGGGAAGAATGACATTTTTCATTCAACATGAAAGGTTGGAAGATATCACTGAAAAGTGAATGTGGTGAATAACTGGATATGGTCCGTCACACTTCCTGTGCTAGCACTGACTTGTACATTAACATAATATTAAAACTAATCTCCAGGACCTTGTTTCTTTCTGTTTTTTAATTTTTTCTTTTTTCTTTTTTTTTTTTTTTTTTTGATTTTCGAGACAGGGTTTCTCTGTAGCTTTGGAGCCTGTCCTGGAACTAGCTCTTGTAGACCAGGCTGGCCTCGAACTCACAGAGATCCACCTGCCTCTGCCTCCCGAGTGCTGGGATTAAAGGCATGCGCCATCACCGCCCAGCCAATTTTTTCTTTTTTATTTATGTGTATGTGTGTGCATGCATGCCATGTTTGTGCAAGTACTTTCTGAAGTCAGAGAAGTGTCAAATCCCTGGAAGCTGTAGTTACAGGTGACCAAGAGCCATCTTGGATTCTCTGAAGAAGTAGTAAACTCCTAACCACTAAGTCATCTCTCCAGCTCCAGAACCCTGTTTCCTACATGTTGAACATAAGGTGGTAGAAGATACCTACCTACTTAAAATTTTTCTCAGATTTATTTTGTTATGGGTGTTCTGCCTGCATGTCTGTCTGTGCACCACGTACATGCCTGACAGAAATTTACCACCCACAGCAGAGTCCTACCCATTTTTTAGTTTTCAGATATCCTCAGAGGAAAGGTCATCTCGGTTCTTTCCGGTTTCTAATGGAATGACATAAAGCCTTCTTAAGAAATGAGAAATACAGAAAGGACATGTCAGCATCACTTTCTATTCAGCTCCTAGAGTTACACATGTGATATCAACCATTCTCAGCTTCTGCATAGCTGATATCCTCTGCTATGTGAACTGCCCTGTGCAACACAGGATATTCAACAGTATCCTTGGGTTCTTCCTAGTAGGTCTTAGTAGTACCTCTCTTGTGACACCCTAAATAAAATATCTCCAGAAATTGCCAAATGTTCCCCAGGGGGAAAACCTAACCTAGAGTTGAGAATCATCAATCTTGAATGAAACTCATGGTACCAAAAAGTAGACACTATGCTAATCAGAAGAACCAAGGAAAAAAAGGTATCTTCTTCCATGATTGCTTTCCACCCAATTTATGCTAAATAGCTGAGGAGCAAAATATGCCACTGTGTGCACATGAAGACATCTGGCTCAATTTCTACAATTACTGCCTTCAAATCTCCAGTGACAAGTGAACACAACCACAACAGCTGATTCTTTGAAAAAGGAATTCCAAGTTAGACATGATGGCACACTCTGTAATCCCAGTAGTTAGGAAGGCAGAGGCAGGAGAATCACTTTAAGTTTGAGGTCAGCCTAGACTATTATAGTGAGTTACAGACTAGCCAGGGTTACTTCACAAGACTGGAGAGTGGGGGACGGGGAAGGGAGAGAAACACAGAGAGGGAGGGACAGAGAGTGAGAAGGAGGGTGGTTATGGTGGTGGAGGAGGGGAAGGGAGAGGAGGGGAAGAGAAGAAACTAGGTTTACATCACGTCGGATGTGCAGAATTCCAAGAAGGGTCAGAGAGAAAAGACTACGGGGACAGAATGCTTGGCCCTGAAAGCAGGGCCCAAGAAGAAACCCAAGCACCTGTTCTCAATTGCCCGACCCACGGTGGGAACAATTAGAATCCATTCAACACGCCAGAGCAGTCAGCCAGGTCCATCAAGTTTGCCCCAAGGGGTAAACAGAGTAAGATGCAGGTTCCCGTGGGCTTGCGGCTGACCTGAAGGCCTCTCAGAAAGCGGAACCCAAGACACTGAAAGACCAGCTGGGATCACCCCTACCCCAAATAAAATCACCATTTACCGACTACCTACCCCTTTTTGGATTCTAGAGGTTCTAGCCCGGGGTTCTCAGGCTACAGCATCGGAATCACGTGGGGAACTTGTTAAACTCAACAGAGTCCCCGCCCACCACAGCTTCAGATCAGAGGCTGCAAATCCGTAATTTTACCGAGGTCCCCGGGTGATTCCTACTCCCGCCAAAGTTCACAATTTGTCTCCTAACTTGGAAAGCACTGTGGCTTTGCAGTGGGCTCCGTGACAACTATGGTTCCTGTGCGCTTCTGGGGCCCACACCGATAGCTCCTGTCATCCCACGGGGCCAGCGCCGATTCAGGCCCAGCCCCAAGCCGAACCTCCGCGAAGCCAAGGCCGGTTCCGACATCGCCGGGCCCACCTCCCTCAGCCACTCCGCCTGTGACGTGGCCAGGCCCGGGCTGGACGCCTCCTCCGGAGAGGATCTTCAGCCCCGACCCCTTTCCCACCGGGAACAGTCGCCCGAGAGGCGGAGACCCGGGGCCGCAGAGCCGCCCTATCCCTCCGTACCGACCTTCTCCAGGGACGTGTCCATGGCTGAGGCGTCCGGGGATGTGCCCGCGGCGCCGAGCACTACTTCCGTCTCCCGCGGCCCGCGGCGGTTTCCACGCTGGCAGCGCTGACGTCCCCCGCGCCCGCAGCCGGCGGGGCGGAGAGGAGGAGGAGCTGCCCCGCGGCGCGGCCGGCCCGGACCCTGCGGCTGAAGGCGGGGCGGGACCCGTCGGGCTGGGCGGGGCCTCTCAGGCTTCCGTACTCGGGCGTCACGCCGGCCGGTCCGAACGCTGCCGGGTGGGGGGAATCTAGACGATGGGGACCCGAAATCAACTTTTCCAGAAGCCTGTTGCCGCCATCGAGGCAGGACTATAATAATCACAATGCGTCATCCACCAGGTAAAATAGTAGGAACTCACCAGTATTCCAGAGCCAGGGCTTCCAAGTTCTCCGCTGTCAACACCCGTCAGGAATGGAATAGGCCATATTCCTCGGAAGCCTGAGGCCAGCGCCCACCCCTGCGCATGCGCAGAATGACGGCTGCCGCGCGCTCCAGCTTTTTTTTTTTTTTTTTTTTTTGAGTTTGGGCGGTAGGCACTGTTCTTCAGTGACTGCTGTTTGGAACGGATTCTGGTCGGACTGAACGTATTTCTGTCAGCTCTTCCCTCAGAAGTCCACATAGAAACGAATTTGAGACCGCTGGTCTAGCGTGCTCCCTCGTGTTACAATGATGGCTTGTCGGGGGATGGGTAATAATAATGTTAATAAGTTTGTTACCTTTCCGTTTTATATCACAGCAGCAGCCGTTTGATATAGAGATCATCATTATCCGTTTTAGGGGTGAGTCCCATGCCACCCTAGCTCCCCTTCACTCCCGCTAGGTGGGGATGTTGCTTTTTTAGTGAGTGGGAGCGTGCTTGGTTCGTTTCCTACCTCGGTTCTGACAACTGAGGGTAGCTGACGTGGAATCTACCACTGTTGCGGTCAGTGAAAGTTCTGGCCTGAAGACTGAGGATACTAAAAGCCACAAAGCTGTCCCTATCCTCTCCTGTTTCTTACGCGTCGCCTCTCAAGCCTGAGCCCTTGTCAGTGTAATAATAATCTGCTGGAGGTCTCTACTTTGCATTTGGGTAATTGGCCTACTTGTGTTAATAAAATTATTTCCTAGCAAAGGGAATCAATCATGTGTATTGCTATGGAGCGGGGAAACCAGTGACTCGCCAAAGAACTGTTAAAAAAAAAAGAAGAAGAAAAGAAGGAAGGAAGAAAAAAAGATGAAATGGTACCCCTCAAAGACTGGAAATTGAATATGCTCCTGCTTGAGCAAAACAACGTGTTACAAAATTTTCCAAACATTTAGAAAAGTAGAAAGAATTTTAGTACGCGGTCGTGTGCTCACTCGCTAGATTACCAAGTTGGCGGTTTCTGATGCTTGTTTTGATCGCATGTGCTCAGATAACCATCCATCAATATATGTGCTCATACATTACGAATCTGAACACCTGACTATTACTAAAGAATCAGCTTTTAGGCAAAGGAGCAAGGATTGTCCCCCTCCCCCACCCCGAGGTGAGGCCAGTCTAGGATACATATCAAATTCAAAACTAGTCATAGCTACTTAATGAGACCCTGTCTCCAAACAAAGCAGACCTAAGGGGCCAGCTGGAAAAGCTGGTTGCCACTGACCACCTGAGCTTGATCTCTGGAACCTATATGATGGACGGGGAGAACCAACTCATGCAGGTTCCTTCTGCCTAGCATGCCTAGACACTCACAAAATAAATACTAACAACAAAAACAAAAACTTCTTAAAAAATAAAAACAGCTAATGGCCTATAGAGATGTCTCAGGAGGTAAAGGCCTCTGCTACTAAGCCCAGCCTTTAATAATGGTGGAAAGAAAACCAACTCTGGAGTTGTTCTCTGGACAGTGGCACACATGCACACACACAGGAGCACACAAAATAAAGATGTAAAACATATTTTTAAAAAGAAGCTCATGAGTGTAAAGTTCCCTCCAGGTATATGTGGATTGTTTTTAAAAATCGATTCAAAGATGGAGAGATGGCTCAGTGGTTAAGAGCACTGATTGTTCTTCCCGGTTCAGTTCCCACATGACAACTAACAACTGCCTATAACTCCAAAATTCCACATCCTCACACAGACATACATGCAAGCAAAACACCAGTGCACATAAAATAAAAATAAGTAAATTATTTTTTAAAAAAATAGATTCAAGCTGGATATGGTGGCTGTTTGGGTTAAAGCCTCACCCTGGCCACGGCATCCATATACCCAAAGGATCTGGAATGTTCTGATGGAAGTTCCATCCCAAGCCCCTTCCCCTGGGAGTTGCCTCAGTCCAGATTCCCCGCCCTCCCCCCAGAAAGACCACAAAACAATGACCCCTCCCCAGAGATACTCAAGACCACTCAAGGGTTATTTAAACTGGCCCCCAGAAAACAAGACGTGGTTTTCAGGTCTTCCTTCACCCTGCTCCTCCTGAAGGGGGGTACTGGAAAGCCATCTGGGAGCTTTGGTATCTCTTAAACTTGGGCTTTTTCTAATTCAGTTTGATTTGGTCTGATTCAGATTATTCATCAGCGGAGAGGCTTGTTGTGCAGAAACAGACATGTGGATCATGTGGAGCAGAAGAGAAGAGCCAGTCTTAAGTACAGGTAGTTACAGTCGTCTGATACTTGGCACATGCTGGAGGAAAGCTAGCATCTTTGGCAAATGGTGTTGGGGGAGCTGGATGTTGGGGGACTGGATGCAGAAGAATGAAACTGGACCCATATTGGACACATATGTAATACCCTACACAAAAACCAACTCCTATTGAAACTGCTAGAGGAAAATAGAGGCTTTAATCTATGTCATACAGGTACAGGAAAGGACTTTCTGGATAGGACCCCATTTGCTCAGGAAATAAGGTCAACAGTTGATCATCCTAAAACCAAAAAGCTTCAGTACAGACTTTGTGTGATATTGGTTCTGAATCGATAGTGATTCCATGAGACCCCAAGAAATATTGTGACTTTCCAGTTTAAGTAGGGGCTTATGGAGGTCATGTGATTCATGGAATTTTAGCCATGAAAGTCCAACTCACTGTGAGTCAAGTGGGTCCTGGAATTCATCCTCTAATATTTCTCCAGTTCCAGAATATGAAATTGGGATAGATACATTTAGAAGTTGTCAGAATTCACACACTGGTTCCCTGGCTGTTATGGTGGCAAAGGCCAAATGGAAGCCATTGGAGTTGCCTCTGCCAGGGCAAATAATGAATCAAAACCAGTATCGCATCCCTTGAGGAAGTGTGGAAAGTGCCATCATCATTGACTTGAAAGATGCAGGGGTAGTGTTTCCTATATTTCTCCTTACCTCTCCTATCTGGCCAGTGCAGAAGACAGATGGATAGTCAAGAGTGACAGGTGACAATTGACTTAAACAAGTCATGACTGATTGAAGATGCTGTATCAGATGTGGTCTCCTTCCTTGAGAGATTAGCACATCTGCTATAGGGTATGCAGCTATTGATCTAGCAAACGCTTTTCCTGGGTACCTGTTCATAAGGACCACAAGAAACAACTGGCCTTCAGTTGACAAGTCCAGCAGTATACCTTTACAGTTTTACCTCAAGAGTATATTAATTCTCCAGTCCTGTGTCAGACTTTGTTCAAAGGAATCTTGAGTGTCTGTCTCTTCAAAAAAAAATCACAGTATGCACTGTATTGATGGCATTATGCTAATTGGACCAAGTAAGCAGGAGGCAACAGCCACTTTGGGTTTGTTGGAAAAGCATTTGTGCATCAGAGGATAGGAAATAAATCTAAACAAAATTCAAGGGCCTTCTTTGTATCTCCACATCATAATCCCCACTTTAGTGTGTTACTCTGGCCTATATACCAAGTGACTTGGAAAGCTGCTTAGCTTTGTGTGGAGTCTGCCACAGGAGAAGGCTCTTCAACATGTTCAGCTTGTTGTGCAGGCTGCTCTACCACTTGGACTGTATGATCTAGCACCAGATTGGGACTGCTGAGACATCCAGTCTCATAGACTGAATAACTAACAGATTCTTGGCGAACTACTCAGACCACAGTAAACCACTCTTCCGTGTGTGTGTGTGTTTTCTTTTTATCATTTCTGTTCCCTTAGAAAACCCCTAATATATAAAGGAAGCAATCAGTCCAGTGAAGAGGAAGCCCACAGAAGGAGTCAGACTCTGCCAGCTCTACATCCGATAGAGCATTAATAACCAGAATATGCAAAGAACTCAAAAAAGAAAGAATCCAGAAAACAAATGATTCAATTAAAATAGGCTACGGATCTGAACAAAGGGTTTTCAAAGGAAGAAATAAAAATGGTCAATAATTATCTTTAGCAGTCAGGGAAATGTAAGTTAAAACTACTTTGAGATTTCAACTTCTCCGGTCCAAATGGTTAAGATCAAGAAAACAGCTGACAGCAGGTGCTTGTGAAGATGAAGAAAAAGGAACTCTCACTCTCTGTTAGCAAACTGCAGACTGCTGCAGCAACTCTGGAAATCGGTATGGAAAGCTTTCAAAAAGCTAAAATTAGGTCTACCGTAGGGGTCCCTTGGCATAGACCTAAAAGATTCAATATCCTACAACAGAGATACCAGCTTGTCTGTACTCATTGTTACTGTGTCCACAATAACCAGGACATGAAATCAGCCTAAATGTTTATCAGTTGATGATTGAATAATGAAAATACAGTACACTTACAAAATGGAATTCTATTCATCTGTAAAGAAGAATGAAATTTATAGGTACATGGATGAAATTCAAACTATTTTATAGAGTGAGGTAACCCATACCCAGAAAGACAAAAGCCACATGTTCTCTCTTATATGTGGCTCCTAGTTCCAAATCTTGAGATCTGAGTATATAACCTGTAGTAACTGCAAGAGCCAGGAAAGCAGAAGGGGACCATGGGGAGGGAAGGGAGAAGAAGCTCTAAAGAAGGGACTAGTAAGACACAGGTGCTATGAGGGGGGACAAAGGAAAGTCATGGGAGGGAGTTGACTTTGGGAGGGAAAAGAGGGTAATACTGAAGGGAAGAATAATTCTATTTTATTATATGTACTTATTTATGATTATGGGTGCTTTACAAGTATGTCTGTGCAACACTTACATGCCTAGTGTAACACTTGGATGCATGTGTCCATGGAGGCCAGAAGAGGGCATTGGATCCCCTGGAACTGAATTTACAGACACTTGGGAGCGGCCATCTGTGTGCTAGGAGTTGTACTGGCATTCTGTGAAAGAGAACTCAGTGTCTTAGTCACTGAGCCAGCCCTCCAGCCTTGATTCTACTTTTTGATACAGGGTACTATGTGTGTAGCCTAGACTGGTCTTGGTTTCTCTGTGTAGCTGAGGATGACTTTGAGCTCCAGATTCCACTCCTCCCAAGTGCTAGGATTATGGATGTGTAGCATTATGTCCAACTTTTCTTTCTAAAATCATTTTAATATGTTCTGCTATATGAATTTTGGCCAAAATAATGGGGTCTGGTATGTATCTCTGGCCTTGCATGGAGATACCTTCCAAAAGACCAATTGGACACCCTCACAAAACGACTTTATTTTATCATACAATTCCAGATGGTAATCTCTTTCAGAAGATATGGGTTCGATTCCCAGCACCCACAAGATGGCTCACAACAGTCCATCACCTCAGTTCCAGGAAATCCAGCACTCATGAATGACATGTGGTACACATATATGCACACTTGCAAAACATGTGTACCATCATTATCCCTCTATTTAGAGTTGATCAAAATGAGACTGTCATTTATTTGAACAGCAAAACAGCCCTCAGGAGAGCCATCTGTTCTAGAGTCTTCTATTAGACAGTATAAAGGTCACTGAAGCATGCAGGTCAGCACAGCGGCCCCTTTGGTAACTTGAGATTGTCTCATGTTAAACTGTCCTCTACACTATGTGTCTCAGTTGAATCCATCTAACAGAGGTCATCAAGACCAGGAAAGAGGGAAGAGCAGAGAGCAAGCTTCTGGTAACAAGATGATTGTTATCTGACAAGAGTAAGTGGAAGAATTTCCTCATGACCAGACATAGAAAGGAAAGGTGAGAGTTTCTATGACCGGTCTTGGGGAAGAGAAATTCTACTCCTTATGGCCTGCCCCAGTGGTGGAGTTATGGGGTAGGAACTGTGTAAACACTGTAAACCAGGGATGGTAGCTCACATCTATAATCCTACCACTTAGGAATCTGAGAGAGGAGGACTTCTATGAGTTTGAAGCCATCCTGGGCTGCATACTATCTTCTAAGCCAGATTTAGCACACATGAGATCCTATCTCATAAGACACAAAGCACACACACATACTAAAAAAAAAAATTAGGTTGGGGAGATGGCTCAGAAGTTAGGAACACTGACTGCTTTCTCAGAAGATCTGGGCTTGATTCCCAGCATCTACATATAGGCTAACAGCCATATACAGCTCCAGTTCCAGAGGATCTAATGTCCTCTTCTGGCCTCTGTGGACCTGACATGAAAGTAGAACACAGGCATATATGGAGGCAAAGGAGCTAGAGAGATGGCTCTGGAGTTAAGAGTGCTTGCTGGCCTTTCAGAAGATCAGAGTTCAGTTCCCAGAACTAACCTTGACAGCTCACAGCCAACTGTGATTCCAGCTCCACACGACCTGATGCCCTCTTCCAGCCTTGGTGAGCATGCCCGTCATGCATATACAGCACATACACCTGGAGGGAGGTGGGGGTTCCTTGGACTTCCCACAGGCCAGGGAACCCTGATTGCTTTTCGGGCTGAGGGGGGGGGACTTAATTGGGGGAGAGGGAGGGAAATGGGAGGTGGTGGCGGGGAAGAGACAGAAATCTTTAATAAATAAATAAATTAAAAAATATTTAAAAACGTCAAAAAAAAAGAAATATATGTAAATCAAAAAAATTAAACTTTTTGCAAAATCCAGGAAAAATATGCTCTGGTTTGCTTATTTCTCCTCAAGAATCCCCTGTTGTAAATGAAGTTATAAGGTGGTTTTCTGAGGAATACTTTTAGATTTGGGAATAAGGAAGGAACACAAAGCTATTAAAACTCATGGTTACAAATATTTTGGCCCTAAGCAAGCACAGTCCTTTTGCTGCCTTTAACATCTTGTTTGAGCGGTTTTTCAGGAGGACACATCTCTTTTCTGCCATCAGTTTTTGCCTATCACAGTTGTGATCCTCTATAGCTCGTTTACATAGCCCGTCCTTTCCCCATTTGTATATTGGGAATTTCTCCTTTAAAAAATCTTTATTAAGTTGTTTTGTTTGGGGGGTATGGGCGCCAGTGTTTATCATGTGTGTTCCACCTAGGTGGCAAGTGCCTTTGCCCACTGAGCAGTCTTGCCAGCTTCTATCAAGAGTTTTTCATGTGTGTGCTTTGACCCTTACATGTTGCCCTTGGTCATGGGTTCCCAATATTTTTCTCTGATATATGCTAAAATTCTTTTTGTCTCCCTCCCTTCCTAGTGTCTTTTCTCAAAATCACCCTTAGGACACACTTGAATAGGCCCAAGCAAAGGTGTGGTGGTTTCAGTTAGTTTAAGATAAAAGTGGCCTCTAAGATCCTTTTTAAAAGGCAATTTAGGCAACCATTGCCATCTGGGCCCGCATCAGAGGCATGTCTCCAAGGCCAGTAGAACATCTGGCTGCAGGGGTGCCTGGGTTGCTTAGCTTTGGGACTTCTGAAATGTGTACAAGTGGAGCTGGGAAGCTCATTCAGGTTTGCTCTGGGTTCCATCGCCTCTCTCGAGGGTGAACTTTGGTCTCAATGTCTTTTAGGCATAGTAGTCTTTCTGTTGTCAGTACAGACTTCAAGATTAGCAAAAAGAAGTTATGCCTCAGACACTATGGTCCAGTGGGTGGTTTTTATTAAACTCCAACTCATTAAAACAAAATTAAATAATAACAGCTACAGTAAGCATCACTGTAATCATCTAAATGTATTTTTAATGGTATCCAAGGTTGTAAATTGAAGTTCTGTTCCCGCATCAGTACTTACTTCTCGCTAAGAGTTCCTCGCAAACTCCCCTTTTACACTTCAGTCTATCTGGTCTCTGTGATCCCAACCAACTTCTGCCCCCAAGGGAACTTTTTTTTTTAATATTTTATTTTATTTATTTATTATGTATACAATATTCTTCCTACACATATGCCTGCAGGCCAGAAGAGGGCACCAGACCTCATTACAGATGGTTGTGAGCCACCATGTGGTTGCCGGGAATTGAACTCAGGACCTTTGGAAGAGCAGGCAATGCTCTTAACCTCTGAGCCATCTCTCCAGCCCCACCCCCAAGGGAACATAACGGCACATGAATGTGTCCCTTTACTGCTGAGGGCTCTGAAGCACAGATTAGAGAGCACTGCCTTAATGAAGTCATTGATCTTGAAACATCTTCAGTTTGAAAGTCACATGAGTCTTCTAACGTTTATTTGATTGATAAACTGTCTTCAGCTACTGAATTTTTAAATTACTTTTAAGCAGAGGCAAGTTTACAGTGACACATGCACATCCACGGGAGACATTAAATGTTCATTTCCCTTACTTTCAACTCCCAGCAAATCCAACAGGTCGGTCTGTTTGATTAAGACCATCCCGGATGTTGGCAGACGTCTGTCTTTCCAAGTACTTAACCAATTCCTGGCCTTGCTGGGTGTCTATGGGAACTGGCACACACATTAGATTCCCAACAAGCATTCATCCCATTCTTCTGTGGTTTCAGAGACTTGCCAAAAGATTAAAAAAATACAGTGTATCCAGTTAATGTTCCATCTTGGACAAACAAAGAAAGAAAACCTTTAGTGTAAATATGTCCCAAATATTTCTTGGGGTATTATTAAGACAAAAACAATTGATAGTTAAAATTAACAGCCTCAATTTTACCTGACAACCAATCCATCCTCCACATTACAGTCCCCAGTATCCTTTTCTAAGTACTGAATTTTGGGGGCAGGAGAGATGCTCACTCAATAAAATGCTTGCAGCACAAAAAATGAAGATATAAGTTCAGATCTCTATCACCCACAATTTAATCTGGGCACAGTGAAGTACATCTGTAGTTCTAGTGCTTGAGACGGAGGCAGGAGGACCCTTGGAATTCACTGTCCAGACAACTCAGATGAATAGATGAGTTCGTGGTTCAGTGAGAGATTTGCTTTCCAAAAGGAGGTGGCAGATGCTTGCTGTGTTCACTGTCACATGATCGTGGACAAGTTCACATACTCACACAAACACCATGAACACATAGACACACATTCCAAAGAGCTATTTTTTTTTTTTTGCTAGTGAATTTGGTTAAGAGAACTATGTGGGAATAATTAGAAGAAATTTCCTTTTTTTTCCTATAAATCATAATTTCTGTCAATTTAGGAAAGAATTTGATTTTCTTATGCCATTACAAGCAAAAGTCCTTTCTGCAGCATTGCTTGACCTAAATGGTGTCCAATGGGCATGTGTTAGGTGAATGCATGAGTACACAAATGTCCAAATGACTGGAGTCTTGGTTAGGGTTACTATTGCTATTATGAAACACCATGACCAAAGCAAGTTGAGGAGGAAGGGCTTGTCTTATGCTTCCATATTCATAGGCCATCACTGAAGAAAGGACAGGAACTCAAACAGAGCCCAAATGTGGAGGCAGGAGTGATACAGAGGCCATGAAGGGGTGCTGTGTTAATCCCACTGAGTGAGAATAGGACCACTACCACAGTTTAAAGTCAAATCTGGCCAGGTCTGTCTCTGGCTCCTGGGGACTCCTGGGAAAAGGTCTTAATCACCGTTTGCAGCAGTTGTAGAAGGAAAACTCACTATTCATTACAATTGCCACCAGGTCCAATTAGGGGCAAGAACTTTCCTGACATATGTCCAGCCTACATCCGGTCAGGGGCAAATGTACATCCTGATGTATTTCCTGCCTGTGAACCTCCTGCCCACGTGCCACAGTCAGTTCAGATGGGTCAAACAAACTTGTTGAGGGGAGTGAGAAACGCTTGACTTGTTATCTCTCATAAGCAGCAGCGCCCAGCATCTCAGGAACTGTCTGTCCTTGAGCAAGGGGCTTGCAGACCAGGGGCATTTTTGTTTCATAGATCTCTAAGGCAAGTAATTAAAACTGAAAATGTAACTTTGGCTCTCACAGCTGCTTACTGGCTCCCCATGGCTTTCTCAGTCTCCTTTCTTATAGAACCCAGGACCACCAGCCCAGCGATGGCCCCACTCACAATGGGCTGGGTAATTCTTTATCACTCACTAAGAAAATGCTCTGTAGGCTTGCCTACAACCCAATCTTATGGAGGCATTTTCTCAATTGGGGTTCTCTCCTCTCAGATGTGTCAAGGTGACATAAAATTAGCAACTACAGATGACCCCTTGTCAACTTGGCACACAAGACTTTTTTGGGTTTTTTGTTTGTTTGTTTGTTTGTTTCCTTTTTCTTTTTCAAGACAGGGTTTCTCTTTGGGGCCCTGGCTGTCCTGGAACTTGCTATATAGAACAGGCTGGCTTCAAACTCAGAGATCTGCCTGCCTCTGCCTCTTGAGTGATGGGATTAAAGGTGTGTACCACCAATGCACAGTTGACACATAGCACTTTTAAAGATATAATTGTTCCCCTTTTTGGCTCATGGGGATCACTAATGAATATCATAATATAAACTTAAAAGTAAAACAAAGTTAAAAGTACCACAGTCTTTACCAATCCAAATGCTATAAAAGTTCAGTCTCTGTAAAAACTCGAGGCTCTTTTAAAATCCAAAATCTCTTTTAAAAATTCAGACTTACTGAGAGAAACAATTAATAAATGGGACCTCCTGAAACTGAAAAGCTCTGTAAAGCAAAGGACACAGTAAACAAGGCAAAACGACAGCCTACAGAATGAGAAAAGATCTTCACTAATCCCACAATAGACAGAGGTCTGATCTCCAAAATATACAAAGAACTAAAAAAATTGGTCACCAAAAGAACACATAATCTAATAAAAAAGTGGAGTACAGACCTAAACAGAGAACTCTCAACAGAGAAATCTAAAATGGCTGAAAGACACTTAAGGAAATGTTCAACATCCTTAGCCATCAGAGAAATGCAGATCAAAACAACTCTAAGATTCCATCTTACACCTGTCAGAATGGCCAAGATCAAAAACACTGATGACAACTTATGCTGGAGAGGTTGTGGGGAAAAGGGAACACTCCTGCAATGCTGGTGGGAATGCAAGCTGGTACAGCCCCTTTGACTGTCAGTGTGGCGATTTCTCAGAAAATTAGGAAACAAGCTTTCTTAAGACCCAGGAATGCCACTTTTGGGTATATATCCAAAGGATGCTCAATCGTGCCACAAGGACATGTATTCAAATATGTTCATAGCAGCTTTGTTTGTCATAGCCAGAACCTGGAAACAACCTAAATGCCCCTCGACCAAAGAATGGATAAGGAAAATGTGGTACATTTACACAATGGAGTACTACACAGCAGAAAAAAATGACATTTTGAATTTTGCAGGCAAATCGATGGAGCTAGATAACATTATTTTGAGTGAGGTAACCCAGACCCAGAAAGACAATTATCACATGTATTCACTCATAAGTGGTTTTTAAACATAAAGCAAAGAAAACCAGCCCACAAATCACAATCCCAGAGAACCTAGACAACAATGAGGACCCTAAGAGAGACTTACATAGATATAATCTACATGGGAAGTAGAAAAAGACAAGATCTCCGGAGTAAATTGGGAGTACAGGGACCTTGGGAGAGAACTGAAGGGGAGGGGAGAGGCAGAGGGGAGCAGAGAAAAATATAGAGCTCAATAAAAATTAATTAAAAAATTCAAAGTTTTACTGGGCAGTGATGGTGCACACCTTTATTTTAATCTACATTCTGTTGCATGGTTAGTTACCTCATTTCTCAGTACTGCCCATGTTGCTTTCTCCATATCTGGCTGGCAACCCTGCCTTTATTTTTCCCTTACTGCCCAACATCTATGATTAACTAGTGTGGCTGCTGGGTATAAAAGCGTGTGCCTGGCCTGTATGGCTGACTAATGTGGTTGCTTTGCCCTGACCTTCAGGCAAGCTTTATTTATTAAATATCACTACATTTCCTCTTTTTGTCTAAAATAAAAAAGAGGCTTAACTAATTTAAGAAAAGCTATATACAGTAAATACAATAGCTATATAAATATCTACAAGCAATAAATACATCACCAATGTCTAGTCCATTTGCATTTGATAAATTCAGAGAAAATATTCCATATTTATCCTATCTTGGTGAGTCCAAAGTCTTGTACCTAATTCACTTTCTATTATAACTTGTTCTCCACATTAGGTAAACAAGGAAAACTATAAGTAAAACTATCTAATCATCAAATCCCTCAGAGACCAAGAAAGAAATAATATTAACTGAGTAAGCAGGAGGTGTGAGCAAGCAACTTCCAAAAAATGTGAGAAATGACAGAAACAGCTGGCTGCCTGGACAATCACCCAAAATTTCTCTGCAACATTGAGACATCCATCTTTGGCCTACAGGCCTATAATATCTGACAGACTTTTCTATGAAGCAGGGTTTTCTGAAGGACTGTCTATCCTGATCTTGACAATGTTTGGCAGTCACTTTCTTTTGTGTCCTGCTTGTCCAATTTGGACAGTATACTGTCAGCAGTTGAGGCAAGGGGATTTTCTTGCCCAGTGGCTAACTTTTCCTACAAAGAAAGTAAATTCCATGTGGACTTTCTTTGATGCACATTTTCGTCGCTGAAGTAGATTGGTGCTGCCCATTTATTATCCTAAACAGTAGATAATTACTCTCAAGAAACAGAAATTTGCATTACATACAATATAGGTACAATACTTTGGACAAGAGTGGCAACATATGTACAATATGTTTTAACAAAATTAATCTCAAATTTGTACACAATATACAAAATTCCAATCCAGTGTAAAACATTTAAAACTACTAGTTGCTTTTTAAAAGTAGATTCAATAACCTACCTTTTAATCTTATATCTATATCCTCCCTTTTTTCTTCTCAGAGTAGATTCAATAATCTACCCCTTTATCCTATCATATCTATATCCCCATTTTTTCTTTTCAAAAACAAGAACCTTGACTCCAATTTCCTTTCTTTAGCTTTTTTTCCTGACCATTACCAATAACAAACTGTAACCAATCCCCTAAACCATAATAAATATCCATAACCCAAAGGAAGACTAAATCACCCACCACACCTCTTTGGAATGTGGGTGTCATATTCTTAAATTTACTTCCTGCTGTCTGGGGGGGGGGGACAATGGCATCCTTGTGGGATCCTGAAAAGAAAAATTTTGGTTAATTCAAATCCTGGGAGAGGTAGCTATGTTGTTTGTTGTCCAATCTCTTGTAATGGGAAAGTGCTGGGCTTGTCTCAAGTCCTTGCTAGAGTAGTCTGTTAGGCTGGATCATCTCAGCTAGCCACCTCAAAATTGTTCTGAGCAGTTTATAGTCCAAAGCCGATCTTTAGGTGGTGTTTTCAGTTTAATAGTGTTATCATAGTCCTGGAGGAATCATCGTGAGGCTCTATCCTCCTCATGGAGACTTCAGAGGTCATTGTTAGGCATGCTCATGGTTCACTGCAGAAAACTGATAGAGACTCAAACCTGAAGTCATGTACAGGAAGGTGGAGGAAACCTTCTTCTAGAATTAGTTAGCACTCTGTATGACCATTAATAACATGACAAAAGTTTAAAATATATGTGTATCTATTAATCTTATAAATCGTATACCTTAAGAAAAACTGTTAAAGAATCAACATAAAAACAAAAGATCTTGAGATTAGTGGCAATAAAATAGTACTTAAATATTTATTTTTCTTCTGTCCCATATCAGGTGGCTCTTCTGACATGAGACAGAGATTTTGGATTTCACTTTAATAAGCATGCTTTGGTTTAGAAAAGGAGAGAGCCACACTCAACTCAGCTTTAATCTTTAATTAGACTGGAACTACAAAAAGACCATTTGTATTATGTGCCTGTAGAAACAAGCATTTGGGAAGGTTTGTAAAATTTTATCCTGTTGGAAATGTGATATACCAATAGGTCAATTTATTCATTTTATTGTATTTTTTCTAGATTATTTGTCCTTTTTCTTCAGATGTCTCATTTGACCAATGGTCTTCAGACTTACTAGCTGGATACCTTTATACCCCTGAAAAGATAGAAACAAAACTTTTTTCCAACCCTAATTTTGGGGAGTTTCCTTTTGGAAAGTTATATCTGATCAAATGAAAAGCATTTGTTAGTTTTATAGGTTAGTTTAGATTAAATGGCCATGGTGCTTAATGAACTATCATCTCTTCTAATTAAGAGATGTCTTTTGTTCAAATCGAATCTTTATCAATTTTGATGGTATCCATAGCTTTTACTCCTTCCCCAACATAACATATATCCATTCTGAGGTCAGTACATCTTCAAAGTATATGGCTGATTTAATTCTGTAGTTTTTTCTACTATCCAATGACTCACCACAGCTGTTGTTCCTTTCTCATTAGCATTTAGAAAATTCAAAGTTAATAAAGCATTATGCAATCTTTTTCTGTGTGTATTTATCATCCCTTTCTCTTTATTTAACATATCCTTTGGAGTTTGATTTGATCTTTCTTTAACTGTCTGCCCTGTATGACTGTATGGTATGCCTGTAATATGCTTTATATTATAATAAACAAAAAACTGTTTAATTTTCTTAGAAACACATGCTGGAGCATTGTCTGTCTTTATTTGTACAGATATACCCATGATGGCCATAACTTCTAGCAAATATGTGATTATTCAATCAGCCTTTTCTGAACACAAAGCAGTTGCCCATTAAAAACCTGAATAGGTATCAATGGTATGGTGTACATATTTTATATTTCCAAATTCTACAAAATAGAACACATCCATCTGCCAGATTTCCTTTTTTGAGTACTCTTTGGGTTATTTCCTACAGGTGGTGGTGTTTGGTTACAGAAAGAACAAGTAGGACATCTCTTTATAATGTCCTTGACTTGCTGCCACGTGACAGAAAAGTCTTTTTAAACCTTTGCTATTGACATAATTTTTTCATGAAATTCTGAGGCCTTCAGCACATTTCTGATCGATAATTGATTGATTTCTGCATCACCTTGTGCTAGAGAACCTGGCAGACCCGTATGGTATCAAATGTGTGTTACATATATGGGATGATTCATATTCCTGATTATATCTTGTAAATGAATAAATAATGAAGTCAATTCTATATCATATGGTATAAATTCAGCAGTTTCAATATGCAAAACAATTCTTTCTGTATATTGTGAATCAAGAGGTTCTTTAAAATCCTTTAGGACCATGAGAATAGTATATAATTCTGACTTTTGGACAGAATCATAAGGGCTTTGATCCACTTTACTTAAATTTTCTGATTTGTAACCTGCCTTTCCTGATTTATTTGTATCAGTATAGAATGTAGGGGCTCCAGTTATTGGTATGTCCCATAAAATGCAGGGAAGAATCCAATTAGTTCTCTTTATAAGTTGAATTCTATTATTTTTGGGATAGTTGTTGTTAATCTCTCCCAAAAATTACTACAAACTCTTTGCCAGGGATTATTTTCTTCCCATAATTTGTCAATTTCATCATATTAAAAGGTACTATAATTTCTGCTGGGTCTATTCCTGTTAATTCATGAACTCCCAATTATTCTTTTAGAATTAACTCAGAATTAACCTTTTCCACATATTTTTTTTTAAATTTTTACATAGTTTATCTGGTAAGAAGATCCATTCTAAGATAATATCTTCCCTCTGCACTAAAATTCCTGTAGGAGATGTTTGGAGGGTAACAAGATCAGAATGCAGTTAAGATTTAGATCCACATGAGCTACATGTGCCCTCTGTAATTTCTCTTCAGTCAAAGCCAATTCCCTCTCAGCTTCAGCTAATAATTTCCTGGGACTATTAAATCCTTGTCACCATCTAAGGTTTTGTTTAAGTTAATAATGTCATCAGGACCTATCCCTACTATAGATGGTAAATGTCTCCTAGCTATCTCTGGAAGTCATTAAGAATCTGCAATTGATCTCTCCTAATTTGCACCTTTTTTGGGTCTAACTTTTTGTAAATCCATTTTAAAGCCAAATTAATTAATAGAATCTCCTCTTTGTACGTTTTTTTCAGGAGCAATTTGTAATCCCCAACAAGGCAATTTTTCTTTACTTCTTTAAACATTCTTTCTAAAGTATCTACATTTGACAGATGGCAAAATGTCATCCATGTAATAGTAAACTATAGATTCAGGAAATTGCTTATATATCATTTCCAATGGCTGACTTACAAAATATTGGCACTGGGCGGGCCTATTTAACATTCCCTAGGGGAGAATCTTCCAGTGATATCTTTTAGCAGACTGAGGATTATTATAAATAGGCACTGTGAAGGCAATTTTTTCTGTCTTTTTCTTGTAAAAGTATAGTGAAGAAATGATCTTTTAAATCAATAACTATAAAAGGTCATTCTTTAGGCAATAGAAAAGGCAAAGAAACACCAAACTTTAGAGAGTTCATTGGCTGAATCACCTTATTAACAGCCCTTAGATCTGTTACCATTCTCTCTCTCTCTCTTTTTTTTTTTTTAGATTTCTTTTCAACAACAAATACAGGAGAATTCCAAGGGCTGGTTGATGCTGAGCATCTAGTTGCTCTTGTACCAGTTGTTCTAAAGCCTGCAGTTTTTCTATTGTTAAAGGCTATGGCTTAACTTATACAGGTTTGTCTGTCAACCATTTTAAAGGTAGGGCTATTGATGCCTTTGAAATAGCAGCAGCTTTTGTGGCCTGTTCTTATACAACCTGTATGGCTGGTGACTGTGCTTTATAATATCTTGTAACATTTTCCCCAGAAACATACATTAATTCATGGTTTGTTTTCTAAGCTTGAGGAATGTTAATCTGAGTATTCATTGCTATAACGGATCATGTCCCCACAAATTCATGAACATATGGTTTTAATATTCCTCTCTGTACTTCTGGCCCTATACATTTAACCCATCTTGTGCTCTGCTTTACCTGAGATAAAGTTCTGATCTCTAAAAACTGAACATTTACATCCTGAAAAGGCCAATTTGTATGCCAAGATTCTGATGAAATTATTGTTATATGTGTACCTGTGTCTACCAGACATTCAATGACAATGTCATTTATTCATATTTTTAATTTTGGTCTTTGTTCATTTATAGAACTTTGCCAAAATACTCACTTTATGGTTTCTCCTGATTTTTCTCTTTTCTATAGCTGTTCTATTATCCAGAGCAGTATGGTTTTTTACAATAGGCATTAGGTTCTTCACTTGCTTCAGGAAGGAGTTTCCTCTATGATAAAATGATTGAATCAAATTTGGCATAGGTGCCTGTGAGAGGTCCCACACTTTCCGCATAATCCAGAAGGAAGGGCATTCTAAATGGATTATTCTTAGAAATTCTAGGAATGCCCTGTCTACAATCCCATTTATTATAATATTTGACATCAATTTTTTCTCAAACCTCTGGAAATCACCTTTCCTATCCATGCATCATCATGGTCATGAGATTCAATATTAATTGTATTTCAGATCCATTCATTCAAAGATGTTAACCTTGCCTTTAATGGCTTAATTATCCTTTTGCATAGAGAATTGGCATTTTCAAAAGCCAAAGATTCAATTATTATTTGTCTAGCTTCTGAATGTGGTATCATTCTGACTGCTGAAGTCAGTCTTTATAAGAAACCCGTAAAGGCTTCCTTTGGTCCCTGTATAACTTTAGAAATGACTCATTTTTTTTTTCCTATTTCTCCAATTCTGTCCCAAGCATTCAAAGCTGCTGCACAGCATGAATCCAGGGTGTAGTTGTCATATACAGTTTGCCTTTCTATAGGTGATAATGGCACACACCTTTAATCCTAAAACTTGAGAGACAGAGTCAGGTGAATGTCTGTGAGTTTGAGACCAGCCTGGTCTACAGAGGGAGTTCCAGGACTGCCAGGGATACACAGAGGAAATCCTGTCCTGTCTCAAAAATAAAACAAAACAAAATAAGCCAGGCAGTGGTTGCTCACACCTTTAATCCCAGCACTTGGGAGGCAGAGGCAGGCAGATCTCAGTGAGTTCTAAGCCAGCCTGGTCTACAAAGTGAGTTCCAGGACAGGCAGGACTATTACAGAGAAACCCTGTCTCGGAAACAAAAGAACAACAACAACAACAGATCCCCTCAGCTTGCCTTTCTATAGAAGCACAGTCTCCTTCTCCAAGAATTTGATCTTGGGAAATTTCCCTATGTAGAGGTTCAATAATCTTAGCCTCTTCTCTTCTATGAACCACATACTTTATTGTAATTGTGGACCTGGCTCTAAAATACCTTTAACCAATTCTATCCTATCTTTAGGGATAATTCTATTACAAAATGACCACGAGTGTAACATTTGCTTCAGAAATAGTGAATGCATGCCATATGAGACTATCACTTCCTGGAATCTCTTTATATTTAACATTGGCACAGGAGCCCAGGTAGCTGTAACAGAGCCTCTGCCATTTAGCAGCTACTGGATATAACAAGGTTGGTTGACTGAAAATCTTAGATTGTCCCTCTTTATTCTTATAATGCAGTGCTGGAATTGGCTTGCTATTGAATTCCTCTGTCTGGATTTAAATATCTCTGTGATCTGTTTTCTTAGGTTTTTTAAGGTCTGTATTTTAGCACTCAGATTAACCAAATTTTTTAGTGATAAGACAAAAATGATAAAGCCAATAGCATTTACAATGACATTACATCAAACTCATCTAAATTAGATATCCTCTCATTTAATCACTCCATTTTCAAACTGTCCAGCATATTATCATACAGAAATGCATATCCCTTCAATGTAATGGTGTTTCCCATTTTTTAATGTTGGAAAATTTCTCTCTTTTAACCAATTCCTCCCTTTAAGAATTCCCAATTGTCTTACCAAATCTACCGACAATGTTGATGAAGATATGAGGTCTATTGCTGTTGTATAGGACAGTAAAAACCTGACTGGATTTCAAACAGTTACCAAATTTGGCAGCAGTCCAAGAAGGGGGTTGAGGGAGAGCCCGCATTCTGCAGCCCAAGGTGGAGAGAGAGAAAGAGAGAGAGAGAGAGAGAGAACCAACTGTCTGAAAAACACACAAGTTCAGAAAAACCACATGTGGGGGAGGGGACTGCTTGAAGGCAGATCAAGCCAGTCTAGGGTGGATGAATCCTGCCGTGTTTAGAGCACATGTGTTTCTGGAGTTCGGGTGACAGCTGGAGACTGCTTCAGAGAGGCTACAACAGGAAAATCCCAAACTCTCAGAGACTTAGGGAAAATAAGGAAATAAAGCTTAGCTGGTGAAGGCTGGAGCCCCATGTGCAGCTTGGCCTGTGCCAGTGACTTTTTCGTGAATTTGTACCCCAAACAGGGTGCCAAATGTAGCATGAATTATAAAAACACAGAGACTGATATTGGGATTCAACTGAAGATCAGAGAAACAAACCAACCAAGGCACTAGAGAGCTCTTACCTCTATGAAATCTTCAGTGTGAAAGAGAGCGAGTTCCTGTCTCATCCCAATTTATATTCCTCTCTAGTGCTGGGATTAAAGGCATGCACTGCAACCACCTGGCCTGTATGGCTGGCTAGCGTGGCTGCTTTGCACTGACATTCTCTCAAGCTTTATTTATACAAATGAAATATTACTATAGTCCTGTTTGAGTTTCTCTGATGGCTTCCTTCAGTGATGGACCATGATTTGAAGTGTAAGCTCAATAAATCTTTTCTTCCCAGTGGTGGTTTGAATAGGTACGGCATCCATAGACTCACGTGTTTCCATGCTTGATACATAGGGAGTGGCGTTGTTGGAAGTGTGGTCTTGTTGGAGGAAGTGTGTCACTGTGGGGGTGGACTTTGTGGTCTCATATATACTCAAGCTGTGCCCTGTGTGGAACACAGTGTCTCCCTCTGCTGACTGCAGATCAGGATGCAGAACTCTCAACTCCTCCGCCAGCACCATGTCTGCCTGCATACTGCCATGCTTCCCACCATGATGATAATGAACTGAACTTCTGAAAGTATAAGCCAGCCCCAAATAAATTTTTTCCTTTAGCGAACCCAAAGAAAAACATATAGGCATCCTCCTGAATATTAACCTTCATCAGGCGATGAAAGGAGACAAAAACAGAGACCCACATTGGAGCACTGGACTGAAATCTCAAGGTCCAAATCAGGAGCAGAAGTAGAGAGAGCATGAGCAAGGAACTCAAGACCGCGAGGGGTGCACCCACACACTGAGACAATGGGGATGTTCTATCGGGAACTCACCAAGGCCAGCTGGCCTGGGTCTGAAAAAGCATGGAATAAAACCGGACTCACTGAACATAGCGGACAATGAAGACTACTGAGAACTCAAGAACAATGGCAATGGGTTTTGATCCTACTGCACGTATTGGCTTTGTGGGAGCCTAGGCAGTTTGGATGCTCACCTTACTAGACCTGTATGGAGGTGGGTGGTCCTTGGACTTCCCACAGGGCAGGGAACCCTGATTGCTCTTTGGGCTGATGAGGAAGGGGGACTTGATCGGGGGAGGGGGAGGGAAATGGAAGGCGGTGGCGGGGAGGAGGCAGAAATCTTTAATAAATAAATAGAAAAAGTCTTAATAAGTAATGATGTAAAAATTGAAGAACTGCTTAGAAACTCCCTCTAAAATAAATTGCTTTGGGCCAAATAAAAAAAAAAAGAATTTATTTATTCAGTTAAAACTCCAGAATCCAGTTAAAAACACCGTGCAAGCCTTGGGTACTGAGAGATCTAAATGGGAAGACAACCGAAGGCTTCAGGAAATTTGACTTTCCTTTGGCTTCAGTTTCTTGTTAATTATATAATCAGCGTGTGCTCATTACTTACCCAGTTCCTCTTGCCCAATTGAAAAGGTACTGTAATGAAATAGAAGAAGAAAGTCCTGTATAATCTTATCATCTATATGCAACTATAGGGAAAGATTCTTTCATATGCTCACATTTTGCACATAGTTGTTTAAAATTTACTTTCCAAGTCATGAATATGTTTAGGTTATGGAAAAAGTATGCAGTATACCAAAAATGTGAGGGAAATTATCGATAGTTTTTTTTCTACCCCAGAATTTAGTTTTCTAAAACATTATGTGTCTTAGGGTTTTCTTGCTGTGAAGTGACACCATGACCACAGCACCGCCTGTAAAAGAAAACATTTAATGAAGTGGCTTATAGTTTCAGTGGTTTAGTCCATGATGGTGACATGGTGGCATGCAGGCACAGAGGGTGCTGATACTGAGAATCCTACACCTTGATCAACAGGCAACAGGAACTGAACTGTCTCACTGTATAGCTTGACCATAGGAGACCTCAAAGCCCACCCCTACAGTGATACATTTCCTCCAACAAGACCACACCTACTCCAACAAAACTTTACCTCCCATTAGTGCCACTCCCTGTAGTAATTGGAGGCGGCGGGGCTGCATCCCTGGCACCCCAGCTGCCTGGCTAGCTTATGCCCCGAAATAACAACACACAAACTGTATTCATTTAAACACTGCTTGGCCCTTTAGCTCTAGCCCTTACTGGCTAATTCTGATATCCCGATCAACCCATCTCTAATAATCTGTGAGAACCGGTCTTACCGGGAAGATTCTAGCCTAGTCCATCCTGGGTTGGAGCTTCAAGGCGTGTGTCTGCCCGGGAGCGGGGCATGGTGTCTCTGCTCCAGCAAGCAGAGCTGTCGAGTCTGAGCTCACTTCCTCTTCCTCCCAGCATTCTGTCCTGTTTACTCCTCCCACCTATGTTTTAACCTATGAGGGCAAGCAGTTTCTTTATTGCTTAACCAATGAAATCAACAGATTGATATATGACACTCCCACATCAACTCCCTTTGGGGGTCATTTTCTTTCAAACACTACACTGTGTAAGCATATCAACAGTTTATGTACGTAACTAAAATTATACACATATTTAATTAAACAAATTTGAGGCAAAAAAAATTTTTTTTCCTTTATAAGAATTGTTATGGAGGGCTGGAGAGATGGCTCAATGGTTAAGAGCATTGACTGTTCTTCCAGAGGACCTGGGTTCAATTCTCAGTACCCATATGGCAGCTCACACTGTCTGAAAATCCAGTTCCAGGGGATCTAACACCTTTATACCAATGAACATAAAATAAAGTTAAATAAATCATAATTCTTTTTTTAAAAAAAAGAGTTGCTGTGTATTGACGGAGGCTACTCATTTGTTTCCTGGCCATCCAGACTCCTGAAATCTGTAGTCAGAGGCTATTCATTTGTTCCCAGCTGCTAACACCCGAAATAATCACACAGAAACAATATTATTTGCAATACAGTTTGGCCAATAGCTTAAGCATATTTTTTAGCTAGCTCTTATATCCTAAACTAGCCCACCTCCATTAATCTGTGTATCACCACAAGGTCGTGGCCTACTGCCAAAGTTTCAGTGGGCTCCAGCAGAGGTGTCTGTCTCCTGTGGCAGCTACATGGTTTCTCTCTGACTCTGTCTACTCTCTCTGCATCTCTGTTTCGATTTCCTGCCTAGCTTTACTCTGTTAGCCATTTTCCAAAAGCAGCTTTATTCTTTAACCAATAAAAACAACACATAGATAGAGGGACCTCCCACATGAGCTGTGGTCATGGTGTCTCCTTGCAGCAACAGAACCCCAAATTAAGACATTCCTCAACTTGCTTTTTGATCATAGTGTTTCATCATACAATAAAAACCATAACTAAGACATAACACATAACATAAGTAATAAACAGATATGTTGCTGAGCTAAAAGCTCGCCTAGCTGGGGAAAATCTGACAGATTCACTTAGGACCAGTGGTAGAACAATGAGAGCACTGGAAACCGGTGAGTGGGCAGTATGGAAAGTCAAGGCACAGACATTGGCAGAGAGAGTCCCAGGGGCTGAAGAGGAAGGATGAATTCGTTTCTGTGCACTGTGGTAATGATATTGCAGACTAGGGTCAATAGAAACATATTTTCTTATAGTTCGGGAAGGTGGAAGGCCAAGGTCAAGCTAGATCTATTCTGAACCCTTTCTTTTACTTATAGACACAGAGTATCACCTTCTCCCATCCCTTTTAGTTCTCCTCTCCCCCACTTCCTCCTTCCTTTTCAGTTTTTTCTCCGCTGCCTCTCTGTGTCTGTGTCTTTCTCTCTGTGTGTATGTATATACAAGTGGACATGGCATGGCATGTGGGAAGGTCATAGGACAATTTGTAGGAGTCAAATTCCTACAAATTCCTCCTTCTACCATGTGCATTCTGGAGAAAGTACCTTTCCCCCCAAGCCATCTTGCTGTCCTCCATTTTGGTTTTTAGAGTCAGAGTCTATATGGTCCAGGCTGGCCTCAAACTCATTCACTGTGTAGACGATACTAATCTTGAACTCTTAACTCTATGCCTCTACCTCTCAAGTGCTAGAAATACAAGCAAGGACACCATAACCAGTCCAAATAGCCAGCCACCCATAGTTTTTCTTCTGTGTGAATCCACTATGGTGTCTTTTGATAAGTCTATTTTCTCTTATGAAGACACCATACAGATTGTCTTGTCTACCTCATGACCTCATTTTTACTGGGTCACTTCTGTAAGGTCTTTGTTTCCAGATATAGTCACATTCTTAAGTACCAAGAGTTATGGTTTCAATGTATAAATCAGGCTAGGAGACAATTCAGCTTATAAAAATAACTCATAGGTAGGAACAATCTTAGAGAACTGGTCTATGGCTCGGACTGAAGTAGGTCAGCAGTGCGGCAGCTCAGGGTGAGAGAAAGGGACTTTCTGGCACCAACTTAAGGAAGATCAGCATGTAAATGGGTAACTCTATTACAACAGCTCCTATTTCCTTGTTTGGATAATCTTACTATGGTTATGCAAGATGTCAACACGTGGGGAGGATTGGGAAGAGAGTATGTGGTGACTGGGCACTGTGGCAGAAGCAGGAGGATTAGGAAGATGAGGCTAGGTTACTTGAGCCCTGGACGCAAACAAAACAAAAGATCAAAGGTATGTGGGAATTCTTTGTATTTTTTGTTTTTGTTTTCTTCAGATGGCATCTTGTAATATAGCCTAGGGTGGCCTCAGCAGCTCCTACCCCGAGTACAGGAATGACAAGGTCTGCCATCACATCCAGCTTCCTTTCTATAATTTTGCTACATATTTTGAAGTCTGGAATTATTTCAAAATTAAAACACTGAGTTAGTGAGAGGATTTAAAAGATTAAGGCACTTGTCTCCAAGTCTGACTGCCTGAATTCAATCCCAGGATTTATGAAGTGGAAGGAGAGAACTGCCCTTCACCACTCGAGGACCCAAGTTTAATTCCAGCACCCCCGTGGTAGCTAATGATGTGTGTGACTCTGTGGAAACCTGGCGTGATATTAATGTGCAGGCAACACACACACTAAAAATAAAAATCAAAAATATAAACAAAAGAAAATATCCTTTAAAAGGAGTTAGATTTTTTTAAAGAAAGGAAAAATTAATATGTTGAACAAACAGAAGAGAGGAGCGATACTGAATGAGAGACTGGCTATCAAGGAACGAGGAACAGGCAGGAAAAGGGTCAAATGGGTTGCAGAACGTCAGTTTCTAACTGCTGCCCATATGCCTTCTCACCTTTGCTTTTGGAGCAGGTACCATAGGTCTCCAAACCTGTTTGGGGGTGGCAAGGGTCACTGAGACACAAGCTGAAGTGGGGAGAGTAGTCGATACATCATCCAGTACTATTTCATTCAGGAAATGTCTCAGCCTAACCTTTGACGTTTGGCCCGTAGTGACGTAGAAAGGCTACGTATTGTGTGCTAAAAGAATGAATTCCCTGCATACAAGCATCTCAAGTACATTGACACTTTGGTAGCAGAGCTAGCTTGCTTTTTTCATTTTTATTGCAATAGTGGGAAACTGAAGCCGGGGCTTTCTGCACTACTACAGAGCTTCTTTTCAGCCCCACATCTTTAGAAATAGGATTCACGTGTCACAAAATTTAAGTCCACTTTAAGTTGGACCCTGTGGCCCAAACCTGTAATCCCAGAACATGGAAAGTGGAGGCAGAAGAACGGGAGTTGAAAGTCGTCCTCAGCTAAATACGGAGTTGGGGCTCAGTTTGGAACACATGAGATCCCCTTTCAAACAAACAAACAAACAAATTTCGATTTTAAAGTGTAGGAGCCGCTGGTTTTTGGCATATTCACAAAGTCGTGAGGTCATCACCAATGCCCCGGTGGCAGCCACAGTTCTTACAATGCCCGGCCTTTGGTAATGACATTTCTGCTTTTTGTCTGAGCGCCTCTCCTTCTTCTGGAGATTTCTTGTAAATTGCCCAAACTGGGTGGACCCCTTATGCTGCAGAGGCTCCGCCCTCCCGATGGCCAACCGTGACGGGATTGGGCACGCGGGCTGGGTGTGCATAGTGATATCCAATCGCCCTGGCGCCTGCGGCTCAATCAGGTGTGTAGGAGCGGAAGGCACCCTGGGCGGTATGGCGAGTTGGTGGCGTGTGTTTCCACGCGCGGCGCAGCGCTATCCGTGGCCCACCAACGTGCTGCTCTACGCCGGCCTCTTCTCGGCGGGTGATGCGCTGCAGCAAAGGCTGCGGGGAGGCCCGGCCGACTGGCGCCAGACACGCCGCGTGGCCACCCTGGCCGTAACCTTCCACGGCAACTTCAACTACGTGTGGCTGCGTCTTCTGGAGCGCGCGCTGCCGGGCCGCGCGCCGCGCACGGTCCTGGCCAAGGTGCTGTGCGACCAGACTGTCGGTGGGCCCATATACCTGTCGGCCTTCTACGTCGGTGAGGGGCCAAGGCGCAGATCGGAGTCTGGGATGGGGCACTACAGGCCCGGCAGGAGGCTCGGGGAGTGGGGAAGATTGGGGATCGCAGAGACCTGAGATCAGAAACCACTGGGGCTGAGGCAGGAGGTGACAACTCTGCGGCCAGGGAGGCAGGGCTGGAACGAGGCCTTGAAGCAGCAACAGGAAGACTGGATATTAGGGGATTTAAGGTTTCCTTGGGGAAGAATTTGGGGGCTGCTGGCCGGAAAACTGGAGATCCAGCGTGCCAGGGATTCAGTGGGTTGGTGTCAGAGCTGAGATGCTAAGGTGTTCAAGAATGAGTGAGTAAGTGAGTGTGGGGTCTATTTTCCTCCAGAAAAGGATACATCCAAGAGACTTTGGCTTAGCTAACCTCCTAGTAGCTGCATCCTTGTGCTCTACCTGTTCTGGGAAAACCACACAGCCAATACACCAATTCAAAAATGAGGGGATCGGTGACTCTGGGGGCAGAGCGGGTGGAACCTGAGATTACAGAGAAGTCATTTCCAGGGCCTTAGTCTTGCTTGGGCAACAAGAGTTCCCTGAGGTGAGGGGCAGGGAGTCACAGGGAGAATGGGAGGGGGTTGTGTACCTGAGAAGGAGTTCTCTTCACGCTGGGCTGGATGGCTTGACCCTTGGTGCAGTGACGAAGGGTTAGTCAAGTCCTGTGACTTGACAGGCTAGATTCCTATTGGATCTTTGAGATATCACAATACTAAGGTAATACGAATACAATAATAAGGCGGATACTCTCACAATTCCCATGCATGTTACAGAATGAGGAGACATGGATGGAGGGATTTGGAAGTTCACCAGAAGACAGCATAATCCAGGCTTCAGCCATGTTCTTCATCTTGATGTTGGTAGTCATAGTAGGAAACTGGGAAATGGTGCTGTCCCGGAGTGCGGGAGACACCTAGGGTGAAGGCCTGAGGCCTCTGATATGATCACCCCCTCTGGGTTTTTGCTGCGTCTTGCTTCCAGATTTGTGGTTCAGTCTCCCTCCTTCATGTTCCAGTGAAGGGGAACATGAGCTCCTTCAAAACTGATGGTCAGGGCCTGCACCTGGACACGGGCTTGCTGCCTGCCTCGCTAAACACTTCTTTAGACAAAGCCACGCTGTGTAGTGTTCATGGCAGTCCTCCTGCCTCAGCCTCTTGCTCGCTAGCTTTCCAGTGCCACCATGACTAATTAGCTGTAAGGCAGTCATGTGACGTGCTGATGTAAGGACTTAGCATTAACTGGGTAAGCAGGTCACAGTACTACAACAGTTGCTGGGTTCTGTCTTGTGTAATTGACTAATAACACACTCTTATTCCCACCCCCATCCCCCTAAGTGCACAATCAGGGCTGTCAGAATTTTTAAGGGTTGTTTTTACACACCTTTAATAGTAAGGTTCTGGCTCTATTTCTCGAATGTTAAACTCTGCTTAGAATATACTGATGGGAAAATTGTAGTTGCTGGAATGTCCAGGGCCCAGTAGTTTGTATCTTTAAAGGAATGAAGTTAGGTGAGAGTTTGTTAGAGTGTGGGCTTACCATGCTGGAGGCCCCAGGTTTAATCCCAGCACAACTTAAAAAGAACAAAGGAAAGGAAGGAGAAGAAAGGGGGGAAAGGTTAATTTGTTGTTGTTGTTGTTTTCAAAGTTGGTGCCAGGGCTGCAACTCAGTTGGCAGAGGGCTTGGACTCTGGACTCTGCTCCCAGCAACACATGTCTGGGAATGGTGGTTCCCACCTGTACTTTTCCAGCACATGAGAGGCAGAGACAAAGGATCAAATCATCTTTGGCTATCTAATAGTGAGTTTGAGACCAACCTGTGATACTTGAAGTCCTGTCTCACAAAACAACAAATGAGCTGGGTGTAGTGGCTCACACCTTTAATCCCAGCACTCGGAGGCAGAAACATGTGGATCTCTGTGAGTTCGAGGCCAGGCTGGTCTACAGAGTGAGTTCCAGGACAGCCAGGGTTGGAGAGATGACTCAGCAGTTAAGAACAGTTGTTCTTGCAAAAGGCCAGGCTTCACTTTCCAGCACCTACACTGCGGCTTGCAACCTTATCCACAGCATGTGGTATACATACTTGTGAGGAAAGACACCTGCTCCTAACCCTGACCACCGTGGAGCCCACAGGGTGGAAAGAGAACTGACCTCAGCACGTTGTTCTTTGGCCTCCACACTTGGGCAGTGGCAAATGCAAACACACAATAAACAAATAAATGTGAAATAAACACAAACTAGAAAGACACCAGCGAGCTCATTATCCAATACTAGGATTAGTTTGCATTTTGTGGATTCTTTGTTTAGATAAAGAATAATTCTGCTATAACTTTTATACCTGGCTATTCTTACTTCCTACTTGGTGTTCCTTTAAATTCGGTTTTAAAACAGATATTTCTGTTTTCCTGTTGGGTCAACAGCCACATAGTGAATGGTTGGAACTGGATGTGCCTGGATGCTGTTGGGATGAGACAGTGGTCGTTCTGCTTCTGAACTCCTTCTGTTATGTTTCTGTAAATAGGTATGAGCGTTCTCCAGGGAAAGGATGACATATTTTTGGACCTGAAGCAAAAATTCTGGAATACATATAAGGTAAGGCTGGCTTTTGAAAATCTAATTGTATCTTTTTAAATATTTTTAACATTTGTTGAGAAGGCTCATTGGGTAAAGGAGTTTGCTGCCAAGCCTGAGGACTCACATGGCCACTCTCACAGTGGTCCCTGAGCTCCACGCACATGCGTGAGCACCCCCAACAGTGATATTATTTATCTAGTGGAATGATGGGGCTTAGGAGTGTGGGAGATCTCTCCTTCACTGTGTGGATTCCAGAGGTTGAACTCAGGTCCTCGGACTTAGCAGCAAGCTCCTTTCCCCACTGAGCCATCTTGCTGGCCCACCTAGGTTTTTTTCAGTCTCTTCCCTTCTTCCCCCTTTCCTTTTCTTCCTGCTTTTTTCTTCCCTCCCTTCCACTCTCTTTTTCTTTCCCTTCTTCCCCCTTTCCCTTCCTTTTCTTCCTGCTTTTTTCTTTCCTCCCTTCCACTCTCTTTTTCTTTCCCTTCTTCCCCCTTTCCCTTCCTTTTCTTCCTGCTTTTTTCTTTCCTCCCTTCCACTCTCTTTTTCTTTCAATACTTCCCTCTTTCCTTTCTTGAGCAATGATCTCTATAAATTGACCAGATTGGCATTCAGTTCACTTAGCTCAGACAACCCTGAAACTGGTGATTCTCCTGGGACCTCAGCCTCTGGAGGAGATGGAATTACAGGTTTATGCCACTAGGATGGACTCAAAACAACCATGATTAAGTTAGACTTAATCAACTTTGGTTGATCTGGGAATCCAATATTTCAAAAAGCATTGTCTCAATTTTGTGACATTTTGTTTTAATTTGAAAATGAATATCTCATGATGTCACCCAAACTAGTTTACAACTTTTGGGCTCACGTAACCTTCCTACCTCAGCCTCCCAAGTACCTGAGACTGTAGGTCGGTGCATCTGCTTCTCAGGGACAGGAAATAAACACTGTCGCTGCATTCAGGCAGGTGTTCACGATGATTTCTTACTTCATTAGATTTATTCTGATCAGCAATCACAATTTATTCAATAGGTTTCCAAACCTATTTGTAAAACAGGAATTGTGGTCAGTGGGCCGTCAAGGTATCGTCCCCACTGTTGGTGCAGCGATGTGAGTGTTCTGTTGAGTCCTGTGAAAGAGCCTTCTCCATGTCACCGAGGTGTTTCCCAGGCTTATTGCTAGTGAAGCAAATCTACTGCTGTGTTCTTTCTTCAGGACAAAGGTCTATATTGAACCAACGCTACCCATGCATTCAGTGAGGGCTTGTCTTCAGGCCTGGCAAAGTCAGTGACATTTCTCAGCTTTGACCCAGCACTAGACTGATTCAACTAATAATAACAATCAGATAAATTGTCAGGATCCCAAAATATATCGCTAATGTCTTACATGTACTTAGTCTCTGTCTGGGGTAGAGCATCTTAGCAGTGCTGAGGGTAGAGCTATAGCTTGGAGGTAGAAGTGTTTGTTTAGTGGAGGGGTTCTCGGTTTAAAGACACAAAAGCCAAGACACTATGAAGCCACATTGAGCTGTCACTTGCAGTGTTTCCAGGATCTTCTGGTGGATGGATCTGAGCCCAGAACCAGCAATGTCCATTTGATGATTGAAGGTAGGCTGGAGATCTGAAGCCAGAGAACCCCAAAGTCCCCATAGTTAGAGACATTTCCTGCAAGGAAGGGGTTTAGAACTCTTTCTACTTCTCTTGGGGTAGAAATTGTGCCTCTACAGCGTCCTTGGAATGTGACTTCCTTGTCCTTTATTTTTTTATTTTTATTTTTTTTTGGCTTTTTGAGACAGGGTTTCTCTGTAGCTTTGGTGCCTGTCCTGGAACCTGCTCTTGTAGACCAGGCTGGCCTCGAACTCACAGAGATCCGCCTGCCTCTGCCTCCCGAGTGCTGGGATTAAAGGCGTGCGCCACCACCGCCCGGCCCTTGTCCTTTATTTTAGAAGGGAGTGAGGTTTCCCATTATATCAGATTCAAGAGAGATACACACATATGACATGTTTTATTAATTTAAACATGTATTGATTTTGTTGTTTGTTTTGAAACAAGGTCTCACTTTGTAGCCCAGGCTGGCCCAAACCTACTCTGTACTCAAGGCTTGTCCCCAAATGTACAGTAATCCTTCCTCAGCCTCCTGAGTGCTGAGATTATAGGCGTTGTTGGCTACCACACTGTGCTGTATGTCAAATGTTAGAAAGAAGAGGAAGCGGAATTGGCAGTACAGGTCATTGGTAATCTCTTCCCTTAGTACTGCCTTGGTGCAAGACCTAGGATTCTTGGCATGCCTTATGTCTTTATTTCCTTTCCAGCACTGGGATTAGACCCAGGTCCTCACATACGTTAGGCAAGTAACCTATCACTCCCTACCTACCCCAGTCTATTATTGTTATTATTATTGAAATTATTGTCTTATGTAGCTAAGGCTATTCTTGAGCTCATTATGTAGCTGAGACTTGAACCCAGAGATTTGTGAATGCTAGGCAAACATTCTACCAACTGAACCATATCCTCAGCCCTATTTACTTATTTTTTTTTTTTTTTTGCAGTGGACCCCAAGCATGCTAGACGTGCGTGCTACCCATGAGTTATACCAAGCGTTTTTTTACCAATCATTTTTGAGGAAGTGACTTACTAAGTTTCCTAGGCAGATGTAGAACTTGCAATCCTCCTGCTCAGTTTCTCAAGTAGCTGGGATCACACAATCTTCCAAGTAGTCTGAGCCTCTTTCTCCTCCATTCTCTTTCCCCTTCCTTCACCTTCCCTCTTTCCTACAGTGCTGGGGCTATCATCCAGGGTCTTGTGCATGCTAGGTACTTGTGCACAGCTTAACCTCTGCACCATTTCTGACTACCCTGCTGTGCTGAGTACTGTGTGGTGAGTCTTCCCGGCCCTAGTGTTCACCAGGTGCCACTCAGCTTTGGACTGTGAGCAAGGGCGGGCTCTTCTGTCCACTTCTTTATGGTGGGTATGTACTCTGGGGTCTTCTTTATGGTGGGTATGTACTCTGGGGTCTTCTTTATGGTGGGTATGTACTCTGGGGTCTTCTTTATGATGGGTATGTACTCTGGGGTCTCCTTTATGGTGGGTATGTACTCTGGAGTCTCCTTTATGGCTGGTGGGTGTGTACTCTGCAGTTTTTTTCTTCCAGCAGTTTATAATTCATTGTGATGTTTAATTAATTTTGATGCTTGCAAGCATTCCAGAGTTGGCCAGTGGAAGGTCCTTCAAGCTGATTTCTGTGTTCCTGCAGAAAAAATCCTGTCTTTCACACACACACACACACACACACACACACACACACAACACACCCCATACATACTCTACCTCCCAAGTGCTAGAATTAAAGATTTGCCAACTGGCTCATGTATATATTTTATTTTTTAATTTTATTTATTTTGATTTTTCGAGACAGGGTTTCTCTGTAGCTTTGGAGCCTGTCCTGGAACTAGCTCTTGTAGACCAGGCTGGCCTTGAACTTACAGAGATCCTCTTGCCTTTGCCTCCCAAGTGCTGCCATTAAAGGCGTGCACCACCACTGCCTGGCTCGTGTATATATATAATTTATTTATTATGTACACAATATTCTGTCTGTGTGTATGTCTGCAGGCCAGAAGAGGGCACCAGATCTCAGTGCAGATGGTTGTGAGCCACCATGTGGTTGCCGGGAATTGAACTCAGGACCTTTGGAAGAGCAGGCAATGCACTTAACCACTGAGCCATCTCTCCAACCCCTCATATATATATTTTTAAAAATTAATTATTGAAGTATAGTGGCTCATACTTATAACCCCAGCACTCAGGAGGCTGAGGCAGGAGGACACTATTAGTTTGAGACCAAACCGAACTGTAGAGCAAGACCCAATTACAAAAGCAAATAAATAAAAAAATGATTTTAAAAATTAAAATGTTGGCAAGATGACTCAGTAGGTAAAGGGGCTTGCCACCAGGTCTGAGAACTTGAGTTCAGTCTCAAAGACTTCTGCAAGTATCTTCCGACCTACCTACCTATACACACACACACACACACACACACACACACACACACTAAATATATGTAAGAAGAAATTTTGTAGTGTCAGCTAATCTTGTTCTGTACCAAGAGATAGCATTCACTCAGGAGGCAGAGGCAGACAGATCTCTGAGTATGAGGCCAGCCTGCTCTACAAAGCAAGTTCCGGGACAGCCAAAGCTGTACAGTGAAACCTTGTCTTGAAAAACAAAAACAAACAAACAAAAACTGTTTCTATTAGCCAGGTGTGGTAACACATGCCTTTTTGTCCCAGCAGTGGGAGACAGAGGCAGGCGGATCTCTGTGAATTCTAAGGCAGCCTGATTTATAGTGTGGGCCAAACTCCAGGCCAACCAATGACACCATAGTGAGGCCCTATCTCAGAAAAAAATTTCTTTTGATTTGGAATATACTTTGAATAATTCACTGATATAAAACGTATAATATGGGGCTGGAGAGATGGCTCAGCGGTTGAAAGCATTGCCTGCTCTTCCAAAGGTCCTGAGTTCAATTCCCAGCAACCACATGGTGGCCCACAACCATCTATAATGAGGTCTGGTACCCTCTTCTGGCTAACTGTATAAATAATAAATAAATAAATATTAAAAAAATATATATTATATTCTGATACTCACTTGGAAATTATAATATATAAATACATGTGATTATTTAAAAGTGTCTTTTGCTTCCAGAATCTCATGCTGACTTTTCATTCCACACTTATAGCTAACAAAAGGTGTCCTCAGTTACAAGCTGTGCCTTAAGTCTCCACCTGCTCTATTTGCAAGGTGTCAGGAAGTCTCCATTTCATCAGCTCAGAGTGCAATCCAGTCCTTGCTGGGCAGCCTACATGCCTGACATTTCTAGTGTCTTATAGAATGAACTCTGCTTTTGTTTTGTAACTAGACAGCATTCTAATGTGGGCTTTCTTTATTCCAGAGTGGTCTGATGTACTGGCCCTTTGTGCAGGTGAGTGCCAAGCTATAGCGAATCTGGGGCTAGAGGCTGGAGAGATGGCTCAGCCATTAAAGGCTAGGCTCACAACCAATAATAAAAGAGAATCCGTGGCGCACGCCTTTAATCCCAGCACTTGGGAGGCAGAGGCAGGCGGATCTCTGAGTTCGAGACTAGCCTGGTCTACAAGAGCTAGTTCCAGGACAGGCTCCAAAACCACAGAGAAACCCTGTCTCGAAAAAACCAAAAACAAAAAAAAACAAAAAAAAAGAGAATCTGGGGCTGGGCCTTGGCTCAATGGTAGAGCATTTGCCTGTCATGTGCTGGGTCAAAAGTTCAGTTCCTAGCGTGGAAAAAAAACAAAACCCAAAACAAACTGTTACCTATGCATTCCTAACAGACTCTTTCTACACTACAGCTGACCAACTTCAGCCTTGTCCCTGTGCACTGGAGAACAGCGTACACAGGACTGTGCGGTTTCCTCTGGGCCACCTTCCTGTGCTTTTCCCAGCAGAGTGGTGACGGCACAGTGAAGTCCGTGTTCATCCTCTTTCGCAGGAAGGAGGCGAGCGACAGGCCCCCAGAGGAGTGAGGAGTCCAGGACCCCTGTAGAGACTCGGTTTTGTGTCTCCATTGCTCTCGGTCACCTGCAGCAGGCCTGCGTCACCAACCAATTATTATGGGTTCGATCATGAAGAATTCCTTTTCCATAGGCCAACTTGTTTTGAAATTATCAATGATTTTTTTTAACTGTTATCCAAACCTTTCCCATTCATTCCAGCCTGAAAGTCTTCCTTCCAGGTTTTCACAACTCTAGTGCTTTGGCTAAAATTACAAGTGACAGGTGACATTTTGAAGTTATTAATATTTCTATTCTAATATTATAAGGTCAGTTGAGTTTTAAAAAACCTCCAGTTTTGATTGTTTATATTTCTAGCCTAAACTCAGGCTATTTCCTACACATGTTAGGATCAAATTGCCTTTTGTCCTTATAGTTCAGTTCCTATGTATATAGAGTTCAGTCAAGACATTTGAATAATAAGTCTCCCCAGATACTCGATAATAATTTATCACATCAACACTGAAGTTCTTTGTTTGTTTCTTTTCTGAGGCAGAGTTTCTGTCCTGGAACTGGCCTCGAACTCACAGAGATCCACTTGCCTACGTTCTTTAAGCAGATGCTTTTATCTTCAGAAAAGGAACAGTGTTGGGCATCTTCTGGATAGAATACTTATTGTTACTGTCTATTTTTTAAAGGTAGGGTCTCTCTTTGTGTAGCTCAGGCTACCTTGGAACTCCGCCTTACGCATGCTGAGGTTATAGGCATGCACCATCATGCGCCGTCATGCCTTGCTCTCCCGCTGTTCTTCCATCCAAGCACAGCACTCTTTAATTGATAGCTTCCAGCTCTGCAAAGAAAAAATTGACCAACGCACCCTCATTCCTACATATAGGAAATAAAATATTTGATTTCTTAATTACAGTAAGTGAAAATTCTAGAAAACAAATTATTTCCTTCCTCTCTAATCCATATTGTATTAGTGTACACGGTTTGCATTAGTCCTCTCGCCTCTGGGAGGATTACTTTTTCTAAATGCTAGGACTACAGACATGAGCCACCATGCCTGACTTGTGTGTGTGTGTGTGTGTGTCTGTGTGTCTGTGGTAGTAGGAATAGATTCCAAGGTCCTGTGCAAGTGCTCTGTCACTAGCTGTACCCGAGGATGCTAACAGGATTCTTTCATAATTCAGTGCTTTAAAGTGAACACAAGAAGCATCAGCCAGCCTTTCACATCTACTCAGCTTGTCTCATCTCAGCCAGCCACCGTCAGGTTTCCAAAGTGTGTAAATAACCAGGTAGGGAGGTGTGATCGGTCTGCTCGGGAGACTCGTGGAGGAGGATCACTCCAGCCCAGGAGTTCAAGACCGAACTGGACAAAACAGCAAGTCCCTGTCCCCAAACCACAAAGATAGACATTTCAGCAGTCTCGCCTACAGATTGCCTATGGTTTCGCTGCCAATACGGCATACTTGACAGATGTTAAGATGAAAAACACTGACTTCTGAGTTTGTCTGGAGAATGTATATTTAAGATCATTTTTAGAATTCATACTTAAATTTCTAAGCAAATAATTTATATGGTTTGTGATATATTGGTATAAATTATTAGCATGCACCTTCTAGGTGTCTAAGTTATTGAACTATAATGGGTATCATTTTTTAGAATTCATACTTAAATTTCTAAGCAAATAATTTATATGGTTTGTGATATATTGGTATAAATTATTAGCATGCACCTTCTAGGTGTCTAAGTTATTGAACTATAATGGGTATAAATGCCCTTTGCATTAGGGTAGTAGTAAGAACAATTCTTGATGACTGTATGCTTTTGAAAGTTGGGTGGCTGTGGTGGTCTGCCTGTAATCTCTGGAGCAAGATAGCTTTAGCTTGACCAGCTGAATGGAATTCACGAACTCAGGGTTCAGCAGGAGATATTGTATCAATGTAGTGTTTGAATGAGAGTGGCTCATGGATTTGAATGCTTACTCATCAGGGAGGGGCACTCTTTGAAAGGATCAGAAGGTGTGGCCTTGGAGTGGGTGTGGCCTAGAGGAGGAAGTGTGTCACTGGAGGTGGGATTTGGGGTTTCTGAAGCCCAAGTCAGGTCCAGTGTCTCTCTCTTCCTGTTGTCTGTGGATCCATGTCTGCCTGCATGCCACCCTGCTTCCCACCAAGATGCTGAAGGGTGCAGGCAAAAGCACCTTGGCCCAAATACTGCCATTTTGTCTTCAGACTTCATTTTACTTGCAAGGTGAAAGAAAGTTCAGGTTCCCAAGCCCTAGAGGAACTGAGAACTTTCCAATGGCTGACCTGCCTCCTCCCTAAACCACAGAAACATGTGTCCTCTGGTTGTACACCTTTAGCTCCTTAGAAACATTGTGGCTGTTCCTAACAGGAAGAACAATGACTCTGACTGGTTGGACTGAAAGCCTTAATTTACAATGATAGAACATACATTCAAGGAAGCTCCTAATCCTGATTGGTGAAAATTGTAACTGTAACTTGGCAACAAATATTTGTGATTTCACTGATATATTATTTTTCACCACTACTGCCCCTACTTAGTGCTGTTAGGAGAGTCCTTGTCCTGCAGCCCTGATTAGTCAGTCAGCTTATGTGGTGATTTAATAAAATCTTTGGAACCTGCAAGTGCAGTCTCTTTCCTTCTTCATGGAGCATAATGGGCTAAGTGTAACACAATTATGGACCAAACCTCTGGTACTGTAAGCAAGCAGCAAGCCCCAATGTAATGCTTTCTTTATTTTGGTTTTTCAAGACAAGGTTTCTGTGTAGCTTTGGAGCCTGTCCTGGAACTAGCTCTTGTAGACCAAGCTGGCCTTGAACTCACAGAGATCTACCTTCCCGAGTGCTGGGATTAAAGGCGTGCGCCATCACCGCGTAGCAAATGTTTTCCTTTCTAAGAGCTGCTGTGTCCATGGTGTCTCTTCACAGCAATACAACAATGGCTAAGTCAACTAGCAATGTGGAGAGAGATCAAAGAAAGACATCATATGTCAACCTTTGGTCTCCATGTGCACACACATACCTGTGAATGTCCATATGCATATATGCATACTATCTTCACATACATACACACAAATATATGTAAATAGTTATATGTAATATGTGTAAATATATAGACACTGAATGTACTTAGGGGGTTGGGATGTAGCTCAGTGGCACAGCTCTTGCCCAGGAGTTATTCAAAGAAGGAGAGGAGGGAAGAAGAAATGGTGAACTGGGGCAGGGAAAGAGGGAAGAAAGACTAACGTAATATTCTCTGGCCATTCCTCAACTTTGCAAAAATGTATTGATTCTTTACAATGCCTTTGTAATTAAAAGCTATGTATAATTAGTACCTTATTGGTCATTTTCATTTGAGGGAAAACTAACAAGTTACTGTCTTATCTATATCATAGTGTGGTGAGAATTAGACCATTTGAGAGCTGGTGAAAAAAAATTTAAAGAATTTTTATTTTACGTGCATTGGTGTTTGCCTGCATGTATATTTGTGTGAGGGTGTCAGATCTTGGAGTTATAGGCAATACAGTAGTTAGCTGCCCTGTGGGTGCTGGGAATTGAACCTGTGTCCTCTGGAAGAGCAGCTGATGATCTTAACTGCTGAGCCATCTCTCCTCCCCCTGGTGAAAATTTTTGTAAGAACTAATTTGAGAGTTTGTTTCCATATTTCCATGTTTTTCTCAGTATGTGTTTGGTGGATTTGGAGAGTGCTCTCTGCCTTCAGCAATCAGTGAAATTCATCAGTTAGGGATGTGTTTGTTCTTTGGGAAAATGCAATTACTACCTGATCTGTAGCAGAAGAAACCAGAGATGCTTGGTTGGTGTGGTGGCTCACCGCTGTCAGTCACAACAGCAGGGAGACACAGGCGGAGGACTAGGAGTACAAGGTCATCCTCAAGACGCTCAAGACCAGCTTGGGCTATCTGAGCACTGCCTGAACGACAAAGTAAAAACAAAACAAAAGCCAATCTGTGGATTGCTGTGTAGCTTGGTGGCTGGTCCCTGGAGTCCTCCTCTCTTCTCCTTTTGCTCCTTGATCTTTTCCTCCCAGATTTCTCCTCCTTATTCTCTCTGCCTGCCAGTCCTTTCTCCTGCCTTGAAATTGGCAATTGGCCATTCAGTTCTTTCTTAGTCCAATCAGGTGTTTTAGACAGGCAAAGTAACACCACTTCACAGAGTTAAACAAATGCAACACATCTTAACGAATGTTTCACAGCATAAACAAATGTAACACATCTTTACTAATATTCTACAATCGTTCATCTTGTGAGAGTGCTGAAAGGTTTCTGTTCCTGATTTTTTTTTCAGACAGGTTCTAAGGTAGCCCAGGTTGCTCTTAAAACTATGTAGCAGAGATTCCTCTACTTATGTTTCTCAAGTATCAGAGTTTACTCAGCATATCTTAGAATCTGAAAGTACTGGGGGCTGGAGAGATGGCTCAGAGGTTAAGAGCACTGATTGTTCTTCCAGAGGTCCTGAGTTCAATTCCCAGCAACCACATGGTGACTCACAACCATCTGTAATGAGATCTGGTGCCCCCTCTGGCCTGCAGACATACATGCAGACAGAACACTGTAAACAAGTAAATAAAAATCTTTAAAAAAAAAGAAAGAAAAGTACCAAAGAGCTGAGCCAGATCTGCATGTGATCCATCTTTAAAAAAAAAAAAAAAGAATCTGAAAGTACTAAATTGTCATAAATGTTACTGAAACTATAGGAAAATTTTCTTTTAATATAGGTCAGCAGTCTTTAAACAAAAAGGAAAATGTGAGATTTAAAGATGTAAAGACTTAAAGATGCCTTAAAGTGTAAAGATAAACACGAAGAGATGTGTGCATCGAAGAGTTCTAACTTGTAAAGGGCACAGATAAGCACCAGGGGAACCAGGATGTTAACAGGCAGGGTTGTCTCTCATAGGAAGAGCTGTATAACCTTTTTTTCTGCCCAGAAGGCTGGGAATGGATATGGTTAACAGCTTGGTGACCTTTGCAGTATCTGTATGACTGAGCTCAGCTGATTCTCGCTTCCCCAACTCTTACAAATAGGACCAGAGGAGGATAATAGCCTATGTGATCTCTGTGCTATCCTTATGACCGAGACCACACGAGGTCCTCTGCCAACACTTTAGATGACATATGTAGTCTGCTACAGAGCCCATCTTCCTGTGCTCTGGAAAGAGTGCAAATGTAATTATGCCTTAAATTTGATTGTGCGCACAGGATTATGTTACACCAGAAAACTTTTCCAAATTATACTGTGATTAGAATGCCTAAAACAGAGGCTGGAGATATGGCTCAGTAGTTACAAGCACTGGCTGCTCTTTGAGAGAACTGGGTTCGATTCCTAACACCCTCACACAGACATGCATGCGGGCAAAACATCAATGCACAGGAAATAAAAAACCATTTTTAAAAAAATGTCTAAAATAAATTGCCTGATGTTAGACTTCTAAAATTTGAACCTACACCAGTTACCAAGTTGTTTTGAACTGGACTTCCTTCTTGCCTCATGCAAATTGACCCTCTATAGGCCGTGGTATATTCAGACATTACACACACACACACACACACACACACACCTTTGTGGTGTAGATCCAGTAAAAGCTAGTTTTGTCTAGTTCCCGTCTCCTTTGCCTGTCTCTTTTCTTCACTGAATCTTTGTTCACTTCCCCCTCTCTCCCAGCCTGGCAGACTATTTTGACCTGTTGTGAATTTCCCACAATGCATGGTCATTCTCCATTTGCATGTCTGCCTGGCCTACAGGATCAAGAGCTTCTAGAGGAAGACTGTACTTTTCACATTTGGACCTGAGGTGTTCAGGAGAGGTGAGCACCTGATGGCCACTGAAGTATGTTGACTGGGTTACTGAGGATGGTGGAGTTTCTGTCTCCATCACTTCTTCCCTCTGGTTGGTTTTAAGCCAGGACTGGTCTCTTTTTGTCTACCAACCCTCTCCTTCAGAAGCTCCTGGCTGTAGATCCAAGGACTTCTGTTGTTTCCTGGGGATGGCTTCCAATTTTTGGCCATATTTGCACACATTTCTGACTCTACCAGCATGCTGGTCTCTAAGGGTTGAGTGAAATCTCAGTATCCTGGTCTTCCGTGGATCATTGAACAATCCTTGTTCACATATGTCTGTAATGTATACAGAATAGATGTGAGCAATACCCACCAGCCTACATTTACACAGAATTCCTTAGAGGCCGGCAATGTGACTCAGAAGGTAAAGGTAATTGCTGTGTAAACTTGGCAATCACGAGCCCAATTCAAGATGGAAGGAGAGAACCAACTACTAAAAGTTCTCCTTTTAGAGGACCTGACACCTTCTCCTGGACTCTAAGGATACCAGGTATGCATGTGTTTCACAGACATACAGGCAGATAGATGAACACATAAGATAAATAAATATGTACATACATAATACAAACTTATACTACTGTTTGTTTGGGTTGGAAGCTGGCTCAGGTTAGGAACACTGGCTTCTCTTCCAGAGGACCTGAACTTAGTTCCCAGCAGCCACACCATGCAGCTCACAACTATCTGCTTTTGGTTTTGTTTGTTTATTTGTTTTGTTTTGTTTTGTTTGTTTTTCAAATGGGGTTTTTCTATAAAACAACTCTAGTTGTCCTGGAACCTACACTGTAGATTAGGCTGGCCTCAAGAGGGGCCCTACCTCTGCTTCCTAATCTGCTAGGATTAAAGGCATGCACCACCACCACCTACCGCTCACAACCATCTGCAACTACAGCTCCAGCAGATCTGGAAGACACTTCTGGACTCCATGGGCACCTGCACTCAGTTTCAAACACCACATAGAGACACACATAATTTAAGAACTAAAATAAACATTTTTAAAGGTCTCAAGGCTTGTGCAGCAGTGCCTTCTGCATGATATTAGATCACACTGTGGAACCCAAGACTGTGTTAATTAAATAAAAGCAGCTATGGGTCAGGAGTTGAAGCAGCAACTAGTTGACAGAAACCAATCCTAGGGAGTTAGAGTTCAGAACACAAATAGAGAGACACACAGGAAGTAGTAGGGAGGGACTTTGGTGTGGTGGAAGGACTCTCTGAGATGCCAGTGAAGGAGGAAGGGCTGCTAGTTGGACCTCAGCCTCTCGGAGTTACCAGGTTTTCACCCCAGCCTCTGACTCTGAGTCTTCATTGGTAAATAAAACAATAGAGATTTAGTTAAAAGCTACAGTTGGCAGCAGCTACAAGATACAGCTGTGGTGGGACTAATGTGTCTTGCCAGGCCTCGGCCTGGGCAGCAGGGCAGTGATGCCTGCACTCAGGCAGTGCAGGACCTGCACTCAGCAGCCGACTCAGCAGTAGATATAGGTGTGGCTGTTGGGCCCTCCAGCATGTGGTACAGCTGTACAGGTGAAGTCCCACCAGCCAGCCTGGGCCTCTGTGAGTACTCACCACAGCTGCCTGCCACTCGAGAGCACTCCAATCTCATTCCACATGATTCAGAGTTTGTTATTTTTTTGGTTATAACAAGTAATCAAAAATAGAAATCATCCATTGTAAGTCACACATGTCAGATCCCATATGGTCTGCCAAGCCCTCCAGCACAAGGTAATGATGAAACTGTTCGGCTATTGATAGGAAATGTGATACAAGCCTCAGAATTTTGCAGGAAACACCACATTAATAGCAAAGTCTTGAGAAAGATTATCTTCCTCTTGGCAACCAAATGTTCTACTTGTTCTTTACATAACCAGATTCTACTACCTTCAGGTGGAAACCCAAAGAAGTAAAATTTGGCAAATGACTGTTCTTCATTTTTCAGAGTTTGGGAAATTAAAGTATGTGCATAATAGCATGGTTTCAATGGGCAACTGCTTCAAGTTCTGAAAAGCTGATTCTGCAATTACACATTTATTGTAGTTATGGTCATTATAGGAATACTTGTACAAATTAAGACTGACAATGTCTCTAGTAAAATCAAACAGTTTTTTGCATATTACAACATAAAGCATATTACAGATATGCCACACAATCCTACAGGACAAGCAGCTATAAAAAGATCTGATTGTACTTTAAAAGGTAAGCTTAATAGACAGAAAGGGTTAATAAAGACCCCAGAGATAGACTGCACTATGCTCTGTTAACTTTAAATTTTCAAAATGCTAATGAAGGGCTGGAGAGATGGCTCAGTGGTTAAGAGCATTGCCTGCTCTTCCAAAGGTCCTGAGTTCAATTCCCAGCAACCACATGGTGGCTCGCAACCATCTGTAAAGAGGTCTGGCGCCCTTTTCTGGCCTTCAGGCATATACACAGACAGAATATTGTCTACATAATAAATAAATATTTAAAAAATGCTAATGAAAAAGGAATAACAACTGTGGAGAGACATTGGATAATAGAAAAAAATGCTGAATTAAATCAGCCTTTATATTTTAAAGTTGTGTTAACCTCAGAATGGAAACCAGGATATGTGTTACATTGGGGAAGAAGTTTTACTTTTGTTTCCACAGAAGAAGAAAAGCAATGGATACCATAAAGATGAATAAAAATTAGATTTGAACAGGAGAGATCTTATGATCAGGAGAGGTGATGATTCATCAAACAGTGTGGCCATTCAATCAAAACTAACTTATGAAAACTAATAAATGCCTTTCATTTGCTCAGGTACAACAAAAAATATTTTTGAATGATAATTTACTGAAGGCACAATTTCCTTACTGGCATGAATGGGAAAATGGGTTTTCTTGAGCCACATGTTTTAATTCCATGTTAGAATATTAGACTGTAGATTGCCACATGGCCCACACCATCTTGGACACTGGCTTTTGAGTTTTCTTCTTAAATAGAAAGGATATTTTTTATTGTTTGGTGTTAAAAACCCAGTAAGAGATTTAAAATGTTTTAAGTAAATTTAAAGGGTTACTACAGTTCAAGCTTGTTTTCAAAATATCAGGTAACTGAACGTGGTTCCTTTGCAAAAGCAGCAAATGCTCATAACCTCTAAGCCACAATAAAAATAAATCTTAAAATATAACAAAATGTTCTTGGACTACCAGTAAAAGTTCTTGTAGATTTAAGGTATTTGTTTTACTTCCTACCCCTTCTTTTCTATTAAAGAAAACTAGGACTGATAAGATGATTCAGAGTAAATACCATGCAGCCTGATGACCCCAGTACCCACTAGGTAGAAGGAGAAAACCAACTTCTGCAAGGTGGTCTCTGACCTTCACATGTATAATGTGAACTTCTGCAAGGTGGCCTCTGACCTTCACATGTATAATGTGAACTTCTGCAAGGTGGTCTCTGACCTTCACATGTATAATGTGAACTTCTGCAAGGTGGTCTCTGACCTTCACATGTATAATGTGAACTTCTGCAAGGTGGTCTCTGACCTTCACATGTATAATGTGAACTTCTGCAAGGTGGTCTCTGACCTTCACATGTATAATGTGAACTTCTGCAAGGTGGCCTCTGACCTTCACATGTATAATGTGAACTTCTGCAAGGTGGCCTCTGACCATCACATGTATAATGTGAACTTCTGCAAGGTGGCCTCTGACCTTCACATGTATAATGTAGCACGAGTGTAAAACAAAATTTAATATTTATAAATGAGACTACGTGTGGTGGCATGTGCCTATAACTCCAGGACTTAGCAAGTCAAGGCAGAAGAGTCAGGTCAAGGTTATTCTTGGACACACAGCAAGTTTGAGACCAGCCTGGGCTACACGATATCTTATCTTTAAACAAACAAACAAAATCTCTTTATGCCAGGGTTGAATGTCAGGTTAAGTAATATTTAAAGACTTAAAAAAGCAATGTGAAGTACTAATTTAATAGACTGAGCAAAAAAGATATAAACCCAGCATTCAGAAATAATCATCTGTTAAATTTCTGTAGACTGTTTCTTCTCTGTAATGATAAACAACACCAAAGAGAATATCTCAGACTTCTGACCAATAATGAATTTCTGAGCATAGACAGCAGAGTCTGTGGTGATGTGTAGGTTTTCACACACAACTAATGACTTCAATTTATTGAACCTGCTATTATTTATAAACACATGATGGGGGACCCACAAGGGGTAGCGGTAGGTCACCCAAGGCCTCAGTGTGTCCTCTTGGCAGGTGGGAGACCATGGTGGGTGAGTGACAGACAGATACGCTATGCAAAGAGAAAGAGTTTGGGTATAGAGTTTATTTAGTAGGTTGTGGAGGAGAAAGGGAAGGGGGAAGATGGGAATAGGAGGAAGGGGGAAGAAGAGAGAGGGACAGTAGTTACCTCTTCAGAAGAGGGACAGGAAGAAGAAGAGAGAGAGCAGGCTGGAGAGGAGGTGGGGGTGGGAATCTGCTTGCCTTGGCAGAAGGGGGGAGGTTGGAAGTGAGCGGTGATATGGGAGTCCCCTTTGTGTACTGTGATTACCATTAATGAATAAAGAAACTGCCTTGGCCTGTTAATAGGGCAGAGCTTAGGTAGGCGGAGAAGACTGAACTGAATGCTGGGAGAAAAAAAGGCGGAGTCAGGGAGATGCCATGGATTTGCTGCTGGAGATAGACGTGCTGAAAATTTGCTGTCATGTGGAGATATACAGATTAATAGGAATGGGTTAAATTAAGATGTGAGAGTTAACCAATAAGAAGCTAGAGCTAATGGGCCAAGCAGTGATTTAATGATTTTCTGTGTGGTTATTTCAAGGCTAAGCTGGCCGGGCAGCTGGGAACTGGGCAGCGGGACAAACAGAGACCTCTCCTCCTTACAGGGCCGAGCTTGTCTCTTAAAGGGACAGGGTACTCAGGTGACAGGAAAGGTCAGGAGAATGATAACAGAACCTTCTAGAAATTTTTAAAGAGCTATAATAGACATTAGCTATTTTTCAATAGTCTGCAACAATTATACCTGGCCAACCTAGTCTACATAGTGAATTCCAGGACAGCCAGGACTACTCAGAGAGACCCTGTCTCAAGAAAGAAAACCAAAGAGAGAAAGAAAGAGAAACTTGACTGGTGTGGTGACACCTAGAATCCCCGGACTGGAGGTGAAGGCAGAGGCTCATCATCCTCAGAAAGGTAGCTATTCTAGGCTAGTAGTCTGTGCTCTATGGTACTCTCCCCAAAAAGCAAAACCTGGGCTGGGCACGGTGGCACACATCCTTAACTGCAGTACTGGGTGCCAAAGGCAGGCAGATCTTTGTGAGTCTGAGGCCAGCCTGACTTACATAGTGAATTCCAGAACAGCCAGGGCTACAGAGAGCAGAAAGACATTATATATATATGGACTAGAGTGTCATTAGGTGGTACAAATCTTCCCTAGACCCTGAGACTTTTATTCTTTTGTAGACAAAGAATAAAAACCAAACAAACAATACTGTTTTATGTGAAATTCAAATTAACTGTGTTATTTTCCAGTGCTGCCTCAGGGACCGTTTGGCACTGTTTGAAGACATTTGTGGTGGTCACACCTGGAGGAACAAAGGCAGAATGTTGTGTTTTGGATGTAAAATGCCCCTCACAATCTCATGTGTTTGACCACTTGGTTCCTTCGGGAGGTTGTGAACCTTGCTGAAGGAAGACCTCCCAAGCCCTGCCTCATGTCTTTCCTGCCATGATGGACAGATGTGGACAGCCCTGCTCAACAGCTTATCATCTCTATGCTGTTTCCCCACATAGCCCACTTCCTTGTCCCATCTCTTTTGTCCCCTTTCCCTGTTAGGATCTGTTGTCTTACTTCCTCTTCTGTGTGGAAGCTTAAAGCCAAAGTAAGATTCTAAGTAAGATTCAAAGTAAGATTTGCTTAGCAGGTAAGGTGCTTGGTGCTAAACCTGATGGCTTGAGTTTGATTCTAGAGACCCATGTGGTGTAAAGAGAGAACCAACTCCTGGAAATCGTCCTCTGACCTTCACACACATGCTGTGTCACACACATGCCCTCACGCATACACACACATGCACAAACAAATACATAAAACTTTCAAACAGGGGCTGGAGAGATGGCTCAGAGGTTAAGAGCATTGCCTGCTCTTCCAAAGGTCCTGAGTTCAATTCCCAGCAACCACATGGTGGCTCACAACCATCTGTAATGGGGTCTGGTGCCCTCTTCTGGCCTTCAGGCATATACACAGACAGAATATTGTATACATAATAAATAAATAAATAAATATTAAAAAAACAAAAAAACCTTTCAAACAACAAAGGATATTGTAATACCCAGCATCCATCTTTGAAAGCCCCCTCCCAGGAGTTGCCTTGGTCCCGACTCCACCTCCGGGAAAGCCTGCCAAGTATTGACCCCTCCCCAGGGAGAGGGTCAGGATCACTCCCACAGGTTATTTAGGCTGCCGCCCAAAAGAGGAACACATGGTCTCGGGTTTTGTGGTCTCCCCTGCTCTCTCTTTCTCATCATGTTTTTCCTGGGACCCGGGGGTGCTGCATTAAACGTGGCCATCTTTTATTTGGTCTAATTTGGTCTGATTGGAAGAGAAGTTCATCTTAAGAATTATTGCTAACAGATATTAGCATCTTAAGCATTAAGTTCACCTAAAATTAAATTCACTTAATTAATTAAATTTCACTTAAATTCATAGGTGGGATTGATGGTGGTGGCACGCGTCTTTAATCCCAGCACTCAAGAGGCAGAGACAGGCAGACTTCTGTGAATTTGAGGCCAGCCTGATCTACAAGAGGTAGTTCCAGGACAGGCTCCAAAGCTACAAAGAAACCGTGCCTTGAAAAAAACTAAAAACCAAAACAAATCAAAATTTTAGGTGGGCTGGGGCAATGACGGTGCAAGCATGAGGACCTGAACCCAAACAACTCGTGTGAATGAAGCAAGCGTGGGAGTGAGAGGTTAAAGTACGCCATGAAGTGTGAGGACCTGAGTTTTAATGCCCAGCACCCACTGGACATGGTCAGGGGTATCTAGAATTCTGGTTCTTCTAGTCAGGATGGGAAATAGAGGCAGAAAATTTCCTGAAAGCTTTCAGGGCAGCTAACCTGGCATATGCATCAGCAAACAGCAGAGGTGGAAGGTCAGGACCTGAAGCTGAGGGTGTCCTCTGACCTCTACACGTTTCAGGGCAGCTAACCTGGCATATGCATCAGCAAACAGCAGAAGTGGAAGGTCAGGACCTGAAGCTGAGGGTGTCCTCTGACCTCTACACGTTTGTACTTACGTGCGAACACAGACACAGACAGACACACACATACCTTCAGAGAATAGTGGTATTTCAGGAGAATATCATGGCAATGGGGATTCACGCATCATTTTAAACTCTGAGCATGGGCCAGAGAGATGGCTCAACAGTAAGCATGCTTGCATGTATGCCTCTGATCTGAGTCTGATCCCCAGAACGCACACGGTGGAAGGGAAGAATTGATTCCTGTAAGTTGTTCTATGACCTCTGCTGTGGACGTTTGCATGTCCCCCACTCAAAATAAATGAATGCAAGTTAAGAAAAGAATCTATGGGCACATCCAAAGAGGATGTGGAAGGGAAGTTTCTCGTTTTGTTGCTGGGAATCAAATCCAAACACATGCTAGGCAAATGCTCTGTCACTGAGTGGAACCTCAGCTCCAAGGGGAAGCATTAGCTGCAAACAATAGTCCTTGGCCACAAATTTATTTTCGATTGTGTGTCTATGGGTGTATGTGCACGTGTGTGTGGTATCTGCCTGATGTGGGTGCTGGGGAACTGAACTCTGACCCTCTGCAAGAGCAGCAAGTGCTCTTAATCTCTGTGTCCTCTCTAGCCCTGGCTACAATTAAGATGGTGTCGGTGTAAATTTGAATAGACATTTGCTGAGCACATGCTCTTTTAGATTTGCTATTTGCTTTCTATTTGTTTCTTTTGAGGATTTATGTTGTGTATATGTGTGTGGGAGTGTGTGTCATGTGTGTGATGCCCATGAGGCCCTGGAACTGGAGTTTCAGATGCTTGACTTCAATGATAAGTCACAGACTCGGGTCCTCTGCATGAACAGCGAGTACTGTTAACTGCTGAGCCCTTAATTTTCTTACTGAGACAGAGTCTCACATTATACAGCCCAGGCTGGCCTTGTACTCTAGGGCAATCCTCCTCCCTCAGCCTCTTATGAACTGAAGTCATGGACAGAAGCCACCATACGTAGCGGAATTAATTTCTGTATAAAGTGTGATGGTTTCTTTGAAATTCTATGGCCTTTTGGAGTCTTTTGTTACTACTGAGGGCAGGAGAGAAAGATGGGCACTTTGGGGAACGGTATCTCACACTCAGGAGCCTGATGGAAGCCTCTCACCGTCTCAGAGCTACCAAGTACAGCACAATTAGCAGCATTTGTTGTTATGGTTGCCAACACAGAGACAATATTCCTATCATATAGTCATATTGCAAACAATAAATTTAAAACAGAAATAAGTCATGCTTAAGATCCAGAGATCAGTCTTCACACACCACCAACTTGTGACATACAGTTTTACCTTACCAGTTGGAAACCCTATCTGAGGGACCTCTCTGTGACTTCACTAACTAGGGGAAAAAGAGGACCCTTAAAACCGTTTGAGGGGCTGGAGAGATGGCTCAGTGGTAAGAGCTATTCTTGCACTTGTAGAGGACCAGGATGGGAGCTCAGTTCCCAATACCCAGAGTAGGAGGCTCACAGCCATCTCTAATTCCAACTCTGGGGATCTGATGCCTTCTTCTGCTTTCCATGGGCATTGCACACACAGGCACCGCACACACGGGAACGGCACACACGGGCACCGCACACACGGGCACTGCAGACATGGGCACCGCACACACGGGCACCGCACACACGGGAACGGCACACACGGGCACCGCACACACGGGCACTGCACACACGAGCACTGCACACACGGGCACCGCACACACGGGCACTGCACACACGGGAACGGCACACACGGGCACTGCACACACGGGCACTGCAGACATGGGCACTGCACACACGGGCACCGCAGACACGGGCACCGCACACACGGGCACTGCACACACGAGCACGGCACACACGGGCACCGCACACACGGGCACCACACACACGGGCACCGCACACATGGGCACTGCAGACATGGGCACTGCACACACGGGCACTGCACACACGGGCACCGCACACACAGGCACTGCAGACATGGGCACCGCACACACGGGCACCGCACACACGGGCACTGCACACACAGGCACCGCACACAAGGGCACTGCAGACACGGGCACTGCACACACGGACACTGCAGACATGGGCACCGCACACACGGGCACCGCACACACGGGCACCGCACACACGGGTACCGCACACACGGGCACCGCACACACGGGTACCGCACACACGGGCACTGCACACATGGGCACTGCACACATGGGCACATACATACACACAGACAATCATACATTGAAAAAAGAAAGAAACCTTTACAGATGTGCCTTTTGAAGCACTAAAATTGTGTATATGGCTACTGCAAAGATACTTGATCGAGCTCTCTCTTTAGAAATCACACTAGAGTGTATACTCTCCTTTTTCTAAGACCCCTGCTTTGTTATATCTTCTGAATAAGCTTCGACTCTGGTTTATACCGACGCCTCCTGAATTTTGTGAAATTCTTCTGAAAAGCTGTGAAGCCAATTATCTAGGCTCACTGGGGTGAAGGTCTGCAAATCATCTCTCAGCAACTCTTCGGAGCTGGATCTCTGGCCCATCCCTGCAGCCACCACACAGGAGTGCCTTTCTTTCTGTCTTCCCGGGTTCACCATTACCATTTTCTATTACATTAGGATTAACAGCGGCAACTTCATTTTGATTTTGATGACGTTCCCAGAAGTCTATTTGACAATTTTTTAAAAAAATATTTATTTATTTATTCATTATGTATACAATGTTCTGTCTGTATGCCTGCAGGCCAGAAGAGGGCACCAGACCTCATTACAGATGGTTGTGAGCCACCATGTGGTTGCTGGGAATTGAACTCAGGACCTCTGAAAGAAGAGTCAGTGCTCTTAACCACTGAGCCATCTCTCCAGCCCTTGACAATTTTTGTATGCTGCTAGTGTCTACAGCCAGAGCAGACTCAACCTGTGGGATCTGATATTCTCTTTAGTATAGGCTGTGTCCACAGGAGAAAACCTTGATGTCTGTCAAGTTCTATAAACATTTACTCACAGGAGAGTTCTCTGCGCTGAGTATGTGAGTGTCACGACCGCCTCGACCAGCAAGGAAGACGCAACACCGGACTCTTCTTTCAGCAGTTTATTCAGGAACCTTGAACATTCTTCGAATACCGGGGAAAGCCAACCCACAGCTAAAGTAGCCCCTGGTTAGCCAGCCCCAGCAAGCTACGTGGGAAATGCGGATAGGTCTAGGTGCACGAAAGCAAGCCACTTTCTCAGTCTTGGCCATATATGGGATGGTATGTGACTTAGACCACCTATCAGTCTTAGCCATATATGGGATAGTATGTGACTTAGAGAACATTCTCAAGAGGGGGTGATGGGCAGAAACCAGCGCCACCCTCATGGCACTGCACAATGCAGCTCTCTACGTGTGAGTAAAGAGAAGGGCTGTTTTTCTTTCAGAATTGAGTGCTGAATTAAATGACAAGGAGGAAAAACTAAGGAATCTACAGAAGACAATTGCAGAGCTAGGGCCAGTTGAGCGATGAAGGCAATGATACCCACCCCCAAGTATGGCGGTCACCTTGATGTGGCCGATTCTTTTCCATTAGGAACAATTTTGCAGAGGAATAAAGTGAAATGAGAGGCAAGAACCCTGGAAGTGAAGACCTTTGGGTGGTGGGAAGGCAACCACATCTGCTGCAGTAGTTTTGGATCTGGTCATTTTGTTTGACACAGCAGAAAGCCTTGCTATCTAGCACAGGTCTAAGAGCCAAAGTTCTTCTGTAAGCCCTGCCTGCCCTAGGACAGGCAACTTTCTGGAATGCTGGGAGTTGCAGTTCTCAGAAAATAACAAAGCCACATGGAAAATATGGTGGCTATATAGTTTTGTCCTTAAAAAGCCCCTTACACTCTGGACTCATCATCACTCACTGCGAATGCAGCTGTTGCCCTGACCAGAATCCATGCTGGTCAGTACTTAATTAAGGCTTGCTTCTAATTTTGCTCAAATTTATGGAATTGATTTGTCTTTTACTAATCTCAGGATTAGCATCTGGAGGCCCCAGTGAGATAAGAAAGACCTTTCCACCTAAATTCTGCAGTTAGGCTCTTGACTCTGTCTCCAGGGACCTCCCACAGTGAAGGAGGAGATAGTTCTAAAAAGGAGATGGCAAGCATTGTTGGTGAGATCCACCTGCCTCTGCCTCACTGGGATGTGGGAGTGCTGGGATGGGGTAAGGTAGCCATTGCCAGTCTCTTGTTAGAAACCGGGTGCTGTTCCAGCCTACCTTCCCAGCTGGGCACCAGCGGCCGGGTCCGCGCCACCTTCCCAGCTGGGCACCAGCCGCCGGGTCCTCGCCATCTTCCCAGCTGGGCACCAGCGGCCGGGTCCTCGCCACCTTCCCAGCTGGGCACCAGCGGCCGGGTCCTCGCCATCTTCAGAGCTCGGTACCAGGGTGTTGTCAAATGTGATCTTCAAACACTTAAAAAGGTGCTCTCCATCACAGACGTAGCTCTCGCTCACTTGCTCTGTCTCTCTCTTGTCCCCACTCCTAGATAGCCTTTCATTCCACATCCCCCATATACACAATAAATCTTGTGAAATCTGTTGTATGGTGTGATTTCTATGTTTTGGGGGGTGGCTGTTGTTGCTTTTTTTTTTTTTTCCCGAGACAGGGCCTTAGCCGTCCTGGAACTAGGTCTTGTAGAACAGGCTGACCTCAAACTCACAGAGATCTGCCTGCCTCTCCCTCCTGAGTGCTGGGTTTAAAGGTATATGCCACACTGCCTGGTGGTAGTGTGATTTCTACAGCACTCTTTGCCTGGATCTGTCTCTCTGATTGGTTTTGAATGTGTGAACTTACTAGACTGTTTCTCCTACCGCTAGGGCTCAAAATTTACCTCTGGCCTTTCTGGCCACTGAAGCTGATGTAATAGGGATTGAGATGTCAGTCGGGTACGCACAATATCACAGGTTTAATGCTGTCCTAGCTCCTCCTGTATGAGATGTCAGTCGGGTATGCACAATATCACAGGTTTAATGCTGTCCTAGCTCCTCCTGTATGCTCCACCATAGGGTTTCTCTGTAACAGCCCTGGCTGTTCTGGAACTTGCTCTGTAGAGCAGGCTGGCCTTGAACTCACCTACTTCTGACTCTAAGTGTTGGGATTAAACACACCTGGCTGTTCTAGTTTATTGAAAAACTGGCTCTAAAATTAGGTAATGGCTCTTCCTTTCCCAGACTCAGATATGCTTTTAAAATCTCTGTCTGGGTCAAGAGTTGAAACAGTGAGAAAAGAAAAAAGCAGAATAGGTAAAGGGATTATTGGTTTCATTTAATTATCTTAAACTATTTATATGAATTTTTTGGTTAAAAATCTGTAATATCCATTAAAAAAAGTTAATTTAGTCCACCAGAACTGGAGTGGGACAGAACCAGCTACCTAGGACAGAGAGCTAACAATCACTACTGGGAGCAGAAGCCAGGAGCAAATCCAGTCCTGGAAGCCACCCCAGTCCCAGAACACAGGCAGATCAGGACTGAGCTAGCGGCCAGATCCAGAGTCAGTGATCTCCACCAGAACAGGCTCAACTCGGAGCCAGGGACTTCTGCAGAAGGGGATCCAGACCAGGATTTACAGAAACAGGGCAAAGCCAGCAGCCTAGGCCAAAGTAAGCCTGAGACAGCAAACTCCAAAGGAGCAAACCAAAGCACAGGAGCGCTGAGCTATCTCCAGGAATGCAGAGTAACCAAAGGGGTAACCAGAACTGTGACACTGACTATACCATGAGGAACATTATCTGAGCTTTGGATTCACTGGCACCTAGAAGATTATTCAACAGAATCTCAGACAGCCCCAACCACACCTATAAGAGGAAAAGATGAGTAGAAAAGGTAAGATCACACAATACACCACAAAGAGCAAAACAATACCAGTAAAACCTAAAGATCTTACAAAAGCAAGACCTGAACAACCAAATATGGATGAACCAAAAGAAAATGACCTAAAAAATAACTTCAAGAGAATGTTTGAAATCCTTAAAGATGAAATGAGAAATTCCCTTAAAGAAAATTGAGGAAAAGACAAAGAAAAAAATTGGAAGATATCAGCAAATCACTTAAAGAAAACCAAGAAAAAGAAATCAAACATATTCAGGAATTGAAAACAAATAGAAACAATAACGAAAACACAAGCTGAAGGAATTATAGAAACAGAAATCATGAGAAAAAGATAAAAAACCACAAACACAAGCATGGACAACAGAATACAGGAGATGGAAGAGAGAATCTCAAGTGCTGAAGATACAATAAAGGAAATAGAAACATCAGTTAAAGAAAACATTAAATCTAACAAAAGCTTAACCCAAAATATCCAGGAAATATGGGACATCATGAAAAGGACAAATCTTAGAATAATAGTATAGAAAAAGGAGAAGTTCAACTCAAAGGCACAGAAAATTTATTTATCAAAATCATAGAAGAAAATTTCCTTACCTAAAGATAGATATGCCTATGAAGATACAAGAAGCTTACAGAACACCAAATAGACTGGATCCAAAAAAAAGTCCTCTCACTACATAATAATCTAAACAATAAATATACAGAGGAAAGAACGAATATTAAGAGCTGCAAAGGAAAAAGTCCAAGTAACATATAAAGGTCGACCTATCAGAATTACACCTGACTTCTCAGTGGAGACAATGAAAGCCAGAAGGTCATGGTCAAGCATTATACAAACATTAAGAGACCACGGATGCCAGCCCAGACTATTATACTCAGCAAAATTGTCAATCACCATAGAAGGACAAAACAAGATATTCCATGGAAAATCTAGATTTCACCAATACCTAGTCACAAACTCAGCCCTACACAAAATACTAGAAGGAAACTCCAAACTAAGGAAGATGGCTACACCAACAAAAACACAGACAATTGATGATCTCATAACAGCAAATACCAAAGAAGAAAAAAACACACAAATTAACATCACCAACGATGAAAACTAAATTAACAGGAGATATCCCTTAATGTAAATGGACTCAACTCACCTATAAAAAGGCACAGACTAACAGATTGGATACGAAAACAGAATCCATCCTTCTTCTGCATACAAGAAACACATCTCAACATCAAAAACAGACATTGTCTTAGAGTAAAGGGTTGGGAAAAAAATATACCAATCAAATGGACCTAAGAAACAAGCAGGTGTAGCTATTCTAATATCTAACAAAATAGACTTCAAGCTTAAATCAGTCAAAAGAGGCAAAGAAGGACATTTCATATTAGTCACAGGAAAAGTCCATCAAGAGGAAATTTCAACACTGAACATCTTTGCCCCAAATACAAGGACACCCTCATATGTCAAAGAAACACTTCTACAGCTTAAAACATACATTAACATACATTAAACCCCACACACTAATAGTGGGATACTTCAACACTTCCCTCTCACCACTGGTCAGGTCAGTCAGACAAAAAAATGAACAGAGAAATAAGAGAACTAGCAGATGTTATGACTCAAATGGACTTAACAGACATCTATAGAATATTCCATCCGAACAGAAAAGAATATACCTTCTTCTTAACTCCTCATGGAACCTTCCCAAAAATTGACCACATACTCGGTAACAAAACAAACTTCGACGAATACACAAAATTTGGAAAAACCCAATGTACCATATCAGATCACCATGGTATAAAACTAGAAGTCAACAGCAATGCTAATTCCAGAAAACCCACAAACACATAGAAATTAAACAATGCTCACATGAATCATCAATAGGTCAAGAAAGAAATGGAGAAATTAAAGACTTCCTAAAATTCAAAGAAAATGACCACACAACATACCCAGATTTATGGGACACAATGAAAGCAGTGTTAGGAGGCAACTTCATAGCACTTAATGCCTACATAAAGAAGCTAGAAAAATCCCACACTAGTGAACTGACAGAACATTTGAAAACTTTAGAACAAAAAGAAGCAAACTCACCTAAGAGAACTAGATGGCAGGAAATAATCAAAGTGAGAGCTGAAATCAACAAGATAGAAACAAAGAAAGCAACACAAAAAATCAATGAGAGGAAGAGCTGGTTCTTTGAGAAAAATCAGCAAAATAGACAAACCTTTATCCAAACTAACCAAAAGGTAGAGAGAGACTATCCAAATTAACAAAATCAGAAATGAAAAGGGAAATATAAGAACAGACATAGAGGAAATACAGAGAATCATCAGGTCATATTTCGAAAACCTATACTCCACAAAATTGAAAAACTTAAAGGAAATGGACAACTAAATTAAATTAAGACCAGATAAACAAATTAAACAGACCTATAACTGCTGAAGAAATAGAAACAGTTATCAAAAGTCTCCCAAACTAAAAAAACCCAGGACCAGATTTCAGCTCAGAATTCTACAAGATTTTCAAGGAAGAACTAATACCAATACTCCTTAAATTATTCCATACAATAGAAACAAAAGGAACATTGCCAAACTCTTTTTCTGAGGCTACAATTACTCTGATACCCAAACCACAGAAAGACATTACTAAGAAAGAGAATTACAGACCAATTTCACTCATGAACATTGATGCAAAAATACTAAATAAAATACTGGAAAATCGAATCCAAGAACACATCAGAACCATCATCCACCATGATCAAGTCGGCTTCATCCCACAGATGCAGGGATGGTTCAACATACAAAAATCTGTCAATGTAATCTACCATATAAACAAGCTGAAAAATAAAAATCCTCATAATCATCTCATTAGATGTCGAAAAAGCATTTGAGAAAATACAACACTCCTTCATGATAAAGGTCTTGGAGAGAGCAGGGATACAAGGAACATACCTAAACATAATTAAGGCAATATACAGTAAGCCAACAGGCAACATCAAACTAAATGGAGAGAAACTGCCAGTGATTCCACTGATATCAGAAACAAGACAAGGTTGTCCACTCTCTTCATATCTATTCAATACAGTTCTTGAGGTTCTAGCTAGAGCAATAAGACACCAAAAGGAGATCAAGGAGTTACAAATGGAAAAGAAGAAGTCAAAGTCTCACTGTTTGCTGATGATATGATAGTTTACATAAGTGATCCCAAAAATTCTACCAAGGAACTTCTACAACTCATAAACACTTTCAGCAATGTAGCAGGATACAAACTTAACTCAAAAAAAAATCAGTAGCCCTCCTGTACACAGATGATAAAAGGGCTGGGGAAGAAATCAGAGCATCAACACACTTCACAGTAGCCACAAATAGCAAAAAAATATCTCAGAGTAATTCTAACCAAGCAAGTGGAAGACTTGTATGGAAGAACTTTAAATCTTTGAAGAGAGAAATTGAAGAAAACACCAGAAAGTGGAAAGATCTCCCATGATCTTGGGCAGGCAGAATTAACATAGTAAAAATGGCAATCTTACCAAAAGCATCTACAGATTCAACTGCAGCTACTCAGGGATCCGTAGCATTTTTAATTAATCCATTGCACTCTGTTCCCCAGGGAGAGCAGAGTGGGCAGGTATGACTATAAAAGAGTATGAGCGCCTCATCAGCCCTCATTGTTCGCCATAAAAGGACAATGGCACGGGGTTTTGATCCTACGTAATGTGATGGCTTTGTGGGAGCCTAGCCAGTTTGGATGTTCACCTTCCTGGATATGGACGGAGGGGGGAGGTCCTAGGTCTTACCACAGGGCAGAAAACCCTGACTGCTCTTTGGACTGGAGAGGGAGGGGGAAAGGAGTGGGGGGAGGGGGAGAAGGGTGGGAGGAGGGGGCGTAGAGTGGGAGGAGGGGGAGGGAAAGGGGAGGCTGGGAGGAGGTGGAAACTTGTTTTTTTTTTTTTTCTCCTTTTCTCAATAAAAAAAAAGAAAAGAAAAAAAAAAAGAGTATGAGAAGAATCGTCCTGCAAGAATGCAGGGAAGAGACAGGGTCCCGAGTCGGAAGGAAAGGGTCTTGTCTACCCCATGACAGAAATTGGTGAGAATATTATAGGACCCAAGTGTGATTTTAAATCAGAGTTAGCAGTGCCATTAAAACGTCAGAGGACTTACCTACTGCCTGTAAGTGCCTGCGCTTGGAGAGGGTAATGGGAGTCACCAAGTCTGGGCCGTGTCAGTCTGCCAGGCTGAGAAGCTCCATGGCATGGCACAGAGGACCAAACCTGCTTGTGGGCATTCTGACTTCCAGTGTCCAGGCTGTCAGCAGACAGGGCACAGCCTTTTTGGCAGCTGAAGGTCAGGGCAAGATCATGACTAGTGGCCCTCTTGGCTGTATTTGAAACAGACTCCTGGTGGAGTTGACTTGGGATGAGCTCTGGATGGATGGAACTTCCTGGTCGACATCCCTTTTACCCCTTGTTGGGGTACTTGGAACATAGTCTTCTCTTGAGTCTTGTCTGTGGGGGCTGCCTCTTCTCAGGCATTGAAAACTTTAAAGGCCATTTTTACTAACTACTGTATGGGAGTTTGGGGGCCTTCCTCAGCTTTTTAAATTTCTAATATCTGGAGTTGACTGAGAAATGAAATGGGTGGCGAGGACCGTGGCTCCTGCTGGGGAGATTGCGTCAAGTCGAGTATACTGAACCATGGTCTCTTGTAATCAATTCAGAAAAAATGCCAGGTTTTTACCAGCTAGCTGTGTAATTTCTTGGAGCTTATCAAAATTAAAAACTTTGTTTGAGACCATTTCCATACCTTGAAGGAGACAGAGGGCCATAAGGTCGCTCCTCTGTGCCCACTCTGACCTGATTGATAGGCCTAATATGTATGTAGTCCCAGAATGTAGCTGGCACGGCCATGTCCCCTACAGGGACCGTACTGTCCACTAGGTGGGTCTGGTCTGCACTCTGTCTTGCTGCTGCTTCTTGGGAGTGAGAGTGGAGGCCTGGATGACATAGAGGTCATAGGTCATGCCAGGTCAAATTGTGGGCCTGGGACAGACAACAAAAATTCTTTGATATAAACAGAAGGATTAGTAGAGAAGGAACACAACCACTTTTCTATCTGTGAGAGATCCTGAAGGGAGAAAGGAGTGTAGACTAGAACAATTCCATGGGCTCCAGCCACCTCTCAGAGAGGGCAGAGGAAGTCAGGAGTCTGGTGAGACTGCTTATGAGAAGAGACTGGGGAGGATTCAGGGGGGATTAGGCCAATGTGTAGAAGGGAACAGGGTGTGGGTTGTGGCACGGAAGGGTAGGGAGGAGCGATAGGAGGAGGAAGGGGAGGAGAGGAAGGTATTGGCCCCAAGGGGGTTTATGGGGGAAAAAACTTGAGGAGTATTGGCCACTGAATGGAATGTGTGGCTCAGTAGGAGGGGGTGGGTAGGCAGAGTTGGTGGGGGGAGGGGAGGAGGGGCCACTGTCTCCAGGGAAGGGCAGGAATGTAGTACTCAGAAACCACTGGCACACAGGAGTTCTGGCCACTTGGACCCACGCAGACAAAAATTTTCAAGGTCACAGAGGGTGGTCATTGTGTCCAGTTGTCAAGGACATATTGAGGCTAGGCCTTCGTGCCCAGAGAAGTCAGGCATTCAGGATGTATGGTGTCTAAAAGGCAGCCCAAGGGCATTTGGAATTTGGCTTCGAATTGCAGGTGTCCATTTCACAAGTCTATGCCAGGACCTGAAGTCTAATGCAATGCGTCCATTGTGGTAGGCTTTAGGTCAAGAAGAAGGTTTATGGGATATTCCCTTGAACAGAACATCTTCTGAAGAAGGGATTCCCAAGTGACAAAAACAGGTCTTTGTCCCGGTGTTGGGTTGAGGGCCTGGCATGGCTGCATCTTTGGCAGGACACCCCCAAATAGGAAAAGGACCTGGACCTCTGAGGCAATGACTGGGAAAGCATAATTTACCATTCAAAAGTCAATCTTAGCCCCAAGGGCACAGAGACAAGATGATTGCTTGGCTCTTCAATTGCTTCAGCTTAGCTGGGAAAACACAAGCCCAAGGTCCAAGAAGAGATCTTGCTTCAAAGGAGCAGGTGGAGTGTGATAGATGAGGCTATCAGGCACAGACACACCCACAGCACAAACACACTGACACAGGTGCACACACCCGTACACACAGCACAAGCATTCACATAGATACAGATATATGCATTCATACAGGCACAAGCACAAATACTCACACCAACACAGACACACACACACAGCACAAAGACACTGACACAGATGCACACACCCACACACAGCACAAACACACTGACACAGATGCACACACCGACAAATAAAGTAAACCTCTTTAAAGAAAGAAAAAAAGAGGGCTAAAATACCACAACAAAAATTGAGAGTTTTTAATCATTTGCTTGACCAGTTGATTGATGTAGATCACGAATGTGGTAAATTCCAGGAGTAAAGTAAAAATATGGACCTTATTTGTGATGTTTGCTCTTGTGTCCCAGTTTATTAAGGTCAGGCTGGACTTTCAGACCCTGTTTATCATTGTTTTCTAGACTCTAGATGTTCTATACAGACATTTATTGAATGGTCAAGTTGGCAAGTTTTATAGCAGGTATTATCGAAGGGTAATTAGTACAACAATTTAGTTTTCTTTTCAATTCTAGAATTTGTAGCAAGTGTTCTGTTGGTCCAAATAGAAGGAGATTGTTTTTAGAAAGGACAGAAATGGGGATCATTCCAGGGAAGCATTCTACCTCTGAGCTACATCTTCAGCCCCGGTCAGGCATTTTTTTAAATACAATTTTATTTTTATTGCATTGGTCTTTTGCCTGCATGTCTGCCTGTGTGAGGGTGTCAGGTCACTTAGAACTGGAGTTACAGACAGTTGTGAGCTGCCATGTTGTGCTGAAAATTGAACTTGGGTCCTCTGGGAGATCAGTCAGTGCTCTTAACTGTTGAGCTATCTCTCCAGACCCCAGTCTGGCATTTTAAATCAACTTTCCTTTGTAAAGTGGGGAGACAAAATAATAGGAAAATAAAGGACAAGTTATTTCAGACGCCTCCTTTTATGGTAGGATTAGAACCAGGAACATTTACTGCCATGCTAATGGAACTCATCATCCTCACTCCCAGGAAGATCAGGTAAACAGCTTCATCTCAGCAGGGGGTGGGTCCTTTAGCACAAGTGGCTCCATTTTGATTTTCAGCTAGGTTTATGCAGAAGCTGAGCCCAAACAGTGGTCTCTGTTGTTTGTATTTAATGGTATAGATAATGGAGTGGTTAAGAGTGGAAGCAGAGACAGCTAAAATCCAGTTTAGAAGTAAAATAGAGGAAATACCAGTTTGGACTAAAATATTTATTGAGCAAATGAAAAACAAGCTCCTTGGAGTTTATTAAGGAAATGGAAGACTAAGGCTTCCAGACCGCTCCGAGATTTGCAATTCAGCAATGGTCAGACTACCCGTCTTTCATTTTTGAGCAAATCTTCACCCCTGGTGTGAATGTGTAGCTGGCGTCAGCAACCTCAGGAGTCTGTCTTGGTTTAAAGCAAACATTCCCGAATACACTACTTTTGGAGAAGAGTCTCTTAAAACAAGGCTTCCATTTCGGCGGGAGATTCTGCTTAGACTGAGTACTCTCAGGTCACGAGTCTTCCTTTATATTGGCTGAGGGAGCAGGTGTGAGCCGCTTACTTGACTGTACGAGGTGTGAGCCTGGAAGAGATGGGAGGATAAGCATGTGCTGTTCTGATGTCATGTGGTGCTGGGGAAGGAAGCACCAAGGATACAGAAAAAAACAAAACAAAACAGCAATTGCACATCCAAAAATGACCCAGATATGGGCGCTTTTATTTTCTGTACCACATTCTTTTTATGTTTAAAATGAAGACATCTGTGATATTTTAGGTTTTTAGCTGCAAACTAATAGTCTACAGGAAGCTTTTATGATATCTAAAGGGATAGAAGTCTTAGAGAATTTTATGTTAGAACTTTCAGAAGACTTGTATTTGTGTGTGTGTGTGTATGTGTATGTGCATTTGTGTGTGTGTGTGTGTGTGTGTGTGTTTACGTGCATATCCTCATGCATGCTGCTGCATGTGGTGATCAGAGGATAATTTGTGAAAGTCGTTTCTCTTTTTTTTCACCTCTATGTGAGGTCTGGAAGGAAGTGCCTTTATCTACTGAGCCATTTATTCAGCCCATTGGTCCCACTTTTGTCTTTCACCTGCATAATCCTAAAATGTCTGTCAGCGCCTTAAAGATAGACAGACCTGCTGTTTGGTGTTGTGGCCACAGTGAGTAGATCCCTTCTCATCCCCATTGGGCTATTGTGGTTGGGCCTGGTCTGTTGGGACCCAGAGAATGAGATCACTCTGGCCATGGCTTTGCCAATTATGTTAATTTGTGGCTGAAGGACCAAAGTTCCTCCATTTTGTCCTCTGCCTCCATATTATGTTGAAATAGTTAAACCTCCCTATGAAGCCACCAAGGGTGACTTCGCCTGGACTGAGGAAAGGCAGAAGGCATTTGACACTCTGAAACGGAAGCTCCTGGAGGCTCAGGTACTCGGACTCCCAGATGTATAAGCCATTCTACCTGTTCGTGGATGAGCACACGGGAATAGCAAAAGGGGTGCTCCTCAGACAGTGGGACCGTGGGAGGGCCTGGTGACCTACCTGTCCAAGCAAAAGGGGTGCTCATTCAGACAGTAGGAACATGGGAGTGCCCAGTGGCCTGCCTGTCTGAAAAGTTAGACCTTGTGGTAGCCGTGTGGCCTCCCTGTCCCCGCATTATAGCAGCTGTAGCCCTACTGGCAAAAGATACTGACAAGCTAACCCTGGGACAAAATTTGAGTATTGCCACCCCGATGTTTTAGCGATTTATTTGTATACAGTATTCTGCCTGCATGTGTACCCCAGAAGAGGGCACCAGATCTCATTACAGATGGTTGTGAGCCACCATGTGGTTGCTGGGAATTGAACTCAGGACCTCTGGAAGAAGAGTCAGTGCTCTTAACCACTGAGCCATCTCTCCAGCCCTAGAGGGGATTCTTAAGCAGCTGCCAGGCTGGTGGCTGAGCAGCGCCCGGATGACCCACTGTCAGCTTTAATCCCTAATCCAGCCCAGATTACATTCCAAGACCCAACAACTTTCAACCCAGCCCCGTTGCTACCTGACCCTGACCTCAAGGCTCCATTGCATAATTCTTCTGGGATAGGGGCACAAGCACATTGCATCAGACCGGACCTGAAAGATACCCCACTGCTGGACGTGGAGGACATCTGGTTCACAGACAGAAGCAGTTACGTGCTAAACAGACAAAGGTACAAGGGGGCAACAGTCACAACTGTACTAGCAAAAGTTAAAATGCTGTGGATCTCCTAGTGGCTGCAGCAGCAGAAACACTGCAGGTCCTGGAAGTGGCGGCAGGTAGTGGGCAAGGGGTCCCCCAAGAGCAGTTGGTCCCAGGTAGGGATGGCACACAAGACCACGAGGAGAGACAGATGCATGGGCATGTGGCAGTGGTGGGCAAGAGACAGATGGATAGGCATGCCATGCAGAGTGAGGTTGGGTATTTATTTAGTGGTTATAGAAGGGAAGGGGAGAAGGGAAGAAGGGGGGAAGGGGAGAAAGGGGGAAAGAATGGAGTGAGGCAGAAGTTGCCTCTTGAAGGAGAGACAGAAAAGGAAGAGACTCAGGCTACAAGCAGGAAGGAAGATCTGCCTGCCTCAGTGGACTGAAAAGGGAGTGGGCAGGGCTTGTCTTTTAAAGGAACAGGACAGATCATTACAACGACTATGGAAGTTGTAAGGGTAGAACCCCTACCAACGGGAACATCTGCACAAAGGGCAGAGTTGATAGCTCTCACTAGAGCCCTAAGACTAGGAAAAGGAAAGAGGCTGACCATCTATACAGACAGCAGGTATGCCTTTGCCACTGTTCATATCCATGGGACAATGTATAAGGAGAGAGGCCTCCTAACAACTGAAGGAAAGACAATCAAGAATAAACAGGAGATCCTGGATCTCCTATAGGCCCTTTGGGAACCCTCAATGTTGGCTATTATTCACAGCCCTGGATATCAGAGAGGCTCAGGGCCCATGCAGAAGGGAAATAACCTGGCTGATAGGACTGCCAAAGAGACAGCGATGGCCCCCAGAGTTACACCAGCCTTAATAGACCTGGGGGCAAGGAACTTACCCCAGATTCCCAACTAAGATCTGGCATGGACCTTGCTTATGGCTCAACTCCTAGAAGTGTGGTGGAAAACAGCTGATAGGTGGGTCATCCTGCCAAGGAAGCTAGAACATGACATACTCAAAAAGATTCACAGTCCTCGCATTTGGGGACACCCAGAATGCAGGACCTACTACGTCGGGCCAAAGTTAAAATGCAGAATGACATTAAAGCTATTGAAGGAACTGTGTCCCAGTGTTGTGCCTGCCAATTGACCAATGCCATACTATCCCCCTCCAATCCTGGTGCTGGACAGAGGGGGACTCGACCAGGTATGAATTGGGAAGTGTGTTTTACTGAAATCAAACCTGGAAAAATTGAATATAAGTATTTGTTAGTATTCATAGACACCTTCTCTGGATGGACTGAGGCGTATCCAACCAAACATGAGATGGCCAATATGCTAACAAAGAAATTAATTGAAGATACAGCTTCCCATGATTGGGTCTGACAATGGCCCAGACTTCATATCACAGGTAAGCCAGGGAATAGCCACTGCACTGGGGACTGATTGGAAACTCCATTGTACTTATAGAGCCAAGAACTCAGGGCAGGAAGAAGAGATGAATAGAAAAATCCATCTCCCACCCAGAGGAGTCCATATCCTCCATGGCGGAGGTAGTCTTGCAGAACAAGAGGGGATTAGATCTTCTATTCTTACAGCAGGGTGAGCTCTGTGCAGTTCTACGAGAAAAAATGTTATTTCTTCACTGATCATTCGGGAATAATCAAAGACAACATGGCTAGAGTTAGAGAAGGACCGGAAAAGTGGACAAGAGAAAGCGAGGCCAGGGTTGGTGTGAACCTGGTTTAATAGCTCCCTCGGTTGACCACTTTTATCTCTACTCTATGGGATCCCTGGTAATTCCGTTTTTGTTACTGACTTTTTGGCCTTGCATTCTTAACAGGCTAGTGAAATTCATGAAAGACAATATAACTTATGGTCCAGAGATCACACACCCACAGACCCCTCAGTACTGAAGATACTTACGTGTTAACTGTCAGGAACCCATGACTGAGTTCACTATAGTTACTAGAACAGGGGGAATGAAGAACCAAAGTTCCTCCATTTTGTCCTCCACCTCCATCTTGTGTCTTGTATAAGTTATTTCCCCATAAAACATTCCAGTCCTCAGAAGTGGCTGGGGCAAAAGTAACAGGGGAGTCATCTGAAGACTACAGATAACTGCAGAATTTCCCCACTTGAAGGTCAGTCGATAAGAAAACTTGTCAAGCAACAGGCAAGGTTTGAAAATAAAATTTCTGAGAAGTCCTTAGCCAATCAGGATTGAACCCGTCACCCCACACCCTGCTAATGTAACTTTTCTGGTTTTTAGCTTTAAATAATGCCCTCTACAAGGGCAGGTTACCTCCTCTTGCTGCTGCTGCTGCTGCTGCTGCTGGTGTACCAGTTGCTTTGACGAGGTCCCTGCTGGCTTGTATTATGCACACAATAAACCTTGCTTTTGCATTTCAGTAAATCAGTTTCCCTGGTCGTCATTTGGGGTCCCCCACAGACTGGGCATAACAGTGGCATCTCATAAAATGGGAAGATAGCCAAGTATAGTGGCACACGCCTGTAATCCCAGCACTTGGGAAGTAGAGGCAGAAGGATCGAAGGTTCAAAGTCATCCTCAGCTACATGGTATGTTCAAGACCTGCCTGGGCTATTTGAGACATGGTATAAACTGATGATAAGGCTGTATAAACTGATGGTACGAATGGTCCATGTTACAGTTAAGGGGAAGGATTTTTATTGTAGACATGAGAAAGAGAACAACCAGAGGCATCTGGAAGAGTCCAGGGTAGAGAGAGAAAGAAGTAGACTGAGCATGGCCAGAAGACTGGACTTGGCCATAAGAGAAGCAGGAACAGAGGAGAGAGAGAGAGAGAGAGAGAGAGAGAGAGAGAGAGAACTAGAGAGCACATGTTGTGAAATAATCTTGTACACTATGAAGATGTCTTGCTCTCACTGATTTAATAAAAAGCTAAATGACCAGTAGCTAGGCAGGAAGAGGTTACATGGGACTTATGGACACAAAGAGAGCTCACTGGAATAAAGAAGGGTAAAACTGCCAGCCAGGTATAGAGGAAGCAGGGTGTGTACAAGATGAGGTAACAAGTCATGAGCCACATGGCAGCAAATAAATTATTAGAAATGGGTTAGTTTAAGTTGTAAGTGCTAATTAGAAGCAAGCCTAAGCTATCTGCTGAGCATTTATAATTAATAAGTCTCTGTGTGGTTATTTGGGAGCTGGCTGGTGGGAGAGAAAAGTCCACAAGCACACATATCACAACTAGCAGGAGAATGAGTGGCTGTGGGGAGAGAAGCCCATGAGCTGGCGGGAGTGGAGGGTAGACAACGTTGTGAGAAGGTAGACAACGTTGTGAGAAGGCCTAGAGTGCTAGCTAGCATGGACTCAGATGTGTAACAAGTACTTTTGATGACACTGAGGGGGCCTGGAGTCCAGCATGGGCTTTGGTATGTTAGTAGGTACCACAGATAGTCATTTGTCCTTTGACAAATAATAATAATGATGATGATGATGATGATTATGATGATAAAAATAAGGGAAAGCTCCTAGGGAATGCTGTCTTTTATCTGACCACCAAAAGTCCTCCTATAGTTCAGGTTGAACCCATTTCTGGATATTTTGACTGCTTTTTGGAATTTAGGAAAATGCAGTGTCCTTTGGACCTGATAAAGGCTATATGACTATCCTAGTGTTCTATGAAGCTGTAGTTCACCACAGATTTTACTTCCTGTTGTCTTACAATGCATTCATCTCTATGATGTATCTACAAGCATTGGTGTTTGCAATACTATGTTGTAACATTGACCAAATCACCACACATATTAATGGTCATCTGATAATAACTGAATTAATATCAGTTAATTATAAATTAACAATTTATGTTTTTCATAAAATAGGGGTGGGAGGCACAGCTCAATGGTAGAATGTTTACTAACTCTGCATAAGGCCCTAGGTTCAAGCCTTAGTGCAGGCACATACATGCTAAAGAAGTGAAGTAGTACAGTAGACAGTATTTCTTAGGCATCCTTTGGTCAGAGGTGGTTTAATTCCATCTTGCTTGTATTCCTCTCTGGAGGGATGTTGAAAAAGTCTCCATTCTCTTGCAACTTAAAATTTTTTTAAATTATTTTATCTACTTAGTTAGTTAGTTTGTGGGACAGGAGTACAGAGTTTCTGTGGAGCACCTGTGGAGGTCACAGTCTGTTCCCTCCTTCAACCATATGGGTCCTGGGATGGAATGTATCTCTTTAGGTTTGGTCTTCTTGCCAGTCCCTTGCTGATGGGGGAGAGTCTTCTGTTTTGTGTTAATTTCATTGGTTAAATAAAAAGACTGCCTTGGCCCTTTAATAAGACAGAAAATTAGGTAGGCGGAGTAGACAGAACAGAATGCTGGGAGAAAGAAGCCGTGTCGGGCAGTCACCATGATTCTCCCACCTGACACAGACACAGGTTAAGATCTTCCTGGTAAGCTACTGCCTCTTGGCGCTACACAGATTATTAGAAATGGGTTAGTCGAGGTGTGAGAGTTAGCCAAGTAGAGGCTATATATAATGGGCCAAGCAGTGTTTAAAAGAATACAGGTTCCGTGTAATTATTTTGGGTAAAGCTAGCCGTGCAGGAGCTGGGTGGGAACGCAGCCCGCTGCTCCTATCACTACACCTTGCAATTCTTAATTTCATCATTTCATTCAGTGGCATTAGTTCAACAAATAATTTAAGCC